>NW_022681468.1:72912239-73558489 GCF_009764315.1 Trachypithecus francoisi | reverse complement strand
ACCTGCTTACCTTGGTCAAAAGATATTTCACACCCACCTCCATCAGCTCCATCCCTTAGTATGGTCTGTCTCCCCTGCTGAGAAAGGAGCCCCAGGAGGGCATGAAGTCAACACAGTAATTACATAGTAATTACTCAATCAATAACTATTAAGGGGATAAATATAAATTGTCCTATGTTCGTTTTATTCTAGGATGTCTATCATGACTTTTTGGGGTACTTGTTTCATTAGGTTACTTAACCAATAGAGCCTTTCCACATTGAGTTCAAAGTCAAGGAGCTCTGGTTACTGCATGTGGCCTCAGAAAAGGTCTACACAAGTGTTTGGTTGTATCACTTAATCTGCTTAGTTAAGTTTCTCTTTTATTTGTGTAATATTTCTTTATTCCACCAAATAAGCACTGTCATGCATTTTTTCAAAAACATTTTAAATAAATACCACTTTTTCTGATTTCCACGTTGATCCATAAGAATAAAGGGGAACTTGGGCACAGAGTTTTATATGTGGAAACACAACAAAACAACCTTGTAGAAGCAGCTCTCAGCTGAGGCCTTTGGCTAAGCAGATGGACAGGCCCACACTGGGGATGACCAGCTGTGATGGGGCATCTTAGCTTGGCTCCCACTACCTTGATTGATAAGTTACCCAATGTATTAATTTACAGTGAAAAATCACCATCTCAAGGCTGGGAATGCCCATGGCTTTCCCAGGAGCCCCAGCTGCCTAACTTAATCTCCACTTGTGCCTCTAGTGGACATCTCAAGCCCATCAGAGAGCTCAGTCTTACCAGTTTCCGTAAACATCACTACTCTGCTAAGCCAAAGCATGATTATCTACCCCACATACATGTCTATCAACAAGTCCTGGGACTCCATCTCCAAAATATGTTCTAAAGTTACTCTCTTCTCTCCAACACTACTGCTGGCATCCTAGTCAAGCCACATTACTGCTTGCCTAGGCTACTTTTAGAACTTTCTAACTAATCTCGCTGCTTCTTTTACCTTTAGACTTGCAGTTTATTCTCTGCCCAGTAGCCAATGGAATCTTTAAAATATGTAAACAAGTACCATGACTCAAGACTATGATCCTAGCACTTTGGGAGGTGGAGATGGGTGGATTGCTTGAGTCTAGGAGTTTGAGACCAGACTGGGCAGCATGGGAAACCCCATCTCTACTAAAAATACAAAAATTGGTGGGCATGGTGGTATGCACCTGTAATCCCAGATTCTCTGAAGGCTGAGGTGAGAGAATAACCTGAGCCTGGGAAGTTGAGGCTGCTCATGCTCCACTGCACTACAGCCTGGGTGACAAAGTGAGACTCTGTCTCAAAAAAATAAAATAAAAATAAATATGCAAATGAGGTCATGTCACTTACTTGCTTCCTACTGGACTTACAATAAAACTAAAGCTTTTTCCTGTGGCTCTGCTCTTGGCTATTTCTCTGATCCTGGCTCCTGTACTTTTCCCCTTGTTCATAAAGCTCCAGATTCACTGTAAGTTCCAAAGAAGCATTGGGTTTGTTCTTCTCTGACAGCTTTTCCTGTTCCCTCTGCAGAGAAGCTCTCTTTCCCCATTGTTACATGGCAGATTCTGGATCCTCACCAAGCTATCAGCCAGAGGCACAGTCATGTTTAACATCTGGGGGTGCAAGCCTGGGAGAGGGTTGGGCAGGGATTGGCAGTGAGGAAGTAGAGCCTCAGCTGTGTTTGATGAAGGGCAAGCACAAAAAAAGAAGCTACCCATTACCTAACTTGTCTACACACTTCATACTCTCTTTCGCATTGCTGGTTCTAAGTCTTTTCATCATGCTCTTCTCTACCATTGTGTCAATACATGACTTTTTAAAAACATAGTTAGAAAATGCTTTTAGAAAATGCTTGGGGCTGGGTGCGGTGGCTCACGCCTGTAATCCCAGCACTTTGGAAGGCCGAGGCGGGCAGATCACGAGGTCAGGAGATCGAGACCATAGCTAACATGGTGAAACCCCGTCTTTACTAATTAGCCAGGCATGGTGGCAGACGCCTGTAGTCCCAGCTACTTGGGAGGCTGAGACAGGAGAGTGGCGTGAACCCGGGAGGCAGAGCTTGCAGTGAGCCAAGATTGCTCCACTGCAGTCCAGCCTGGGTGACAGAGCAGGACTCCGTCTCAAAACAAAACAAAACAAAAAAAATGTTTGGGGTAGGCTCTGTCTCTGCTCTTAAATTAAATGTCATTTTTTTTTCAAATAAGCCATTCCTGATCCCTCTTCTTAAACCACCTACCACCCAGCCATTATCTAGTCCATCACCTAGCTTTATTATTATTATTATTATTTGAGAGAGGGTCTTTGTCATCCAGACTGTAGTGCAGTGGCACAATCTGGGCTCACGGCAACCTTTGACTCTCAGGCTCAAGAGATCCTCCTGCCTCAGCCTCCCAAGTAGCTGGGACTACAAGTGCATGCCACCATGCCCAGCTAATGTTTGTATTCTGTATAGTAGAGATGGGATTTCACCATGTTGCCCAAGCTCATCTTGAACTCTTGGGCTCAAGCGATCTTCCAGCCTCTGCCTCCCAAAGTGCTGGGATTACAGACGTGGCCTTTATTATTATTTTTTTAATGGTTCTTATTACTAGCTGCAGTTACTTATTTATTTGCTTGTTTGTGTTTTCCCTAAGGACCTGAACTGTTGAGTTTTCTATTGTATGTCTGTTGTCTAGGACAGGGCCAGGCACTTAGAGAGGATTCAGTTCACACCTGTGGTTGTATAGGTGAGTCCAAGACTATGTGGTCAGTGCCTTCTTTCCCCATAGACAGGCTTGCACAGCAAGTCACATAAGGAAGGCTGCTCAGTGAGGGCTGAATTAGGACAAAGGCAAGGCATTGGATGAATCAAGGCCCGATATGTTTGGAGCATTGCTCTCCCATTAGGAAAGGTCTGTGAGTAGTTCAGAAGTCTGGGGGATCTTGCCTGGGGAGTCTGCCCAGGAAAGTCTATTCTTCTTCTGTAAATGGTTGTGCCTGGCCTCTCTCACATCCCCCTTTTTGTTGTACTCCTTCTTTGGTAATGATTTTGGTTAATAAGCATAGTCCCAGGTCTTTTAAACCCAGAGCCACTCTTTTTCTTTAAAAGTGATTTTATCTTCTGGTCGTGTTGATCCTAAAGTCTATTTCCCAGAGACCACTCTTATCTCCCTTATTTCCAAGTTCTTAGGGGAAATTTTACCTCCAGAATGAACTACAGACAACTGTTATAAAGTTCCCATGGGGGAGTGATTGCTCTTGAGAGTGAATAAAAACAGAGATTAAAAATTGGAAACAATGAAATATACTGAGTATTTTTTTCCATTATTTTTAAAACTGAAAATGCAACCCTCGTATTTTGCTTCTTAGCTTCCAGATATTCTTCAGTAAGAAGTATGAGAAACCAGCTGAACCAAATTTAGAATCTCTCCCCCTTCTTTGGATTCAGAAGCTGTGCTGTACAGGAAAACCAGATCAAGAACCTTAAAAGGTTTTGATTTTAACTGAGACCTCTGGTTTGGGTGAATGTATCTGGGTGCTAAAAAGGTAAAGTAGGTATCTCTGCTTCCTGATTAACAGTCGTCTCAGGGAGAATATTATTTGTTTTCCTGGAAACATGATAGCAGGAAAGAGACAAGGTGTAGACTAGCTAGCATAGGCTAAATGAAATGGCTGGATAACAGAGAGAAGTCTTGAAGTGACTTTCTGGAATCAGCTCCCCAAAAACCCACATTAGATAGATTCTGTCCTAAGCCACCTCCATATGAGATTTGGGTCTGTATCTTTGATTTTGATGTGACTCTCAAAGTTAGAGTAGTCAACAGAGACTCTGTTTACAAGATGTTCTGACTGGACTGTACCCAGGCTGTGATGCCTCTGACATCTGAAGTTAATTGCACATACCCAGTGATCACATGGGGTCTCGAGGGCCTACTGGGATAAAGGATTGAATCCTTTCCACAGCTGGGATTTGGGACATCAGATGGACCTGATGGACTGAAGATGATGGAAGTCTAAGGATGATGGGGCTCCTGGGAGAGGATTCTCTGTTACCATGGGACAAAAAATCTGCCCCAGTGTGGGGGGAGGAAAGGGGATGGTGAGTTGTGGTACAGTATGTTCCCAGCCCTGGAACCTGGGCTGGCACCAGGGCAGTGTGGGTAACTAATGAGGGGAAAGGGCTATGGTTGTGACTTGGAGGACCTCCCCAGTGGCTGAAGCCAACTTTCGCCTTGTTCAGCAGGTGCAAAAGGGAAAGATTATTCTCTTTCTTCCACTGCTGGAGCATAACTAGTAAGCGTTGCCTCAGATGGCAGTGGTGCCAGCAAGGTGACAACTGTGGAGTCTAGGGTCCATAGTCGTGACAGTGAGCAACAGCCAGGGTTGATTCATGGGCATATCTAAAACATGCCCTTGGATTCTCATAAATTTTTGATAAGGAGAACGAACTCTGAGTGGAACTTAACTTCTGACATTAAAAGTTACTGGCTTGTTGGATTCTGATCTTAATGTTAACTTGACTGTGTGTTAAAGCCTGAAGCATTCAATTCACACCATCTTTGAGTGGTTTCCAGTACATCTTAAATATTATAAGCCCTGGTTTAACATTGAAGACAAAATATCTTTATTTTCTGAAAAGAGTAGTTATTTTCATTTTCGCCCTTTAGATCACTATTTTTCAGCAAATAGATCTTAACCCATTTAGCAGGTTGTGAAATCAATTTAGTGAATTAAAGAGCTAAATAATGAATTAGAAAAGGATTTCATGAATAATGATAAGTGCTATGTTGTAAAACTTGGTTTAATTAAAACCAAGTTCTTGGTCATGGTGTAAAAATGTATTTCTTTGAGTCAAGGCCAGAACAGTTTGATAGTGACTGCTTTAGGCCATTCCCAACTTTCCTCAAGATATTTGATGTATACTTTAATTTTGGAACATATTATGCAAGGAAATGTAATCTGGTGCTGTTTGTGTAACATTATTGTTTTAATTCTTATATGGGATTAAAATTTACATGAAATACCCATTAAATTGGCAACCCCAAAAGCATATCCCAAATCTCTGAAAATTGGAAGATGAGGTTGATGTATTTGTTGATGGGTATGAGGATGTTAACATTTATTATTTTCCCAAAGCCCAGATTTGTGACTGTAATCCTTTTTACGGTTGATGGGTGCTATGATCTCAAAATTCATATGTGGAAACGTAATTGCCAATGTGATAGGATTAAGAGGTGGGGTCTTTAGGAGCTGATTAAGTAATAAGGGGTCTACCCTCATTAATGAAATTAGTGACTTCATAAAGAAAGGTTCCAGGGAGCTAAGGCAGCAACAGGGTGCCATATTGGAAGTAGAGAGTAAGCCCTCACCAGACACAGAATCTGCTGGAGCCTTGATCCTAGACTTTCCAGCCTCCAGAACTATGAGAAATAAATTTCTAGTGTTTATAAATTACCCAGTCTAAGGTGTTTTGTTATAGTAGTCAGAATGACTGACTGTGTTTTCCTTAGGGTGTCTTCTTAGGGAAGCTGGATACTAGTGGTCAAGTGTATAGAGAGTGTGGTTTTATTATGGTGCTTATTAGTGGAAATGCTCTTTCTACAATTAGTGCTAAGATTGTGTAAGAAAATTTGGTATCATCGACTAATAAAAATGGTTGAAATAAAAAGGATGTCTGATGTTTGAATGGCTAATTTTAGATATTTAGAAGACCCAATGATGTGGAAAAAAAAATCTATCTCAATTAATTATCAAGTAATTATCTTTCTCTCTTCCCCATCCAATGCTGGAAAACAGGCCAAGTGCTAAATAAATCCTTTTTTGATTGTTGAATGATTAATGTATTTTCATCATGATTTGGGGAGATGATATAAGCCTCAGACCTAGCACCTGTTTTGGACTACTTATGAACACTCTTGGTTAAGATATAGAAAAATTAATGTTGGTGATTCCTGGCACATAATTGTGGAAGATCTTTGGCTATACATGAATCTTAGCCATATGCACTAATGTATTTAGAGCTCAGAATGGGAGCATTATTTGTCGAGGTGGCTCAATCAATCTAACAGATTGTACAGCTGTGTAATTTTTCATTAGCAAAAGTAGCATGGAAACTGAAGATTATCACAGATTTTGCAATTTGAAAGAAATAGTGAAAACAGTTTAGGGAAAAGTAATACATTTCATAAAAGGAGTTTGAAAAAAAATCCAAAGAAACTGGCATTACTTTGATTAGAGAAGTGTTATTGGGGTTTGTTACTTAAAGATGTTGGTTTAATAACGTCACCATGAGCTCTCACTGAACAATAGCCATCTGTTTTTGTGGTCTCACAGGATTAGATATTTTTAGGGGCATCTACCAGAGATAGTATATGAGTTAACTCTTTCCTTGCCTTGAGAGTTTTCACTTCAATTGAATACATAGAGTATCTAACGTACACTAGGAGTTTTACTTGTGGTATCTTATTTAATCCTCACAATAACCCTCTGTTAGAAATGAGGAGACTGAGTCTCAAAAGGTTAAGTGATCAACTTGGGAGTCAAATCATATATTTTGAGTCTTAAGTCTAATATTCTTTCTATTTTGGTGCACTGGCTTCATACCCTTCTACGGATGTGAGAAATTTGAGTGGCTATAAGGTATAATAGTTCTGGCTAGGTACAGAGGCATATGCCTGTAGTACCAGCTACTGGGGAGGCTGAGGCAGGAGGATTGCTTGAGTCCAGGAGTCCTGGGCAGTAGTGCTCTATGCCAATCGGATGTCCACACCAAGTTTGGCATCAATATGGTGACCTCCTGGAAGCAGAAGACCATCTGGTTGCCTAAGAAGGGGTGAGCTGAACCAGGCTGGAAATGGAACAGGTCAAAACTCCCATGCTGATCAGTAGTGGGATCATGCCTGTGAATAGCCACTGCACTCCAGTGTGAGCAACATAGCAAAATCCCGTTTCAAAAAAAAAAAAAAAAAATTCTGGTTTTCTTACATTAGACAGTTAAGAGGAACGAATGTGAGGGTAAGGGGCTTATTTTATTAAGAAGATCCAACCTATGTGTATTTTAATTCATCATAAGTAGGAATGTGAGCAATTTGAAATGGGGACATAGATGAAGTCCTGGGGTCTCTTTGAGTAGGGGTGTCATAGCTACCTTGAATAAGGTGCCTATGTTACTACCTTGCCCACTCCGCTGTCTTCAAAATTTTACATCTCAAAATAGGGGAAATGTAATACAATTAAAGTGAAAAGGAAGTAAGGTGTGAATGACTAGTATCCTAACATGGAGGTGGGTGGAACAAGAAATGAACATCTTTAATGAAAAATGTTAACAAATCAATTGATTTCAAGCTGTGGCATGTGTAGAGACCATGGTTCTCACCCTTGGCTGCACAGTACAGTCTCCTGGGAAACTTTAAAAAACCCATTGTCTGGCCGGGCGCGGTGGCTCACGCCTGTCATCTCAGCACTTTGGGAGGCCAAGGCGGGTGGATCATAAGGTCAGGAGTTCAAGACCAGCATGGCCAAGATGGTGAAACCCCGTCTCTACTAAAAATACAAAAATTTGCTGGGCGTGGTGGTGGGTGCCTTTAATCCCAGCTACTCAGGAGGCTGAGGCAGAGAATTGCTTGAACCTTGGAGGTGGAGGTTGCAGTGAGCCGAGATCGCACCACTGCACTCCAGCCTGGGTGACAGAGTGAGACTCCGTCTCAAAAACAACAACAACAACAACAACAACAACAAACCATTGCCCAGGCCATGTTCCAGAGCAGTGACGTCAGAATCTGGGTTTGGACCCAAGCATCTGTCTTTTAAAGACTCCCCAGGTGATTTCATTGCACAGCCAAAGCTGACAGCACCTGGAAGGAGATGCTTCAGAGCAGAGGATTTTTGGATACATCTTGCTTGTTCCATTTATTCCTCCTTCCTTCCAAACAGACAGCCAAGGATTTAAATACACTTTTTTTTTTTTCCTCAGGAGCAAGGGCTTCTACATGATTTGTTTGAACTTCTTCAGTTTTTCAAGTAACTTCATAAAGTCAGTGTACGCAAAGGGAAGGAAGGGAATAAGTACATGCCAGACACTTACCTATGTGCTTTAAATGTCCTATCTTATGTTATTATCTTAACTTTTTAAATACAAAAGAAAAACCCAATCCAGATAAGGCAAATATTTCTCTCTCATTTGATTTTCACAACTCCTCATTGAACTAGACATCATCTTACAGAGCAGTCCAGGCACAGGGCTGCCCATCTATGGTTTTGCAGGTTACATATGAATGGCACCTGTTGAAGTTGTGCAGTGTACCACCTGCAGGGCCTTATGTGGCTCTTTTATATAGTCATGGGAGATACAAACATCTTTGTGTAGGCAAAGGTGTTTTGGATATGAAAGACAGAATGGTTCTTTTCTTGTCTGGATCCAAGGCATGATGGGAGGTATATACATATGATTGAGCCTGGTAGAAACACATTATGAAGGACCACAAAAACTTAAAATGGCTCAGAGAAGTCTGGACTTGATTACAGTAGTCATAAAGACACCCACAAACAAAGTAATAATGCGGTAAAACAAAACTGTGTCTTAGGATGATTTTGCAAGTGTGTTCAGGTTAGTCTGGAAAGGGGAGAGATGTGAGACAGTTATGAGGCTGTTGAGTAAGTGATGCAGAGTAGCTGGGCTTGGGTGGTGGAAGTGGGAGGCAAGAAAAAGTTCATCAGACCAGACACCAAGCAGAGGAGTTAGAGGCAATTGGTTTTCTCAGTTTAATTTGCCCTCATCAGGCTCAAACTGAACTTATATGTCTCTTGTCAGTTGCTATTAGGGCTGAGGGTTGTTTTTTCTTTGTATAAATGTGAATAGAATAAAAAGGAACAGAATAGAAATCTCTTCTCTGTCCACTTTAACAATGTGGCTGTTATCAGTGGGCTTTTTGGTGTAAGCTGCTTCTATTGTTCTGTGATACTTTAATGTACCAATTTTCTTCATTACTTGAATAAGGAAGATTTGCCAAATATATCATTAAATTGAAAAGGAATATGTGAAATTCAGTATGAGAAGTGATCTACTGTTCTCTCAAGAAAGAGGGAATGATTATAAGGTCTACTGGAGAATGAGTTCAAAAGTCTGACAAACTGGCCTTTGGCAAATTATGAAGAAGGTCTTCTGTGCTTCTTGCATTTTTTCTTCTTTCCAAAAATGTAATTTCTATTGAAAGCTTCCCAGCACTTTGGGAGGCCGAGACGGGCGGATCACAAGGTCAGGAGATCGAGACCATCCTGGCGAACACGGTGAAACCCCGTCTCTACTAAAAAAATACAAAAAACTAGCTGGGCGAGGTGGCGGGCGCCTGTAGTCCCAGCTGCTCGGGAGGCTGAGGCAGGAGAATGGCGTAAACCCGGGAGGCGGAGCTTGCAGTGAGCTGAGATCTGGCCACTGCACTCCAGCCTGGGCGACAGAGCGAGACTCCGTCTCAAAAAAAAAAAAAAAAAAAGCTTCTATAAAGTAATTCAAGCAATAGTGTTAACAATGGCTGCATCTTCAACATTTACCTCTGCAAAGGGAAAATGGAATCCATTTCTGTAATAGTGAGTCAGGCATGATGAGGAGAGAGATTGTCACTAAGGGTGATTCTTGAGTTCTTCAAATAATACCACATAGGAGACTACCTCTTATGTATGTATCTATGCTCCTATCTTGGAAGTAACTAGGAATAAAATGTTGTTTCATAAAACATTTAAGTATAGCATTTACTTCTGTTAACTTCTATCTGTCCTCCCACAGTGCAAATTCTTGGGCATGGCCTCTAAGTTCCTTGAAAATCTAGACCAGCTGGCCTGTTATTCCCTCTCTTGACATTTTCCTTTCTGCACCTCTAACAAGCCATGCTCATTCATAAATCCATACCTTGGAATATGGTTTCTTCTTTCTCTCTCTGCGAAATTACCTCATTCTTTACCCAAACCTCTCTGCCTGGAAAAATTGCTGTACGTACTCTGAATCATAGCTAAAATATCATCTGCTTGGTTAAACCATCTTGCCAGCCAAGCTGGTTAATCCTTCTGTAGGTTTTCTGGTTCTTTTTTCTTTTTTTGAGATGGAGTCTTACTCTGTTGCCCAGGCTGGAGTGCAATGATGCAATCTTGGCTCACTGCAACCTCTGCCTCCCTGGTTCTAGTGATTCTCCTGCCTCAGCCTCCTGAGTAGCTGGGACTATAGGCATGTGATACCATGCCCAGCTAATTTTTTTGTATTTTTAGTAGAGATGGGGCTTTGCCTTGGCCAGGCTGGTCTTGAACCCCTGACCTCAAGTGATCTACCCACTTTGGCCTACCAAAATGCTAGGATTACAGGTGTGAGCCACTGTGCCCTGCCAGTTCTCCCCTTATTTTCATATGTCTGTCATAACATAATCATGGACATGGCATTCAATTTGAGATATTACTACTCCAGCTATTTTTTTTCTATTCCTATATTCATTCATATTTCTATTTCTATATTCATATCTGTGTTGATACATTTGTATGACTTTGAAATCCAGAGACAATGAGCATAAAACTTGTTTCCTTTATTTTGTTGATTAGATACATACAAACTAATAGACTTGTAAATAATTGGTAGATCTTCCTTAGGGAAAGCTAGTTCCCATACCTGTACTGGAAATCTGAGGGTGTGATTCAGATTCCGAGATGTGCTGGGCATTTTGTATTTAGGGATGATTTGAGGGAGAAAGCCTCACCTCAAAAGTTCTATTTGCAGTTTTATATATAATGCATTGAAGAATATTTAAAGGTAAATTATGTTGGTTGATAACTTGATGTCATTACTATAAGAGATTCAGGGATGGTGTATTTTAGCTTATTTGAATTTTCTGTGCAATATTTTGCATAGACAAATATAGGATTTGTATAAGTGTACCACAGTTACCTCATTATAATGGCAAAAACTATTTGTTAAATACCATATGTACTTGATGTGCTCAATTCTATATAAATGTGTTAATTCTGGTAGTTATCCCATAATCTGTTGGATTATGCTCTTTTATAATGAGTAATGAGCTAGGTAAATAAAAATGAATCTAACCTTTGTATGGATTAATACAGAAGATATTATTTTGTATATGTAGGATACAAGGTTTCCTTTTCATTTTTCTCCTTTCTGCTTCTTGTGATCTACATGTATCTCTTCCTAGTAGTTATAAACCTGAGATTAAACCTGAGATATCTGTATTTCAAAAATTATTTATTTTTACTGTCATAGATTAAGTTATAGACTTATAAGAATAGATTGTTGGAAAATGGTAAGTTTTCTTAAAGCTAGTAGACATCTTTTTTTTTTTTTTAAATTTTCAAGAGTGTTGGGCTTAGCATTTCCTATAGATCTACAAGCAACTGTTTTTTTTTTTTTTGTCTGCCACAGGATCTGAAGTATAAATATTTTATAACTGTTTAATGTGGTTATTTTAAAATTCAGTACACCTTTAAAAATGCAATTCCATGAATGTGTTGCAGGTTTCCAGAGCAAGTTTACGGACACTTAAAGCACAAGGCTTTATAAAGACAATGTATTTATTTGATAGAATTGGGTTTCTACTTTTATTTTAAAAAGCAAATGTAGTATTTTTTTACTCATCACACTTAAATTATTTGTTTGCAGTCTTTTATTGATATTTTTATAGATTTGTTAGCCAAAGATAGCAAAAAATTCTTATTCTGAAATGAAACTATTTAAGATGATTATGTTTCCCTCTCCCCATGTTATGACCCCAGCTAGACATCACAGCATGAATTCCACCTTTAAAACTATTCCCAACCACATTTGACTTAAAACCAGTGATTCAAGGCCTAGCAAACAACTCATCTCTCTACTTAAAAAGCTTCATGCACACTCAGCCTGCACTGCTCTGAGAGCACCTTGTCTCTTAATACATAATTTAGCACCAGTGTTTACTACCTTGCATTCTTATTTGCTTTTTTCATATGTCGTTTTCTAGTTTTCTCAAACAAAACTAAGAGCTTTTTAAGGGCAGTTTCTCCTACTTTTTTGTATAAAATTGTAAATTCTATTTTGGTCAACTAATTGACTGAATCCTCGTGTTATAATTTTAAATTTTCCTTCTGCTCTTTCTAAGTGGCACTGGCGTACTAAAAAAAACCATAACCTCCCAAGGACATTTCATTTGCAAGTATTCACTAGTATTTAAAAATTAGTGTAATTGTTCATAGAAGCTTTGGGGTTAGGACTTGGCCAAAAAAGCAGAATTTTCCTGGAATTAACCCAGAGAAAAATTTGACATTTTTTAAAAATAAGAATGAGATGTTGAGTAACCTTAATTAAGTTTCTTCAAAGACAGCAGACTCCAGTTAATATAACCTAAAATTTGGGTCAAGTTAAATTTTGAAACCCTTTGAAAGTCTTTTATTGGCCGAGACGGGCGGATCACGAGGTCAGGAGATCGAGACCATCCTGGCTAACACGGTGAAACCTCGTCTCTACTAAAAAAATACAAAAAAAAACTAGCCGGGCGAGATGGCGGGCGCCTGTAGTCCCAGCTACTCGGGAGGCTGAGGCAGGAGAATGGCGGGAACCCGGGAGGCGGAGCTTGCAGTGAGCTGAGATCCGGCCACTGCACTCCAGCCTGGGCGACAGAGCGAGACTCCGTCTCAAAAAAAAAAAAAAAAAAAAAGAAAGTCTTTTATTAATTCAAATCTTCAAAATTGTCAGTGTATCACATAATCATGTTTAAGAGAAAGTAGAATTATGCATCTCCCTCCATCTTGGACTAGTTGGCAACTTAATAATTCATTGACATCCATTTTCTGTCCAAGTGAGAGGATGTGCTCCCTCATGGCATTCTATCTAACACCTCCTACGGTGAGAGTCTTGGTTTCAAAGGTTAAAACAAGTATACTGACATATTTAAATCAGTTACAAATCTACCCATGCACACTGCTTTTTCTGTAGTAAGGACAGCAAATGGGAAGAACTAGAAATGAAATGCACTGAACATTTTGATTAATGATGCCCAGGACCAAAGATCCTTTTTCAGGGAAGGAAAAACATCTATAAATGAGGTAAATTGAGTGATTTTCATTTGTAGTTGAATAACAATACCTCAGTGGCAGCTTCTCTTCGTTCTCAATTGCCTGGACTAGAACCAAAATCTGGCATCCTCATCTTATTAGTAACTTTATAATGTGGCAATGCCTCCCTTTTCTTGGTCTCAGCTTCTTCACTGTAAGTGGAGGGAACTACAGAGTACCTTATAACCCTAACATTTCGTGACAATAACCAAGTACATCCTAAGCAAACTGTAAATTTTGCCAAGTTTGTGGCCTTGATCCCCAATCTACTTTTTCTGCATCTGGGTGAGGACCCTTTCTTCCTCTTAAAGTTTCTCAAGTCTTTACTCTTCCAGTAATAATATGAGTGAGCTACCAATCCTTTATGCTTTGTTTTCCTCAAAGCACATGTATTATCTCAGTTAATCTTTAATACCTGGCCCTTTAGTGTGGGACCCGAGGTACAGAGAGGGTAATTTACTTGCCTAAAATCACACCACTACAAAGTGGTAGAGCTGGGAATAAAAACTAGGTCTTCCTAATCCTAAAGTCTGTGTTAAGCTTTTTAGATTGGTAATTTTTTGAGAATATGATGTAAACCATAAACTATCTATAAATGTTGCACACATGTGCCAGTAATATTTTGCATACTATATCAAGAGATCCTTTGAAACCCATTCATGGGGGACTCCAAGTTAATACCTGTAGTATACTATATCATAGTGCTTTTTCAATTTACTTTTTTCCTGATTTCAAAATGGAAAGATTCTGAGAGAGAAAGGGAGATATTAGCATTGCATACTTGATTCTACAATCTTGATTCTACAAGGGAAATATTATTCTAAAGGGAGATATTAGCAATGCATACTTGATTCTACAATCTTGATTCTACAATGTTTAGCAAAAGATAGATACCTGGATTCTTGTTTACATTAGGTTTCCTCACATACATGAGCATCAGGAACTTTGGGAAAGCTCTCATTCCCAGGTAGAAGATGAGATTGCAAGAAAGATCATCACCTTGACAAATTAACTCTCCAGTCTGCTCTTTAATAGCTGAATTTCCTTTACCCTCTACAAAGGCTTTTTATAATTAGAAGTTAGGCATTAAAAATCAATGTCATTGGGAGAAGTAATGCATTCACTTCCATTTACATCAAGAATAAATACCAGGCTGGTGCAGTGACTCACGCCTGTAATTCCAGCACTTTGGGAGGCCAAGGTGGATGTATCACTTGAGATCAGGAGTTTGAGACTAGCCTTGCCAACATGGTAAAACCCCATCTCTACTAAAAATACAAAGCAAGCAAACAAACAAAAAAATTAGCCAGGCATGGTGGTGCACACTTGTAGTCCCAGCCACTCAGGAGGCTGAGGCAGGAGAATCGCTTGAACCCGGGAGGCAGAGGTTGCAGTGAGCCAAGATAGTGCCACTGCACTCCAGACTGGACATCAGAGCTAGACTCCATCTCAAAAAAAAAGGAAAAGAATAAATACTTTCTTAGAAAAGATTTTCTGCTGGAGAAGACAGCTCTGGTCCCATAAAGAGGGAAGGGAAAGGCTTCAGAAAGAGGCCCTGCTAATCAACTGCCAGTTTTTACCTTGAGTCACATGGCCTGAGGACTGATAATCTAATTTAAGTAGAACAAACTAGATTCCAAGCAAGTAGGTAGTAACTGCTAAAATAGTTGAAGGTATTCTTGAAACTAGATTGGGGCTGTCTTCCCAATTTATAGGGTATATTGAGATGTCCTGGCCCCTTTTCTTGATAGTGGTTAATTTAGTTCAAACTGGCCGGGCGCGGTGGCTCAAGCCTGTAATCCCAGCACTTTGGGAGGCCGAGATGGGCGGATCACGAGGTCAGGAGATCGAGACCATCCTGGCTAACACGGTGAAACCCCATCTCTACTAAAAATACAAAGCAAGCAAACAAACAAAAAAATTAGCCAGGCATGGTGGTGCACACTTGTAGTCCCAGCCACTCAGGAGGCTGAGGCAGGAGAATCGCTTGAACCCGGGAGGCAGAGGTTGCAGTGAGCCAAGATAGTGCCACTGCACTCCAGACTGGACATCAGAGCTAGACTCCATCTCAAAAAAAAAGGAAAAGAATAAATACTTTCTTAGAAAAGATTTTCTGCTGGAGAAGACAGCTCTGGTCCCATAAAGAGGGAAGGGAAAGGCTTCAGAAAGAGGCCCTGCTAATCAACTGCCAGTTTTTACCTTGAGTCACATGGCCTGAGGACTGATAATCTAATTTAAGTAGAACAAACTAGATTCCAAGCAAGTAGGTAGTAACTGCTAAAATAGTTGAAGGTATTCTTGAAACTAGATTGGGGCTGTCTTCCCAAATTTATAGGGTATATTGAGATGTCCTGGCCCCTTTTCTTGATAGTGGTTAATTTAGTTCAAACTGGCCGGGCGCGGTGGCTCAAGCCTGTAATCCCAGCACTTTGGGAGGCCGAGATGGGCGGATCACGAGGTCAGGAGATCGAGACCATCCTGGCTAACACGGTGAAACCCCATCTCTACTAAAAATATAAAAACTAGCCGGGCGAGGTGGCGGGCGCCTGTAGTCCCAGCTACTCAGGAGGCTGAGGCAGGAGAATGGCGTAAACCCGGAGGCGGAGCTTGCAGTGAGCTGAGATCTGGCCACTGCACTCCAGTCCGGGCGACAGAGCGAGACTCCGCCTCAAAAAAAAAAAAAAAAAAAAAAAAAAAAAAAAATTTAGTTCAAACTGTGTCAGAGATTTCAGAAGCACACTGAGAGCAATAAAAGCTTGATGCCTCTTTAGTATCAGCCAGCTTTTAATGGCTGAAATGGGAGTTCTTCAAATTAGTGATAGTCAGTTGTCATGCCTACCCTCATGCCTCCTTCTTGCCTGCTGGCTGGTTCCAGGAGAGGCAGAGTGGAAAGCCCCCAGGATTTGGAGATGGCAAGCCTAGTTCTGCTCCTGATTCTGCTACTTACTAGAAGTTGGACACTGGGCAACTCAGTAATTTCTATGAGTCTTAATTTCCTTAGCTGCAAATATTCACCTCTGAAGGTTGTTGTAAAAATCAAGATCATTCTTTAGAAGAATTTTGAAATTTCTCTGATGCTACATGACATGTTAGTAGTTCTGATTATGATTCTATCCCAATCTAAATACTGCTTGCTGATTCTGTGGCTCTGGTAGGGTGAGCTGAGATGTGTGTGTGTGTGTGTGCCTTGGGGACAGAGCAAGAATGTCCAAAAAAAAAAAAGAAAAAGGGGCCGGGCATGGTGGCTCACGCCTGTAATCTCAGCACTTTGGGAGGCCAAGGCAGGCAGATCATAAGGTCAAGAGATCAAGACTATCCTGGCCAACAAGGTGAAACTCCGTCTCTACTAAAATACAAAAATTATCCGGGCATGGTGGTGCACGCCTATAGTCCCAGCTACCCGGAAGGCTAAGGCAGGGGAATTCCTTGAACCCCGGAGGCAGAGGTTGCAGTGAGCCGAGATCGCACCACTGCACTCCAGCCTGGCAACAGAGCGAGACTCCATATCAAAAAAAAAAAAAAGAAAAGAAGAAAAAAAAGTAGGTACTCAATAAACCACCACTGAATGAAGAGTAATCAATCACTAATAATCCTATTATTCATATAAAATGGTATATAATTTTCTAGATCATATTCTATATTTGTGTTTTTCTTACTTTATATGAATAGTCTCCCATGTAAATAAGTATGTTTCATAATTCCCTATGGCTGCCTAGTGTTTCATTTTATGAACGTACAACATTTATGTAGTCAAGCCTTTGTAGCTAGACATCTGGCCTTGCAGTAGGTGTAATTCTCTTAAAGGCACACATATCCTATTGGTCAATCACCAAATCCTGCTGAGTTTTTCCTTTTGTTAGAATGTAAGTTCCACAAGAACAGGGGCCTTTTCTGTCTTTCCTACAACCAGATCTTCAGAACCTCATATAGTTTTGATGATCAACAAAGAATGAATAAACAATGAAATTTTTAGTTAACAGGATGAGATAAAAATAAATTTGACTTCCCATTATACAATTTTTTTTTTAACTGTGTATTGGTATACTTTCTCTTCCAAAATTCAAGTGCATAGTACTGAACATACCTAAAGCTTTCTCAGGATTAAGCTTTTGAAGTCATCAGTTACAATATCATTTTCATGTAAGAGTAACAGATTTGGATGTATTAGGAGATTTACATTGCAAATTTGCCCCTTCCTTCAATATCTTTTCTTGAGATTTCTTTTTTGCCTTCTAAAAAGTAGAAGGAGGGAGGAATCCAATTAACTGAGGGCCTTGGTTAATTATAGTTTTACTGTTAAGAATGCTACAATTTGGGCCAATTTGGTCTTTAAGAAAACTTCTTTAAATCCCAAATATAGAAAAAAACCCTGCTATATGAATATCTTTACTGTATCTTGTTTATAATGTAAAATGTTGAAAATAACATAAATGAGGAAAGTGGTTTATTATTATGTTTTATCTATCTCATATCTAGTAGTGGAAAAAATTAGTTTACTCTATTGCTTTATATTTGCAAGTGGATTGGAATTTGAAATACTTGTGAACAAACAAATACGCCTCCTACTTTGTGCAGGTCTGAAAGTCAGATTAGCCTTTAGCTAGTTTGCACGATTCCTCAAGACTAAATTTTATACTGGCTGGTGTACCAGAAAATAAGATATTTTGTTGCTACAGTAATTTTGATATAATCAAAACTTGTAAGAAGAAAACATGAACTTCCTAATTACTACATATCCACTCAGTGAGCTAAATAATTTATTATCTTTTTACAAAAAACCTGATCCTGCTTTCAATGTTCCAGTTCCCATTTTCTTCCTTCCATTTATTCCATTTATTATTCTTTCTTTCTGACCTGTTCTACAGAGTTTGCACAAAAGATATAGCTTTATTTGTATACAGCTATTAATTTGCTAGTATGTGGACTAGTATCTAGGAAACTCACCAAATTAGAATAGTTATGCCAAAGTATAGAAACCATGTGTAAAAAATGTGCACTTGGGCCTAATATTGCAGGCATTGCAGCTTTTTAGGTAAAGGTGTCATGGACTAATTTATTCCTGTATCTTCTAGTTGTCTCCAAGACACAAGTTGGTTATTTTTGTTGTTGTTATTCAAACAAAACATTTAATATTTTTACTATAAAATAACACATAAAATAACTATGTTGACTGCATTGCCCAATATGGTAGCCACTAGTTACATATGGCTTTTTAAATTTAAATAAATAAAAATGAAATAAAACTGAAAAAAATGCAGTTTCTTAGTCACACTAGCTACATTTTAATAGTAGTTAGTGGCAACTGTTCTGGACAGCAAAGATTTCTAAATCATAGAATTCTATTGGAGAGTGCTGACTGGTGTTTTAACCCTACTTCCTCCACCCCTTTTCTCCAAATCAAAGGTAAGCTGTAACCACATTTCTACTTTATCAACTATAACTCCATGCTATCATTTTTCTTTTTCTTTTTCTTTCTTTCTTTTTTTTTTTTTTTTTTTTTTTTTGAGACACCGTATTGCTCAGTTGTCCATGCTGGAGTCCAGTGGTGCAATCATGGCTCACTGCAGCCTCCACCTCTGGGGCTCCAGCAGTCCTCCCACCTCAGCTTCCCAGCTGGGACTACAAGCATGCACCACCACACCCAGGCCACCATGCTTGGCTAATTTTTCTTTATTTTTTGTAGAGATGGGTTATTGCCTGTTGCCCAGGCTGATCTCAAACTCCTGAGCTCAAGCAATCTGCTGACCTTAGCCTCCTAAAGTGCTGGGATTACAGACGTGGGCCACCAGGCCCAACCTATGCTATAATTTTTAATGCTGCATATTAATCCACTGCCTGGCTGTGTTTTAATGTATTTTCCTAGTCTGCTATTCATGGATATAGGGGTTACTTTTGTTTTTTCCCTATTATAAAAAGTGTTGTCATTATTTTCTTTGAGAATACATCTTTGTATACTTGTCTAAAATATTCAAAATTGGAATTGCTTGGTCAGACTGGGCACAGAGGCTTATAGTTGTAATTCCAGCACTTGGGGAGGCTGGTGAGGGAGAATTGCTTGAGGCCAGGAGTTTGTGACCAGCCTGGGCAAAATAGGGAAATCCTGTTTCTACAGAAAAAAAAAAAGAAAGAAAGAAAATGAATTGCTTGGTCAAAGGTTATGCATGTTTTACATTTTAGTACATGCTGTTGAACTGTGCTCCAGAGACTGTATTAATAAATAATTCCTTGGTTGATTGTGAATATTGTTATGTACTGGGGCAAGTCACTGAAGTTCTGTAAGTCTCATCTAATTTTCTGTTCAAAATAGGAATAATAGTATCTACCATTTACCTTACTAGGTAGTTATGACATAAACAATGAAATAATACATTTAAGTACTTTTAAAAAATGAAAGTTCTACTGTCACGTATAGTATTCATACTATTAAGCCATCTATTGTTGGGAGGATAAAAATCAGACAACCTGAATCCTCTGTGATCTTAGTTTAACACTCAAAATAAGGAAAGGTGGTGGTAACATGAGCTTTAAAGACTTCCTTATGGGAAAGAGAATCCTACCTTCAGAAACATAATTTATTGTTATAGACATAAGCACACCAATATGAATGTAGGATTTTCCATTCAGGACATTTAGAGAAGTGGGATAATTTCTGTTTTAATCTTAGAATTGGATGAGATATGTCTAATGTTGACAGTGGGGTATTAAAGTCTCCCATTATTATTGTATGGAAATCTAAGTCTCTTTGTAAGTCTCTAAGGACTTGCTTTATGAATCTGGGTGCTCCTATATTGGGTGCATATATATTTAGGATAGTTAGCTCTTCCTGATGAATTTATCCCTTTACCATTATGTAATTCTTTGTCTCTTTTGATCTTTGATGGTTTGAGTCTGTTTTATCAGAGACTAGGATTGCAACCCCTGCTTTTTTTTGTTTTCCATTTGCTTGGTAGATCTTCCTCCATCCCTTTATTTTGAGCCTATGTGTGTCTATGAGATGGGTCTCCTGAATACAGCTAACTGATGGGTCTTGACTCTTTATCCAATTTGTCAGTCTGTGTCTTTTAATTGGACCATTTAGTCCATTTACATTTAAGGTTAATATTGTTGTGTGTGAACTTGATCCTGTCATTATGATATTAGCTGGTTATTTTGCTCGCTAGTTGATGCAGTTTCTTCCTAGCATCAATGGACTTTACATTTTGACATGTATTTGCAATGGCTTGTACCTGTTGTTCCTTTCCATGTTTAGTGCTTCCTTCAGGATCTCTTGTAGGGCAGGCCTAGTGGTGACAAAATCTCTAAGCATTTGCTTGTCTGTAAAGGATTTTATTTCTCCTTCACTTATGAAACTATTAATTTGGCTGGATATGAAATTTTGGGTTGAAAATTCTTTTCTTTAAAATGTTGAATATTGGCCCCCACTCTCTTCTGGCTTGTAGAGTTTCTGCCGAGAGATCTGCTGTTAGTCTGATGGGCTTCCCTTTGTGGGTAACCCGACCTTTCTCTCTGGCTGCCCTTAACATTTTTTCCTTCATTTCAACTTTGGTGAATCTGACAATTATGTGTCTTGGGGTTGCTCTTCTGGAGGAGTATCTTTGTGGCATTCTCTGTATTTCCTGAATTTGAATGTTGGTCTGACTTACAAGGTTGGGGAAGTTCTCCTGGATGATATCCTGCAGAATGTTTTCCAACTTGGTTCCATTTTACTTGTCACTTTCAGGCACACTAATCAGATGTAGATTTGGTCTTTTCACATAATCCCATATTTCTTGGAGGCTTTGTTCATTTCTTTTTACTCTTTTTTTCTCTACACTTCTCACTTCATTTCATTCATTTAATATTCAATAGCTGATACTCTTTCTTCCAGTTGATCTAGTCAGTTACTGAAGCTTGTGCATATGTCACATAGTTCTCGTGTTATGGTTTTCATCTCTATCGGTTCTTTTAAAGTCTTCTCTGCATTGATTATTCTAGTTATCCATTCATCCATTCTTTTTTCAAGGTTTTTAGTTTCTTTGCACTGGTTACGTAGTTCCTCTTTTAGCTCTGAGAAGTTTGATCGACTGAAGCCTTCTTCTCTCAACTCGTCAAAGTCATTCTCTGTCCAGCTTTGTTCCATTGCTGGCGATGAGCTGCATTCCTTTGGAGGGGGAGATGTGCTCTGATTTTTTGAATTTCCAGCTTTTCTGCACTGCTTTTTCCCCATTTTTGTGGTTTTATCTGCCTTTGGTCTTTGATGATGGTGACGTACTGATGAGGTTTTGGTGTGGGTGTCCTTTCTGTTTGTTAGTTTTCCTGCTAACAGTCAGGACCCTCAGCTGTAAGTCTGTTGGAGTTTGCTTGAGGTCCACTCTAGACCCTGTTTGCCTGGGTATCAGCAGCAGAGCCTGCAGAAGATAGAATATTACTGAACAGCGAGCATTGCTGTCTGATACTTGCTCTGGAAGCTTTGTCTCAGGGGTGTACCCTGCCGTGTGAGGTGTCAGTCTGCAGCTAGTGGGGGATGTCTCCCAGTTAGGCTACTCAGAGGTCAGGGACCCACTTAAGCAGGCAGTCTGTCCATTCTCAGATCTCAGCCTCCGTGCTGGGAGATCCACTGCTCTCTTCAAAGCTGTCGGACAGGGGCATTTACCTCTGCCGAGGTTTCTGTTGCTTTTTATTTAGCTATGCCCTGTCCCCAGAGGAGTAGTCTACAGAGGCAGGCTGGCCTCCTTGAGCTGTGATGGGCTCCACCCAATTAGAGCTTCCCAGCAGCTTTGTTTACCTACTTAAGCCTCAGTAATGGTGGTCACCCCTCCTCCAGCCTTGCTGCCACCTTGCAGTTAGATCTCAGACTGCTGTGCTAGCAATGAGGGAGGCTCTGTGGGCATGGGACCCTCTGGGCCAGGTGTGGGATATAAGCTCCTGGTGTGCCATTTGCTAAGACTCTTGGTAAAGGATATCCAGGAATTGAACTCAGTCAACTCTGCACCAAGCAGACCTAATAGACATCTACAGAACTCTCCACCCCAAATCAACAGAATATACATTCTTCTCAGCACCACATTGCACTTATTCCAAAATTGACCACATAATTGGAAGTAAAGCACTCCTCAGCAAATGTAAAAGAACAGAAATTATAACAAACTGTCTCTCAGACCACAGTGCAATCAAACTAGAACTCAGGAGTAAGAAACTCAATCAAAACCGCTCAGCTACATGGAAACTGAACAACCTGCTCCTGAATGACTACTGGGTACATAACGAAATGAAGGCAGAAATAAAGATGTTCTTTGAAACCAATGAGAAGAAAGATACAACATACCAGAATCTCTGGGACACATTTAAAGCAGTGTGTAGAGGGAAATTTATAGCACTAAATGCCCACAAGAGAAAGCAGGAAAGATCTAAAATTGACACTCTAACATCACAATTAAAAGAACTATAGAAGCAAGAGCAAACGTATTCAAAAGTTAGCAGAAGACAAGAAATAACTAAGATCAGAGCAGAACTGAAGGAGATAGAGACACAAAAAACCCTCCAAAAAATCAACGAATCCAGGAGCTGGTTTTTTGAAAAGATCAACAAAATTTATAGACTACTAGCAAGACTAATAAAGAAGAAAAGGGAGAAGAATCAAATAGATGCAATAAAAAAACGATAAAGGGGATATCACCACCGACCCCACAGAAGTACAAACTACAATCAGAGAATACTATAAACATCTCTACCAAATAAACTAGAAAACCTAGAAGAAATGGATAATTTCCTGGACACTTACACTCTCCCAAGACTAAACCAGGAAGAAGTTGAATCCTTGAATAGACCAATAACAGGCTCTGAAATTGAGGCAATAATTAATAGCCTACCAACCAAAAAAAGTCCAGGACCAGACAGATTCACAGCCGAATTCTACCAGAGAGGTACAAGGAGGAGTTGGTACCATTCCTTCTGAAACTATTCCAATTAATAGAAAAAGAGGGAATCCTCCCTAACTCATTTTATGAGGCCAACATCATCCTGATAACAAATCCTGACAGAGATACAACAAAAAAAGAGAATTTTAGACTAATATCCCTGATGAACATTGATGCAAAAATCCTCAATAAAATACTGGCAAACCGAATCCAGCAGCACATCAATAAGCTTATCCACCATGATCATGATCATCAAGCTTATCCATCCCAGGCTTCATCCCTGGGATGCAAGGCTGGTTCAACATATGCAAATCAATAAACGTAATCCAGCATGTAAACAGAACCAAAGACAAAAACCACATGATTATCTCAATAGATGCAGAAAAGGCCTTTGACAAAATTCAACACCACTTCATGCTAAGAACTCTCAATAAATTCGGTATTGATGGAACGTATCTCAAAATAATAAGAGCTATTTATGACAAACCCACAGTCAATATCATACTGAATGGGCAAAAACTGGAAGCATTCCCTTTGAAAACTGGCACAAGACAAGGATGCCCTCTCTCACCACTCCTATTCAACATAGTGTTGGAAGTTCTGGCTAGGGCAATCAGGCAAGAGAAAGAAATCAAGGGTATTCAGTTAGGAAAAGAAGAAGTCAAATTGTCCCTGTTTGCAGATGACATGATTGTGTATTTAGAAAACCCCATCGTCTCAGCCCAAAATCTCCTTAAGCTGATAAGCAACTTCAGCAAAGTCTCAGGATACAAAATCCATGTGCAAAACTCACAAGCATTCTTCTACACCAGTAACAGACAAACAGAGAGCCAAATCATGAATGAACTCCCATTCACAATAGCTTCAAAGAGAATAAAATACCTAGGAATCCAACTTACAAGGGATGTAAAGGACCTCTTCAAGGAGAACTACAAACCACTGCTCAGTGAAATTAAAGAGGACACAAACAAATGGAAGAACATACCATGCTCATGGATAGGAAGAATGAATATTTTGAAAATGGCCATACTGCCCAAGGTAATTTATAGATTCAATGCCATCCCCATTAAGCTACCAATGAGTTTCTTCACAGAATTGGAAAAAAAACTGCTTTAAAGTTCATATGGAACCAAAAAAAAAGCCTGCATTGCCAAGACAATCCTAAGCCAAAAGAACAAAGCTGGAGGCATCACGCTACCTGACTTCAAACTATCCTACAAGGCTACAATAACCAAAACAGCATGGTACTGGTACCAAAACAGAGATATAGACCAATGGAACAGAACAGAGCCCTCAGAAATAATACCACACATCTACAACCATCTGATCTTTGACAAACCTGACAAAAACAAGAAATGGGGAAAGGATTCCCTATTTAATAAATAGTGCAGGGAAAATTGGCTAGCCATAAGTAGAAAGCTGAAACTGGATCCTTTCCTTACTCCTTATATGAAAATTAATTCAGGATGGATTAGAGACTTAAATGTTAGACCTAAAACCATAGAAACCCTAGAAGAAAACCTAGGTAATACCATTCAGGACATAGGCATGGGCAAGGACTTCATGTCTAAAACACCAAAAGCAACAGCAACAAAAGCCAAAATTGACAAATAGGATCTAATTAAACTAAAGAGCTTCTGCACAGCAATAGAAACTACCATCAGAGTGAACAGGCAACCTACAGAATGGGAGAAAATTTTGCAATCTACTCATCTGACAAAGGGCTAATATCCAGAACCTATAAGGAACTCAATCAAATTTACAAGAGAAAAACAACCCCTTCAAAAAGTGGGCAAAGGATATGAACAGACACTTGTCAAAAGAAGACATTCATACAGCCAACAGACACATGAAAAAATGCTCAGCATCACTTGCCATCAGAGAAATGCAAATCAAAACCACAATGAGATACCATCTCACACCAGTTAGAATGGCAATCATTAAAAAGTCAGGAAACAACAGGTGCTGGAGAGGATGTGGAGAAATAGGAACACTTTTATACTATTGGTGGGACTGTAAAGTAGTTCAACCATTGTGGAAAACAGTGTGGCGATTCCTCAAGGATCCAGAACTAGAAATACTATTTGACCCAGCCATCCCATTACTGGGGATATACCCAAAGAATTGTAAGTCATGCTGCTATAAAGACACATGCACACGTATGTTTATTGTGGCACTATTCACAATAGCAAAGACTTGGAATCAACCCAAATGTCCATCAGTGACAGACTGGATTAAGAAAATGTGGCACATACACACCATGGAATACTATGCAGCCATAAAAAAGGATGAGTTTGTGTCCTTTGTAGGGAGATGGATGCAGCTGGAAACCATCATTTTCAGCAAACTATCGCAGGAACAGAAAACCAAATACCGCATGTTCTCACTCATAGGTGGGAATTGAACAATGAGCTCACTTGGACACAGGAAGGGGAACATCACACACCGGGTCCTATTGTGGGGAGGGGGTAGTCGGAAGGGATAGCATTAGGAGATATACCTAATGTAAATGACAAGTTAATGGGTGCAGCACACCAACATGGCACATGTATACATATGTAACAAACCTGCACATTGTGCACATGTACCCTAGAACTTAAAGTATTACAAAAATTAGAAATAATTAATTTAAATTGTCTTTGCTTGGTTTGAAATATCTTTGCTGGCCATGTCTGTAGGTGGTAAGGGAACATTTTTGAAGATAATCATTAGCAAATTTCCTAGATTCTTCATTACTACTGATTGCTTTATTATAAAGCTAATATTCATAGTTTGATTATACTAATGTGTTCTTGTTTTCTTAATCTAACTGCATTAAAACATATATGGAATGACAGGTCTACCTGTCATTTACAACATAAAAAAAAAAAAAAAGTTGGATGAGATATCCAGTTCCACTCCTCATTCTACAGATGAGAAAGCAGAGGCCCAGAGACATTGAATTCTCATGTTCAAACTGCTGACATGTGGCAGAATCTAGGTTAGACCTCAGCCCTCTGACCCTCTATCCAGTGTCCTTTCCTCTATACCCCACAGCTCTAATGCTATAGTCAGGAGGTGGCGGGATTTTTTCTATCCCTCAGATGAAAATTAAGCCAGTGTTGTAATCTAGTTTGATAACTATTACTTATCTTGACGTTTATTCTTAAAATCAGTGCCTGTATAGCCTTACTGGGCTATTTGAAAGTCAGGCTACTAAATTCTTATTAGCCACTTGAAATTCCTATAGAGATAATATAATTTTTCAAAGTGACTCTTTAAGCCAAATTAGAAATAAAACTTTTTTCTTATGAATGGCATCCAAGTTAGACAGCATTCCTTAGAAGTGAATTATTTGGTAAAGATCTCGAGTCTCTCTGTCTTTGGCTCATCTCTGAACTTTAATTCATTTCATTTTATGACTTTACATGAAGAAACCATGAGTACGGATGGCCTCAAGTTATGCAGGATTTTTCAATCAGCCTGCAAAACAAACCAGATGGCCAAGTTCTCTCAGAACTGTCTGAACATGTCTCAAAGTCCATTCCCGGAATCTATCCCCAGGTACCTTCCTCAGGATCTCTCTTTTCACTGGCATTTAAAAAAAATGTCTGATAGAAGCTAGCAATAAATAACTAAAAGAAATTGAGGTCGATAGTCCTTCTATTTCTTTGCATCTAGGTCTTGTATGAAGCAGCAGAGCTTTTATATTTAGAAAGGGAACACCCCCTTCAGCGAGTCATGTGCTAGAACACAACCGATGAGAATGCTTGTTTCTGGGCAGAGCTCAGCTTCTCATGTGGCCATACCTGACTCCTGTGCCACAAGGCTTTACATGCAAAGCAATACTTGGTCTTGCACTTGCTAATATTTTCAACTATGAAATAGTAGAAGATGAGGTCACATGAAGCAAGGACTAATGCTGAAGATAAATTACAGTGAAAACTTGACCGACCTACCTACCTTCCTTCCTTCCTTCCTTCCTTCCTTCCTTCCTCCCTCCCTCCCTCCCTCCTTCCCTCCCTCCCTCCCTCCTTCCCTCCTTTCTTTCTTCCTCTCTTTTTCCCCTTTCTCCCTTTCCTCCTTTCTTTCCTGGTCTTGCTTTTTCACCCAGACTGGAATGTGGTAGCATGACCATGGCTCATTGCACCTTCAACCACCTGGGCTCAAGCTGTCCTCCCACCTCAGCCTCCTGAGTAGCTGGGACTACAGGTGTGCCACCATGCCTGGCTATTTTTGTTTCAATTAAAAAAAAAAAATTTTTTTTTTAGAGGTGCACCTCACTATGTTGACCAGGCTGGTCTCAAGCAATGCTTCCACCTTGGCCTTCCAAAGAGCTGGGATTACAGGCGTGAGCCACCATGCCTGACCAAAAACTTGATTTGTACATGATTTGAAAATATGCAAATACACATATTTAGGTCTTTAAAGAGTTACTTTTTTAAATTTCATATTTCTCTTTTGCTATATATAAACAGGCATATAATTTTAAATTTGAAATGGGTAAGATTATTTTCCCCAACATAAGTGCTTCTTTATGTGAAATTGTTTTCTTTCTTTTATTCGTTTAAAAATTGGGTTATTGGCCGGGCGCGGTGGCTCAAGCCTGTAATCCCAGCACTTTGGGAGGCCGAGATGGGCGGATCACGAGGTCAGGAGATCGAGACCATCCTGGCTAACACAGTGAAACCCCGTCTCTACTAAAAAATACAAAAAACTAGCCGGGTGAGGTGGCGGGCGCCTGTAGTCCCAGCTACTCAGGAGGCTGAGGCAGGAGAATGGCGTAAACCCGGGAGGCGGAGCTTGCAGTGAGCTGAGATCCGGCCACTGCACTCGAGCTGGGGCGACAGAGCAAGACTCCGTCTCAAAAAAAAAAAAAAAAAATTGGGTTGTCTATTTTTCTTGAATGTGCAGCAATTAGATAGTGTGATGATCTGGATGTGAGAATTATCCATTGGAATACTGTCTCAGTGTATTTGCCAAATTGTCATCAAGCATAATTTACTCAAAATCCTAAGAGATTCTTCCTTGAAAATTAATTTGAAAATAAATTTGCTTGCCCTTTCTCCTTGTTTTTGAAGCAAAATTAGTTCACTTTAAAATGTTCTTTTGTGATGTTGTTGCTAGGGGAACAATATGGTAAGCCTTGTAATCTCTGTTCCCTTTATTTTCTTTAGATCTACTCTGATCTGTTTTTATCAGTTCTGTCCTATTTTAAAATTATATAACACTTGTAACCTTCTCCCAACCTACTTTGGAAGTACTGAAGTATAATTCCTAAACAAATGACTGAATTTACTGACTATGCATCTGCCTAGATAAAATGGGTTGGGGGTAAAGGTGACTGACCAAAGAAGAACATTCTGGAGTGGCTGCTTTGATTAGAGGAAGGAATTTTATTGTAATCTTAACCTGATGATTTTTTTGAGAGCTGAAGATTTTATTTGTTTCTGATTTTTTAGTGGTAGAGGAGCATATGTAGTAAACGACAGATATATATGCATTTCAAAAATTTAGAAATGGCTAGACTTGATAAATACATGAGGATAGTTGATTATAAAGCAGATACAGTAATAGTGCTAATGCCAGTGGGTTCCATGGAAATTGGCCTAAATATTACCATGGTGTCTTATATGAAAGGCAGCATTCATCATGGTTTAATTTTAATGCTGAGCAGTCTTATAGTACTTTCAGTGTCATTAGTGCCATCTTAATTTGTCAAATCTTACAAAATGAAGACAAAATAGAAATATTGTCTTTAGGTCACAGAAATATAGTTCAATTTTGACTTCAAAAAAACCAAAGAGATCAAAATATTTTTACAAAACCAAAATACAAAGCGCAAAGCTATAATACTATTTAAACAAATCACCAAATACAACTGTTTTCAGAAGTAAACATGAATAATTTTTTTGTTTTATTATCAAATAACAAAAATATGTAGCTGATGACAAGCCTTTTAAAGTGAATTATGCTATCAAATTGAAATTTTGGTGGATGTGAAATTTAAGTCAATCAAGTATATATTATGGTTCAATAATGGTTTGTCAAATGGCTGGGTCAAAATATCTGTCTCAAAATAGGTACCTTAAATTATCATGTATCTGTGGTTGGCAGGTAGGACTGGTGGTGACCAGAGTCAGAGAAGAGGATCTTGTCCACGGACCCCAAATATAACTCTTAATGGACTTGCTGTTTCTTTTGTGCTAATAATTTTATGCATTTTTAATCAAAGAAAGATACTAACTTACCCAAGAGGAGGGAATTACATGCAATAGGAGAAATAATTTAATATGAAAAAATCAGTGATCTTCAACTTATGATATTCAAATAAACGATAGTCTTCAAAGTACTTTTAAAACTTCAAAACACGGGGTGGAAATTATAAATTTAACCAAGATATAACTTCATAGACTGACTTTTGTATTGCCGTCTGTCTTAAATTATATCAAATCCACAAGGTAACAACATCTCTTATCTCATATTAGTAAGGAAACTCTGAGCAGCAGTTAAATGTGTCACTGATTAAATGGAAAAAATAAATCATTTCTGAATAAATTTAATTTGTTGAACAGGCACAATAGAGGTTTCTTGGTGAAGACAAGGTTGGTCTACTACTGAATTGTATCTACTGAGTAGGGCCTGAGGAAATCCAATATAGAAGAGGTAGATATTGATCAAGTGGGAGAGTGGAGAAAGGCTGAAGCTCCCTTGGCAATGGACATTTTTAGCAGTATCAGGTAAGGTCTTGAGAATTCTGAACCCTATTACGTCCTCGTCACTGTTTGGCTTCAAATGGCCCTGGTGTGGAATAGAGGTAACTCAGAATTAGAAATTTGCCTTGGGTAACTGAGAGTTCTTAATATAACAAATATGGTGAGAATATTCCCTCTCCCATCATATCCAGCAATATGCTAGGGAGGCCGAACTAAAAAAAATCTTAACCTTCTTGTTAATTAAAGGGTCAACTTTAGAACTTCAACATAGTACTAGATGAGAGAGCAAAACCAAACAAAATGATGACCACGCTGGAAATTCCTCCCTGTGTGCTGCTGGTGCTGACATCCTGATAGAGTTCAGGCGCCTGGTGAAGCTGCACAGACAGTGCCTGGTCTCCAGACCATGTGCTTTTCCTCTACGTCATAAACATGACATTTCTGAATTGTTCCATTAGCATTTTCATCTCTGTTTAGACAGACATGTTATAAACTTTAGTTATATATTTGGGACCCATATCATGGCAAAGTAAAAAATTTAAACATTTTCATTCACTTGCCTGAGACCTCCTCCTAATTTTGCAAGGCTGACTTGGTCATTTCAGTAACTCACAATTATTTACTTTGCTATTTTGGGATTACATCAGATGTTTTATGGTACAGTTATTATCCAATGACCAAAGTCATATCTTATTCTATCTGCCTACTTAATAGCAAGTTAGTGTGAGTGAAAAGCCTTGACACATACATATAAGTATATAAAAGAAAGTTAACTTGTTTAGGATGGAAATTATTTTACCACCCTAGAACTGTATTAGCATCAGAAATATTTCAAATTTGCTTTCATTTTTAAAAAGGGAACCCAAAGTAAAGAAAAGTCTACTTAGAAAAAACAATTTTTTAGATTAAGATAATGATCTTTTTTCTCATTGTGTACATCTTTAATATATGCTCCAATAATTACAAGCTGAGAGTTGTAATGTTGTCTCCCTATAAACTTGAAGAAGCTTTTAACTTCTGGTATGTTGTTTTTTTCTTCAGTAACGTAAGGATAAATACTGACTTCATAAAATTCATGAGCAGTAATGATGTTACCTAATTTCTGCAGATGACAGCAGCTGTATAATTATATATGTTGCTGATGCTATACTTAGTTTTATATATTCTTAGGAAGTTTTCCTATATTATTTGTAATTGTAAATGTCCCTGAAAGTATTATTAGTAGTCACAATAGTAATGAAGAAAATGAACAACATAAAGAGTTGATTACCACACAAAGTTATTATTTTTTACAAAAGAGGTTAAGGAGCAGAATAACATCTTTGCAGACAATAAAAGCGAGCCAGAAATAAATGCCCACAAAATAAAGGAAAATGATACCTAATATTTCCAACTGAGCCAAAAACAATTGAGAAAATGATAGAAGCTATGAAATAAAAACATGAATCAGAATTTTAAAAATTCAGAAATATGATAATTGAAGAGAAGGAAGATTTTAACAGAGAGGTAAAGTCAGGAAAGAATTAGAAATAAAAGGAAAAAAGAATTTCAGGAATGAAGACTATGCTAGAAGGAAGGAATGCAAGGACAAATAAATGTAACAGATATTAGTTTAAGAAAACAAAGTATGGATAGAAGGAAAGACATTCATAATAGCCCCAAACTAGAAACAACTCAGATATCCATTGACTGGTGAAAAGATAGAGAAAATGTTATTCATAAAGGAACACTACTTGGCAATAAAAATAGTTGAACTACTTATACATATAACAGTATGAATCTCAAAAGCATTGTGCTACATGAAATAAGTCAGATGTAAGGAAGACTATGTGCTGTGGAGTTCATTTAGATGACATTCTAAAAGATGTCAAAACATAGGGACAACATACAGATCAGTGGTTTCTAGAGATGGAATTATGTACATCTGGGTAAGGGGGAGGCAACTGACTACAAAGAGGCATGAGGGAAATTTTTGGGGCAATGAAAATATTCTAGAGTTTGGTCATACAGCTGTTTATGTTTATGAATATTTGCCAAACTGTGTACTTATAAAGGATGAACTCTATTGTATGTTTGCTACACTTCAGTAAAAAATAACAAAGAGATAAGGTTTTGAGAAAAATTTATAGCTACAGATAGATTGCTAAGAAGATTCAACACATGCATAATAGAAATCCCAAAGAAAGAAAACAAAAACAGTGGAATAGAACCAATATTGACATCTTCACTTCCCTGAAATGAAATTTTAAGTCATTTAAAATTTCTTATTGGAAAGGCACTATGCATATGAGAAAAAAAAAAGTCTACCCGGGAAAGTAAAAACCACTGGATTACAAAAGGGGAAAAAAAAAGAAGAAAAAATTCAGTGGTCATCCAGTCTTAACAGCCAAGTCATTAATAAGAAAAAAGAATATCAAATTGTCACCAAAATTTGTCAACTTTTTTTTTTTTTCCAGAAGACATTGGAGTAATATATTTAGGATACTCAGGGAAGGAAAATGGGAGCTCAGGATTCAGCCTCATAGAACTTCAGATATAAAGGCCACAGACAAACTTGCAAGAAATAAGGACATATTTTTCCCGTAAATAGTTACTGCGGAATCTCCTGGAGAATATGTTAGGTAATCAGAATGATGGGAGAAATATCCATGTAAGGACTGCTGGCAGTGATTGGCTGATCAAAAAACACAAAAATAAACACAACCATGCAACTCTTGACGAAACCATATAACACCATCAATGAATTAGTCTTGCCAAAAAAGAAAGGAAAAATACAACTTAATATAATCAAGCCTTTAGATCTGTCAATTTCCAGGAGAACTGGACAGAGAGAGAGGAGAATGTGAATTAGTGAATTAGATAAATAGTATCATGGGGCTGCAATCAGCAAAACCCAGGCTGTGTGAAACTCTACAGGACAGATAACCCTATTTCTTCAACAAAATTTCCAGGATAGAAAGGGAGATGGAGAGAGAGGAAATGTACAGATTACAAGAGATATAAGAGATATATTAACTGGCCAAGATGGCCAAATAGCAACAGAAGGCAGGTGATTTCTGCTTTTCCAACTGAGGTACTCAGTTCATCTCACTGGGACCGGTTAGGCAGTGGGTCCAACCCACAGAGGGTGAGCAGAAGCAGGGTGGGGCACTGCTTCACCTAGGAAGTGCATGGAGATGTGGGGACCTCCTTCCCCCAGCCAAGAGAAGCCATGAGGGACTCTGCTACCTGGCTGGTTACTACACTTTTCCCATGGTGTTTGCAATCTGCAGATCGGGATTTTCCCTTGAGTGGCTACACTACCAGGGCCCTGGGTTTCAAGCACAAAACTGGGTGGCTGTTTGGTCAGACACCAAGCTAGCTGAAGGAGTTTTGTTTTCATACCCCATGGGTGCCTGGAACGCTAGCAAGACAGAACAGCTCACTCCCCTGGAAAGGGGGTTGAGGCCAAGGAGCCAAGTGGTCTTGCTCAGTGGGTCCCAATCCCATGGAGCCCAACAAGCTAAGAATCACTGGCTTGAAATTCTTGCTACGAGCATAGCAGTCTGAGGTCAGTCTGGGACTATCAGACTTGGTGTGAGGAGGGGCATCTGCCATTACTGAGGCTTTCATAGGCAGTTTTCCCCTGACAGTGCTAAGGAGGCTGGGAGGTCTGGACTGGGCGGAACTCACCACAGTGCAGCAAAGTGGCTGTGGCCAGATCTTTTCTCTAAATTCCTCATCACTGGGCAGGGCATCTCTGAAGGTAACAGCCCCAGTCAGGGGCTTACAGACAAAACCCCCATGTCCCTGGGACAGAGCACCTGGGGGAAGGGGCAGCTATGGGTGCTGCTTCAGCAGATTTAATTGTTCCTGCCTGCTCTCTGAAGAGAGCAGCTGATCCTGACAAGAGGGATCCTCCCAGCACAGCCCACCATCTCTAAGGGACAAGACTGCCTCCTCACATTGGTCCCTGACCCCTGTGCCTCCTGATGGGGAGACACCTCCCAACAGGGGTCAACAGACACCTTATACAGGAGAGCTTGGGCTGGCATCAGGCCAGTGCCCCTCTGGGATGAAGCTTCCAGAGGAAGGAGCAGGCAGCAATCTTTGCTGTTCTGCAGCCTCCACTGGTGATACACAGGTAAACAGAGTCTGCAGTGGACCTCTAGCAAACTGTAGCAGACCTGCAGAAGAGGAGCCGGACTGTTAGAAGAAAAACCAACAAACAGAAGGCAACAACAACATCAACATAAAGGACCCCCACACAAAAACTCCATCTAAAGGTCATCAGCCTCAAAGATCAAAGGTAGATAAATCCAGTGAGATCAGGAAAAACCAGCGCAAAAAGGCTAAAAATTCCAAAAACCATAATGCCTCTTTCCTCCAAAGGATCACAACTCCTTGCCAGCAAGAGCAAAAATCTGGATGGAGAATGAGATTGATGAATTGGTGGAAGTAGGCTTCAGAAGGTGGGTAATAATGAACTCCTCTGAGCTAAAGGAGCATGTTATAATGCAGTGCAAGGAAGCTAAGAACCTTAAATAGAGGTTACAGAAACTACTAACTAGAATAACTAGTTGAGAGAGGAACATAAATGACTTAATGGAGCTGAAAAACACAGCATGAGAACTTTGTGAAGCATACACAACTATCAGTAGCCGAATTGATCAAGCTGAAGAAAGGATATCAGAGATTAAAGATCAACTTACTGAAATAAGGTGTAAAGACAAGATTAGAGGAAAAAGAATGAGAAGGAATGAACAAAGCCTCCAAGAAATATGGGACTATATGAAAAGACCAAACCTATGATTGATTGGTGTACCTCAAAGTGACAGGGAGAATGGAACCAAGTTGCAAAACACACTTCAGGATATTATCCAGGAGAACTTCCCCACCCTAACAAGACAGGCCCACATTCAAATTCAGGAAATACAGAGAACACTACTAGCATACTCCTCGAGAAGAGCAACCCCAAGATACATAATCGTCAGATTTTCCAAGGTTGTAATGAAGGAAAAAGCATTAAGGGTAGCCAGACAGAAAGGTTAGGTTACCTACAAAGGGAAACTCATCAGACTAACAGCGGATCTCTCTGCAAAAACCCTGAGAGCCAGAAGAGAATGGGAGTCAATACTCAACATTCTTAAAGAAAAGAATTTTCAACTCAGAATTTCATATCCAGTCAAATTAAGCTTCACAAGTGAAGGAGAAATACAATTCTTTACAGACAAGCAAATACTGAGGGATTTTGTCACCACCATGCCTGCCTTATAAGAGCTCCTGAAGGAAGCACTGAATATGGAAAGGAAAAACTGGTACTAGCCACTGCAAAAACACACCAAAATATAAAGACCAATGACACTCTGAAGAAACCACATCAACTAATGTGCAAAATAACCAGCTAGCATCATGATGACAGGATCAAATTCACACATAACAATATTAACCTTAAATGTAAATGGGTTAAATTCCCCAATTAAAAGACACAGACTAGCCAACTGGATAGAGTCAAGACCTATCAGTGTGCTGTATTCAAGAGACCCAACTCATGTGCAAATACACACACAGGCTCAAAACAAAGGGATGGAGGAATATTTACCAAGTAAATGGAAAGCAAAAAAAAGCATAGGTTGCATTCCTAATCTCTGATAAAACAGACTTTAAACCAACAAAGATAAAAAAAGACAAAGAAAGGCATTACATAATGGTAAAGGCATCAATGCAACAAGAAGATGTAACTATGCTAAATATATATGCATCCAATACAGCAGCACCCTGATTTATAAAACAAGTTTTTAGAGACTGACAAAGAGACTTAGACTCTCACACAATAATAGTGGGAGAGTTTAACACCTCATTGTCAATATTAAACAGATCAATGAGACAGAAAATTAACGACGATATTCAGGGCTTGAACTCAGCTCTGGACCAAGCAGACCTAACAGACATCCACGGAACTCTCCACCCCGAATCAACAGAATATACATTCTTCTCAGTGCCACATAGCACTTATTCTAAAATCAACCACATAACTGGAAGTAAAATGCTCCTCACCAAATGTAAAAGAATGGAAATCATAACAAACAGTCTCTCAGACCACAGTGCAATCAAATTAGAACTCAGGATTAAGAATCTCACTCAAAACTGCACAACTACATGGAAACCGAACAACCTGCTCCTGAATGACTATAGGGTAAAGAACGAAATTAAGGCAGAAATAAATAAGTTCTTTGAAACCAATGAGAACAAAGAGACAGTGTACCAGAATCTCTGGGACGCATCTAAAGCAGTGTTTAGAGGGAAATTGATAGCACTACATGCTTACAGGTTAAAGCAGGAAAGATCTAAAATCCACACCCTAACATCACAATTAAAAGAACTAGAGAAGCAAGAACAAACAAATTCCAAAGCTAGCAGAAGACAAGAAATAACTAAATCAGAGCAGAACTGAAGGAGATGGAGAACCAAAATCCCTTGAAAAAATCAATGAACCCAGGAGCTGGTTTTTTGAAAAGATTAACAAAATATGTAGACCGCTAGCCAGACTAATAAAGAAGGAAAGAGAGAAGAATCAAATAGACATAATAAAAAATGATAAAGAGGATATAACCACTGATCCCACAGAAACACAAACTACCATCAGAAAATACTATAAACACCTCAACACAAATAAAGTAGAAAATCTAGAAGAAATGAATAAATTTCTTGACACATACATCCTCCTAAGACTAAATGAGGAAGAAGTCAAATCCCTGAATAGACCAATAACAAGTTCTGAAATTGAGGCAGTAATTAGTAGCCTACCAACCAAAAAAAACCCAGGACCAGATGGATACACAGCCAAATTCTACTAGCGGTACAAAGAGGAGCTTGTATAATTCCTTCTGAAACTATTCCAAACAATAGAAAAAGAGGGAATCCTCCCTAACTCATTTTATGAGGCCAGCATCATCCTGATACCAAAGCCTGGCAGAGACACAACAACAACAAAAAAGAATTTCAGGCCAATATCCCTGATGAACATTGACATGAAAATCCTCAATAAAATACTGGCAAACTGAATCCAGTAGTACATCAAAAAGCTTATCCACCACAATCAAGTTGGCTTCATCCCTGGGATGCAAGGCTGGTTCAACATATGCAAATCAATAAACATAATCCATCACATACACAGATCCAATGACAAAAACCACATGATTATCTCAATAGATGCAGAAAAGGCCTTCGATAAAATTCAACATCCCTTCATGCTAAAAACTCTCAATAAACTAGGTACTGGTGGAACATTTCTCAAAATAATAAGAGCTATTTATGACAAACCCATAGCCAACAACATGTTGAATGGACAAAAGCTGGAAGCATTTCCTTTGAAAACCGACACAAGACAAGGATGCCCTTTCTCACCACTCCTATTCAACACAGCATTGGAAGTTCTGGCCAGGGCAATCAGGCAAGAGAAAGAAATAAAGGGTATTCAATTAGGAAATGAGGAAGTCAAATTGTCTCTATTTGCAAATGACATGATTGTATATTTAGAAAACCCCATTGTCTCAGCCCAAAAACTCCTTAAGCTGTTAAGTAACTTCAGCAAAGTCTCAGGATACAAAATCAATGTGCAAAATCACAAGCATTCCTATACATCAACAGTAGACAAACAGCCAAATCATGAGTGAACTCCCATTCACAACTGCTACAAAGAGAATAAAATACCTAGGAATAAAACTTACAAGGTATGTGAAGGACCTCTTCAAGGGGAACTACAAACCACTGCTCAAGGAAATAAGAGAGGACACAAACGAATGGAAGAACTTTCCATGCTCATGGATAGGAAGAATCAATATCATGAAAATGGCCATACTGCCCAAAGTAATTTGAATATTCAATGCTATTCCCATCAAGCTACCATTGTCTTTCTTTGCAGAATTAGAAAAAACTACTTTAAATTTTATATGGAGCCAAAAAAGAACCCACATAGCCCAGACAATTCTAAGCAAAAAGGACAAAGCTGGAGGCATGATGCTACCTGACTTCAAACTATACTACAAGGGTACAGTAACCAAAACAGCATGGTACTGGTACCAAAACAGATATATAGACCAATGGAACAGAACACATACCTCAGAAATAACACCACACATCTACAACCATCTGATCTTTGACAAACCTGACAAAAACAAGCAATGGGGCAAGGATTCCCTATTTAATAAGTGATGTTGGGAAAACTAGCTAGCCATATGCAGAAAACTGAAACTGGACCCCTTCCTTACACCTCATACAAAAATTAACTCAAGATTGATTAAAGGTATAAACATAAGACCTAAAACCATAAAAACCCTAGAAGAAAACCTAGGCGATACCATTTAGGACATAGGCTTGGGCAAAGACTTCATGACTAAAACACCAAAAGCAATTGCAACAAAAGCCAAAATTGACGAATGGGATCTAATCAAACTAAAGAGTTTCTGCACAGCAAAATTATCATCAAAATTATCATCAGAGTGAACAGGCAACCTACAGAATGGAAGAAAATTTTTGTAATATATCCATTTGACAAAGGGTTAATATCCAGACTCTAGAGGGAACTTAAACAAATTTACAAGAAAAAACAACCTCTTCAAAATGTGGGAGAAGGATATGAACAGACACTTTTTAAAAGAAGACATTTATGCCATCAACAAACATGTGAAAAAAAGCTCATCATCATTGGTCATTAGAGAAATGCAAATCAAATCTGCAATGAGATACCTCCTCACACCAGTTAGAATGGTGATCATTAAAAAATCAGGAAACAACAGATGCTGGTGAGGCTGTGGAGAAATAGGAATGCTTTTACACTGTTGGTGGGAGTGTAAATTATTTCAACCGTTGTGGACGACAGTGTGGCAATTCCTCAAGGATCTAGAACCAGAAATACTATTTGACCCAGCAGTCACGTTACTGGATATATACCCAAAGGATTATAAATCATTCTAGTATAAAGACACATGCACATGTATGTTTACTGCAACACTATTTACAATAGCAAAGACTTGGAACCAACCCAAATGCCCATCAGTAATAGGCTGGATAAAGAATATGTGGCACATACACACCACAGAATACTATGCAGCCATAAAAATAGAATGAGTTCATGTCCTTTGCAGGGACATGGATGAAGCTGGAAGCCATAATTCTCAGCAAACTAACACAGGAACAGAAAACCAAACACTGCATGTTCTCACACACAAGTGGGAGTTGAACAGTGAGAAACATGGACACAGGGAGGGAAACATAACACACCAGAGCATGTCAGGGGGTGGGGGACAAGGGGAGGGAGAGCATTAGGACCAATACCTAATGCATGCGGGGCTTAAAACCTAGATGACAGGTTGAAAACCACCATGGCCCATGTATACCTATGTAACAAACCTGAACATTCTGCACATGTATCCTAGAACTTAAAAAAGAAAAAGATATATTAACCAATCGATGTGTAGACCCTTTTTGGATCCTGATTCAAAATATAAGCTATAAAAACAATATATATATGTGTGTGTGTGTGTGTGTGTGTGTGTGTGTGTATATATATATATATTTTCTTTTTCTTTTTTCTTTTTTGGCAAGACTAATTCATTTATATATGTGTATATATATAAAAACACAAAACAATTGAGGAAATATATACGTATATTGGACATTAGATAATGTAAAGGTATTAATTTTTATGGAAGTATAATAATGGCATTGTGGTGTATTTGAAAAGAAAGAATACATGGACACAGATGAGAACAATAAACACCAGAGCCTACTTGAGGTGAAGAGTGGGAGGAGGGTATGGATGGAAAAACTGCCTGTTGGTTACTGTGATCATTACCTTAGTAATGACACAATTTGTACACCAAACTCCTGTGACACACAATTTACCCATATAACAAATCTGCACATGAACCCCCAAACCTAAAATAAAAGTTGGAAGAAAAAAAAAAAGAGTTTTTATCGTTTAGCAATATGCACTGAAATATTATTTAGACAGAATGTTAGGATGCTTAGGATTTGCTTCAAATTAATTTGCAGTTGAGGGAGTGGGTAGGAACAAAGATGAAACAAGATTGGCCAAGAGTTAATACCTGTTATTACTGGGTGTTGGGTACATGGGAGTTCATTATCCTCTTATCTGTGCTTTTGTATGTTTTAACATTTCCATAATAAAAAGTTTAAAAAATGGAATAGCTACCATTTATAAAAAGATTTTCACAGACCTGTAGTGAAGCATTGTTACTCTCTTGGACAAGAAACAGAATCTTAGGTGATGATTTGCCCTAGGGCATGTAACTAAATTGTCAGAATCAGGAATCCAGTCCGGATCCTCTGGCACTATCTTGTCACTGCTTATCTAAACCATGTTGTCTTAAAAAACAGGATGGTTCTGTTCTTTGGTTGTTTGGATAACTCTTCCCTGTCCTCTGATCTTCAGTGTGGAAGAGGTCAGAATCCCAAGAAGATGGTCTGTAATTCCTGCAGTATCACACATTTTACTTTTCAATGAGACCCTCAATATTTCCCTCAGCTTCCATTCAGGATGCACCTGTTTCTTTTCTTTTGCCATTACATGTTAAATTTTCTTAGTTTTATTTGCTTTTAGTTTCTATTTTCTTCTTTATTCACCTTTCATCCCCTTCTATATTCCCTTTTCTCCCTAGTCTTTCTCATTAAGGAACTTTTCAACCGCCGATTACAGCCCTTCTGTTCTTGGATGTGCTATAGATAATTGTTGGCTTCTCCGTCATTTTCCCCCTAATTGTCATCTCCCTTTCAAAGAGTCTGATAAACTAAACCAGCAAAGGGAGCTGTCACAAGGCAGTCCTAGGATAGGAACCCAGACAGTAGCATTCAGAATCTAGAAAAATCTTGTACTTTTTCTACTGAAAAATGACTAAGAGAAACGCTGGCACCTTGAACACAGTAGGTACTCTGTTAATATTTACTGATGACATTAATGAAGAGAAAATTAAATGACATATTCAGAAGAGCTAGTTTCATGCCAAAAATATTTCTTACTCTATGCCTTTTAAGTTGTGGGACTTAGTTTTCATCCCTGGATGACTTGCTTTCTGTATCTATGAAGTGAATAGACCAAAGTCCTGTGAGACAATGCCCTGCTCTTTCATGTAGTAAAGGTTAGCCCACCTCTGTCATTATAGCACAGAAACACTAGATTGGGAGCTTCTTGAGGGCAGGGACTTTGTTGATTCAAGTGTAGATCTCTGTCCTTAGACATCCTGTCCTTAGTAATCACAGGATGTTGCAGGATGTTACCTTTCTTGCATAGATCAAGTGTTACAAAGAGCCTGGTAGTTTACACATCTGTGCTACCATGACTTAAGACAAAAGTGCAAATCAGGACTTTTGTTTTTGTTATGTTTTATTGTCCTCCCTCCTCCCATCTTTGTCTCTCCATTCTTTCTCCCAGGTACTCCATATCCTTATGTTGTTTTTTTCTCATCAAAGCCCTGACAGAAGCACAACCACTTCCAAAGACTTGCCAGTCCTCAAATGTCCTGCGTTTTAATTGGACTTGCCCCGCTTTGCTCTAACAATCTTATTCCACCTTCATTAAAATTATTATTTCTAGGATACTGATTTTAGAGCATCTGTTTTAAGTCATTATTAATAATATATGAATAATAGGCAGGTTTAGTCCAAATTAATCTCTGCCTAGTGGAATGTGTGAAAAACTGTCCTAAACTCTACAGTAATGAATGCTATTGGAAGAGGTATTAACTAGGCATTCCACTAGAAAATTTGCTGATCCCTCGTCTGTTTTGTCATACCTCCCTGACTCATGGGGTGTACTGTGAGAACTGTTGCAACTCTGGGGAAGTGTTTTCCTGTCCTGCCACTAGACTTTGTGCCAGGAAATAATTTCTAGGCACTGCCTGGTAAAGTTCATCAACTCGCTTTGAACAAGTCCTGTGAAAGCAATAGAGGGTTTTGTGTTGCTTTTCAACAATCTCCAACGGAGGAGATTTTCACAACCTCCTTGGTATGCCAGTGTATAACAAACTATGATCACTAGCATTCCCCCAAGTAATTTAAGAAGAATTAAAAACAAGATATGCACAAAGTTTATACATTTAAAAAAATGTTAATTATGTGACATATTAAACTACCAGTAGATTCCTAGTGTTTCTTGGTAGTAGAAAACTTTTGAAAACATTTCCAATAATCTGTATCATAAAGTCAAGACAGTTTTGATCTTGATCTGTAAGAAAGTGGGCAAGATCTAGTAACTAAATCATTATTTGAATGCTGACAAAAGTACTTGCTGTACATTTACTGTTTACTTGTATTGTAGCACCACCTACTGTTGATAAAGAAACAAGCTTTTACAGCTTTCCCATTTTTCTTTGCCCAGCTAGTTACAAGAATGTCTTGTCTTGTCAGCCAGATGTGCTGCTCAGAGATGTTTCCAAAGTTATGATACAGAGATTGCATTATGTCTGTTTCCAAAATGAAAGATTATGCCTTCAGTTACCTAAAGATCAGAACTGATGCTTGACATGCATATATGACATATTTTATCGCTTCTCAAATCAGATGTTTATCTTTTTATTTTCTAATAAAATAGCCTGTAGATGTTGGGAAATTACTGATTTGCTTTAAGTTCAGTTGCTCTTCCAATGAACACTTAAGTGGTAAAACATCAATTCCTCTGAATATAATTCCTAATATAAAATGATGTCAGATTAGATCCAGGGTTACCACTTACATACTATCACTCCCTTTCCTCCACCCTCAACAGACTCTTCATCACTAAAAAACCCACAAAACATCAACTAGGGTATTTGATATTTAGAGCTTTACTATTCAAAGTGTGGTCTGTGGACTGGACGCTTGGGCCACACCTGGGAACTGTTAGAAATGCAGGATTCTTGTCTCCCTGCATTTTAACAAGATCCCCAGGTGACTCAGATACACATTAAAATTTGAGAAACAATGTTGCAGGCATTTTTGGTATCCCACCCTACCCAACCCCGCCAGAAGATTGAACAGCAGTCAAACCAAGAGTAAGGTCTTTCATTACAACTTTGAATTTACAGTATCTTATTCTCATAAAAAGTTAGATGATATTCTCTGACTCATGGCTTATTGAATGTAAATTGTATCACTGCTGTTGGGGTTCACATCAGCAACTGAACAAAGAAGACACGGTCCTTTCCCATTGGATCGGTCAACTTCATCCCTGGGGAAAGTAATCAGGGAGCCATTTAAAACAGCTGAGAGGAAAACTGCCCACTCTGAAATTTTAGGGCATGCAAATGCTAACAAAATATTTAAGTTTGGTATGATAGAATCATAGTTTGAACAGAGTAGAGGTAGGCTTAAAGAATTCCTGACAATTGAAGTAGAAAGCAATACCTAGAGCTAGAATTATGAATAAATTGGAAAATTTAAAGCTTGATTTTTCTTAAATCTAAATTTTCTTTTACCCATCTCTTTCTTCTATTTAAAAATCTAGTTAGTTTACTACAAGAGCAGTAACAGCCATTTGTTTTTTGGTTAATGTTGAATTAGTTCATAAGTTTAACAAATGAATGTCATTCACAAATTTAGTTAATTTTCCTAAGATGTTTAATCCATCCAATAATCTCAAATACTTTAGATATAGATAAGAGGATAGACTTAGAAACCTAACTAGGCCAAATCTTTCAGTGAACTTAGGCCAGTTTTGAAAATGTAGTAAACCAGATTTGTAACTATGATAAACTAGGTTCCTTCATATTACAAAATTAATCAAATTCTTACCTTTATTAAAATGACCAATATCTATTAAACATTTCAAATTAAAACTTCAAGGCAATTTTGTATTTTGTATTCTTTAAAAACATTTCAATTATTTTAAATAATAAACACCAAGATTATCTCCATAATCATAAAATGTACTAAGTTTAGCACAAAGTACCATGGGTTAGGCTTATGTCATTATCTCTGTATTTCTACATTTTCCTAGTGTTTCATAGTCACACAACTAAAGCAAGTAGAAGTCGTCTGATCCATGACCAGTTCTGTAATGCGTTTATGGACAGGTGTAGTGATAAGAAACTGTGGACCAAAGCAAGATCATGGTGCTACTTCCTGAACTGTGTATTAGCAGGCTGAACCTTTTATAATAGTTTAAGTCTTTCTTATCAGTGGGGGTATCCAAGTCCATGGCGAGAGCTGAGACTTAGTTTCACAGGCCATTGCCTTGTCTCCTAAATGTATTATACCTTTACTCAATTTTTATTGTAAACCCTTTCAACATTCTCTCACCCAATTTAGGTAGATGGAATCTTGTACCCCCCACCAGGGCTATAGCTAATGTCTTCATTGCACAGTTATTGTTAATTGAGACCTGTACCTCCATCCAGGGTATAAACTGTTTTTATTATCTGTCTCACCTCCATTTTAGCAGTAATTCTGTTGACATTGCTTCTAGACTGGAGTTTGGCTTATAAGACACTGGACACTCTGTTACTGTGCTAAGGAAGCACAGATAATGCAGTGTGTTAAGCATTCTGGGTCCTGATTTTTGTGCTGGCACAATTGTGAGTAAACCAAGAAAAATAGTCCGTATGAGATTTCTTTCAGACTTCAGTACACAGAAACCTAGTGGATTGTTCCTTAAGATAAATGAGAGATTTGAGAATTTACTTTTTATCATAGTTTGGGTTCCCAGGAATCAGATTCTGAGGCTCTGAGATCTGCATGCTGGAGGTTTGTTGGGGTGAATTCTTGGGAAAAGCACCTCTGAGAGGTGAAGGAAGTCAGTCAACCAGAGGGAGGAGTTGAACTGCAGCTGTGACAGAGATAGCCTACCCAAACTCTAAAGTGGCTCCCCTTTTCCCCCAGGCTTTATACCTCCTCCCATTTAGCAGACATTGGATGTGGAAAGCTCCCAGGGAAGGGCATGACCTTGGGTGAGGCAGCTGAGGGCAATTCCCAGGGAAGGTCTCAGCTGAGAGCAATAAGCAGGCAACACTGCTTAGCAGCTGGGGTGAATAAGTGTCTTGATCATAAGGTGAGGTAGGAGGAGGGCAAGTATAAATGCTGTCCACCGCATTCAATGTAAGTGTTTTCTCTATTATTATTAACGAATAGCTTGACCCAGAAAGGATCATGGTCTTTAGCCATGGAATTTTATTCTAGGAGAGGCGATATTACAGCAGACTGATCCCTGTAATGCAAATGGCAATGCCCCGCTTTACTGAGAGGCATTGTGAAGAATGCATGAAAACATGGCAGTGATGTTGGCAGGGAGATGGCAACGAGGTTGTCTGCACCAACTGTCTTCTGCAGCTGTGAAAAGACACACAGCCTGGCTGCCAACTGTTGGGCTCATTGTGCTCTGGCTGAATTTAGTTCCCTCTTATGTCAGCTTGCAATTCTATGTTGAAGAAAATTGGTCTGCTCTGCCACCATCTCCATCTCTTAGCAACTAAGAGAGATTGAAACAACAGCTGGGTAATTTGATATTGGGAACTTAAAGGTTGTGAAAATAGAATATAACGGCTGTTTGTATTAAAGGAAAAAAAAAAGAGAGAAAATGATGTAATCCTAATGCTTAGAAATGTTTGGAATGCCACATGGGTTACAAAGAGTGAAAATCTAGTTTAAACTGGTTGGATTCTTTCTCTCTCAGAATGATTAAAGTTGAGCCCAGAAGCTCACCCAAACACACATATTTGCCTAAATATAAATCCCTGTGGAATGTTGGAAGTATAATGTGAAAAACAGTTTTTGTGTTTTTGTCTTTTCTCCAAGACTGACCTACAGCTTTCTTACCACAAGTTTTGAAGCAGTACTTCTCATATAGCATAGATGATGATTTAGAGTTATTTTTTACTTCGCTTTTTATGGGCAATGGGGATGGGTACTGCAGTGAAGATGGGAGAAAATGAGGTGTGGCCCTCAGACATAGTGCTGTGCAGGAAGCCTACTACTTCAGAGGCTGCCCGTAGCCTGTGAAGGCTGTGGGGTGCACATACAACAGGTAATAATAGAATTACATGTTTCAAAACTAGAAAATGAGAAGCAGAAGCCAGATGAAATTGTTAAAACAAGTTTTTCTTTTTTCCCTAGGGCCAGTGAGGAGACCATCTGTTTTTCAAATTAGAAAAGCCAGAAAATATAATGTTTGCTCTCAGAATGAGTCAAATGTCATACTCTAATGAAAATTCCAAAGCAGAGAGAAAGGAAGAAGAACTTGAAATGCCAAATTAGTGGGGTGAGGTGCTTGCTCCTTGCATTCCTGCAGATCCAAGCATTTTGCAACTCTAGTAAACCTGCCAGGACAAGGTTCATTTGAAGGGGTGTGGATTACCAGGAGGTGTGGGGGGACTGACAGCCTAGTGCTTTAGATGGTAGGTAACTGCCTGATCTTGTTTCTCAGAATAACTTGTTCATCCACCACATATGTGGCTTTCATCCCAGCACAGTGGGCAGGAAGCCATTGTTGTCTTCGTTTGCTTAATCGTTACACTTCCTTGACACCTCATACAGCTGGGTCATGGATCTGCTGCTATTCTCAATGTGAGCATCACTGTCCGTTTTTCTTTTTCTTTTTCTTCCTTTTTTTTTGTTTTTTGAGACAGGATCTCTGTCGCCCAGGCTGGAATGCAGTGGCATGATCTCAGCTCACTGCAGCCTCTACCTCCCGGGTTCAAGTGATTCTCCTGCCTCAGCCTCTTGAGTAGCTGGGATTACAGGTGTGCACCACTATGCCTGGCTAATTTTTGTATTTTTGGTAGAAACAGGTTTCACTATGTTGGCCAGGCTGGTCTCAAACTCCTGACCTCAGGTGATCCACCCACCTCGGCCTCCCAAAGTGCTGGGATTACAGGTATAAGCCGCAGTGCCCAGCCCACTGTCTTTTTTCATCAATGCTAAGAGAATTTAATTCTTTCCACATGAAGTGATTCTACTTCCTCAACACGTGTTTTATTTTGTGACATAACAGCTTGGAGGAGGTGAAATTCATTAAGAAGGAATAAATATCTTCTCTTATTGATCCACTTCCTTAACCCCTCAACTCTTCGTAGACCACATCCGTCCAATGTAGAATAAGTGAACCATATGAAATTGCTGTTTTTTTGGGTCAAAGGCAATTGAATTGTAGTCTCACATGGTTCAACATCTGTATACAAGCAAGTTCTCTGAGGAAAAAGCTGAGTGACTGCAAGTACCATTCTTAGAATTCTCTAAGGAGAGAAGAAGGATTTCAAGGTAAACAATCTGACAAACTTATTTGTAATCAAACTAAATTCCAGGTGGGGCTGGCTTATAGTTCACACACATAAAAGAAATAGGGATTGCATCTTGCAGGAAACTAGCACTTTTCCCCAAGGGGGATGAGGATTTAAGTTTCCTTTGTGGAGTATGTTTCCAGTTCATTTGGTCCTGCATTTATTTTAGAAATTGTTTGATATTTGCACTTCACTCATTTTCCAAAATTTGTTCTGATTCCAGATTTGTGTGTTAAGTTTCTATAAATTTGTTTATTTGCTATTTGCTTTGGAGAATAGGACTATATCAATTTCTTGGCAAAACGGATGAAAATTCTAACCTACCATTCATTTGGGAGAGGTGTACGTATGTTCACTGCCACAACTCCAGCACATTTGTTCTCAATTTTGTACTTTTGAGACACCGGAAGTATATTTCTTTAAATGTTCTCTCTGGAAATACATACATAGAGCTACAGCCTGATGAACATTCCTTACACAAAAGAATGTACATCTCAGTGTAGTACTTGTCTATAATTTATTTTCAATGGTTTCTGGATGTATAATAATCCACAGTGAACCTTTGTTGAGCATTTACTATATGTCAGATACTTTGCATGCACTATCATGTTTTATTCTTACCCTGTGATGTGAGTCCTAGCCCTGACACACAACCCAGGAAACTGAGGCACAGAGGTTAAGCTTCTCTTCCAAAGACCCACAGTTGTTATTATAATAATAATGCTAAGGCTGATTTTCAGGGCATCTCTAAAGCCTTCTGCTTTCTTATTTACAACACCATTCTACCTTCACATGGGCTACAGCTGATTCAGGCATCCCCTCCATCAATCTTTTTTAGTGAATGCTAGTTTTTGTTGTGGATTCTTATTTTAAAGGTGATATTTTGGGCAAGATGTCTTGAAGGACTGTTGGCAGGTGCATAATGACAATTCTATGCAGAGCAAAGCTTCCAAAAAAGCATCCTATGAATTCTATCAATGTGAAGGATCGAGCAAAACCAGCTTCTATTTGCAGCACTGGCATGCAACCAACCCGCTCACCTGCATCCTTACATCTTAATCTGATGAGCAGAGTCTGCAGACAGAAATCATTTTCAGCTCTTTTAACTACTCATAAAAATGTTTCAAGTATACTTTAGCAGTACTTGTATAATACATAATTATTATCTATTTGGTACCTTTAAATTGTCATGTTTATATGCAGAAATATACATTTAATATATTGTTCTTAAGCATATTTTTGTGATATATTTTCTGGGACCTTATGTTTATCAATTCAACAAATATTTAATGCCTACCGTATGTCAGAAACTATTCTTGGCATAGCAGTAAACACAAGTAACAACAATTCTGACTTCATGCTCTTAAAGTTTTTATAATGATTAGTTTTTAAAATCTTTATCCATAGAAGGCTAGGCAAGGAGGGTGGATCTATATAGAAGTACTTCCTTAGATAGAGTTGAGAGGCTTGGGTAGAAATGCATAGTGCCTCCTTATTTGGAAGCCCCCAGAGTCATCTCAGACCCTACTTAGACATAAGCAGACAGCAAAATAGGGTCTGGTAGAGGTTTAAGTTGAACTTTTCTTGTGTGCGTTATCCTCAAAGATATATTGCAATAAGATTTTTGTATAGAATGCAAGTCTCCTACTGGATTTTAGCCCTATTTCCCATCGAATTTTATCTAATCATATTTGACTTGTATCAGATAAAGATTAAAACCTTTAGACACTGGGCCACAAGTTGAAGATCTTTCTGAATCACAGTGTTAAAATAATAGGGAGAGAATTTCCATAAGTGTTACCAAACCAGGCTGCGATCCCCTTGCCTGGTGTAACAAAGCCAAACACTGACATAGGGATTACTGCAAGAGAAAGTGAAGCATTTATAGCAGGATGCCAAGCAAGGAGATCAACAGCTCACACTTAAGACCCAACCTCCCCAGTAGCTTACAGGTAAGGCCTTTTAAAGGCGAGGAGGGAGAGATTATAGGGAAAGCCACAAATCAATACACAGAGGTTATACATTGGTTTGGCCAAAAGAGGTGAGATATCTTAAAGTGGGGACTAACAAGTCATAGATAGAGTCAAAGGTTTCCTGATTTGCAATTGGTTAAGGAAATGAAGCTTTGTCTAAAACTTTGTGATCAGCAGAAAAGAAAGTTAGTTCTGGCTCATGGGTATGACCTCTTCCAGGCTCCTCAGGAAGAAATTTAGAACAAAGAACAGCAGTCAGAGTTCAGTCCTCAGTTCCCTTTTATCTGAGGTCTACACGTCGGTGGATCCATTTGGAAGGGGTCTGAGTTTCTGAAAAACAACTCATGTTAAGCTGTTATCTTTAATTTCTGTAGGGAACATCTCATGACCCTAACTTCCTTGGATATTGTTTTAAGCTACTGTTACCTTCTTGCTTATCAAGTTGCTCATTTACTTCTCAGGGCTAGCTAGGTGCCTGGAATTTCCATTGAAGGAGCTCAAGATCTTGCTTTATTTCCATGCCTGGCAGTGATGAAGTGGGTGTGGGTGGGAGGATAGCAAGCCCTTGAGAGGGGTCCTGGGTCCATCTTATACATAGAAGCAACTGAAGAGGAAAGCTGAGGTTGGGATTCACAGTTCTCCTAAGTAGTGGCTGAGGCTGGCAGGTTGGAGCTCAACTCTTAGGCAACTTGGCTGTTGTATGTATGTGAATGTCTGTCCTAACAAATGAATTTAGTGTTGCAATTTTAAGATGGTGTTACATCACTGACTTGCAAAAATGCCTTCTGGCATGTTTATTACTTGGGTTCCAAAAATCATATTTAGCCAGATCTTTTCAGTAACGAAGCATTTTTATTTATAGCAATCTTGCTACAGCTGAGAGGCAATTTAGAGTGGAGGTTAAGAGAGTTGATTCTTGGGGCCCAACTGTCTGGGTTCACAGTCCAGCTCCACTTCTTACAGGGCTACATAAAGCAGCTCACTATGCCTCATTTTCTTCTTCTGTAAAATGATGGTCATGATAATATTATCCTCATGGAGCTGCAATGAGCCTTAAGTTAGATAGTATTTGTGAAATGCTTAAAATGATGCCTGGCCATAGTGAGCACTTTATAAATATAGCTAGAATGATGAGAGAGTCTTAGAGTCTCCTGTTAACAGGTATTGCATGGCTGGGGTTTAGCCTCCCTAGTGAATCTTTCACATAGCTTGACAGACATAGTGGGCATCAGCCCTAAATGCCAAAAGCAAACTCTAAGATTCAAAGCAAAGGCATGTGCTGAGCATTTGCCTTGTATGGAGTTTTGGGTGTTCTTATTCAGTGATTAAGAGCCAACATTAGTGAATGTTGTTGCCAAGAAGACACACACACACACACACACACACACACGTACATGTGCCCACAAGTCAAGTCCCTGTATGATTGCCATCAGATGTCAGGAAAACATCATGCCCAGATCTGTGAAACTATGGAATAGATGTCAGGGAAATGCAGGTCCATCTGCTAAACAGATGACTGAATGATTAAGTGAATAGTGAGAAGGAGAATTCCAAGCTCCAACTGGAGTCAAGATGTGAAGCAGCAGCAGTAACACTAACAACCCATGGGTGACAAGGATAAAAGATGGGCTGAATGTCCTCTGAGGGGAAACTAAACGTGGTAGAAGACACATCAGAGGAGACCTCTACCATAAAAAAAACACAAAAATATAATTTGATGCCAGAAAGAGATAATCAGCAACTAGAAAACTGGATTTAGCCCGAAATATAGGTCTGCTCAAGGCTGGTCAGGGGAAGGAAGGTGAACATTCAGCTTGATTTTATAGAGAACTCCTAGAACACATAAACTGCATCGTGATGACTGAATATAAAGAAAGATGATTATAGCTCTTTTAGGCAGGAAATGGGAATGGATAGAGACTGGCTGCGCAGATAGAGGAGGAGAAAATGGTTAGCATAAGATAGGAAATGGAAGAGAAGCATAAACAGGATCCCTGGGTATAATGGCCAAGAATTCCTGATTTCTACTATGTCCCCTCTTTGGCTCAAAATAAAATTGGTATCCACGAAGAAAGAGATAGTCTTAGATTAGAGGGAGCTGAAGAAAATATATTGGGAGGAGAGGAGATGAGAATTTGACATGTTAAAAGACTCCTAGGAATATGGGGAGAATGCTTTCTGAGAAGAAATTCCGTTGACTCAGGGTTTAGACTTAGGAACATGTGACTTATACCAAGTAAATATCGACTCCTCACTTTGCTTTTTTCAGTATTGTATACAATTGCTTTTAAAAATTACTTCTATTGTTTTTCTTGATTATATGACTAATACATATTCTTATAAAAATGAGGAGAAAATAAAACTAATCAGCGGACCACATATGACTTACACCAAGTAAACGTGTGTATATATGTGTGTGTGGGTGTATATCTTGCATCGGTAATTTTGTTAGATACAACCAAATTGTTTTCTACAATCTTACACTAATTTATATTCTTCCCAGCAAGGTATCAGCATGCCTCTTTCAACACATCCTCACCAATATTTTAATGTTGCTAATCTGGTAGGTAAAACATGGTATTTCAGTGTGATTTAATTTTTAATTCTCTTACTGAAAGTAAGATTGAAAATCATTTAGTATATTTAAAAGGCAGTTGTATTCTCTTTTGTGTAATCTTTATTATAATACTTTTTCTTTATGAAGGTTTTGTGAACTTTGTCGAGTTTTACTTGTTGATTTGTAGAAAATAATGTGCATATTTGCAAATACTTTTCTTGATTTGCCATTTATCTTTTAACTTTGTTTGTAGCATTTTATATTTCAAATAGGAATGTAAAACATTTTTATAGTGAAGTTTATTGAATTTTTTTCTCTTATAGGTTTTGCATCTTTTTAAAAAAATTTACTTATTTTTTGTTGAGATGGAGTTTTGCTTTTGTTGTCCAGACTGGAGTGCAATGGCATGATCTCGGCTCCCTGCAACCTCCACCTCTGAGGTTCAAGCAATTCTCCTGCCTCAGCCTCCCGAGTAGCTGGGATTACAGGCATGCACCACCACACCCAGCTAATTTTGTATTTTTAGTAGAGACTTAATTTCTCCATGTTGGTCAGGTTGTTCTTGAACTCCCAACCTCAGGTGATCTGCGTGCCTCAGCCTCCCAAAGTTCTGGGATTACAGGTGTGAGCCACTGTGTCCCCCCACCCAAATTTATTTATTATACTTTAAGTTCTGGGATACATATGCAGAATGTGCAGGTTTGTTACATAGATATACATGGGCTACGGTAGTTGGCTGCACCCATCCACCCATTGTCTACATTAGATATTTCTCCTAATGCTATCCCTCCCCTTGCCCCCCATCCCCTGACAGACCCTGGTATGTATGTTCCCCTCCCTGTGCCCATATGTTCTCATTGTTCAACTCCCACTTATGAGTGAGAACATGTATGTTTGGTTTTCTGTTCCTGTGTTAGTTTGCTGAGAATGATGGTTTCCAGCAGCTTCCATGTCCCTGTAAGGGACATGAACTCATTCTTTTTTATGGCTGCATAGTATTCCATAGTGTATATGTGCCACATATTCTTTTTTTTTTTTTTTTTTTTTTTTGAGACGGAGTCTCGCTCTGTCACCCAGGCTGGAGTGCTGTGGCCGGATCTCAGCTCACTGCAAGCTCCGCCTCCTGGGTTCACGCCATTCTCCTGCCTCAGCCTCCCGGGTAGCTGGGACTACAGGCGCCGCCACCTCGCCTGGCTAGTTTTTTGTTGTTTTTAGTAGAGACGGGGTTTCACCGTGTTAGCCGGGATGGTCTCGATCTCCTGACCTCATGATCCTCCCGTCTCGGCCCCTCAAAGTGCTGGGATTACAGGCTTGAGCCACCGCACCCGGCCTGTGCCACATATTCTTTATCCAGTTTATCATTGATGGGCATTTGGGTTGGTTCCAAATCTTTGCTATTGTGAATAGTGCTGCAATAAATGTATATGTACATGTGTCTTTATAGTAGAATGATTTATAATCCTTTGAGTATACACCCAGTAATGGGACTGCTGGGTCAAATGATATTTCTGGCTCTAGATCCTTGAGGAATTGCCACACTGTCTTCTACAATGGTTGAACTAATTTGCACTCCCACCAACAGTGTAAAAATGTTCCTATTTCTTCACAGCCTCACCAGCATCTGTTGTTTCCTGACTTTTTAATGATTGCCATTCTAACTGGTGTGAGATGGTAGTATCTCATTGTGGTTTTGATTTGCATTTCTCTAATGACCAGTGATGATGAGCTTTTTTTCATATATCTGTTGGCTGCATAAATGTTTTCTTTTGAGAAGTGTCTGTTCATACCCTTTGCCCACTTTTTAATGGGGTTGTTTTTTTTTTTTCTTGTAAATTTGTTTCAGTTCCTTGTAGATTCTGGATATTAGACCTTTGTCAGATGGATAGATTGCAAAATTTTTCTCCTATTCTGTAAGTTGCCTGTTCACTCTGATGACAATTTCTTTTGCTGTGCAGAAGCTTTTTAGTTTAATTAGATCGCATTTGTCAATTTTGCTTTTGTGGCAATTGCTTTTAGTGTTTTAGTCATGAAGTCTTTGCCCATGCCTATATCCTGAATGGTATTGCCTAGGTTTTCTTCTAGGGTTTTTATTGTTTTAGGCTTTATGTTTAAATCTTTAATCCATCTTGAGTTAATTTTTGTATAAGGTGTAAGGAAGGGGTCCAGTTTCTGGTTTCTGCATATGGCTAGCCAGATTTCCCAGCACCATTTATTAAATAGGGAATCCTTGCCCCATTGCTTGTTTTTGTCAGGTTTTTTGAAGAACAGATGGTTGTAGATGTGTGGTGGTATTTCTGAGGCCTCTGCTCTATTCTATTGGTCTATATATCTGTTTTGGTACCAGTACCATGCTGTTTTGGTTACTGTAGCCTTATAGTATAGTTTGAAGTCAGGTAGTGTGATGCCTCCAGCTTTGTTCTTTTTGCTTAGGATTGTCTTGGCTATATGGGCTCCGTTTTGATTCCATATGAAATTTAAAGTAGTTTTTCTAATTCTGCAAAGAAAGACGATGGTAGTTTTATGGGAATAGCATTGAATCTTTAAATTAATTTGGGCACTGTGGCTATTTTCACAATATCGATTCTTCCTATCCATGAGCACGGAATGTTTTTCCATTTGTTTGTGTCCTATCTTATTTCCTCGAGCAGCGGTTTGTAGTTCTTCTTGAAGAGATCCTTCACATCCCTTGTTAGTTGTATTTCTAGGTATTTTGTACTCTTTGAAGCAATTGTGAATGGGAGTTCACTCATGATTTGGCTCTCTGTTTGTCTGTTATTGGTGAATAGGAATGCTTGTGACTTTTGCACATTGGTTTTGTATCCTGAGACTGCTGAAGTTACTAACCAGCTTAAGGAGTTTTTGGGCTGAGACAATGGGGTTTTCTAAATATATAATCATGTCATCTGTAAACAAAGATAATTTGACTTCCTCTCTTCCTATGTGAATACTCTTTATTTCTTTCTCTTGCCTGATTGCCCTGGCCAGAACTTCCAATGCTATGTTGAATAGGAGTGATGAGAGAGGGCATGCTTGTCTTGTGCCAGTTTTCAAAGGGAATGCTGCCAGCTTTTGCCCATTCAGTATGATATTGGCTGTGGGTTCATCATAAATAGCTCTTATTATTGTGAGAAATGTTCCATCAATACCTAGTTTATTGAGTGTTTTTAGCATGAAGTGGTGTTGAATTTTATCCCAGGCCTTTTCTGCATCTATGGAGATAATCATGTGGTTTTTGTCATTGGATCTGTTTATGTGATGGATCACGTTTATTGATTTGTGTATGTTGAACCAGCCTTGCATCCCAGTGATGAAACCGACCTGATCATGGTGGATAAGTGTTTTAATGTGTTGTGATTTGGTTTGTCAGTATTTTATTGAGAATTTTCCCATCAATGTTCATCAAAGATATTGGTCTTTTTTTCTTTTTTTGTTGTTGTCTCTGCCAGGTGTTGGGATCAGGATGATGCTGGCCTCATAAAATGAGTTATGGAGGAGTCCCTCTTTTTCTATTGTTTGGAATAGTTTCAGCTCCATGAGGGCATTTATGTTTTTCTCTAAATTGGTTATTCTAGTTAGCAGTTCCTGTAAGCTTTCATCAACGTTCTTAGCTTTCTTGCATTGGGTTAGAACATGCTCCTTTAGCTCAGAGGAGTTTGTCATTACCTATCTTCTGAAGCCTACTTCTGTCAATTCGTCGATCTCATTCTCTATCCAGTTTTTTCCCTTGCTGGCAAGGAGTTGTGATCCTTTGGAGGAGAGAGGCATTCTGGTTTTTGGAATTTTTAGCCTTTTTGTGCTGGTTTTACCTCGTTTTCGTGGATTTATCTACCTTTGGTCTTTGATGTTAGTGAGCTTCAGATGGGGTTTTTGCGTGGTCATCCTTTTTGTTGATGTTGATGCTATTGCTTTCCGTTTGTTAGTTTTCCTTCTAATAGTCAGGCCCCTCTTCTGCAGGTCTGCTGGAGTTTGCTGGAGGTCCACTCCAGACCCTCTTTGCCTGAGTATCACCAGTGGAGGCTGAGGAACAGCAAAGATTGCTGCCTGCTCCTTCCTCTGGAAGCTTTGTCCCGGTGGGCACCTGCCAGGTGCCAGCTGGAGCTCTCCTGTATGAGGTGTCTCTTGACCCCTGGGGTGTCTCCCTGGGGTCAGGGACCCACTTGAGGAGGCAGTCTGTCCCTTATCACAGCTTGAGTGCTGTGTTGGGAGATCCGCTGCTCTCTTCATAGCTGCAGTCAGGCAAGTTTAAGTCTGCTGAAGCTGTGCCCACAGCTACCACTTCCCCCAGGTGCTCTATCCCAGGGAGATGGGGATTTTATCTATAAGCCCCTGACTGGGGCTGCTGCCTTTCTTTTAGAGATGCCCTGCCCAGAGAGGAGGAACCTAGAGAGGCAATCTGGCCACACTGGCTTTTGAGAGCTATGGTGGGCTCCACCCAGTCCGAACTTCCTGGTGGCTTTGTTTACACTGTGGCGGGAAAACTGCCTACTCAAACCCCAGTAATGGTGGACGCCCCTCCCTCCACCAAGCTGGAGCATCCCAGGTGGACTTCAGACTGCTGTGCTGGCAGAGAGAATTTCAAGCCAGTGGATCTTAGTTTGCTGGGCTCCATGGGGGTGGGATTTGCTGAGTAAGACCACTTGGCTCCCTGGTTTCAGCCCTCTTTCCAGGGGACTGAACAATTCTGTCTCACTGGGGTTCCAGGCACCACTGAGGTATGAAAAGAAGCTCCTGCAGCTAGCTAGGTGTCTGCTCAAATGGCCGCCGAGTTTTCTGCTTGAAACTCAGGGCCCTAGTGGTGTAGGCACTGGAGGGAATCTCCTGGTCTGCAGGTTGCAAAGACAGTGGGAAAAGCATAGTATTTGGACCAAATAGCACCGGCCCTCACTCATGGCCCTAGGGGAGGGAGTTTCCTGACCCCTTGTGCTTCCCAGGTGAGGCAACACGCCACCCTGCTTCTGCTTCCCTTGGTGGGCTACACCCACTGTCTAACCAGTCCCAGTGAAATGAGGTAGGTACCTCAGTTGGAAATGCAGAAATCACCCACCTTCTGTGTTAGTCTAGCTGGGCACTGCAGATTGGAGCTGTTCCTATTCGGCCATCTTGCCTGAGAATCCCCCGGTTTTATGTCTTTATAGCTTATTTTTCCATTAAAATTTTGTAATCAGCTTGTCTAGTACCAAATAAAATATTTTTGGTGTTTTCATTAGGATAATGTTACATTTAAAGATGAATTTAGGTACACTTGACATTTCCATAATCTTGAGTCTTTGTATTTAGAACATAGTATATTTTAATATTCAAGTCTTCCTTTATTCCCATCAATATATATTCTCTTTTTCATGACTGATTGATTGACTGATTAATTTTTAGAGCTGCAATCTCACTCTGTTGCCCAGGCTGAGTACAGTAGTATGATCATAGCTCACTACAGTCTCAAACTTCCAGACTCAAGCAGTCCTCCTGCCTCAGCTTCCCAAGTAACTAGGACTCCAGGCAGATGCCACCACGTCTAGCTCATTTTTAAAATTTTTTATAGAGACGATGTCTCTCTATGTTGCCTAGGCTGGTCCCGAACTCCTGGCCTCAAGCAATTCTTCCAATCAGTCTCTCAAAGTGCTGGGATTACAGGCATGTACCACCATGTCCAGCCCCTTTCTCATGTTTTTAAATTGCTATATATGTGTATATGCAATGTTTTTAATTAAAAAAACTTTACAGAAAGCACCTTTTGTGTCTCACGTGTCCATGTGAAGAGACCACCAAACATGCTTTGTGTGAGCAACATGGCTGTTTATTTCACCTGGGTGCAGGCAGGCTGAGTCCGAAAAGAGAGTCAGCAAAGGGTGGTGGGATTATCATTAGTTCTTATAGGTTTTGGGATAGGCGGTGGAGTTAGGAACAATGTTTTGCAGGCAGTGGGTGGATCTCACAAAGTACATTCTCAAGGGTGGGGAGAATTATAAAGAACCTTCTTAAGGGTGGGGGAGATTACAAAGTACATTGATCAGTTAGGGTGGGGCAGAAACAAATCACAATGGTGGAATGTCATCAGTTAAGGCTATTTTCACTTCTTCTGTGGATCTTTGGTTGCTTCAGGCCATCTGGATGTATGTGTGCAGGTCACTGGGGATATGATGGCTTAGCCTGGGCTCAGAGGCCTGACATTCCTGTCTTTTGCTCAACATGTTTATGAGGTTTATCCGTGAATGTTACCTTTTTATAAAACACTTTTTAAAAATGGATATATCTAGATCGCCATATAATTTTTAAAAATTTCTTTCAAACATGAAACAGACCTTACTTTCCTGGAATAAATCAATCCAACGTGGATATATGACCTTTATGTATTGCCGAATTTATCTTACGGGGACTGGTCTATTTCTAGTTTACCTTTACTCCTCTGAAGTGGTCCTTTAGAGGTCCTCTGAAAGCTTAAATTTTTACCAGGGCCTCTTCTTCTTGGTGGGTTCTGAGCTCCAATTTTTGTCGCTACAGCACCGAAAACTGCTAGAAGTTCAGTTTAGCTTCTCAACCTCTAGATTCGGCTCATACATCGGCAAAGACCTGGAGGGGGAAAATGTTGCCAAATATCTTCTGTAAATTTGCATTCTCTATACTATATCTTCAGAACTGATTCTTATTTGTCTAGCTTGTTTGGTTGCTCTCAGTGAGATGGTTGGTCTACATAGGCTAGTCTGCTATAATCAGAAGGAAAAATCAAGAAATAATATAAATTGGCCATTTAAGATTCAGTCAAAGTGCAATAGTATTATCAGTGAATAGTGATGATAATTTTATGTCGATGCCTCTGGGAGGAACAAAGGTAGCACAAGCTACCTCACACACCAAGAAAGACATTTAATATCCCAAGGGTTGCTAAAGTGATCTGGCTGTGGCATCTGTCACCCCACCAATCTCAGATTAATTCTGATCATCTCAAAAGCTAGGCAGCAGCTCCCTTCTCCCTAATTGCTTCATGTGTATCCCACCAGATGCTTCCTCCTGGTTTAATCAATTACCCATGCCAAGAAATGAAGAGTTATTTATCCTAACTTCTAGGCATCTTCTCCCACAATGTCCGATTGGTTACTAAATTATGTCTATTAGCTTTCCCTACATTGGTATACTTTGTTCACTCCTTTCCATCTCCACTGCCTTTGCTTAGGTCTAGCTGTTATAATTTGTCTGAGTTATTGAAAAGACCTCTACTCTCACTCCTCTCTCAAAACAAGGAAAGATCTCTCTAAAATACAAATCTCACTCCAACTTTTGGTATTGTGCTTAAAATCCAAAATTGGCTCTCTATAACCCATAGAATAAAATTACATATGTTATGTGGCTATCCTCCCTGCAGCAGATACTGAAGGCAGGCAATGTGTGATGTGGGATACTCAAACTTCTGTCCTTGTTCAGGGGATGCCCCTTTCCAGCATATGACTGGAGCACATGACAACCTCTCTGGACCTTGATTTCCTCCTTTACAAGAAGAGGAAATTGAACCAGAGTATTTCCAACTCCTGTGACTTTGTGATTCTGAATCATTGCCTTAAAATATATTGTTTGCTTTTAAAAATTGATCTTATATTTATACCAACACCCATATTAGGTTTTACAAATTTTGTGTAGAATAATCTCAGACATCTACTATGTAATTTTTATGTAGCAACAATTGATTTTATCTGCAATGATTCATGACTCAAGTGGGAAACTAAATCATGATTTAACTAAATCATTTTAATTGATGTTCTCCACCATTAAAAGGCCTGTAGAAGTCCTTGAGGATTAAGATACATGCAACCTGTGATCCTAGAAATCCCTTTCTCTGGACTAGCCTGAAGTGTGAGGGGTTATCTTATTCTCCATTTACATCTCTTGCCTCTCTGCTCATTCCCACCCTTGCAAACTAAGCTCTTCTCATACTGTGGTATTTTCAGCCCCCTCAACAAGTGCCTCATACTATCCTTCTACATCTCATGTGATGCCCTTTCTTCCTTGCGTGCTTTCTCCCATTGCCCATGTCTGGCTTTTAGAACTCAGCTTTGCCTCACCTCCTCTAACTGCCTTCTCTCTCTTTTTCTGGGTTAGGTGTCCCTCCTCTTTTTCCTGTTCTCTTGACACACTCTTTAGATATCACTGTGCTTCTCAAACTACATTGTAATTATTTACTTATCTATTTCTCTCTCTAGATTCTTAAGTTCCTGGAGGACAGGGACCATGTTCTTTTCATTTATTACATTCTGAGAGCTGAGCGCAAAGCGAAATATATAATGTTTATCAAATAAACAAATTATATTTAAATGAATGAATGTATTTCACAGTGAGAGCTATTAAAGAAACAGATTTTCCTTACAAGAATCTTAGAAGAAACCTCCTTATAATTAACTTTGCCAAATGCCTCTTCATATATATATATATCTATATATATACACACACAGAGAGAGAGACCGAGCGAGAGAGAGGGAGAGAGAGAGAGACTTTTGGGTACATGCATATATATATGTATCTGTCTCACATAACTTTCGGTGCGTGGCAGATTTATGGAAAATTATGTTTGGATTTTTTCTTAAATTCTCTTAGGAATATGATTCAAATAAACATGGCTTTCCAGACTGATGTTAATACTTGGTTCTGGTCAGAAAATCTTGTCTTCATTTTGTCATCTTTCTTCTTTTGTGCTGGCAAGAGCTGACAGCTATTTAAATGAGAATTAAAAATAGATCCCTGTGAAGCACATGTTCCTTTTTTTCCCTGCCAGGATATAACTGACCACAGAACTGGGATTATCTTTCTCTCTCTTAAAACAAATTCTCCATGGGCTGTGCTATCTAATATAGATAAAATCTAGTGATGAAAAAAATAACTCCTAAGAGATATTCCAGTGGTCCAGATACTTTTGCCACTCCTATTAGAAAATATGCCTTTTTCTTATTCTTAAAGGATATTCAAATAATTTAAAGATTAAAATGCCACCAGTTTATGTCAAACTGGTGTTTATGAAACACATAAAAATGAAATGCCACCATTATAATCTGTGATTATTCTACATTGTGAATTTGCTTTGACTATGGGATGTGTCTTGCCTTTCTGTATTATTATCACAAATGGAAGAACCTCAGCTTGTGGAAAGTGGGAACTGGGGTGGTGGAGAAAAAGGGTAATGGTTTGTCAGAGAAGGAACTATGTTAAAAGCATTTTGGCTTGAGGAAGGTAGATTCTAATTTATCGTCAGAAGTGACTGGAGCAAACCTGGCTTAAGATTGGGACTGGGAATGGGCTCTAAGGCACACTCTTTGTTTGTTTGTTCATTTGTTTTTTGAGACAGGGTCTCTCTCTGTCACCCAGCCTGGTATACACTGGGGCGATCATGGCACACTGCAACCTTGACTTCCAGGGCTTGGGCAGTCCTCCCATCTCAGCCTCCCAAGTAGCGGGGAACAGGCTTGTGCCACTACACCTGGCTAATTTTTTATTTTAATTTTTTTGTAGAGATGGGGTTTCACTATATCGCTTAGGGTAGTTTTGTACTCCAGGGCTCAAGTGATCCTCCTGCTTCAGCCTCCCAAAGTGCTTGGATTACAGGTGTGAGCTACTGCACTCGGTGTAAGGCACACTGTTACGAAAAAGATTTGATATGCAATTGGATCATTTGTTTGTTCCTTCATCAAATATTCATTGAGTTTTATAATGTGTTTTATAATGAAGTCTACATGACATCCATTATATCACTTCAGGGCTGCTGGTCACTCTGAACTAACAATATCTCAGGAAATTGGGAGTTGGTTGGGGGTAGCTTGCTGAACCCAGAAGCAAGCTATGTGTGCTCCATTGATTCTATAATATTCCATAATTCATTCATTTAGCAAATATTCATTGACATTTGTTAAGGGCCCAGTGCTGTTTTTTTTTTTTTTTTTTTTTTTTTTTGAGACGGAGTCTTGCTCTGCCGCCCAGGCTGGTGTGCAGTGGCCGGATCTCAGCTCACTGCAAGCTCCACCTCCCAGGTTCACGCCATTCTCCTGTCTCAGCCTCCCGAGTAGCTGGGACTACAGGCGCCCGCCTCGTCGCCCGGCTAGTTTTTTGTATTTTTTAGTAGAGACGGGGTTTCACCGTATTAGCCAGGATGGTCTCGATCTCCTGACCTCGTGATCCGCCCGTCTCGGCCTCCCAAAGTGCTGGGATTACAGGCTTGAGCCACCGCGCCCGGCCCCCAGTGCTGTTTTAAATCAGCTCTGCAGAGATGACCCTGACATAGCAACTGCCAACTATGGTTCTCTTAGTTGGGGAGTGAGGGAGGTAAAGAGAACATTAAGATGTCAGGCAGAGGCAAAGCCTGGGAGCACTGAGGAGGGGGTATTAAGCCAGGCAAGGAGAGTCATGAGGCTTCCAAAAGAGGTGGCCACTGAACTGACTGTCAGGAAGTTTGAGAGAGTGGTAGCCAAGGAAAGAGAAGGGACTTTCAGACTTTATCCATTTTGGTACTCTCTCTTTCTGGAGACCACTGCTATCCATTTGCAACAGATTTATTTACCTTTTTATTTAAACTTCTCTCATAATAAGGTTTGAGTCATTCTTTCTACAAGTAGTTCTCAGCAAATCTCCAACCCAGGAAATTCTTCCTTATATCTAGCTATGCCCACCCCTTCCTGGAAATCCAGACTCTGTCTTGGAGTTCTGACTTTTGTGGAAACCATGAGTAGGGTGTCGATGATGAAGTTGGAAGATTTGTGAATTTATCCTGTGTTACTTCTGGGATTCAGAATGCTCAGTGCTGGCATGAAGGAACTCACATCGTAAGGAGGCACTATGCGTTTTCCTTCCACTTTACTTTTTTGCTAATTTCTTTTCTTTTTTACAAAACAGTCGTATTAGCCAGTAGGTGGAGTACTTTATTAGAGGTAGCATGCTTTAGTAGCTATGTGTCAAATTGTAAAGGAGAACTAAGTTTCATAATTATGAAAAATGCTTATTCTTGTATTTATAGTTTTCTCTATGATACCCTAGAAGGGAATGAGTATTCTTGATAGGGTTCTGGGCAGTTAGTTTACTTTTACTGGAACTTCCTGGGGAATGATGCATTCCGTGACTGGATACGGCAGTCAGAATTTGAAATTGCTCCATAAAACAGCTGTCCAAGTCACTTGCATGCCTCTCTTGAATGCTATACTCCCTAACAATCCACATCTCTAACAAAACTGTAATAGTTCTATGTATATCGTGATGAGTCTAAGCTCTCTGTGGGTATTTAAAGATAGGTGTATAACTTCAGTGTTTCCCGTCAGCTAAAGTAAACTACACCCCATGTTGTGGGGTATTGAGGAAGCGCTGCACATGGATTGTAAGCTTTACATATGAGCTTTCTATTGTAACCAAGCAACTGACACATTAGACACCCCTTTGCCATCAGCTTACATTCTCTGAGAACTTAGGTCAGTGCCTAAAATAACCCTGTTAATTGTGGGGGCACATGTGCAATGAAATTCCACTTAGCAGTCTGGGAGCTGAGTGACTGAGAATTTGAAACCTTGCTATAGTTACAGTTCATAACAAGCCTCTAGGCAGTTAGACCTAAAGCCCTTAAGTGTTCAGGTATGGAAAGAAAGTCATATGTTATGTTTTAGATTCTCCGTTTGTAAAGCTGGTTAACTAGTGACAGCTGATTAAAAACCAAATCGACTTGAGTTACAAGGTCTGGGCTTTCTCTGTTCTGCTTTCAACCTGTTGGTTGGTGGTGGAGTAGCTGACAGAAGCGAATGGCTTGGCTGAGGGGCATGAAGTTGCAGCAGCTTGTTTAGGACCACACTGCATTTTGGACCTCTTGCTGTGCAGTTCAGGTAGGCTATTGTTTATGTGTCATTCTTTATAAGACTGACAGAAGTCATTAAACTGTTCAGTTTCAGAGTTGGGCATGAGAGTCTCAAGCCTCTCTCCTGCACATAGCACGTTTATGTTGGTGAACACTGCTTCACTCCCTAGCTGGACAATATGCCAAATGAACGTCTTCGTATTGTTGTTACCCAAGTTCTTTTAAATTCTAGGACATAAGGGAGACTGAGGGCATTCACAGAAAGTGTGTCTTATCTGGCATGTGGTAAAATGCATTTTTAAAATTTACCTTCCTCTTTTCTGTTTTATTTTCCTTATTCTTGTTCCAAAAGGCAGGCTTTTGTATTTGTGGGAAACAGTGGGAGAAAATGTAAGCCTCTTAGTATATTCCAGAATATATGGTTTTCTTACATTTTTAAACTGCTTAATAGGGTCTGAGTTTCATTTGAAGACTAACATGAAAATCAACACTACTCTTTTCAAATAAACTCAGTTAAACTACGGTTTGTGCCCATATCAGTGTAATTAACATAAATTACTGCAGTATTCTTGTTCTTCTTACCCCAGTGTTGACCTGTATTATAGAGTATCAAATTTAGTTTTGACTTCAAGTATCTGGCACATAAGTATGCAAATACTGTATAATAAGTATATGAATGCTGTAAATGATGCTTGGGAACTTCTACCTGAGTAGGTTAATTAATCCAGCATTTATTCAAACTTATACCTCATATCACATGACAGACATATTCCTAAAACATATGTAAATGAGGTTTTGTAATTAGAGTGACTTAACACATACTTGGAAAGCTGATCACTTTTAAGGAATCTATGTATACAATGAATAGGGAGTTACAACTAAACTTACGCTTTGATGGTTCTTTTTTGCATGTCAGGTTCTTAAATTGAGATTCACTGATGGTGCATAACTTTGGATAAGTTTCTCAGGAACAAAAACTGCATTTTTATTATCTTGAAATATATACATACCACATATACATGTACATCTGTGTATACATATATATTATATCATCACATGACACCTTTGGGGTCCTTAGAAGGATGTCTGAGGGGATTTGGAAGTGCCCTATTAGATATATCGGGTGTTAAATTATGTCTTTGGTGGGGAAAGGTTTTCTGGAGAGAAGGGTCATGGTCTGAGACTCGAGATTAAAAAAAAAAAGTTGAAAAGAATATTATCCTACTGTTTGTACATTATTGTCACTAATATACTTGAAAAGCTGCAGTATTATTGCCCATCTAACATATTGTTAACATATTGCAGCCTCAGGAATTATTAGCTTGAACCATATGAAATTGCCAATATTTGACAATTTTTGACCTATAAAAATGGCAATTTTGTATGGCTCAACCTAGTTATTTAATGAACATCAACTCATATTAATGAAAGGTTAGCCTTAAGTGCCAACAGTAGTCGTATGAACCAAATATATTCTTATAATTAAAGTATGAGAGCTATCTAGTTAAAAAGTAGATCATCCAGGGTTACTTCCTTTGAACAAATCCAGTATGCATGTGTTATGTCCTTCTTTCAATTCTTAACTTCTTTGTTTGGTCTCTTAAAAAGGACTTACATTTCTGCCAAGTGCTGCCTACGGTGTTTATGAGATCCGGAGACTGTGGGCATACATCCTCAATGGCCGAGAGTTGATATTTAGCAGGATTTGGGTTATCTTTGAGGAAGTTCATCCTCTGGATAGCTTGCCTATAATCAAATGTGTGTCACAGTGTTAGGGTCTCTCTATGCATACTATTTTAGTGTTCTTTTTCCAGTTTTCTAGAGTGAAATCTGAAGTCATTGATTTGAAAGCTTTCTTCATTTTTATGTAGGTGTTTAGTGCTATAAATTATCTCCTACGTACTGCTTTTAGTGAGAATCTCATGTTATATGTTTGTTTTCATTCATTTAAAATGCTTGCTCATTACATTTTGACATTTTTGACTCATGGATTATTTAGAAGTGCATTATTTATTTTCTAAGTATTTGGGGATTTTCTAAAAGTCTTTCTAGAATTCAGTTGTCAGAGAACATACCTTTTATAAGTTGAATCTTTTAAAATTTATTGTGACTTGTTTTATGATCATAATCTGTCTTGGTAGGTGTTCCATGGACACTTGAAAAGAATGTGTATTCTGTTTTAGTTGACTCTCCTAATTCACCTAAAATGTCACTAGGTCAAGTTGGTTGCTAGTGTTGTTCAAATCTTCTCTGTATGCCCTTAGTGATTTTATATATATTTTTCCAATTTTTGAAAGGGGGTCATTAAAATCTCCAGTTAAAATTGTGAATTTGTCTGTTTCTCCTTGAAGTTCTTTCAGTTTTTGCTATATGTATTTTGAAGCTTTCTCATTAGGTGAATTAACGTTTAGGATTGTTATGTTCCTTGATGGACTCATCCCTTTATCATTATAAAATGACCCTTTTTATCCTTGGTCTTTGCTCTGAAATTTACTTTTTCTCATGTCAATATAGCCATTTCAGCTTTCTTTGAAAGGCTTTTCTTTTTTATGGAGTTTCAGTTGAAGGTATTTATGTAAAAACTGTGAAACTATTTTATTTATTAAAATACTTATTTGATTAATCAAGGTATAAGTAGAATTCACTGAAAGTTTTCAGTCTTCCTTCTACAATTCCATTTCTACAGTGTTATAGCTTTTATAGTCCTTCCTCCTCATTGTCATGTGATTGTCATTTTATAGCACACATAATGCAAGATTTTCATATACTTAACATTTAGCATGAAATGAACACTGGCCAGTTAGAATGAGTGCCAGATATAAAAGGTATGGCTTCACTGGTGCATGCTGGCTGAATATCAGTCCTTAATATATAATAATTAATGTCTCCTGAGTTAGGCGCAGTAGCCATTTTTTCCAGTCATTCATATAAAACTCTGTATAATATTTGTTGAACAAATTAATGAATGAATGTTTGTTCCTGATACCATGGAGGATATAGGAAAAAACTGGAGCTGTTGTTCAGCCCTGTCATGAACTGGGTATTACCTGAAGAAAGTGACTATCACCAGAAGATATACCACTGTAGTACTCAAGGAAAGCGTTCTCAGGGACCCAGGAATGAGCTATTATGATATGCATATAGGACTGAAATTAGATCAACAAATAGTTTGTGAATAGAGGCTTCTGCCTACTGAGAGTAGAGTGGGTGGTTCAGAGAAAAGTAGCTTACAGTACCTCAGGCCGCCAGTGGCCATTGACATATGCCCCTGTTTCTTTCCAGACAATGTAACTTCAGCAGCCCTGGCCACAGAAATGAATTTATTTCAGTTACCATCTAGGCTAGGGGAGGTCCAAGGGGCTGAGGTTGGGAGGTCAGACTGGTGATGTTGTAGTACTGGTAAAGATGTGTAGAGGATCAAGATGCTTAGAGGATCTGAACTATCATGTCAATAAGTTGGTGGCTAAACAGTTCTACACATCTCACTTCTTTTTTCTCTTTTTCTTATCAAAACATTTTGGAAACTGTTAGATAAACACAGTTTAAAAATGGAGGTTTCTAAAGCTGAGTGGTGGGTACATGAGAGGTCATCTTATTGTTCTTTATGCTTTACCTGTTAATGATATATTCTTCTGAATAGTAGAGTATTTTTTCGTTATAGAACATACCCAGCATTATGTCTTTCAGACATAATGTTAGGTGACAAAAGTGAGAGAAAAGAATATATACTGTATGATTCCACTTCTATAAAGATCATAAATGGAAAACTTTACTTTATGTAGGCATGCATACAAAGTAGGTAAAATAAAAAACAAAACCAGAAAGTGATTTACGTAATAGGCTTGATCACCTCTGGGTAAAAGTGATATGAGAAGCATCTTGGCTGTTAGCAATGTTCAGTTTCTTTATCAGAGTAGTGGTTACACATGTGTTCACATTATTATTTGTTATGATTTATCAACTTTTATCAAGCTATATTTCACAACACAAAAGCTTAAAACACATGAGAAAAAATAAGTGTAACAGCAGAAACAAAAAAAAAAAAAGGAAAGAGTGGAAGAAGGAATTTTAATTTTTAGGGCTGGTGTTCTATTTATTTATTTATTTTTGAGACAGGTTCTTGCTCTGTCACTCAGGCTAGAGAACAGTGGAGTGGCCATCATGGCTCACTGCCGCCTTGACTTCCTGGGCTCAAGCAATCTTCCCACCTCAGCCTCCTGAGTAGCTGGCACTGCAGACATGCACCTCCACGCCTGGCTAATTTTTCCTACTTTTTGTAGAGACGAGGTCTCACTGTGTTGCTCAGGCTGTTCTCAAATTCCTGGGCTCAAGTGATCCTCCTGCCTTGGCCTCCCAAAGTTCTGGGATAATAGACATGAGTGACTGCCCAGCCTGGGTTGTAATTCTTTGTACAATTAGGAAAGTCGTTCTGCTCTCTGCTTCAGTTTTTGGATGATGTTTGATTTTAGTCTTATGTAGACAGATCTTTCTAATTATAATTTAGACTGTTTAGAAGATAAATATGGTAGATATACAAAGCAGTGTTATGCTCAGAATAGAACTTGGATAACATTTATGACAATGTAATAATAATATTAAATAAATACCACTTTAATATATTACATGATGGTTGAGATATTATTACATAATATTTATTATCAATTTTATCATTGGTGTGTATTATAAAACTAAAAATGATACTGCATATTATTAATATATTTTTTACATGTTTAATTTTTCAAGCATTAATCACTTAAAAAGAGAGAGAGATTAGACACAGTATTAATTTGTTATATGGTTTTTAACCTAAAACTCTGACAGTTTTAGTTGATGGATACTCATTCATACCAAAGACCTATTATTAGGAGTAGAACTTAAGTATGTACATATGTACCTGATTAAAAAAACTGAAGTTTTGCAATAAGAATTTGTATTTGTATGTACCAAAACAATATATTTATATTTAGCTCTTATCTATAAAAATTTAATTGTAATTGATATGTCTAAGAAACACCAAAACTCAGATTTTGATTATTTTTCTCAGGATCTTTGTGCTTGATCCAGTTAGACTAGGTCTTTACTTTCAAGAAAAGAGAGATGAGAAGAGGGAAGGAAAACTCACTTAACGTGTTTCATCAGCATGATCCATGAAGTTATCAGCAGGAAATATAAACAGATTATTTTAAGCAACGATCTTGCTAACAAAATACTTGAATGTGCTTTGTAGAGAAGTCGTTACCCACACATAACCCATGACCTGTTCATTTGGTAGATTGTCATGAAGTATTTACTTGATAAGATTATTTATTGATATTTAGCTTAAAATGAATATTGCAATATGTCTGAATGTGATTCTTATTACAAGGACAGAGGGATAATATAATAGTGAACCAATTATCATTTCCTATACTTCTATCACTCTGTGACACTGAGCATACTTTCCCCAGAGTCCCTGGTTAGAAGGAGGGCACCCTTACTATATGGGATGCATAGGTGCCAATAAAGTTGTGTTCATGCAGCATATCTACCCAGAATTGGTATGGTGTTGCCAGTGTAGGTGCCAGTACTAGTTAGAATGGTGAAGGTTTGAGTACAGAAGCTTCCCTGAGAAGTTCTGTACTTTAGTCTTAATTACCATGTGTGGGGAATAGTCTGTATCAAAAGGGCTCCGCATTCTTGGCTGATCTTTGTATCTCCCAACCTTTTCTCTTTTTCTTTGCTAGTTACACCAGGTGTTTCTAGTGTCTAAAGGTGTGATGGTCATAGTCACCACCACCATATCATGAGATACCTTCCCCCATTCCCTTTATCCTGACTTGGTATAAACAAATTCCTTTTTCCTTTACCTTAACTAGGGCAGGTATATATGCAGGGAACCTTCAAATGGACTCTTAAAGAACAAAGATCAAGCCCTGAAGTTTCCGCTTGCCAAGTGCATTCTAGCCTGTGGCACAGCAAAGTATTTGGAAAGCTCTGCTCTATCAATTATTCATAGACTGAGGTTCCTTCCCTCCTAAGCAACCCTGTTCAATAAAAATACAATAGAAGCCACAAATGAATCATACTTGTGATTTTTAAATTTTCTAAATCAAGAAAGTAAAAATAAACAGACAATAAATTTTAATATCTTTTATTTGACCCAATTTGTCCAAAATATTGTTTTAACATGTAATTAATATAAAACTATTAATAAACAATTTCAAATTGTTTTTTGCACACAAAGTTTTTGAAATCCAGTGTGTATCTTATACTTAAGGTACATCTCAATTTGGACTAGCAAAAACATTTCCAGTGCTACCACATTGGACAGTACAGATCTAGAGGCCCATTTTTGTAGGACCTCAGAATCCTCTCTATCCTTTGAATCCAGTCAGTAGACAAGGAAAAGAGAGTGCATAAAATATCTCAAAGGAAGTTTTAAGGATTCAACCTGGCACCAAAGTATATCACTTCTACCCACATTCCATTGGCCGATACTTAGCCCATATGACCCGATCTAACTAACTGCCCAGGGCACCTGAAAAATGTTATTTTGCTGTGTGTCCAGGAGGAAAAAAATAGGTTTGGTGAGTACATAGTAGAGTCTTTACCACAGCATAAGGTATTATTAATAACATATTTTACAAATCAGGAAATTGATGCCCAGGCCAATTAACTGACATTCTTGTTAATGGGAAAATGTAAATAGATTCCAGATCTTCACCCTCTGGAGTGATGTTTCTTCCATCAGCCTGCCCTGCTTTCTTTCCTTTGTTTGTCCTTCAACTTCCCCTTTAACTCTGTCCATGTAGATGCAGCTCTTGCAGTAAACCTATGTCTTCAATATTTTATCACATTGGCTCTCCTAGGCTGTTCTCTGACTTAATGACAGTATCCTATTACTTCTGTTTTAGCAAATGGCAAGCGCCCAGTATAATGAAGCAAATATGCCTTATTACTGGATCGTTTAACTAATAGTACTATTTTCAGCATTACATTATCATTTTGAGTAGGCATTTTCCTTCCTCACACTGAAGCTCCTCATCAATAATCTTTTGATTATTAAGGTCCTCATCAAGCCATTTCAATCAATGTATAAATTGTATTTTATGTTGTAATGAACGGTCTGTTCATTTGAAGTTTTTAGCTTTTTAAAAGTGCTTAGGCCGGGCGCGGTGGCTCAAGCCTGTAATCCCAGCACTTTGGGAGGCCGAGACGGGCGGATCACGAGGTCAGGAGATCGAGACCATCCTGGCTAACACGGTGAAACCCCGTCTCTACTAAAAAATACAAAAAAAATTAGCCGGGCGAGGTGGCGGGCGCCTGTAGTCCCAGCTACTCGGGAGGCTGAGGCAGGAGAATGGCGTGAACCCGGGAGGCGGAGCTTGCAGTGAGCTGAGATCCGGCCACTGCACTCCAGCCTGGGCGGCAGAGCCAGACTCCGTCTCAAAAAAAAAAAAAAAAAAAAAAAAGTGCTTAGAAGAATAGTAACAGAAATGCTCTTAATGGTGAAACTATTGAACCGAAGTGCTTGGATAAGCTATTTTATTTCTTAAATGGAAAGGGATATTTTAGATGGAGAAATGAGATAAATATTCCTCAAAGGAGACTAGTGGTAAAGAGTGACCACTGTTCATGGATTACTGATTATAACACATGTCCATCAAGAGCAGCTTTTATTGAAGACAGTTTAATTCGACCACTGCCCTTTAGCTTTAAATTACCCATGGCAAAGTGGTTTAGAGTTTTTGTTGCTGTCTGCCTTATATTTGTGAATATGAAGTAACATTTACAGAGCCCAAAATTTTTAAATATGAAAAGATATATAGTGAAAACTCCACCTTTTATCCTCCAATGCAGAGAGTTGGGCTTTCTAACAGTTTCTCCCTTTTGTAACCCAACTGGGTAGGTACTCATGCATATTCTTCTAGAGTTTGTGTATGCATTTATAAGCAAATGTGAATATATATTCTTAGTTTTCCTCCTGTTTTATCCTATACACACTGTTCTTCACCTTGCTTTTTGAACTTTATACACCATGAAAATCTTTCTGTGTCGGAATATAAAGAGCCTTCTTATTATCTTCATTCTTATAGTTGTGTAGTGCTCTACTGAATAAATGTACCATATTGATGAACATCTAGTCTGTTTCCAATCTTTGGATATTACAAACTGTATTGCAATAAATAAGCTTGAACATAAGTCACTTCACAAAAAATGTAAACATATTGCAGACATAAATTCTTAGAAGTAGAATTGCTAGTCAATGTATATAGTATATGCATTTGGAATTTAATAGAAATGGCCAAACTGCTTTCTACAGTGGTTGCACTAATTTACCCTCCAACCAGGAATACTTAATAGTGCCTATTTCATGTGCCTTTCCCCATAGATTGTATTACAAAATTTTTTGTTTTTGCTTTGTGTCTGAAAATGATATTTTAGTGTAGCTTAAAATTATATTTCTTTTACTGTGAGAAAGGTGAGCATCTTTTCATATGTTTAAGGATCATTTGTATTACTTTTTCTATGAACTGTGCTCATATCCTTTCCCTGTTTTTCAGTTGTGTTGTTGGTCTTTTCTTTTTTGACTTATAGGAACTCTATATTTGTTATGGGGATAAGCTGTGCGGTATAAGCTGCAATATTTTTTCCACCAGTTTGCCATTTGTCTCTTGACTTCACTTATGGCATCTTTTTTCATTACTATGCAGAAGTTTTATTTCCTTTTCTTTTTCTGCTGTAACCAAATTTATCTTTCTCTTAATAGCTCTGGATTTTAAATGCAGAAGGCTTTCATCACTACAAGGTTATATGTAACTTACAGGGTTATATATAACTTATTTTTTTCTAGTAATTTTTACATTTTGATCCCCTTTTAAATCTTTGATACATTTGGGATTTATCAAAATGTATAATGGATCCAACTTACTTTTTGTCAGATATTTATCTAGTTGTTACTCTTCATTGATTTGAGATGCCCCCTTTATCACATGCCCAAATACTCATGTATATATATTTTGGTTTATTTCTTGACTTATTCTTCCCAATTACCTGTCTGCATTCTTGTGTCAGTATCACGTAGTGTTAATTACTGAGACTTTACAGTATATTTTAATATTTGCTAGACTAGGTTGCCCTTATTGCCCTTTTTTCAGTTTTGTCTGACTATTCCTGTTGTCCATTTTTATGTTAGAATCAGACTCTTTCCCATCCTACTTTTCAACCCTTCCCCCCATAAAAAGGTAAGTTTGTTATTATTTATATTAATGTATATTAATGTATTATATTGATATATTATTTTATAAATATACACAATACATTGATAAAGTAGCTTAGTGAGGTTGCTATTTTATTGATGTGGAGTTTTCCTATCCAATAATCTATTTTATTATTCCATTTTTGATCTTAAAAAATTATTCTATAGTACTTTAAAGTTTTCTTCATTTAAGTCTTCCACATTTCTGTTAAGTTTATTCTAAGGCATTTTATCTTCGTTGTTGCTATATTGTTAATGGAATCTTCAGTTATAGCTAAAAAGAGCTTGTTATTTGTATATTTTATTACTATTGATTTTCAGGTATTAATTTTTTTGTTGTTCGTTTTGTTTGTGTTTTGAGATAGGGTCTTGCCCTGTCGTCCAGGCTTGAGTGCAGTGGCGTGATCTCGGGTCACGGCAACCTTTGCTTCCCAGGCTCAAGAGATTCTCCTGCCCCAGCCATCAGGGTAGTTGGGACTACAGGTGTGTGCCACCACACCTGGCTAATTTTTGTATTTTTAGTAGGGATGAGTTTCACCACATTGGCCAGACTGGTCTTGAAATCCTGAGCTCAAGTAATCTACCCACCTTGGCCTCCCAGGGTGCTAGGATTACAGACATGAGCCACCATGCCTGGCCATTTGGAGGTATTAATTTTTTATTCCATTATCTGATTGAATGTTTTTGCTTGTTGAAATTTTTAGTCAGTTATTGAGTTTTCCGAAACATACAATCATATCATCTTTGAATAATGGTAGGCTTACCTTTTTCTTCCCAATAGTTACTCCTCTGGTCTCATTAGCTTTCATTATGTTATCTTGTCACAATAAACAACTCTGAGATCTTCATGGCTGACAACAATACGATACGCTCATGCTCATGTTACATACCCATTAGGGTAGGCCTCAGCTCTGCTCCATGTCTTTGTCATCTGGGACCATACTGAAAGAGTGGCTCCATCTGAGATATACTAGTCTTCCAAAATCAGACAGGAAAGCATGACGACAGAACCAATTGATGGCTTTTAGAATTCCAGCTACCTTATTTTGGCTCACATTTAATTGTGTAAAGCAAGTCATATGGCCAAGCCTGATATCAATGGTGCAAGAAAGTACAGCCCTTTCATAGGGAGGAGCACTGAAATGAATTAGAAATGAAGAGTACAATCTACTGTAACCTCTAATTAATTTTTCCAGATAGGCAGCAAACTTCGAATAACAATCATAGCTCTTAGAGCCCACTAGCTCCAAGTACTTAATTTGTGTAGACCTATAATTGTCAGTGTTAGTTATCAGTTGGTTCTTTCTGTATGATAAACCACCACAGTTGACTGAAGGTGGCTGATGTTGGCCAGACTTAGCAAGCAAGTTCCTTTTCACATATCTCGTATCTGCCTTGAATCAGTGAGTTGGCCAAGGTAAGTAAGGGACTTCTCTGGCACAAAATTTAAGCAGATGACAAAAAACTTGGTAATCAAGATATATGGTATTTTAATACAGTATTTTTGAAAACCAAAATTAATGCAGCCAAATCCACGATGAACAAAATATCAAAATTTTAAACAAAGACAGGAATAAGAACAATGCTGTGCCAAGCCATATTGGAGCCTAAGCCAAAAGGGAAAATTAGTAATACCTATTCTGTCTTTATGAAAAATTATTGAAAAAGTATCTCTTGAGTGTTATCTGTAAAGTATTATGTTACATGCAAAATGTATATTTTTATTTATGAAGTATATATAAATACAGATTATTCCATGTAGTTAAGAAGTCATAAGGTATTTATATCAAATAAATGAAGCTCTTTTCACAATTACAGTCTGATAATATGCACAGTAGTTTGAGAGTTCATTTTTTGAAATCTCTTTAGAGATTTTTGGATACTTCTTTGAAAGTGTTGCATGGTGGCTAATTTTCATGCTTTTTATAGTAGATTATTTTAAAAAACAGGCAAAAATTATTAAGGGTCAAGTGTTGGGTAAGTAAGCAGGGTTGTTAAGCTGGGTATTAATCTTTGATCAAAAATAAGAAATGGGCTAGGCACCATGGCATGAACCTATAGTTCAATCTACTTGGGAGGCTGAGGCAGGAGAATCACTTGAACCCAGGAGGCAGAGGTTGCAGTGAGCTCAGATCGTGCCACTGCACTCTAGCTTGGGTGACAGAGTGAGACTCCATCTCAAATAATAATAATTATTATTATAAAATGAGTTATACACATAAAAATGTTAATAAACTACAAATGCCATAAAGTTGTTATAATTATTATTGATATATAGATAAACAGGTTTGGGCTTGAATGTTTCTTTATGTTTCTGAATCAGGCTGGATTACTGATCTATTCACAGATTTATTGATTAATGAATGAACTGCCCTCACCGAATGGCCAGTAAGTCTAGGTATGTCTAGATACTCACATATGCATACATAACCAAGGCCAGATCTTACAACCAAGCATGACTAAAATTCTGGAGTGAGGGAGAGGGAACAGATTATATAGATGTAGTAGGGACTGGTCACCTCATAGTGGAGCATTTGCTACTCTTTGTAGCCTTTTATTTTCCGTTTCTACGTCATGACAGAACAAATAGAACTGTGACTTTTGGGTTGAGTGTAAGCCGACACCTGTAATCCCAATACTTTGGGAAGTCGAGGCAGAAGGATTGCCTGAAGCCAGGAGTTCAAGAACTATGACTTTTGTCATAGTTGGGATTACAAGAACCTGCTACCACACCTAGCTAATTTTTTTCTTTTCTTTTCTTTTCTTTTTTTTTCAGACAGAGTCTCACTCTGTCGCCCAGGCTGGAGTGCAGTGGCGCCATCTCGGCTCACTGCAAGCTCCACCTCCCAGGTTCACGCCATTTTCCTGCCTCAGCCTCCCAAGTAGCTGGGACTACAGGCACCCGCCACCTCACTCGGCTAATTTTTTTTTTTTTTTTTGTATCTTTAGTAGAGACGGGCTTTTACCATGTTGGCCAGTCTGGTCTTGAACTCTTGACCTCAAGTGATCTGCCCACTTCGGCTTCCCAAAGTGTTGGGATTACAGGTGTGAGCCACCACACCTAGCCCCTCATTTTAATTCTTTTACCTTAAAAAAATTGGCCATCTCTTTTTCTCTGTGTGCATATATAATTATACACACTCACACACATAGACACACACACTTCTTAGGAAACCCTTAAGAAAAAAATGTATAGGTAAATGCTTTAAAATCTTTTTTTTCCCTGAGTTATAGAAAGGAAGGAGACACTGGTGACTAGCATAAGATAATTTAAATATATTAGACGGATTTTTGATTGTTTGTTGGCTGACAAGGTTGAGTAAAATTTTTTACCATCTTCTTTCCAGTTTAGTCAGTTATACACATATTGTCTGTATCCATCCAACAATTGCTTGTTATTTCTCAGTGATATTAGGTAATTATAGCATAGCAAACCTCAATTGGGCATTTATAGAATTACTTATAGAAAAGTAATCAGACCTGTTACAAAATTTGTAGTCTAATGTTTGCACAAGGCACAGTAGTAAACACTAGGATAAGTAAGGCACAATTCTTCCCCTCAAAGATTTTACCATCCAGTGTTTCACAGTGTAAGAAATAATCTTAGTTTTAAGGTGGAAGGCTTTACAATTAGCAAAACAGAAACACAGGCCTCAAGTTAACTTCTATATTTAAAATAAGGGTGTTGGAAACATCAAAATGCAGTGGGTGGGTAGTTGTGCTTATTAAGTGGTGTGTTCGAGCATCAGAATGTATTTGGCTGATTGAGCACATTGTGGTGGTTTTTTTTTTTTTTCCATTTCCATCCTTTTTTTCCTTCCTACATGCGCAGCAAGCTATTTCACTCAGCTGTGAAATATTTACCATTGCAAAGCAACATATAATTAAGTGCCAGAATGAGTGGTGCAGTCAAGTGCTATTGGAGATCAGCAGACAAAGAATTCAGTGTGGCCTGGGACAGGCATTGTAGAGGAGACAGGGCTTAAATTGGACCTTGAAAAATATTTGAGCACAGAGGAGGGACAGGACGATGATACAAGCAACAGCAATGCCATGAGCAAAAGGCAACAACCAGAATGAGTCAGGCTTATTTCAGGGATAGTATGAAACCCATCTTCTCTGAAATGAGGATCTGGGTAGGAGGTGAAGCTGGCAAGGCAGACTGGGAAGCAGCTGATAATGGTAGAAAGGAACAAGCCATGGCCTGCAAACCCAGAGACCTGAGTTCTGTCACTAACTGGTCTGTGTCTTTGGCAATCATTGAATCTTCTACTTCAGTTATCTGAGATGTGAAATGATGCTTTCAGACTAAAAAAATCTCTAAGGTGGCTTCCTGTTTTAAAGCATTTTGTGATTCTTTTATGGTGGTCCTTGATAAACTAGAATTAGGACTTTTGAATTTATCCTAACAGTCCTTAAGGTTGTTCTTAACAAGAGAATCACATAATGAAAGAGGGAATTCATCACATAGTGAAAGGGGTAATTATTGGTATTAAATTCAGTGAAGAATGATTGCCTTGGGAAAAGGGATTAGACATACTGGAGGAAAGAAACCAGCTTGAAGGCTATGCTGATAGTTCATATGGGAACAGGGTAGTTGAAATAGAAATCAAAAGAAGGAGACAGACACTAGAACCATTGTTTATTCATTCTTTGTTGATCATCAAAACTATATGAGGTTCTGAAGATCTGGTTGTAGGAAAGACAGAAAAGGCCCCTGTTCTTGTGGAACTTACATTCTAACAAAAGGAAAAACTCAGCAGGATTTGGTGATTGACCAATAGGATATGTGTGCCTTTAAGAGAATTACACCTACTGCAAGGCCAGATGTCTAGCTACAAAGGCTTGACTACATAAATGTTGTACGTTCATAAAATGAAACACTAGGCAGCCATAGGGAATTATGAAACATACTTATTTACATGGGAGACTATTCATATGTTATAAAGTAAGAAAAACACAAATATAGAATATGATCTAGAAAATTATATACCATTTTATATGAATAATAGGATTATTAGTGATTAATTACTCTTCATTCAGTGGTGGTTTATTGAGTACCTACTTTTTTTTCTTTTTTTCTTTTTTTTTTTTTGATATGGAGTCTCGCTCTATTGCCAGGCTGGAGTGCAGTGGTGCGATCTCGGCTCACTGCAACCTCTGCCTCCGGGGTTCAAGGAATTCCCCTGCCTTAGCCTTCTGGGTAGCTGGAACTATAGGCGTGCACCACCATGCCCGGATAATTTTTGTATTTTAGTAGAGACGGAGTTTCACCTTGCTGGCCAGGATAGTCTCGATCTCTTGACCTCATGATCTGCCTGCCTTGGCCTCCCAAAGTGCTGAGATTACAGGCGTGAGCCACCATGCCCGGCCCCTTTTTCTTTTTTTTTTTGGACAGTCTTGCTCTGTCCCCAAGGCTGGAGTGCAGTGATGTGATATCGGCTCACTGCAACCTCCGCCTACCTCGGCGTGTTTATTGAGTACCTACTTTCTACCAAGCATTGTTTGGGGCTCTTAAGGATAACTGGTAAACAAGATGGACACAGTCTGTGGTTAATTTTTTGTCTTATCTTTTTTAACTTTTTTTGTAATGAACCCATATTATTTCTGTGGCAAAATAATTTCTTAAAAAAGTTTTTAAAAATCCTTCCTTTGGCTATTTGTGTGGTATGTGTGTTTTATGAATTCTCCTTGACTGTACATGTGGAGTAGAGGGTGCACTCTTTTAAATTACACTGTTCTGTCCTGTGTCTTGTCCAGGTCTTGCACAAGATAGGAGGTGGCTCCAGGACACCAGTCTCCTGCTTAGGGTAGATTAGGGCACTGTCTGCCCTTTGGTGAAGTCAGCGTGGTCAGAACTCCCAGATTTGGTTTGGCTCCAAGGCAAATAGAGTCCTGCTGGGACTTTGCTGCTGGCTGTTTATAGTCCTTTCAAGGGTCCGGTCATTCCAACCTTGGTGTCTATTTACATTTGCCGTATGTTACTTGACGCTCCTTCATTCCTGTTGAAGCTGCCTCTCCCGGAAATCTCTGTCGTTCCATAAGCCCTAGCTGCTGGCCCACCGTGCAGCTGACCTCGTGCAGATTGAAAAACAAAATGTATTCTTGCTACATTTAAAGGAAGTTTTGAGGCCAGTTGATGGGCAAGGACTTGGCTGTAATACTTTGTGGGCGGAGCGCTTAAAGGGAGATCTAGCACTGGCTAGCACCAAATTCCAGGGCTCTTACACAAAAGCCTTTGTGTTATTTTTTCCTCCCTCTGCCCAGCTCTTCTCCCATGACTACTAATAGTGTTTCTGTTATAATGCACTCATCATTGCCTTCTATTTTTAAAATGCTGGATCTTGTATATGCCAAAGAACAAACAGGCAAGCAAAAAGCCACCAAATTATTAAAAAGTATTCCATGTTCCTATAATAAATTATAATATGTAAGTAAACATATGGATACATATATATGTGTGTGTGTATATATATATATGAAGAAAAAAATTACCTACTATCTTGTTCCCTGAAGATATTTTGATATATTTTCTCTGTATACTTGTTTTTACTTTCTGCCCACATGGTTTTTCTAAGCTTTTGTTCTACCACTTATATAGTCTATTTATAGACTTTAAGCTGTGTCTGTACCAATGTTTTCCAGCTAAGATAGACCTACTCTTTCTATAGAGAACAAATGCTATTATAATTTAGTACTTAACTACTTTTTCTAACTTCAGGATGGCCTCTTGACCCTCATCATATAATCACAGAATATTTGTTCATTTCAAGGAAGCATTCATTTAGTTTCTCGTGTTAGCTCTAGCTATGTGAAATCTCTGGAGTCAATCTAATCCTTACTCTTTGAGTTCTGTGATAACACCGAAGGCTCCTCGGGGTCACTGATGATCTTGAGCTTTGCACCGACCTGAAGGAAGAAGGAGGAGAAGACGTTCCTCTGACCAAAATCATCCCACACTTACCCTCTATTGTCTGCTTAAAGTGTAAGAACGTTGTTGACATTTGTGTGAGCAGTCCTAGAGCACAAATCCTTGATACAGTGTAAGTGAATGGACAAGCAACATGGACAAAGTTTAATTACAGAGTCTGTTTTTTTGCTAGTTTCAGAAATAAATTTTCCTTAGGAATTTCCTGGTTGTCAATGTTTTCTCTCTGATTATTAAGTTCAGCTCTTTTCAGGCCAGACCTCTCTACATCTAGCTTTCTCTGTTGAATCTTGTCTCTGCCTTTCAGAGTCTGAATTTGTCACAAAGATGCCATGCAATTCTAAAAGGGCAAGATCTTTCTTGTTTCGGTGTTTCAGGTCTTTTTAAATTCATTCTGTTTACAGAAATCATCTACTGCTACCCTCTTGTTTTGTTTTTGTTTTTGTTTTTATTTGAGATGGAGTCTCACTCTGTGGTCCGGGCTGGCTGGAGTGCAGTGGCGGTTCTCAGCTCACTGCAACCTCCAGCTCCTGGGTTCAAGCAATTCTCCTGCCTCGGCCTCCAAAGTAGCTGAGACTACAGGGATGTGCCACCACGCCTGGCTAATTTTTGTATTTTTTAGTAGAGATGGGGTTTCACAATGTTGGCCAGGCTGGTCTTGAATTCCTGACCTCAGGTGACCCACCCACCTTGGCCTCCCAAAGTGCTAGGATTACAGGTTGTATTGACTATTGATAATCCCTTTATATATTTAATTCCTCATACCAGTTCTTTTTGTTCAGCCATCTACTTTTGGCCACACATTTTTTCCTCCTTTCATCAAGCTAAACTGAGTGCTCAAGTGCGGTAACAATCTCATTTTAAATGTCTCGTTCGTCTTTCTCTTTCCTGTGTTTTACATTTTTAACTTTAATAGTATACCTTACTATTTGTAAGTAACCTGCCATCCCCCCCCTGTTTTGGAAGCAGGTAAGGTATAAATCATAGAGAGGTCATATAAGTTGTCCCATCCTTGTAAATCTCTCACATAGTCTTACCCATATTTTCTGTATCTCCAGCTCAGTTGTCCCTTTTGTTTTGGTTCTTTAATTTTATTACTTACTTTACTTGTTAATTTACTTGTAGACATTTGGATTTTCACTGGACATTCACAAGATGGTTTCTGTCTGCAGTTAAAAGCAGTGGGATGGGCATAAGATTTAGGATACTGTGGAGAGGTGCTTTTTAATCATGTTGACTAATGTTGAAATAAATGACTTGAGGTTTGGTTGATATTTATGTTTACTCAGAGCTAGTTTTTTGATCCTGTTTTTCCTTTTGTTTGCCTTCTGAAACTCCACTCATTGTTTGATATTAGTAGGATTCTGTGTGTATAATCAGAGAGAAGAAAGTTCTTCCTCACTAAGTTTATGGTCAATCTAAGTAAGCAATGAGTTTAAAAATGACTTTATAGATGAAATTAATCTGGAGGTTTACAAAGTGCATTGAAATTGAATTTGTTTCTTAGCTGGCAGCTGATTTCAAAACTAAAGCACGGTGCCCTTTGAGGAATCTTAGCCAATGTTACAGGATTATTTGAATGGACCCTTCATCCTCCGTTTTGGTGTGACATTGGGACATTAATAATGAATGATTACTGTATTTGGTGGTCAGATATGTTATTCTTGATCCATTTTTATTTCCCAAAGGGGCCTCTGGAAAAGGGCAATGAGGGTGGATTTAAAACCACAGTATTGGAATTCGATAACTTTAGTCTTGTTTTGTATGTCTAGGGCTTGCTGAAGAGTAGTTATAATATGGACAGACAGTCAAGCATGGAGCAGGAAAAATACTAAAATAGATTTTCATAACTCAGACATAAGCTGGATTCTGTGTTTTAATTTAGACTCTGATGCTCAGCAATAAATTTTCCAGAAAATGTTCTAGATTGAAAATCTATCAGTACAAATTATTTGGGTTAGTGAAAGTAAACGTAAGTTTATATAAATCAATTAGCAAAAACTATGTGTTGCAATAAACCCTAAGGAATTTTGAAGGACTGAAATGTTAGTCATGCAAAGTTTATCCCCGGGGAGCACTAAGTTCTCAGATGTCTTTACTCCCCCAGTAATTACTCAAAGGCTTGGAAGTGGAAGATTGTGCATCTTAGGGTGTTGGGGTCACTCCAGGAGGTAAACAAGATCTTGCTTTGTCAAGTGATGGAATCTGTCCATAGAACTATCTCCTCCCTTGTGGGTTTATATGAAAATGTAGAATAGGATTGGTAATCTATTCAGCTATACTCTAGGGCAAAGCAATCAATCAAATTAAAAAGGAGATGGAATGAGTAAGGTTCACATTCCCACTCTTATTTCAGATTAATTAGTATATTTTCCTCACCTATGTCTTTATTTCAATCCTGCTAAACTTAAAGAAAAAACAATCAGAGCAAACACAGTTAATAATCCTAGTAACCAGAATTAATGATGCGTTATTTATCTGTATACCTGGCTAATATTACCTGGCCACCTGACACAGAGCCCTAAAAGAATGAGGATGGCTGTGAAGTGAGAGGCCCCTGCTTACACAAAAAGAATGCTGGGAATCTGAGGATCCTGCTGCTTTGGTCTTATTCAGTTGTTTGCTTTGATATTGTACTTTGTGTCCTTCTTGTGCATAGTTTGACATGTATTCCTTGACTGTTGTTTTGCCATGGAACTGACTTAACTTCTTGGTTGTTCAACTTTTTCTTTTCTTTTTTTATTTCTCACAAAAGAAATAAATCTCTAGTGGAGAAAATTTTAAGCATACAGATAAACAGTATAATAAAAATCATTTGTAATGCTGCCATCCAGAGAAAATACTATGAACAGCTTTGACATATTTTTTACTTTAGTATACATAGCTATACTTTTTTTCTATATAGAACTCTTTTATAACTTACTTTTTCTCAGGTAACAATATGCCTTGAAGATCTTCTGATGGCATTAAATATATTTTACAATGTTTTAAATATCTGTGCATTTTTTTCATTATGTGGAATGCCACATCATGTTAAACTCCTTCTCTCTTTTTATAATTTTTCACCATTATAAACAAGTATTTGATAGCATTTCAGTAGGTAAATTCATTACTGCCTTAGAAAAGAATCCTATGAATAAAATTGTTGGGTTGATGGGAGGTAATGGAGCTTTCCAAAGGTTAATTGACAGCTTGCCTTCCCATCTACCTGATATGAAAGAAGGATACTGGCCTCAGAATCTGGATTTGTTGTTATCTAATTTTCAGAATCCTAACCAAAGGACTTAGATCCTATGAGGCTTCATTTCCTGTTCTGGACTCTGAGGTGTGAGACCTAAAAACTTGTGTCTATAATATTAACTCCCAACAGACATATTGTAGGTGTTTAAATACAAATTAACAGTCAAGCCAGCTGCTGTGGATATTTATTTATGTGGGGGAGGAAGGCATAGAAACACATCCTTAGAAGCTGTGCCATGGTCTTACTGATCTAAATATATTAAAAGTACATCTAAGGAAGAGCTGCCCAAGGTCATACAATGAGTCAGCAATGAAATCCCAAATAGAACTTTCATTTCCTTAACTTCTCTCTCCCAGTATAAAAAGTACTAATGAACAGGTCAGGAGAAAGCATTTGTAAATTAACCTATAAGGTCCTTTATACCTTGAAAGGCTCCAAAATTTCAAGAGTGTTACTAGACATTTACATCAGATAAAACAAATCTCAACTGCTAATGGATATTGATAGATTCTTTACAAGATTAAATCTTAAATGACTGTAATGAAGAAAGAGCAACAGGTGCTATAGGGAGATGAGAATGAGACTCAAAGGAATCCATGTGTACCTCTTGCCTGGGAAGGGATAAGTAGGATGGAGGAGTAGTGGCCTGAACCCAGCATGGCAACTAAGGAAAACACAACCAAAAGGGCTTCTCAGGATATTAATCCTGGAGTAAAGGTGGGGGTCTTAACTTTCATTCTGAATGAACCATAGACCTTTCCTCCTCAGCTTGGTGGTATGGATCTGCACTGTTACTTCAGGGCCTGTGGCATGGTGACCTTCAGGAGTCCTAGAATGTATTAGTCTGTTCTCACGCTACTAAAAAAGACATACCTGAGACTGGGTAATTTATAAAGGAAAGACGTTTAATGGACTTAGTTCCACATGGCTGGGGAGGCCTCACAATCATGGTGGAAGGCAAAGGAGAAGCAAAGGCAAGTCTTGCATGGCGGTAGGCAAGAGAGCTTGTGCAGGGGAACTTTATAAAACCATCAGATCTCATGAGACTTGTTCACTACCAAGAGAACGGTATGGGGGAAACTGCCCCCATGATTCAATGATCTCCACCTGGCCCCGCCTTTGACACATGGGGATTATTACAATTCAAGGTGAGTTTTGGTTGGGGACACAGCCAAACTATTTCAGAGAGATACCTTTCAATGTCCCTAGGACTGGAACTCAAGTCTTCTGATTCCCATTTAGTACTAGTTCTACTACTTGGAAGAAATAACAGTAATTTTATAAGGTTTTTCAGATATATGCAAAAACTTCTGGGTAACTAAAGCTTGGGCTGTCTTATGGGTGGATTACACAAAGTAAAAGAGAAAGAAAACAAAAGAAAATCTTTGAGCTTGAGAGTAGAGCTCACCCATCTAGTACTGTCCTTATAGATAAGGAAACTGAGGCTCAGCAATCTATGGGGATACAGATAACCAATACACACAGGGGCCAAGAATTCAGACTCTCTGATGCTCAGCATGATGCAAAGTGATCCAGATACATTTTTTGTTTCATTTATTCTTTCCATGATCATCTTGAAGCTTTTGTCTCATGGTTTGTGAATTCAATATCAGTAACATCAGCATGTATTAAGACTTTATTTACATGTGGTACTAAACTCTGTGGAGCAAAATAGACAAAGTGCTTGCCCTACAAGAATTTCCTAAGGCAGAGAGACATGATAGACAGAAATGACCTATAGACCACTGAACAAAGCAAATATATAAATTGCATAATTTTTACCATGTGAGATGGTGAATGAAGAGATGCCCACAGTCTATTGCTTGAAGAGAAGATCTGTCTTCATAACCCTGTCATCTACAGTAGTTATATTGGAAAGAAAAAAAAAAAACAAGAGTGCTTCACCTGGCATACCTAGCATTAGAGTCAAGTTTCTTTGGTATATCATTGACGACTATCTTCAGTGATTTTTGTTCTTTTGCATATTCTGTGATGATCTCCAAAGGGCTTTTCCCTCTTTGAATGGGAACTAATGATCACGTGTTCTTAGTCATATTTTTAATTAGCCTTTTTTTCCTTCTAGATGGGCCTTGAAGATGGTAAAGGAACTTATAAAATTCCCAATTTTTTAACTGTATCGTATGAACTGTGGTGAACAGTGAGGCTAGGATATAAATTCTTTGCTCTCAAAGACCAGATAAAGACAAATCACAGGTGAACCTCCTCTCTTCTATGCTGATAAAAGGCACCTTGATCAGGTATCTTATAAATACCTGTCTTAGTCTTTCGCTTCAGGACCAGTACCAGTACTAGTAGTAGTATTAAGATAGTATTGCTATTCTAAAACTATCATATATGTAATGTGAAATAAAATGAAAAGTAAATATGGGATCTTCTAATTCCATCACCACAAAATTTTGGGGTGAAAGAAAGGAAATACAAATATACTATAGAAGATATCAGGTAAAACCCTGTATTCCTGAATTTGAATTGGATATATCAGTTATGAACTCATACGTGTTTTATTTTTCAATACCTGTTTTTCCTAGCTCTATTAATTTAAAAAGCCTAGAAACAGTGACCAATTCAGTAGTAATGAACAGCCCTATTGCCTTGGTGGTGGTCTGGAAAAACTTTTCCCATTAAAGGAAACCAAGGCTTCTTAGAAAAATATCTGATTTTACATCACATACAAGATGAATAAATAAGCTCTCAAAGACTACTATTATAGAATAGTCAACTTGAAGCTAGATTGAAGGAGTTGCCACTGGCCAAAGATGGGCAACTGAGCTTCGATAAGGTTAAGAACTGCAGTGAATCAAAAGTGGATCATATATGTTTAAATCCATGAGTATGCAGTTATATCAAGTAAGGCAACCAGTCGCTTACCTTCTGAATATGACAGAACCAATTCATTTCCTCAAAAACTAGGTAAAGAAAATTAAAGACTCAAATATTTGTCTTAACTTTCCTTTATGAATTTTACCTCTGTGATCAAATAGTTGATAAAGGGAAGCACCTTCTATTGAAGTTATTCTAACTAATAAATGAAAACAAAATGATAGAATATCATCATGCTGGAGGTGGTTCCAAGATGGCCAAATAGGAACAATTCCAGGCTATAGCTCCCAGTGTGAGTGATGTAGAAGATGGGTGATTTCTGTGTTTTCAACTGAGGTACCGGGTTCATCTTACTGGGGATTGTTGGATAGTGGGTGCACTCCATGGAGTGTGAGCTGAAGCAAGGCAGGGCATCGCCTCACCCAGGAAGCATAGCTGAACAAAAGGCAGCAGAAACTTCTGCAGACTTAAACGTCCCTGTCTGACAGCTTTGAAGAGAGTAGTGGTTCTCCCAGCATGGAGTTTGAGATCTGAGAACGGACAGACTGCCTCCTCAAGTGAGTCCCTGACCCCCAAGTAGCCTAACTGGGAGACCTGTCCCAGAAGGGACCGACTGACACCTCATACAGCCGAGTGCCCCTCTTAGATGAAGCTTCCAGAGGAAGGATCAGGCAGCAACATTGGCCATTCTGCAGTATTTGCTGTTCTGCAGCCTCCACTGGTGATACCCAGGCAGAGTCTGGAATGGACCTCCAGCAAACTCCAACAGACCTGCAGCTGAGGGTCCTGACTGTTAGAAGGAAAACTAACAGAAGGGACATCCACACCAAAACCCCATCTGTACATCACCATCATCAAAGACCAAAGGTAGATAAAAACCACAAAGATGGGGGGAAACCAGAGCAGAAAAGCTGAAAATTCTAAAAATCAGAGCGCCTCTTCTCCTTCAAAGGAACACAGCTCCTCGCCAGCAATGGAACAAAGCTAGATGGAGAATGAGTTTGACAAGTTCAGAGAAGAAGGCTTCAGACAATCAGTAATAAACTTCTCCGAGCTAAAGGAGGATGTTCGAACCCATCACAAAGAAGCTAAAAACCTTGAAAAAAGATTGAACGAATGGCTAACTTGAATAAACAGCATGGAGAAGACCTTAAGTGATCTGATGGAGCTGAAAACCATGGCATGAGAACTACATGATGCATGCACAAGCTTCAGTAGCTGATTTGATCAAATGGAAGAAAGGGTACCAGTGATTGAAGACCAGATGAATGAAATGAAGCAAGGAGAGAAGTTTAGAGAAAAAAGAGTAAAAAGAAATGAATAAAGCCTCCAAGAAATATAAGACTATGTGAAAAGACCAAATCTACATCTGATTGGTGTACCTGAAAGTGACGGGGAAAATGGGACCAAGTTGGAAAACTTTCTTCAGGATATTATCCAGGAGAACTTCCCCAACCTAGCGAGGCAGGCTAACATTCAAATTCAGGAAATACAGAGAACTCCACAAAGATACTCCTCGAGAAGAGCAACCCAAAGACACATAATTGTCAGATTCAGTAAAGATGAAATGAAGGAAAAAATGTTAAGGACAGCTAGAGATAAAGGTCGGGTTACCCAGAAAGGGAAGCCCATCGGACTAATAGCAGATCTCTCAGCAGAAACTCTCCAAGCCAGAAGAGAGTGGGAGCCAATATTCAACATTCTTAAAGAAAAGAATTTTCAACCCAGTATTTCATATCCAGCCAAACTAAGCTTCATAAGTGAAGGAGAAATAAAATCCTTTACAGAAAAACAAATGTTGAGAGATTTTGTCACCACCAGGCCCGCCTTACAAGAGCTCCTGAAGGAAGCACTAAACATGGAAAGGCATAACCAGTACCAGCCACTGCAAAAACATGCCAAATTGTAAAGACCATCAATGCTAGGAAGAAACTGCATCAACTAACAATCAAAATAACCAGCTAACATCATAATGACAGGATCAAATTCACACATAACTATATTTCTCTTAATTGTAAATGGGCTAAATGTTCCAATTAAAAGACACAGACGCAAATTCGATAAAGTATCAAGACCCATCGGTGTGCTGTATTCAGGAGACCCATCTCACGTGCAGAGACACACGTAGGCTCAAAATAAAGGGATGGAAGAAGATCTGCCAAGCAAATGGAAAACAAAAACAGGCAGGGGTAGCAATCCTAGTCTCTGATAAAACAGACTTTAAACCAACAAAGATCGAAAGAGACAAAGAAGGCCATTACATAACGGTAAAGGGATCAATTCAACAAGAAGAACTAACTATCCTAAATATATATGCACCCAATACAGGAGCCCCCAGATTCATAAAGCAAGTCCTTAGAGACTTAGACTCCCACACAATAATAATGGGAGACTTTAATACCCCACTATCAACATTAGACAGATCAATGAGACAGAAAGTTAACAAGGATATCCAGGAATTGAACTCATCTCTGCACCAAGCGGACCTAATAGACATCTATAGAACTCTCCACCCCAAATCAACAGAATATACATTCTTCTCAGCACCACATCACACTTACTCCAAAACTGACCACATAGTTGGAAGTAAAGCACTTCTCAGCAAATGTAAAAGAACAGAAATTGTAACAAACTGTCTCTCAGACCACAGTGCAATCAAACTAGAACTCAGGATTAAGAAACTCAAAACCGCTCAACTGCATGGAAACTGAACAACCTGCTCCTGAATGACTACTGGGTACATAACGAAATGAAGGCAGAAATAAAGATGTTCTTTGAAACCAATGAGAACAAAGACACAACGTACTAGAATCTCTGGGACACATTTAAAGCAGTGTGTAGAGGGAAATTTATAGCACTAAATGCCCACAAGAGAAAGCAGGAAAGATCTGAAATTGATACCCTAACATTACAATTAAAAGAACTAGAGAAGCAAGAGCAAACACATTCAAAAGCTAGCAGAAGGCAAGAAATAACTAAGATCAGAGCAGAACTGAAGGAGATAGAGACACAAAAACCCTTCAAAAAATCAATGAATCCAGGAGCTGTTTTTTTGAAAAGATCAACAAAATTGATAGACTGCTAGGAAGACTAATGAAGAAAAGAGAGAAGAATCAAATAGACGGAATAAAAAATGATAAAGGGGATATCACCACCAGTCCCACAGAAATACAAACTACCATCAGAGATATAAACACCTCTATGCAAATAAACTCGAAAATCTAGAAGAAATGGACACAGACACCCCCCCAAGACTAAACCAGGAAGAAGTTGAATCCCTGAGTCGACCAATAACAGGCTCTGACATTGAAGCAGTAACTAATAGCCTACCAAGCAAAAAAAGTCCAAGACCAGACGGATTCACAGCCGAATTCTACCAGAGGTACAAAGGGAAGCTGGTACCATTCCTTCTGAAACTATTCCAATCAATAGAAAAAGAGGGAATCCTCCCTAATTCATTTTATGGGGCCAGCATCATCCTGATGCCAAAGCCTGGCAGAGACACAACAAAAAAAGATAATTTTAGACCAATATCCCCGATAAACATCGATGCAAAAATCCTCAATAAAATACTGGCAAACCAAATCAAGCACCACATCATAAAGCTTATCCACCACAATCAAGTGGGCTTCATCCCTGGGATGCAAGACTGGTTCAACATATGCAAATCAATAAATGTAATCCATCATGTAAACAGAACCAAAGACAAAATCCACATGATTATCTCAATAGATGCAGAAAAGGCCTTCGACTAAATTCAACAGCCCTTCATACTAAAAACTCTCAATAAACTAGGTGTTGATGGGATGTATCTCAAAATAATAAGAGCTTTTGTGACAAACCCATAGCCAATATCATACTGAATGGGCAAAAACGGGAAGCATTTCCTTTGAAAACTGGCACAAGACAGGATGCCCTCTCTTGCCACTCCTCTTCAACATCGTATTGGAAGTTCTGGCCAGGGCAATCAGGCAGGAGAAAGAAATAAAGGGTATTCAGTTAGGAAAAGAGGAAGTCAAATTGTCCCTGTTTGCAGAGGACAAGATTGTATGTTTAGAAAACCCCATTGTCTCAGCCCAAAATCTCCTTAAGCTGATAAGCAACTTCAGCAAAGTCTCAGGATACAAAATTAATGTGCAAAATCACAAGCATTCCTATATACCAATAACAGACAAACAGAGAGCCAAATCATGAGTGAGTCCCATTCACAATTGCTTCAAAGAGAATAAAATACCTAGGAATCCAACTTACAAGGGATGTCAAGGACCTCTTCAAGGAGAGCTACAAACTACTGCTCAAGGAAATAAAAGAGGACACAAACAAATGGAAGAACATTCCCTGCTCATGGATAGGAAGAATCAATATCGTGAAAATGGCCATACTGCCCAAGGTAATTTATAGATTCAATGCCATCCCCATCAAGCTACCAATGAGTTTCTTCACAGAATTGGAAAAAACTATTTTAAAGTTCATATGGAACCAAAAAAGAGCCCACATTGCCAAGACAATCCTAAGCAAAAAGAACAAAGCTGGAGGCATCAAACTACCTGACTTCAAACTATACTACAAGGCTACAGTAACCAAAACAGCATGGTACTGGTACCAAAACAGAGATATAGACCAGTGGAAGAGAACAGAGCCCTCAGAAATAATACCACACATCTACAACCATCTGATCTTTGACAAACCTGACAAAAACAAGCAATGGGGAAAGGATTCCCTATTTAATAAATGGTGCTGGGAAAACTGGCAAGCCATATGTAGAAAGCTGAAACTGGATCCCTTCCTTACACCTTATACAAAAATTAATTCAAGATGGATTAAAGACTTAAATGTTAGAGCTAAAACCATAAAAACCCTAGAAGAAAACCTAGGCAATACCATTCAGGACATAGGCATGGGCAAGGACTTCATGACTAAAACACCAAAACCAATGGCAGCAAAAGCCAAAACTGACAAATGGGATATAATTAAAGAGCATCTGCATAGCACAAGAAACTACCATCAGAGTGAACAGACAACCTACAGAATGGGGGAAAATTTTTACAATCTACCCATCTGACAAAGGGCTAATATCCAGAATCTACAAAGAGCTTAAACAAATTTACAGGAAAAAAATAAACCCATCAAACAGTGGGCAAAGGATATGAACAGACACTTCTCATAAGAAGTCATTTATGCAGCCAACAGACACATGAAAAAAATGCTCATCATCACTGGCCATCAGAGAAATGTAAATCAAAACCACAATGAGATACCATCTCACACCAGTTAGAATGGTGATCATTAAAAAGTCAGGAAACAATAGTTGCTGGGGAGGATGTGGAGAAATAGGAACACTTTTACATAGTTGATGGAAGTGTAAACTAGTTCAACCATTGTGGAAGACAGTGTGGCAATTTCTCAAGGATCTAGAACTGGAAATACCATTTGACCCAGCCATCCCATTACAGGGTATTCCCAAAGGATTATGAATCATGCTGCTATAAAGACACACGCACACGTATGTTTATTGTGACACTGTTCCCAACAGCAAAGACTTGGAACCAACCCAAATGTCTGTCAGTGATAGACTAGATTAAGAAAATGTGGCACATATACAGTATGGAATACTAAGCAGCCATGAAAAAGGATGAGTTCATGTCCTTTGTAGGGACATGAATGAAGCTGGAAACCATCATTCTGAGCAAACTATCGCAAGGACAGAAAACCAAACACCGCATATTCTCACTCATAGGTGGGAATTGAACAATGAAAACACTTGGACACAGGGTGGGGAACATTACACACTGGGGCCTGTCGTGGGGTGGGGTGAGGGGTGAGGGATAGCATCAGGAGATATACCTAATGTAAATGACAAGTTAATGGGTGCAGCACACCAACATGGCACATGTATGCATATGTAACAAGCCTGCACATTGTGCACGTGTACCCTAGAACTTAAAGTACAATTTTAAAAGAATATCATCATGCTACAACCTCCAATACATTAACAGATCTAGGCACCACTGACCCTCAATTACCAAAATAGTTGATATCACCAACTGTTGAAAAAAGAGCAAAAGTCAAAGTTGAATACCTCTCTCTCTCTCTCTCCTTTTTTTTTTTTTTTTTTTTTTTTGAGACGGGGTCTGATTCTGTCGCCCAAACTAGAGTGCAGTGGTGTGATCTCAGCTCACTGCAACCACCACCTCCCAGGGTCAAGCCATCCTCCCACCTCAGCTTCCTGAATAGCTGAGACCCCAGGCACACACCTCTATGTCTGGCTAATATTTGTATTTTTTGTAGAGATGGGGTCTCACTTTGTTGCCCAGACTGGTCTCAAACTCCTGAGCCAGGCGATCCACCAGCCTCAGCCTCCCAAAGTGCTAGGATTACAGGTGTGAGCCACCATGCCTAGCCATGAAGTTAAATATTCCTCCTGATTAAAAAATATATATATATGTGTGTGTGTGTGTGTGTGTATATATACACACACATATATATATATACACATACACATATATATACTGTGGTACTTACTGTTTTGTCAAATAAATTGAAGCTGAGATGAATCAGTTCTCCGGATCCAGATACCAGTTTGTAGAAAGTAAAGAGAACAGAAGAACCAGCAGGCTGGACTGCTTCATGTGGCTTCAATCAGCAAATCCAAATTGTAGAAAACTCTGCAGGTCTAATGCCCCAAGTTCTTCAGCAGATAAACTGTACAAAAAAGAAACACAGATAGAAAAAGAGATTAAAAGAGACTTGAGCTGGGTGTGGTAAAACGTGCCTATGGTCCAACTGTTTGGAAGGCTAAGGTGGGCACATCATTTGAGACTAGCCTAGGCCAAACAGCAAGAGCCTGTTTCTTTTTTTTTAAAAAAAAAAAAAAAGGAGAAGAGACTTAAAAGACATATCAAAATAAAAACTGGGAAAAAATAAATTTTTATATCCAGGTACTCTTGTGAGGGAATGATTGCTATGCAAATCAGGATAGTGGTCACTTTTGGAGGGATGAAGCCTCTGTGCTGGAAAGGGGACAGATGGAAGCAGTTCTGGGGTGAGGGTGGCTGGTAAAGTTCTAAATTTTGACCTGGGTGGTTGTTACAAGAGTGTTTTCTTTATAATAATTTACTAAGCCATATATATAAATATATAGTATACATGTAAATACATATTTACATATATACATATATATTACATACATTTATTAAATATATTTATTTGTGTGAGACAGTCATCTGTTTCATTTTATAATAAATTGTAAAAAAAACAAAAGAGAAGGCATGTTAGAAAAATCCACAAACCTGATGCTGCCCTAGAGATTATTACAGCACTATCAGTACTGGGTAAATAAAGTTATGAAACGTTCTCTGGTGCACAAAGAATATAAATTCTACTGTAGATATATCTGTGTATTATCAGTGGAGGGCTACCTTTCAAGTGCTGGGAGGTTTTGTTTTTGCAGTGTGTAGCAGCAGGCTTGCACGTAGTTCCCACTTCAGCGTCAGTCAGCCTAGATAGATGACCCATTTCTGGCTCTGTGTTTTTCAACGTGTGGTGCATAGAACACCAGCATGATGGCCACCACATGCTTAAGAAAATGTAGATTCTTTGGCCCTAGCTATCTTCAAAAGGAGTACCCCAGGAATATGCATGGTTAACAAGCATACTCCAAGGTAAGAAACACCACTGACTTCTCTATTAATGTCTACCTGAAACACTGCTAAAAAAATCAGTTGTATGAAGTTGTCTTGGGGAAGGTAGAGATATTCTGAACAATTTCCAGAAGAGCTATTGAGAGTCAAGACCATAGCCATGTTTTTTTAGTGAATGAACTCAGATTTTGAACCTGTATTGTGTCATGTAGAATACTGAATACAAGAGTGACTAAGCAGTAGCTTGCTTAGAAAATTTCTCCAGTGTGCAATAGCAATCGTCAGTTTTCCTCCAAACTTTTTGTTTAGGGTTTATTCCCGGTCAAATAAGTCAGAGCCTGGAATTAGGTATTTAAAGTGATAGCTCAATCAGTGAGTCCTCTGAAGCTTTTTAATAATAATTTTATGCAAAAAAATTTCAAATCATGGAAAGAAAAGCAATCTACATTTGTTTATGGCCAGGTATATCCTGACAGAACTTCTAATTGGTCCTTTCTCAGTTGAAGGCAGAGGAGACTTTCAGAGACGTGAAGGCAGAAGTGTGAACCCTTCCAAGACTATATTCTGCATCTTCATCCTCCTCTATCAGCTCTCTGCTTGCTTTTTCAGACCCTCTCCTAATCAAAGCAGGAGGTGACCCAGTGTCAGTGACTACTGATATGACATGCTGAGTGAGTGCCAGTTAGAGTAAATATACTTCAGAAAGAAAGTTAAGCTACTGTTTGCTTTTTAGGGGTTTACCTCTAATTTGTAAAATATAGTATTTTATCCAATTGAATTCAGTTTCACAAACATCCTTTGCATTTATATGGCAGTGTCCTAACAGTGTGGCATTATAGATAACTAAAACAAATAAGACACATTTCCTGCTTCTAGAAAGATACAGTCTAGTTAGGGAGATGGATGAGTAACAGCCAATAATAATAGCAAATCATTTCCACATAAATTAGCTCCTTTTAGTCATCACACTCTCACATTTTTAGCACTAAAAAGGATAACTACTGTTTATAGAGTTCTTCAAACTTTGGAGAGAAGTTCTGTGATGATTATAAAAAGTCTCAGCATCATTCCCACTGCTCTCCATTATAGTCATTCTTTATTATTGTTATTTTTTTTAAATTTTGAGACAGGGTCTCACTCTATTGCCCAAGCTAGAGTACAGTGGTGTGATCATGACTCACTGTAGCCTTGACCTCCTGGGCTCAAGTGATCCTCCCACCTCAGCCTCCCAAGTAGCTGGGACTACAGGTGCCTGCCACCAGGTCTGCATAATTTTTTTATTTTTATTTTTTTGAGACAGTCTTGCTCTGTTGCCCAGGCTGGAGTGCAGTGGCGAAATCTCGGCTCACTGCAACCTCTGCTTCCTGGGGTCAAGTGATCCTCCTGCCTAAGCTTCAGAGTAGCTGGGATTACAGGCACCTGCCACCATGCCCCACTAATTTTTGTATTTTTAGTAGAGACGTCGTTTCACCACATTGCCCAGGCTGGTCTCAAACTCATGACCTCAAGTGATCTGCCCACCTCAGCCTCCCAAAGTGCTGGGATTACAGGTGTAAGCCACAGCGCCCCGCCCAGGCTCAGATAATTTTTGTATCTTTTGTAGAGATGGGGTTTTGCCATGTTGCCTAGGCTGGTCTCAAACTCCTGGACTCGGGGATCCTTCCACCTTGGCCTCCCAAAGTGATGGGATTGCAGGTGTGAGCCACCGTGTTCAGCCCATTATAGTTATTCTTCATATGACAAAAGAAGAAACTAGGCCTGTTAGAAAAGTGTATTTGCTAGAGGAAGAGTAAAGAAGAGGTAGTCTAGTTTGTGTTTTTTTACATAGTATTTTTGTAACCAGTTTAGATTCACAGCAAAATTAAGAGGCAGGCACAGAGGTAGCCCTTATATCCCCTGTCCCCACACATGCATAGCTTTCCACATTATCAGCACTCCCCACCAGGGTGCTACATTTGTTACAATTGATGAACCTACATTGGCACGTCATTATCACCCCAATTCCATAGTGTACATAGTGTACATTGGGTTCACTCTGTCTTGTACATTCTACAGATTTTGAGGAATATTAAATTATGTGTATCCACCTTTATAGTATGTAGAATAGTTTCACTGCCATAAACATCCTCTTCTCTTCTTAGTCTTCCCTCCTTGCCCACAAACGGTCTGGTAGCCACTGCTTTGCCTTTTCCAGAATGTCATATAAATGGCATAATACTGTTTGTAGCCTTTTCAGATTGCCTTCCTTCACTTAGTAATATACATTTAAGGTTTCTCACGTCTTTTCATAGCTTGATAGCTTACTTCTTTTTAGCACTAATATTCTATTGTCTAGATATACCAAAGTTTATTCATTCACCTACCAAACTCCTTGGTTGCTTCCAAGTTTTGGCAATTATGAATAAAGCTGCTATAAACATCTGTGTGCAGGTTTTTGTTTGGATATGAGTTTTCAACTCCCTTGGGTAAAAACCAAGGAGTGTGATTGCTGGATTTTATGGTGAGAATATGTTTAGCTTTGTAAGAAACCACCAAACTGCATTCCCACTGCAGTGAATGAGAGTTCCTGTTACTCCACATCCTCACCAGCATTTGGTGTTGTCAGTATTCTGAATTTTAGCCATTCTAACGATTATGTAATGATATCTCATTGTTTTAATGGTATCTCGTTGTTTTAATTTGCATTTCCCTGGTGACTTATGATATGGAACCATCTTTTCATATTCTTATTTGTCATCTATTTATTTTCTTTGGTGAGGCATCTGTTAAGGTCTTTGGACTGTTTTTTAATTGAGTTGTTTGTTTTTGTTGAGCTTTAAGACTTCTTTATGTATTTTGAATAATAATCCTTCATAAGTCTTTTGCAAATATTTTCTCCCAGTCTGTGGCTTGTCTTTTCATTCTTTTAATGATGTCTTTCACAGAGCATAAATATTTAATTTTAATGAAGTCAGCTTATTAATTCTTTCATAGATTGTGCCTTTGGTATTGTATCTATTAACAAAAAGTCATTGCCAAACTCAAGGTGATTTAGATTTTCTTCTATGATATCTTATAGGATTTTATAGTTTTACGTTTTACCCTTAGGTCTGTGATGCCTTTTGAATTAGTTTTTGTTAAGGGGGTAAGGTCTATGTCTAGGATTATCATTATTATTATTATTTGCTTGTAGATGTCCATTTCCAGCACCATTTGTTGAAAAGACTGTCTTTTCTCTATTGTGTTGCCTTTGCTCATTTGTCGAAGATCAGTTAACTATTACTTATGTGGGTCGACCTCTAGGCTGTCTAGTAGGTCTACCCTTAGGTCTGTGATATATTTTGAGTTAATTTTTGTTAAGGGTGTAAGGTCTATATCTAGGATTATCATTATTATTATTATTATTTGCTTGTAGATGTCCAGTTCCAGCACCATTTGTTGAAAAGACTGTCTTTTCTCTATTGTGTTGCCTTTGCTCCTTTGTCAAAGATCAGTTAACTATTACTTGTGTGGGTCGACCTCTAGGCTGTCTATTCTGTTCATTGATCTGTTTGTCTATTCTTTTGCCAATATAACATTGTCTTGATTACTGTAGCTTTGTAGTAAATCTTGAAGTTGGGTAATGTCAGTCCCCCTGTTTTGTTCTTTTTAAATATTGTTTTGGATATTCTGGGTCTTCTTACTCTTCACATAAACTTTATTATTATTATTATTATTATTATTATTGTTATTATTATTATTATTTGAACAGAGTCTTGCTCTGTCCCCCAGGCTGGAGTGCAATGGCGCGAATCTTGGCTCACTGCAACCTCCGCCTCTTGGGTTCAAGGGATTCTCCTGCCTCAGCTTCCCAAGTAGCTGGGATTACAGGTGTGCACCACTGCTCCCAGCTAATTTTTGTATTTTTAGTAGCGATGGGGTTTCACCATGTTGGCCAGGCTGATCTCAAACTCCTGACCTCAGGTGATCCTGCCTTGGCCTCCCAGAGTGCTAGGATTACAGGTGTGAGCCATCACACCCGGCCTCTTCACATCAAATTTAGAATCAGTTTGTTATCTATAAAATAACTTGCTAGGTTTTTGATTGAGTTGAAGTTATACGTCAAGTTGGGAAGAACTAACATCTTGGCAATATTGAATCTTCCTATCCAGGAACATGGAATACCACTGCATTTATTTACTTCTTTGATTTCTTTCATCGGTTTGTAGTTTTCATGTAGATCTCATACATGTTTTTAGATTTATACCTAAGATTTCATTTGGGGGATGCTAGTATAAATGGTATTGTGTTTTTTATTTCAAATTCCAGTTGTTCATTGCTGGTATATAGGAAAATAATTGACTTTTGTATATTAACCTCATATTCTGCAACCTTGCTGTGATTGCTTATTAGTTCCAGGAGTCTACTTTTTTTTTACTTTTTTTTTTTTTCCATTCTGTCAGATTTTCTACATAGATGATCATGTCATCTTTGAACAAGACAGTTTCATTTCTTCCTTCCAAATCTATGCCTTTTCTTTCCTCTTTTTATCTTATTGCAATAGTTAGGACTTCTAGTATGATGTTGTAAAGGAGTACCGAGAGGAGACATCCTTGCCTTGCTGTCAATCTTTGCGGGAAAGCTTCTAGTTTCTCACTGTTAAATTTGCTGTTAGCTATAGGATTTTTGTAGATATTCTTTATCAAGTTGAGAAAGTTCCCCTGTACTTCTCCTTTACTGAGAGGGATAGTTTACTTTTGGGGACATAAAAATATTTTGCCATAGGGAAATATGTCACTCTGTTTTTCGAGAAAGGACAGTTTTGATAGTCAACTAAAGATTACTTCATACTCTGCAATAGGAAGGTTTTTGTATAAAGTTGCAATTTCAATTTCTAAGGTTTACTTGTGAGTTTTATTGCAACTAACTGTGATATTTCCTTAATCTGTATTTTAAAATATGAAGTACATGTTTTAGGTCAGAATCTCTTTTTAGCTTTTTGTAATAAACACATACACATATGGTGAGCGTATGGGTAAAGAAACTTTGTTTTTTTGGAGGCAGGTTATTGCTTTAAGACAGGTTATTTTCTTGCTTTGGCCAGGCTGGAGTGAAGTGGTATGATCATGGCTCACTGCAGCCTACACCTCATGGGCTCAAGGCATTTTCCCACTTCAGCTTTCTGAGTAGCTGGGACTACAGGTGTGTGCCACCACACTTGACTAATTTTTTAATTTTTTTGTAGTGATGGGGTCTCCTGTGTTGCCCAGGCTGGTCTAGAATGCCTGAGCCCAAGCAATTCTCCTGCCTCAGTCTCCCAAAGTGCTGGGATTACAAGCATGAGCCTCTTCACCCAGCCATTAGGGGAATTTGCCTTTCTTTCTTTTTCTTTTTCTTTTTTTTTTTTTTAGGATTGCATTTGTGTGACTTTTTTAAACTGAGGTGCCAAGTGTTGCTTCAGTACCTGGATGAGGATGTTGCTGGGAGGGCAGACTTCCTTCCAGATGCACATGGAGCCCTGGAGATTGGCAATTTGAGGCACCTTGGCAGAATGTTGATCCATGTACATTTGTAATTTCACAGGGAAACCTTTAAGATGTTTTGAGAATGGTGGAGAAAGCGTATGATGGCCTCATGATGAGGCAGCAAAGAGATCGCCTCCTAGGGACAATTAACAGGAGCTGAGAAGTCACACTCAAGAGTTATTACAGTAAGCAATCAGAGCAATCACAAGAAGGTTGCCTCATTTCTGTCCCTAGCTGGTGAAAACTGGACGTACTGGTTAAATATATAAGAGTTACTTTAACATCCCTGCATTTGCTTAGAAGAAATAAGATACAATGAAAAAGTATACAATAATATGTTTTACAAAAGGAAAATGTACCCCTCTCACATAAGCATACAACCCAATTTTAAAAAACAAAGAAAACAGAAAAACCAACTGATTCAGCCAACTAGAGTTTATTTGTAAACACTCTCAGGTCACCTTAGTGTTTGTATCAGCTGCTTCAGTAACCACAGAAGATTCCTTTCTCATTGACAGGAGACAGCAGCTGCAATTTTGAGACAGCAAGGTATCTGGAAGGTTGAGTGAAATGAGCAATTGGTAACATAATGTATTCAATGCATTTTGTTTTGTGAGTACTGAATGCCACAGGGCTATTGTGCTGTATGTGAATTAAACAAAGCAATGTAGAGGGTCAGTTTCCCACATTAGCACAGTAATATCTGTGGGAAAAAAAATCTATGCAACTTTGAAGATATTGTTAATCATTGTCATTTGCATTAATTCACTTTGAGATGGGCTCCAGATTAGCTTCATTTTCCTTTATACTTGCTAGAAAATAATATGGAAGCTACACAGAATTACTATATAAAATTAGTGCTGATGATCACAGTGCCACCATGACTTTAAAGAGTTTTGCTTTTTGTAATTTCCAAGAATATGAAGGCAGTGTGTGATCCAAAATGAATTTTATGTGTATTTTACTGAGACTATAAACTGCTTTTCCTGTATTAGTTTAAAAATTATCATACAGTAGAATTGACTTTCTTTTTTGGTGTACAGCTTAACCCATGTGTAGATTTGCATAACACCTCCACAATCTATACCAAACACTTCCATCAGTCTGCAAAACTCCCTTGTGCTATCAGTTTAGAATCATGCCCTCCCCATCCCCAGTCTCTAGTAGTCACTCATCTATTGTCTATCATAATAGTTTTATCTTATGAGAATGTTATTTATATAAATAGAATTATACAGTGTGTAACATTTTGAGACGGGCTTCTTACACTTAGTGTAATGCCTTTGAGATTTATCCAAATTGTTACATGTATAGTGGTTCACTTTTTAAAAAACTGCTGCATATAGACATACCATAGTTTATCTATTTACCCATTGAAGGACCACTTACCTATGATCAGCTGAAACCATTGAAGGTTTTAGCAATGGTGGGCGGAACTTCTTTTCATTTTTGTGTGCGTATAAGTTTTCGTTTCTCTTGGATAAACACCCAGGAGTGGAATTGCTGGGTCATATGGTAATTGTATGCTTAATTTTATAAGAAACTGCTAACCTGTTTTCCAGAGTGATTGTACCGTTCTGAATTCCCGTAATCAGCACAGGAGAGTTCTGGTTGTTCTAGAAGTCCTTAGCAGTTGGTGCTGTCAGTAATTTTTTTTATTCTAGGCATTCAAATGGGTGTAAACTAGTATCTCATTGTGGTTTTAATTTACATTTCCATCTTTGCTTATGTAGTTGAAGATTTTGTATGTGCTTATTTGCCATCATTATGTCTTCTTTGGTAGGTCAGCACTTGTGGGAAAGGTGTTTTTTTTCCCCTTGGGGTCTATCTGCTTCGGTGGGAATGGGGCCAATTTACCTTGCCCAGTTATGTAGGGAGTAAGATGTGGAAATCTAAGTTAACTGGCACCAGTGATACCCTAGTGCCCTTTATATATTGTTTTCCCTGGATAGTTTCCTGGCAATCTTGACCCATGACCTGGTTCTGACTACATTTCTACATCTATTACGAAGGAGCCAAATCATGTATAAAAGGAAAAGATGGCGTGTGCTTTGACACGATGCTTTCGTGGTGCGAAGACTCTATGTAACATTTTGTATTGCAGGATGGTGTGGAGTAGATGAGAAATGTATATATGGCTATTCTGAGCTGCTAGCATAAAGGTTACCCAAGCCTTTTTCTCTCCTAGGTATGTAAGATATTCTGCATCTTTAGCATCAAAGTGAGATGCCAGAGACGGAGGCTAACAAATCTGAGTTATGAATCAAGAGTATGAGGAAGTGGAGACTACTGCCAAGATAGTAGTTGAACAGTGATCACCATAGATACTGCCCATAGCATAGGCATACCCCATAGATGCTAGGAGGAGGGTCGTATTTGAGGAAAGGGTCACTGGAGGAGCTGGTGGCCTGGATGAGGTTGAAGAGCACCTGTAGTGGGAGACATGAGTGAAAAAGTTGAACAAATAGAGGTTGGTGGTATAGAGGACTTTCTGATATTGTTGCACAGGTGATGTGATGGTGAAGTCCACAGTAGAGCTAGGGTAGAGGCTTGTCCCAGTGGAATGGGTATGAAGGTCCTGGGAGCTGTGGAGTAAAGGAAATTTGAGGCTACAGTGTTGGTTGGTTCATCAATGTGAATATTGGCATTACCAGAGATAACACCATGCTTGATATAGAGACAGTAAAATGTGAACTAGTTGCATTCTTCAATGTAATGTAGAGGAGTAAAAGGGAAGAATGTAGGTAACAGCAATGAGTGAGGAAGACAGTAAGGTTTGTCAGACCAGGCACCTACTGGGAAAAAAGGGTGTTAGTATGTGGGTGAAAGAGTAATGATCAGAAAGTGCCAAAGTAGCAAAGAGGCATTGAGGTCAGCCTTCCCCCATCATCCCTACTATCGTCTCTCAGGTGAGGACTGGGAGAATGAGCAGCCTTCCCTGGGAGGGCAACAGGGGAAGTGGGATTCTTGGGCAGAATCAGGTTTGGGTGAGACCAGGAAGTAGATGGATTCTGTGAAGAAGTTAAGGAGTGTTTCTTACAACAGAATGGCACAAAGTATAGAGAATTTGGAAGAACTCAGCAGTGGGAGGGAGGGAGTTTCTCAAAGTGACACAGAACAACACAGAAATGAACATCCTAAGAGGACAAAAGATACGGGCATTTGTTTTGAGGTAGTGGTCAAGAGGTGTGGGAGAATACACGAAATAGACCCTCCAGCCAGAAATCCCAGGCAATGTGGAATATCTGATGATAGCAATGAGAGCCCTGCTCTTCTGTGATGAGACCAGCAGAGACGAGCCAATCTGGCTGTGATTGGTTCCCATGTACTGGCTAATGGGGTAATAGATTTTTTGCCCTAAATTTCTTTTGGACTGCGTTACCTTGTGGGTGCCATTTGGGAGAACCTTACCCAATTAGTGCTTCAAAGTTCATCTAGTTTAAACTTTTGTTCTGTTTCAAGTTATGATCACCAGTTTGTACCACTGTCACCAATTAGTTCTTGGGTTTCAAGAACTAATATTGGAGCACTCATTGGAATTGTACAACAATTAATATTCATAATTTAGCACAGCTTGTCATTCTTCAATAGATTTTTTCCCTTGTACATTTTAAAATACAGATTATATATTTTCATTTTTCTTTTTAAAAAAGTAACTGAATTATATGATATCAGAAGGTTGTGTTTCCAGCATAGAGTGACTGTTTTGACACTGATGGTAGGGCTCAGAACTCTAATGCTATCTTCAAATTTTGGCCCTAACAAAAATCATAAATAAAAGCTCAATTTTAAAAAATCACTAATGTACAACTAAAAATGAGTAACTGAGCCCTTTTAGCTGACACCATCATTTTTATGCTTAATGGTCTCTTACATTGCCCAAGTAAATACTACCATTGATGCCACTCATTTCACGCTGCTGGCCTCTGACAGCACAATGGAAATTTGGGAACTTGTAAGAACAAGTGACATGTCAGATACCAAACCTTCCTACCTAATAGTATGTGTCAAGGAGATTGAGACTGAGTTAGTAATGTTTTTGTTTAAAATGTCTGCATGAAACAAAACAAAATTGTATTTTGTCTTTTTTCATCTTTGGAATTTTTCTGGCTTTGTTTCGTAAGAGTGATTCTGCTTGTAAAGTGTGGGTTGAAAATTTCGATATCCACTGTAAATTTAGGCTGGGTGCAGTGGCTTAGGCCTGTAATCCCAGCACTTTGGGAGGCTGAGGTGGGTGGATCACCTGAGGTCAGGAGTTCAAGACCAGCCTGGCCAATGTGGTGAAACCCCGTCTGTACTAAAAATACAAAAATTAGCAGCCGCCTGTAAACTTAGCTACTCAGGAGACTGAGGCAGGAGAATCACTTGAACCCGGGAGGTGGGGGTTGCAGTGAGCTGAGATCATGCCATTGCACTTGAGACTGTGTGACAAGAATGAAACTCCATCTAAAAACAAAAACAAAAACAAAAACACAAAAACAGAAAAAAAACCACTGAATTTAAATATTAAGTTGTATACTTGTGGGAGAGTGACAATTGCCCTTTACATCAAATACCCCATAGTTCACTGAGAATGGCTGAGAGTGCCTTTGAAGCACACATTTTAGGTTATCTTTCTTCAAAGGTGTCTAGATGATGCTTCTAACCTGAAATATTGTGTGCCCAGTGTAGCTTAGTACTAGCAAATAAAACAGCCATTGGTTCCCTTCCAGAATACCCAACAAACAATAAAAAAGAGAACAGACAGTGAATTGGAGAGATGCACCTCTCACCTTGGCTGAACTTTAAATTTGGGCATCTGATGGAATAGTAGGATTTGTGTGGTTTAGAAAAAAGATTAATTTACCTAAATGGTCAAAGGCCCAGTGCACAGGAATATGGCTTGCAACTGTGTATCTGAACTAAAACAAAGGCCCCAGGTATCCAGGGTGCTATGGTTGGCCCTGATAATTGGTGTTAGGTAAGAGTGAACTTTTCTACCACCCTCACCTCCCTCCAGGATAAGGCAAAGTAGTCCTCACATATTTTGCTTTTCTTTACTGCAGGACATTTGTGAAGATATTTCTGATCATGTTGAGCAAATCCATGCCCTCCTTGAAACAGAGTTCTCCTTAAAGCTGCTGTCTTACTCTGTCAACGTGATAGTGGACATCCACGCAGTGCAGCTCCTCTGGCACCAGCTTCGAGTCTCAGTGCTGGTTCTGCGGGAGCGCATTCTGCAAGGTCTGCAGGACGCCAATGGCAACTACACTAGGCAAACGGACATTCTGCAAGCTTTCTCTGAAGAGACAAAGGAGGTGAGTGTTTTCCTTGAAGTTAAGCAATGCATTGCCAGGTGTGACCATTTGAGAATGTTTTCAGTTTAGAGATATAGGATAGGAATTCTTTGTAGGTAAATAAGCAGGCCCTGATGGGCTTTGAATCCAGGCATAGTGACTAGAAGCTAGGGCACTTCCAGTATGAATGGGGCTTTAGACCAGAGTTAGCTCATACCTGGTAATTTGCACACATGCCATTCATTGTTATTGATGCTAACCTGTCTTCCTTTTCCTCTTCAATTATTTAATAAATATATATTGAATACTTATTATGTGTCAGACACTCAGTGCTAAGAATATAATAATGATCAAAACATGGTTTCTGTCTTCAAGTAGCTTTGAGTCTAGAGGAAAATGGAACCAAGTGAATAGACATTAAAGCCAAACTGATAAGTCTACAAGATGCCATTGGAGGACAGAGAAAAAAGCACCTAATCCAGACAGAGGAGGCTTTCCAGAAGAAATGACTCTACTGGAGACCTAAAGGAGAGACAGGAATAGACTGGTGAACAGAGGCAGAACATGTTTTAGGCAGAGGACATGGCATGATCAAATACCCAGAGATAAAAAGAGAATGGCAGGCCCAGAGAGCTACTAGTAGGACTGGAGCAAAAAGCCCAAGGAACTAGGAGGTGGGATTTGGGCTAATAGGTAAGCTGAGGTCAGATCATGAAGGTAAAGAGCTTTTTAAATTCATATTAAGAGATTTGGACTTTATTTTGAGGATAAAAGAAGTGTTTGTTCAGCGAACTCCCATGATTCATGTTTTAGAAGAATCATTCCAGATACAGTGAATCAAATGGACATTTAGAATATTATACAAAATATGTTTGATTTTTCTTATATTCAGTACCTGGAAGATTTTATTGTTACTCTTGATGAATAACTTAAGAATGAACCCTGTACGTTTGAATCCAAGTGAACTCTCTCATTCTTAAATAAAATGGACATATATTTATAGAAAAAAAGTGTTTTTGCTTGCTAAGCAGGGGCTGTACATACACATATGGATACCATATATGGATGCATTGTATGTGGGGAGTGGTGGGTATGTGTTTGTGTGCAGGCATGTGTGTTTAGTCTTTTGGCTCTTAATACCCAGTTTAGTGTTCTACTATTAGTTTGTGTAAAACATATATTCTAAAAGTTTATAAGGCACTTACATTAATATATGATATTAAAAGGCCTTATAATGAGTGTTGCATAATTCATTAATTTATTGACTTATTAATGTTACAGTGCCTCCAACATTATCAACACAACCAAACAAATCTGTACCTATTCTCACAAACCATTTATTCTTGTTGATTTTTGTTTATTCAAAATAAAGGTTCTTGCTGTGGCAAACTCCCCGCAGGGCCTAGAAGTCCATAGGAATCAAAATTGACTAGGCTTACCTCTAACTTTAAGTCACAGTCTTTGTTTTCAGTTAGCTCTTCCTTTTACTGTGGCATCGGGGAAGTGATGTAAACTTCAGTAGAGTAACCATAGGATGAATATGTGAGTTGTGTGTTAGTTCCCAGATGCTATCCCTCCCAAGTAGATCCCGAGAGGGTTCTCAACTGGGACTCTTGTGGTTATGGGAGACTACAAAGAATCTCAACTGACCAACTTTGCCCTAAATCTGATATCCATGACAGAATGTGCTAATGGAGATCAGAGATGAGGAAGGTTTGTCTAACCTCTAGAGAGATCTTTCTTTAGATACCTACCTGGCATCTTCAAGTCTATACATTCTTTTCGTCCCCTCTCCCCATTTGTTGTCCAACACCCAATGCTCTGTCCAGCATCCAATGCTGGTCAGTAATCAGATCTGCCTGCTTTCTACTACTAGAAGGAGATTAAAAATCATTGATTCAAATCATATATTTATTAAATCAATAAACATTTATTGATAATCAACTCTGTTGTAGGAGCTGGAGATATAGCAGTGCTCTAAGGTTTATTGTTACTGTTATTATTGTTCTGTGGAATACATCCATCATACACTTCATTGAACTTGTATCATTCATGAAGTAGTAGCTCAAGAAATGATGAAGAGCCATGGAGGGTAATTGTTGCTGGCCACTGTTTTTACAACTGCGTTGTGAATTTACAATAAGTTGCATCTATTCTCACAACACGAACTCAGCAATTATGAATGGATTTGATTGGAAGCAGTTTAGTGCATTCTTATGTTTGAAGTCAGTCTTTAGTCCTGTTGTAGAGATTGAAGAAAATGTTGTATGAGGGGTAAAGGATCAGTAGATTTTCAGTTATCCACTTTGTGGATATGTTTCTATGAATTAAAGTTCTGCCTCTGTAACCATACTTCCCAAAACTGGATTTCTGATCTTTTATTTCTGTGTGTCTAGTGTGACTCTATGAGGACATTTAAAATACTGCTTAGTTTTACTTGTTTCTACCAGCACACTGGAATTGTAAAACAAGAAGATAATTAGGATAAAATTATCAACTTTCTCAGGATAAATTCAACTATGAAAGATTTATAGAATGATGAGGGAAATGGCAAAAACAAAACAAAACAAACAAACAAAAACCCAGTTTAAAAAGCACTGGTAAATTAGAATAGTAGATGTCCTTTCAGTGGAGGAGGATTCATTTTTCTCTTTCTGGAAGTTAGTTAAATTTCAGAGCCACATAAAAGAGTAAGTTTGAAACTCTGGAGAGTGGCAAGTTCCATCTTCTTCTCTTCTTGAAAAAACAATATATGAATTTTATTCTTTATTTAAATATGGAGCAGACTATATCTAGTAAAAAAAAATTGGCCAATACCTTATTAAAATAAAACCAGTCAATAACCAAACAACAAAGAACACTTTAAGGCAAAGCTCAAAACTGTTTAAAAAATATTTTCTGCAGTTTTCTATATTCTAGACATTGTGACAAGCACTTTAAATTTGTTTCATTTAGGAAGGAAGGTAAGGGATATTAAAAGTAGTTACATTTTAGCCTGGCGCAGTGACTCATGCCTGTAATCCCAGCACTTTGGGAGGCCAAGACGGGAGGGTCACTTGAACTCAGGAGTTCGAGAGCATTCTGGCCAACATGGTGAAACCCTGTCTCTACTAAAAATACAAAAATTAGCCGGGCATGGTGGCGCATGCCTGTAGTCCCAGCTACTCGGGAAGCTGAGGTGGGAGAATTGCTTCAACCCGAGAGGCAGAGGTTGCAGTGAGCCGAGATCACGCCATCACACTCCAGTCTGGGCAACAGAGCAAGACTCCGTTTCAAAAAAAAAAAAAAGGAGTTACATTTTATAGATGGAAAAACTGAATTTAAGAAGAGGTTAAGTGAATACTTCTATGTAACAAACCTGCACATCCTGCACATGTATCCCAGAACTCAAAATTGAAATCAAATTTTTTAAAAAGAGGTTAAGTGAATACTTAAGGATATAAATCTGGGCATAATTAAATAAAACAAAACCAAGTTTTAACTGATTTCTATTTTAATAATAATTATTGTTTCTTCCCTGCCTTTCTTCCTTAAATATTTATTGATTTCTTACTATGTATAAGACTGTGCATTCAAAGATGAATAACACATGTTAGAAATGACCTTCATAATTTTTTTGGTCATCACATAGTTCTAAGAGGTAGGCAGAGCAAGTGCTGTTAACCTCAATTTACAGGTATTATGATTGTATTCATCTTACAGATGAGAGGATTGAGGTCGAGAGAGGTGATGTCACACAGGTGATAGGAGTGGTAACTCTTAATAATATCAACACAATAGGAAACATTGATTGAGAACTCTTTTTTTTTTATCCTTTGTCTTTTTTTTTTTTTTTTATACTTTAAGTTCTAGGGTACATGTGCATAACGTGCAGGTTTGTTACATATGTATACTTGTGCCATGTTGGTGTGCTGCACCCATCAACTCATCAGCACCCATCAAGTCATCATTTATATCATGTATAACTCCCCAATGCAATCCCTCCCTCCTCCCCCCTCCCCATGATAGGCCCCAGTGTGTGATGTTCCCCTTCCTGAGTCCAAGTGATCTCATTGTTCAGTTCCCACCTATGAGTGAGAACGTGCGGTGTTTGGTTTTCTGTTCTTGTGATAGTTTGCTAAGAATGATGGTTTCCAGCTGCATCCATGTCCCTACAAAGGACGCAAACTCATCCTTTTTTATGGCTGCATAGTATTCCATGGTGTATATGTGCCACATTTTCTTAATCCAGTCTGTCACAGATGGACATTTGGGTTGATTCCAAGTCTTTGCTATTGTGAATAGTGCTGCAATAAACATACGTGTGCATGTGTCTTTGTAGTAGAATAATTTATAATCCTTTGGGTATATACCCAGTAGTGGGATGGCTGGGTCATATGGTACATCTAGTTCTAGATCCTTGAGGAATCGCCATACTGTTTTCCATAATGGTTGAACTAGTTTACAATCCCACCAACAGTGTAAAAGTGTTCCTATTTCTCCACATCCTCTCCAACACCTGTTGTTTCCTGACTTCTTAATGATTGCCATTCTAACTGGTGTGCGATGGTATCTCATTGTGGTTTTGATTTGCATTTCTCTGATGGCGAGTGATGATGAACATTTTTTCATGTGTCTGTTGGCTGTATGAATGTCTTCTTTTGAGAAATGTCTGTTCATATCCTTTGCCCACTTTTTGATGGGGTTGTTTGTTTTTTTCTTGTATATTTTTTTGAGTTCTTTGTAGATTCTGGATATTAGCCCTTTGTCAGATGAGTAGGTTGCAAAAATTTTCTCCCATTCTGTAGGTTGCCTGTTCACTCTGATGGTAGTTTCTTTTGCTGTGCAGAAGCTCTTTAGTTTAATGAGATCCCATTTGTCAATTTTGGCTTTTGCTGCTGTTGCTTTTGGTGTTTTAGACATGAAGTCCTTGCCCATGCCTATGTCCTGAATGGTACTACCTAGATTTTCTTCTAGGTTTTTATGGTATTAGGTCTAACATTTAAGTCTCTAATCCATCTTGAATTAATCTTCGTATAAGGGGTAAGGAAGGATCCAGTTTCAGCTTTCTACTTATGGCTAGCCAATTTTCCCAGCACCATTTATTGAATAGGGAATCCTTTCCCCATTTCTTGTTTCTCTCAGGTTTGTCAAAGATCAGATGGCTGTAGATGTGTGGTATTATTTCTGAGGACTCTGTTCTGTTCCATTGGTCTATATCTCTGTTGTGGTACTAGTACCATGCTGTTTTGGTTACTGTAGCCTTGTAGTATAGTTTGAAGTCAGGTAGCGTGACGCCTCCAGCTTTGTCCTTTTGACTTAGGATTGTCTTGGCAATGCGGGCTCTTTTTTGGTTCCATATGAACTTTAAAGCCATTTTTTCCAATTCTGTGAAGAAACTCATTAGTAGCTTGATGGGGATGGCATTGAATCTATAAATAACCTTGGGCAGCATGGCCATTTTCACGATATTGATTCTTCCTATCCATGAGCATGGTATGTTCTTCCATTTGTTTGTGTCCTCTTTGATTTCACTGAGCAGTGGTTTATAGTTCTCCTTGAAGAGGTCCTTGACATCCCTTGTAAGTTGGATTCCTAGGTATTTTATTCTCTTTGAAGCAATTGTGAATGGAAGTTGATTCCTGATTTGGCTCTCTGCTTGTCTGTTACTGGTGTATAAGAATGCTTGTGATTTTTGCACATTAATTTTGTATCCTGAGACTTTGCTGAAGTTGCTTATCAGCTTAAGGAGATTTTGGGCTGAGACGATGGGGTTTTCTAAATATACAATCATGTCATCTGCAAATAGGGACAATTTGACTTCTTCTTTTCCTAACTGAATACCCTGGATTTCTTTCTCTTGCCTGATTGCCCTAGCCAGAACTTCCAACACTATGTTGAATAGGAGTGGTGAGAGAGGGCATCCCTGTCTTGTGCCAGTTTTCAAAGGGAATTTTTCCAGTTTTTGCCCATTCAGTATGATATTAGCTGTGGGTTTGTCATAAATAGCTCTTATTATTTTGAGGTACATTCCATCAATACCGAATTTATTGAGCGTTTTTAGCATGAAGGGCTGTTGAATTTTGTCAAAAGCCTTTTCTGCATCTATTGAGATAATCATGTGGTTCTTGTCTTTGGTTCTGTTTATATGCTGGATTACGTTTATTGATTTGCGAATGTTGAACCAGCCTTGCATCCCAGGGATGAAGCCCACTTGATCATGGTGGATAAGCTTTTTGATGTGCTGCTGAATCCGGTTTGCCAGTATTTTATTGAGAATTTTTGCATCGATGTTCATCAGGGATATTGGTCTAAAATTCTCTTTTTTTGTTGTGTCTCTGCCAGGCTTTGGTATCAGGATGATGTTGGCCTCATAAAATGAGTTAGGGAGGATTCCGTCTTTTTCTATTGATTGGAATAGTTTCAGAAGGAATGGTACCAGCTCCTCCTTGTACCTCTGGTAGAATTCAGCTGTGAATCCATCTGGTCCTGGACTTTTTTTGGTGGGTAGGCTATTAATTGTTGCCTCAATTTCAGAGCCTACTATTGGTCTATTCAGGGATTCAACTTCTTCCTGGTTTAGTCTTGGAGAGTGTAAGTGTCCAGGAAATTATCCATTTCTTCTAGATTTTCTAGTTGATTTGCGTAGAGGCGTTTATAGTATTCTCTGATGGTTGTTTGTATTTCTGTGGGGTCGGTGGTGATATCCCCTTTATCATTTTTTATTGCGTCTATTTGATTCCTCTCTCTTTTCTTCTTTATTAGTCTTGCTAGCGGTCTGTCAATTTTGTTGATCTTTTCAAAAAACCAACTCCTGGATTCATTGATTTTTTGGAGGGTTTTTTGTGTCTCTATCTCCTTCAGTTCTGCTCTGATCTTAGTTATTTCTTGCCTTCTGCTAGCTTTTGAATGTGTTTGCTCTTGCCTCTCTAGTTCTTTTAATTGTGATGTTAGAGTGTCAATTTTAGATCTTTCCTGCTTTCTCTTGTGGATATTTAGTGTTATAAATTTCCCTCTACACACTGCTTTAAATGTGTCCCAGAGATTCTGGTATGTTGTATCTTTGTTCTTATTGGTTTCAAAGAACATCTTTATTTCTGCTTTCATTTCGTTATGTACCCAGTAGTCATTCAGGAGCAGGTTGTTCAGTTTCCATGTAGTTGAGCGGTTTTGATTGAGTTTCTTAGTCCTGAGTTCTAGTTTGATTGCACTGTGATCTGAGAGACAGTTTGTTATAATTTCTGTTCTTTTACATTTGCTAAGGAGTGCTTTACTTCCAATTATGTGGTCACTTTTGGAATAAGTGCGATGTGGTGCTGGGAAGAATGTATATTCTGTTGATTTGGGGTGGAGAGTTCTATAGATGTCTATTAGGTCCGCTTGGTGCAGAGCTGAGTTCAATTCCTGGATATCCTTGTTAACTTTCTGTCTCGTTGATCTGTCTAATGTTGACAGTGGAGTGTTGAAGTCTCCCATTATTATTGTATGGGAGTCTAAGTCTCTTTGTAAGTCTCTAAGGACTTGCTTTATGAATCTGGGTGCTCCTGTATTGGGTGCATATATATTTAGGAGAGTTAGCTCTTCCTGTTGAATTGATCCCTTTACCATTATGTAATGGCCTTCTTTGTCTCTTTTGATCTTTGATGGTTTAAAGTCTGTTTTATCAGAGACTAGGATTGCAACCCCTGCTTGTTTTTGTTCTCCATTTGCTTGGTAGATCTTCCTCCATCCCTTTATTTTGAGCCTATGTATGTCTCTGCACGTGAGATGGGTCTCCTGAATACAGCAGACTGATGGGTCTTGACTCTTTATCCAGTTTGCCAGTCTGTGTCTTTTAATTGGAGCATTTAGTCCATTGACATTTAAGGTTAATATTGTTATGTGTGAACTTGATCCTGTCATTATGATATTAACTGGTTATTTTGCTCGTTAGTTGATGCAGTTTCTTCCTAGCCTCGATGGTCTTTACATTTTGACATGTTTTTGCAATGGCTGGTACCGGTTGTTCCTTTCCATGTTTAGGGCTTCCTTGAGGGTCTCTTGTAAGGCAGGCCTGGTGGTGACAAAATCTCTAAGCATTTGCTTACCTGTAAAGGATTTTATTTCTCCTTCACTGATGAAACTTAGTTTGGCTGGATATGAAATTCTGGGTTTAAACTTCTTTTCTTTAAGAACGTTGAATATTGGCCCCCACTCTCTTCTGGCTTGTAGAGTTTCTGCCGAGAGATCTGCTGTTAGTCTGATGGGCTTCCCTTTGTGGGTAACCCGACCTTTCTCTCTGGCTGCCCTTAAGATTTTTTCCTTCATTTCAACTTTGGTGAATCTGGCAATTATGTGTCTTGGAGTTGCTCTTTTGGAGGAGTATCTTTGTGGCGTTCTCTATATTTCCTGAATTTGAATGTTGGCCTGCCCTACTAGGTTGGGGAAGTTCTCCTGGATGATATCCTGAAGAGTGTTTTCCAACTTGGTTCCATTTTCCCCCTCACTTTCAGGCACCCCAATCAGACGTAGATTTGGTCTTTTTACATAATCCCATACTTCTTGCAGGCTTTGTTCATTTCTTTTTCTTCTTTTTTCTTTTGGTTTCTCTTCTCGCTTCGTTTCATTCATTTGATCCTCAATCGCTGATACTCTTTCTTCCAGCTGATCGAGTCGGTTACTGAAGCTTGTGCATTTGTCACGTATTTCTCGTGTCATGGTTTTCATCTCTGTCATTTCGTTTATGACCTTCTCTGCATTAATTAGTCTAGCTGTCAATTCTTCCACTCTTTTTTCAAGATTTTTAGTTTCTTTGCGCTGGGTACGTAATTCCTCCTTTAGCTCTGAGAATTTTGATGGACTGAAGCCTTCTTCTCTCATCTCGTCAAAGTCATTCTCTGACCAGCTTTGAACCGTTGCTGGCAATGGGCTGCGCTCCTTTGCAGGGGGAGATGTGCTCTTATTTTTTGAATTTCCAGCTTTTCTGCCCTGCTTTTTCCCCATCTTTGTGGTATTATCTGTCTCTGGTCTTTGATGATGGTGACGTACTGATGGGGTTTTGGTATAGGTGTCCTTCCTGTTTGATAGTTTTCCTTCTGACAGTCAGGACCCTCAGCTATAGATCTGTTGGAGATTGCTTGAGGTCCACTCCCGACCCTGTTTGCCTGGGTATCAGCAGCAGAGGTTGCAGAAGATAGAATATTGCTGAACAGCGAGTGTACCTGTCTGATTCTTCTTTTGGAAGCTTCCTCTCAGGGGTGTACTCCACCCTGTGCGGTGTGGGGTGTCAGACTGCCCCTAGTGGGGGATGTCTCCCAGCTAGGCTACTCAGGGGTCAGGGACCCACCTGAGCAGGCAGTCTGTCCGTTCTCAGATCTCAACCTCCGCATTGGGAGATCCACGGCTCTCCCCAAAGCTGTCAGACAGAGTCGTTCGCGTCTGCACAGGCCCCCGCTGCTTCCCCTGTTCATCTTCAGCTGAGCGCTGTCCCCAGAGGTGGCGTCTCAGTTGAAAATGCAGAAATCACCGGTCTTCTGTGTCGCTCGCGCTGGGAGTTGGAGACTGGAGCTGTTCCTATTCAGCCATCTTGCTCCGCCCCTCGATTGAGAACTTACCATGTGCTAGATGGTGTGGTAAGCACTTACCTAAATGATACTTACCTTCTCCATGGGGATGCATTGTTCCTTCTAGAGTGCTCACAACTTAACACTTTGTGGATTCCTCCACTTATAATGAGCCAAATTGTATCAGGCCAAAGTATGTGGTATATTTTGAACTACGTGAGGGTTAATTCCAGATTATATTCATCTGTGTGCCTCCCACAGCACCTAGTTCATATTGCTGTAAAAAAGTCTGATTAGTTGAATTGAATTAAATAATGCAGATAATCCCTGCTTTAGATGTGGAAGAGGGAGATATAATTTCAGTTTGATGAACTGGAAATTAATCATTGAGATTAATTATTTGATTCGTAATTTCAGCATGTAGAAAATGGGAGTTCTCTTAAGAACTATTAATATAGTATAAATAAAAATATTGAAAGATTTTTGTATATTTTTTCCCCTTGCCTATGAGAAACAAACCTTTGTTGTACTTCACAGTTGCTTGTCATTACTTGCTCTTCTCAGTCCACTGCTGTTCTCTGGGATGCATTTGGAATCATAGAATCCCAACATGGTAGGGCTGAAAGGAATCTGAAAAAGTCTGGTCCGTGTAGACTAACATGTAAATTGACGGGCCTCTTACTAGAATGCCACAGCCCCCGCAGGTCTGAGGACTCAGGATCTCCACATCTCTAAGTTGCGAATGTTAAATTTCATGTTCAGTTGGTGGCGAAACATAGTTTTAAAAAAAGAAAGATCTAAGAAGGCATTTGGAACTAGGCTTCAGTTAACTTAATTATGGATAAGGAATAAAGCAAAATGTCTTGCTTCAAATTAGAAAAAGGAGGGGTGTTCTTTGCTATATATATATATTTTTTTTTTTTTCTTTTTTTTTTGAGACCAAGTCTCGCTCTGTTGCCCAGATTGGAGTGCAGTGGCATGATTTTGGCTCACCAGAACTTCTGCCTCCTAGGTTCAAGCGATTCTCCTGCCTCAGCCTCCCCAGTAGCTGGGATTACAGGCACATGCCACCATGCCCCACTAATTTTTTGTATTTTTAGTAGAGACAAGGTTTTGCCATGTTGCCCAGGTTAGTCTCGAACTCCTAGGCTCAACAGAACCACCTGCCTCATCTTCTCAAAGTGCTGGGATTACAGGTGTAAGCCAGTGTGCCTGGCCCACTTCATAACATGTTGAATGGAGGTGTATTTAAGTGGAGTGCATGGCTAGGCAGCTCTCACCCAGCTACATGTACTATACAATTATATGTGATATTTCTGAAATAAGGGCAGTAAAACCAACAGGCAACACCCCTAACTCCATATCTTCCTGAGACTTTATTATGTACACACGTTAGAAAACTATGTGGGAAGATGATGTGGAAGGCAGCAATGGAACTAAAAACATTAGTATTACTATGCAATATTTTCAGAGATAAAACTCATTCATCTGCTCTGAGAAACTTCAGAGATATTTCTTTTCTTACAATTGCCTCTGCATGGTGAAATACTATGTACTTTTTTTTTTTTTTTCAGGGAGGGACATTTTTTCGCATTAAAAAATACAGTTTGAATAAAAAATAGTTACCCCCTGAGGGATGAAAGACTACAAATAGGGTGCAGTTTATATTGCTTGGGTGTTGCACCAAAATCTCACAAATCACCACTAAAGAACTTATTCATGTAACCAATCACCACCTGTTCCCCAATAACCTATGGAAATAAAAAAATTAAATAAAATAAAAAAGTTATTACCCCCCGAGTGACAATCACTCAACTGTCTCACCAGTTAAGATGGCATTTATTCACTAGTTGAGATGGTTGGCTGGACTGATATGGTGGGACAGGATGGGAGAGAGCTTCCTCTGAAGCATTAAGTGTTTTTGAGTATGGTGTTTTCTTTTCTAAACCAGGACCTGGCTAGAGATTCCTGAAGATTTAAGAAAAGGCAGCCATACTTTATTCTCTGAGATATATCCATTAAACAATATATTCATGTAATATATATATTGTAATTATATATATAATGTAATATATATATGTCCTATATATATATTTTTTCAATATATTCGTGTAACATCACTGATTGAGCATCTGTTATTCTTGAGCAAGACAGTATCCCTGGTCTTAAGGTGCTATGACCACCAGAATGGGGACTAAATGTATTTGCAAGACTGTCATATTCCCTGCTTGTCCAAAGGCAGGTGGCTGACACTTGAGTTTGGAGTCTAATTTTTACCTGGACCCTCAAATTTCTTTTTTTTTTTTATCTATCATATAAATGCTTTTCTTTAATCTCATATAAGCACTGCAGTGCAATAACCATGATAAATGTAATAGAAAATCATGTTGCAAATTTCAACTATTAATTTAAATAGGTTTTATGGGATAGTTTTGGAATTTAACCATCGTTTTATAATACTATTTCTATAAAAGAATAAGTTCTGAGTAATGAAAAATCAAAAGATTAAAGAAAATACAACCTGCTTTTGAACTGGGAATCTCACTATTATGCTTTTAAAAATTGCATAAAGTATAACTTTTGTTTGGCTGACTGATTCCTAGTTCAGTTATGCAGCACAAAAGTTATACAATTCCGTTTAGGTAATTTTTGTTGAGATTGGCAGTTAATATTGATTTCTTATTTTGTGCAGTATAATTTAGTATTAGCAATAACTTTCATCTTGAAACTTTCCTCCTCAATATACTTCATTTTAAAAATAATAACGTCATAAGAGTGAACATTCATTGAGCACTCATCCATGTACTAGACTTCTATCTTACATATATTACCTCCTTTAAGCCTCTCAACACCCCTATGGCGTGGCTTATCATTTCCTTTTTATAGATGAAGGAAATAAAGCTGAGCAACATCAAGCTACTGGCTCATGGTCACATAACTAATTAGTGCTAGAGCCAGAATTTGAAACTTGGGCTTTTAATTATTGGGGTTAACTAAAACTACATAATCAGAGAAAGAAATTATAGGAAGGCATAGAGAGACATTCTAAAATGTCATCATTCATTCATTCAACAAATGTGCATACTCTGTGCAGATCACTATGCTAGGTGCTACGGTGAGACAACCATTTTCTGTGTGATTTATACTTTCCTGGTACTTACAAACTAGTGGAAAAAGCAAATTGATCAGATAATCACAATAGTATTTATTTATAAATTGAGATAAATGCTTAAAGAGAAAGCAGGGCTTACAATAAAAGATTCTGACTTACATGTGAATCTGGAATCTTGAAAAAGTGAAACTTAAGCTGAAATCTGAGTGATGAGGAAGAGTCAACTAGTTAAGGGGTATAGGCTGGAAGCTTTCCAGGCAGAGCAAACAGCATGTGCCAAGGCCCTGAGGTAGGAGAGAACATGGTATTTTCAGAAAGTGAAAGGAGGACAGTATGGCTGAGTGTGGCCAGTGAGGGGAGAATAGCATAAGAAAGGCCTCTTTGGGTCTGGCCTGGAAAGGGTTTTGGTTGTGTTTTAAAAATAGTTATCTATGATATCGTTTATTTCTGTTTTCAGTCATATACTTGGGAGATCTTCAAATATTAAAGCAATATATCTTTGCATTTAAGTGTGTCATTTTTTGCTTTTACTATTTTTAATTGACACATAACTGTACATATTTATAGGGTACAGTGTAATATTTTGATACATGTACACAATGCAATGATCAAATCAGGGAAATTAACATACCCATCACTTCAAACATTTATCGTGTCTTCATGTTGGGAACATTCAAAATCCACTCTTCTAGCTATTTGAAAATGTAGAATAAATTGCTTTTAATTACAGTCATCTGACCCTGCTACAGAAACCAGAACTTATTCCTCCTATCTAGCCGTAATTGTGTATCCATTAACTAGCCTCTCGCTATCCCCACCCCCTACCTTTCCCAACCTCTAGTAACTGCTATTCTGCTTTCTGCTTCTCTGAGTTCAACTTTTTTAGCTTCCACATATGAGTGAGAACATGTGGTATTCGTCTTTCTGTGCCTTGCTTATTTAACTTAACGTAATGTCCTTGAAGCTCATACATGTTGTCAAAAATGACAGGATTTCCTTCTTTTCAAAGGCAAAATAGTATTCCATTGTGGATATATGCCATCCGTTCACCTGTTGGTGGACACAGAGGTTGAGTCCATATCTTGGCTATCATGAATAACACTGTAATAAACATGGGAGTTCAGGTATCTCTTTGACATGCTGATTTCCTTTTCTTTGGATTATATACTCAGTAGTGGGAATGGTAGTTCAATTTTTAGGTTTTTTGAGGAAAGGTTTGGATTTTGAACTTAACAGCAACACGATGCGTCTAAAGGACTTGAAACAAATAACTAACAGATTTGCAATTTGTAAAGGTTACTCTGGTGGCAGTGTGGAAAACAAATTGGAGGTGGGGGCCTGCCAGTTTAAAGTCATATCTAATGGCTAAAATACAGACTTTGGGGACAGCTTTCATCCAGGGCCAGTGTCATCTTTTGGTCCAAGCTACTCTTTTTTTTTTTTTGAGGCGGAGTCTCGCTCTGTCGCCCGGGCTGGAGTGCAGTGGCCGGATCTTAGCTCACTGCAAGCTCTGCCTCCCGGATTTACGCCATTCTCCTGCCTCAGCCTCCCAAGTAGCTGGGACTACAGGCGCCCGCCACCTCGCCCGGCTGGTTTTTGTATTTTTTAGTAGAGAAGAGGTTTCACCGTGTTAGCTACTCTTATGTAAGACAGGGACAATAGTACAGTCTCCAGAAGAAAAATTTAAGGATTAAATGAAAAAGTAATTGTAGTAATCAACCATCATCATTTATAGATGAGGACTCTGAGGCTTAGAAAAGTTAAATAAGGCTTTTCATCTGTTTATCTAGATGTTATGGAATGAGAGTGAGCAGAGTAGGAGATAAAGGCAGGGTGAAGGTCTGAAAGGAGAGAACATTCCAAAAACAAAACAAACAAATGAGCAGTAAAACCAGATGTAAGATCCTGGAGAAGCCAGATCTTGGGAAAACCTGGCTGAGAGGATCACAGGGTCCAACTGCCACATGGGTTCCAGCTTCAGTTGGCTCACTGCAGTTCTTCTTCCAGAAAAAAAGGAGATCTGGGGATGTAACAACCCTTCACTTTTCAGTTTTCTTTTTTCATTTCCTAAGAGGGCTAGGTTAGATCAGGCTGTTATTTAGCCAGTAGGCATAATAGGATAGTTCCTGGGGCTCTTCTACCCCAAACAATGCATCAGTAAAAATCTTCCCATTTGTTGTATGAAATCAGAAACTGCAATAGTAATGAGACAAAAGCCTTAATTACAGAATTAAAGATTTAACAAATTAAAAATAGTTAATTTTAATGCTTTTTTTTTTTAGTGCGAGGGAGTTTTAAATCAGATCAGGCTATCCAGAATTATGAATAGTAAGAAATATGGGCACTTAATAGCTCAAATACACCAGTGGGGGTAGGACTTGGGGAGAAAAACATGCAGAGGGAGCAGATGAGGCTATCTCTAATGATAAAGTTTGGACATTCATTAATTTTCTCCTTCAAAAGGGTGGGGCCAAACAGAAACTGGTCTCGAACTGTTACGTATTTGCAAATTCAGTAGTTTACCTTCCTTCGATTCATCAACATATATTTAAAACACTGGCTTATTATAATTAATCATTCTACTTAAAAATATTCATTGAGCATCTACCATGAGTTAGCCACTGTGGTAGTTACTGGAATGATAGCAAAAAGCAAAACACATTCATGGAGATTTTACTTTTACATTATTTTGATCCCAGAAATTGTATTACTTAAGGCTTTGTTTATGAAATTCTTATTAAATGAATAATATATTATTTTTAAGTTGAAAATTAAGGCAAGAATGGATACTTTTGGCTTGATCTTGACATTTCTATTAAGGCTGTATGCTCCAGATTAGTGAAAAATCTTCAGGTGTTTAAGAAGAAGACACTATATAAAGCAATGTGGTAATTGATTAATAACTGTTTGTGTATGTCAAATCGGAAGCAATAGAGACCAATACATTTGACCTTTATAGTGCCCTGTACTGAAATTTCATTTAAATAGCAGCTGATGTTGTAACTCATGTTGCATTTACTGAAACCATTGCTGTTGTCTGTTTCAGGGCCGACTTGATTCTCTTACAGAAGTGGATGACTCAGGACAATTAACTATCAAATGTTCTCAAAATTACTTGTCTCTGGATTGTGGCATTACTGCATTCGAACTGTCTGACTACAGTCCAAGTGAGGATTTGCTCAGTGGGCTAGGTGACATGACCTCTAGCCAAGTCAAAACCAAACCCTTTGACTCTTGGAGCTACAGTGAGATGGAAAAGGAGTTTCCTGAGCTTATCCGAAGTGTTGGGTTACTTACGGTAGCTGCTGACTCTATCTCTACCAATGGCAGTGAAGCGCTTACTGAGGAGGTATCTCAAGTATCTCTCTCAGTAGACGACAAAGGTGGATGTGAGGAAGACAATGCTTCTGCAGTCGAAGAGCAACCAGACTTAACACCGGGAGTGTCATCATCTTCAGGAGAAGCTCTGACAAATGCTGTCCAGCCCTCCTCTGAGACTGTGAAGCAAGAATCCAGTTCCTCCTCCCATCTTGGTGCAAAGAATCAGCAGCCTGTTCCTTGTGAAAATGCAACCCCCAAGCGAACCATCAGAGATTGCTTTAATTATAATGAGGACTCTCCCACGCAGCCCACATTGCCAAAAAGAGGACTTTTTCTTAAAGAGGAAACTTTTAAGAATGATCTGAAAGGCAATGATGGAAAGAAGCAAATGGCTGATCTAAAGCCTGAGATGAGCAGAAGCACCCCTTCGCTAGTAGATCCTCCTGACAGATCCAAGCTTTGCCTGGTGTTGCAGTCTTCCTACCCTAACAGCCCTTCTGCTGCCAGCCAGTCTTATGAGTGTTTGCACAAGGTGGGGGATGGGAATCTTGAAAACACAGTCAAATTTCACATTAAAGAAATTTCTTCCAGCCTGGGAAGGCTTAACGACTGCTATAAAGAGAAATCTCGACTTAAAAAGCCACATAAGACCTCAGAAGAGGTGCCTCCATGCCGAACACCTAAACGGGGGACTGGTTCAGGCAAACAAGCTAAAAATACAGGGAGCTCAGCAGTGCCAAATGGAGAGCTTTCTTGTACTTCCAAGGCCATAGAGGGGCCACAAACAAATTCTGCTTCCACATCCTCACTTGAGCCTTGTAATCAGAGAAATTGGAATGCCAAATTGCTATTGCAGTCAGAAACATCCAGTTCACCACCTTTTACTCAGAGCAGTGAATCCTCTGTTGGCTCAGACAACATCATGTCTCCGGTGCCACTTCTTTCAAAACACAAAAGCAAAAAAGGTCATGCCTCCTCTCCAAGTCACGTCACCAGGAATGGTCAGGTTGTGGAGGCCTGGTATGGCTCTGATGAATACCTAGCACTGCCCTCTCATCTTAAGCAGACAGAAGTATTGGCTTTGAAGTTGGAAAACCTAACAAAGCTTCTGCCTCAGAAACCCAGAGGAGAAACCATCCAGAATATTGATGACTGGGAACTGTCTGAAATGAATTCAGATTCTGAGATCTATCCAACCTATCATGTCAAAAAGAAGCATACAAGGCTAGGCAGGGTGTCTCCAAGCTCATCTAGTGACATAGCCTCTTCACTAGGGGAGAGCATTGAATCTGGGCCCCTGAGTGACATTCTTTCTGATGAAGAGTCCAATATGCCTCTCTCTGGCATGAAAAAGTATGCTGATGAGAAGTCAGAAAGAGCTTCATCCTCTGAGAAAAATGAGAGTCATTCTGCCACTAAATCAGCTTTAATTCAGAAACTGATGCAAGATATTCAGCACCAAGACAACTATGAAGCCATATGGGAAAAAATAGAGGTAAAGTGGTTTTCTTAATATGAATGATTTCTCACTTGAGTTTTGGAAGTAATGCTGGGAGAAGGTCACACTCTCTACACTCTATTATAAAATGTATGGCTATTTTTGATAAATCTGATTCCCCAAAGAAAGAAAAGAAAAAGCACAATGATCACTGCACGTGACAAAGAGTATGAATCACTAGGAACTGCCCTTGTCAATACATTAGCTTGATGTGCTCCTGCATGGTATAGAATTCTCTGTTGATATTGTTCAAGTCTATTATGACTACTGATGAATGCTGGAATCCCTTGGATCTAATACAAAATTAAATAGAACAATAACTGTGCACACACAGGTAGCTCAGGAATATATGCATAGACTATTCCAGTTACCCCAGAGTGATTTTATTCATTTCTCCTGACTCCAGAATACGCTCCACATCTCCAATGTCAACTTCTTGTAAAAATAGGCCAGATATTATTTCTAATTTATTAGGGATCATTTTTTTCTTTACTCTTCCTCCTCTTTGAGAACTCTGGCTAATAACCATATTACCTATACTACGTACCACCCATGGACTCTGGGATGTGAAGTTGACATTTTGGCTAAATCTGTAATTTTGAACAAATTACTAGATATGACGAAATGTTTGAGGACAGACTTATCAAAATTCTCAGGACTGACAGCTTGGGCAATGTAGGGAGACCCCATTTCTATATTAGCAAGGAGTGGTAGCACACACCTGTAGTCCTAGCTACTCAGGAGGCTGAGCAGGAGGATTGCTTGAGCCGAGGAGGTTGAGACTGCAGTGAGTTGTGGTCATGCCACTGTACTCCAACCTGGGCAACAGAGTGAGACCCTATCTCAAAAAAAAAAAAAAATCTCAGGACTGAGCTCCATAGTATAAGTAATTATTTGACCTTTTAAGAAGCATCTGGGCAAAGAGATTCACTGTGATTATTGTGGTAATGGCCCTTTCCTCAGGAGGCCATTGGAAGTAGATCCAGTTGACTTGATAATTATTAATGGTTTCTTGTTTGATGACATATAAATGGCCATGCCTGCCTACATATAATTTGTATATGACTTTATGGTATGCAAAGCTCTCCCACATGCCTTTTTTTTTTTTTTTCTCTCTGAGCAGTTTCGCTCTTGTCGCCCAGGCTGGAGTGGAATGGCACCATCTCAGCTCACTGCAACCTCCACCTCCCAGGTTCGAGAGATTATCCTGCCTCAGCCTCTCTTGTAGCTGGGATTATAGGTGCCCACTACCATGCCCAGTTAATTTTTATATTTTTAGTAGAGATGGGGTTTTGCCATGTTGGCCAGCCTAGTCTCGAACTCCTGACCTCAGGTGATCCGCCCGCCTTGGCATCCCAAAGTGCTGGGATTACAGGCATGAGCCACTGCGTGTGGCCCATACATTTTTTTTTTTTTTTTTTTGCTTGATCTTTACGGCTGTCCTGTGAAGGAGGCAGGCCATGCCAGATTATTCTCCCTTACAGAGATGGAAACAGGCTCCATGAGCTTAAGTGATTTTTCCCAAGCTAAAATAAATAGATAGATAGATAGATAGATAGATAGATAGATAGATGATAGAGACAGACAGAAAGCCACAGATAGGCAGAGACTGACAGACAGACAGGCAGAGACAGAGACAAACCAGACAGACCTTTTGTGTGGGAAGCTGAGACGCAAACCCGTGTCTTCTGATTCTTAGTCCAGTTTTCTTCTATAGTATCATGTTGCCTCCCTGAAAGGGGTTGTAGTTTCTCCTTCACCAGGAAACTGTAAGGTAGGGGAGAAGAAAGTTCAGGACCCATTCAGACTGGATAGAGAATATTGATGTAACTGCCATGGGCACTCCTCCTAGTTTTTTTTTTTTTTCTTTTTTTTTTCTTTTTTTACATCCATTCATTGTTGAACACTACTCTGAGACCAGCATTGTGCTAGACACTGGGTAAAGGTGTAGTGCATGTGGATAGAATAACCTGGAGGAAGAAAATACAGGTTTATAAACAAAGAGGAAAAAGTTAACAAATATATAGCAGTAATAACATATTAATCATCATTAACATATATCAAGTATTCATGTATCTAATCCTCACAACAACCCTGATATTAACCTTATTTTACGACTGAGGAGACAGGCTGAGAGAGACCATGCAGTCTGCTCCAGAGCCCATACTATTAACTACATGCCCTCATTCCTCTCCGTGAAGAAGTTATCAGTAAGTACTGGATATAAAATCTGTGGTATTGTAGAGAAGTAATCATATCAGTGGAGCTAGAATTTGCCTGGGCGGTTCTTGTGAAGTACTAAACCTTAAGTGGAGCTTTGAAGGATGTGCAGGATTCAGACAGATAAAGGAGAAGGAAGGTGGCGTTTCAGGCAGGAGGAGCATAAACTAAAGCACAGAGGTAGAAATGGGAATGAGCATAGATGGGGTACAAAGAGAGATGTCCTGATTGGAAGGTTTGTCATCAGAGATCAGTGAAAGTTGCCATACCTATAGTAGGTATGGAAAATCCCTGAAGGCCACACCAAGGCAATTAGAATTTGTTCACCAGGCATCCACAGCAACTTCTCTGAAAGGGACTGACGGTAGTAACTAATACTTCTTAAGCTCTTATTTTGTGTTTGGCTCTGTACTAAGTAGTTTACATGCCTTACTCTACTTAAGTCCTAGAAGGGAGGATTTTTTCAGATGAAGAAACTAAGGCAGAATGTGATTGGGAAACTTACTCAAGTCCTCACAGCTAGTAAGTACAAAGCCAGGATTTGAACCCATAGCCAGCATTCTTTTTTTTTTTTTTTTTTTTTTTTTTGAAGCGGAGTCTCGCTCTGTCGCCCGGACTGGAGTGCAGTGGCCGGATCTCAGCTCACTGCAAGCTCCGCCTCCCGGGTTTACGCCATTCTCCTGCCTCAGCCTCCCGAGTAGCTGGGACTACAGGCGCCCGCCACCTCGCCCGGCTAGTTTTTGTATTTTTAGTAGAGACGGGGTTTCACTGTGTTAGCCAGGAGCATTCTTAAAGCAGTGTAGGCCCTGGTCTCTAATAGTCTTTCCAGAAAGGTTAATTGGTAATAACAGAAAGATGGTCCTGGCAGCCATGGCGGTGACCAGGGCAGAGATGTTGGCCTGTGGCAGCCAACCGGAGGAACTGCTGTGATGTGGGTCAGGCAAGAGGAAGGGAGGGGAGTGTTGAGAAAGTGAATGAGTCCAGAAAACTGGTTCTAGACCTTGCTAGAAAGAATTCAGGGGCCATTTAGTGATCAAAGCCTGGTGTGGCCCACAGCTTGGCATGTTCCATTCTGAGCCTTGTTTCATCTTTTGTAAAAAGAGATGTTTTAACCGGATGATGACTATGATACCAACTTCCAATCTGATTCCACAGTTCTACAAAAATGCAGCCAGGTTTTCAGCATCTGGAGACTGGTGTGTCTTTAATAGAATGAAACATTTGGATGAGTAGCTGGTTTGAAGTAGAGGTGGTGCAGGTAACTTTTGAAAAACTGTGCATAGATAGTATATGATGAAACTTTTAAGAAGAAATGGTTTATAGGCAGTTGAAAATCCCATACTGGAGTTGAGATATGAGGGAAGGGCTAAAAGAAGATCAAGTTCCTTCCTCAGGCCAGCCTCCCTTACTACATCAGATGAGGGCAGCTGCCAACTTCCAGGTCAACTGACCTTGGCTGTCACTCTCTAGCTTTGCTCTCCTCCTTATAGTGACCCAGAGAACCTATTCTGCTTGCAAAATATAATGACAGGATATTACTTAACATCTTATTTATACAAGGCATCTACTAGGCATTTTACCTATAATAACTCTCCCATAAAGTTGTTATAACAACCCTCTAAGGTTTTTAATCCTAAATTAACCACTTCTCTCCATTCTGGTCCTAGCCCCCATCACCTCCTTCCTAGATTACTGCAGTAGCCTCCTAACTGGTCTCTCTGCTTCTATTCTCCCACTACAGTCTATTTCCAACAGAGTAGCCTGAGTGATCCTTTTAAAAGATAAATCAGATTATGTCATCCCTCTGCTCAAAACTTCACAATAGAGGGTTGCCATTGTATTCAGGGGTCCTACATGGACTGTGACCCTGATTTCCTCTCTGACATCCTTTCCAACTACTTTTCCCCATGCTCACTACGCTCCCTTTCCTAGAACATACTTGGCATGCTTCTTGCCGTTAGGACCACTGTCAGCTGCTTTTGTCTACATCCTCTCCAGCAGATGCCCTCATTTATAATTCCTTCACCTGTTCCAAGTCTCTGCTAAAATATTACCTTCTCAGAGAAGACTACCCTGACCATCTTAGAAAAGACATAACCCAGCTGGGCACCATGGCTCATGCCTATAATCCCAGCACTTTGGGAGGCTGAGTTGGGCAGATCACTTGAGGTCAGGAGTTTGAGACCAGCCTGGCCAACATGGTGAAACCCCATGTCTACTAAAAATTCAAAAATTAGCCAGGTGTGATGGTGTGCACCTGTAATCCCAGCTATTCGGGAGGCCGAGGCAGGATAATCACTTGAACCCAGGAGGTGGAGGTTGCAGTGAGCTGGCAGTGTGCCACAGCATGCCTGTCTGGGTGACAGAGCAAGACTCGGTCTCAGAAAAAGAACAAAACCAAACAAACAAACAAACAAAAAAACAGGTGTAACCTGACCTTTTCTTTCTTTTACAGATCTCACCACATTCTGTAATTTTTTTTTTTTTTTTTGAGATGGAGTCACACTCTGTCGCCAGGGCTGGAGTGCAAGTGGCGCAATCTCAGCTCACTGCAAGCTCTGCCTCCGGGGTTCACGCCATTCTGCTGCCTCAGCCTCCTGAGGTAGCTGGGGGCTACAGGCACCCGCCACCTCGCCCAGCTAATTTTTTGTATTTTTTTTTTTTTTAGTAGAGATGGGGTTTTACCATGTGAGCTAGGATGGTCTCGATCTCCTGACCTTGTGATCCATCTGCTTCAGCCTCCCCAATTGCTGGGATTACAGGTGTGAGCCACCACGCCTGGCCTACATTCTGTAATTTTATATAATTTTCTAATGTAGTATATTTATTATTTTTGGTCTGTCTCCCTCTGTTAGAATGGGAACTCTGTGAGGGCAGGAATATTTATCTGTTTAGTTTGTTAATGAATCTCATGTACCTAGAACAATGCCTGGTGTACAGTAAGTGCTCAGTAAAAACTATTGAATGAATGAATCCCTATTTTAGAGCAGAGGAAACTGAATTTAGAAAGTTGAACGAACAATTTTTCCTATGCAGCACAGCTAATAAGTCACAGAGCCAGGCTTCAGGCCACCATCTGCTTTACCCCTCGCACAACATAAAGACTTGAGAATAGATGGATTCCTTCAAAGGAGGCTAGATGGAGAAAAGCAGAGGGACTGATGACTGAGATTCAAGTTGTAGCCCAGTTATGAGACAGGATCAAGGAAGAGATCCAGTTGTGGGGATCAGAAGGGACAGGAAGAATTACTGGGTATTAAATACATGGAGAGAGAGAAAGAGATACTAAATAAAATGGACATGAGCTTTGTTATTTGCAAAAGATAGATCAAGAAGAATAAAGACTAAGGGGAAAAAAAACCCAACAACCTTTAGATTTGTCTGAAATAATTAATGAAGACCTTAGAAAAAAACAGACTTAACGAAGGAATGAAAGTCATAGGTGATTAAGAAGTAAAAAACAACCATTCCTAATATTTCCAGGAATTGGATTGAAAACACAATATGAGGCAAAGGGCAATCGTTGAAAGTAAAGTCAAAAGTTTCTTTTAAAAAAAGTTGAAGCTTATTTGAAGGCAGAAGTGGCAAGAGAGGTTCAAGTAGCTGGAAAGAGTACGTAAATATGGAAGCACTGAGAAAGAAGGGAGGGTATGTGGAACTCATCGGGAGAATTACAGCCTGATATCAAGAACGATAAAATACTGAAAAATATATCCTGCTTCTAATCCCACTTCTGTCAAATGGAGAGTAGAGTCCATAAACTCGTCATGCCAAAGTGCTCCACTCTGTCTTCTCTGAATCACACAGAAGAGAAGGCAGGAGGCACATAGAAGCCCAGTAGCCGCAAGAGAGTGTGGGGCTCTGATAGAATCTCCAGTAGGTTCCTGTCCGTCCCCACCCCTCACATTTGTATCTTTCTTATAATAGGCTAATTTTGTAAAACAAAAGATGTTTTTCTTTCTTTTCTTTCTTTTCTTTTCTTTTTTTTTTTTTTTTTTTGAGATGCAGTCTTGCTTTGCCACCTAGGTTGGAATGCAGTGGCACGATCTCGGCTCACTGCAAACTCTGCCTCCTGGGTTTCCTGGGTTCAAGCCATTCTACTGCCTCAGCCTCCCCAGTAGCTGGGATTACAGGCACCCGCTACCACGCCCAGCTAATTTTTGTATTTTTTTAGTAGAGACGGGGTTTCACCACGTTGGCCAGACTGGTCTCGAACTCCTGACCTTGTGATCCACTCACCTTGGCTTCCCAAAGTGCTAGGATTACAGGCGTGAGCCACTGCGCCCGGCCAAGATTTATTCTTTGGGAAAATTGATTTTTGGATAATATATTCTAGCATGGTTTTAAATCATAGACATTTAAAAATAGTAAATCTCCCTCTCATCCTTATCACTCCATCTTGAATTCTCACTTCACCATATGTGATCACTATTGTTTTTAGTACTTATATATTTTTAAGAAGGCCTTTACATATATAAGCCAACGAAAACAAAATTTAAGGCAATATTTTTAAAACTGGGGAATCAGTTGCAACCATTCCCTCTCCACAAATAAAAACTCCTAGTAAACTCTGAGTTCCCAAGGGATGGTCTGTTCCCAGTCTTTTTCTAAGGGTTGAGGGGATTTTGCTTAACTCTGGCTGATTTACCCAGAACCCACTGTGTGAATAAATTATTAGAGCATCTTAGGTCTGAGTGCTCAACACCTGTGGGAACTTCTCAAGGCCTAAAATTCAAAGTGAGAAGCTAAGTCAAGTAATGGAAACAGATACATTTGTTCTGATACATTCAAGAAATAGAATAAAAGAGATAAAAGTGAAGAATATATCTGGAACAGATGAAATCAAACAGAACAGTGAAAAATTAACTTAGCATGATACCTGGACATATGTGGTATAAGTTAATAGGGACTGGCAAACTATGGTCTGTGAGCCAAATGTGGCCTAGTACCTGCTTTTTAAAATAATGTTTTTTTTGTTTGTTTGTTTGTTTTTCCAGTTGGTGATTTCTAGTTTTATTTTATTTTATTTTTTTTTAGAAAATTTAGAAAGTTTTATTTCTTTTTTTTTTCCTTTTTTTTTTTTTTTTAATTATACTTTAAGTTCTAGGGTACATGTGCATAACGTGCAGGTTTGTTACATATGTATACTTGTGCCATGTTGGTGTGCTGCACCCATCAACTCGTCAACACCCATCAATTCATCATTTATATTTGGAACTCAGCCATGGTGTTTGTCTGTGGCTGCTTTTGTGTTACAGTGGTAGAGTTGAATAATTGTGACAGAGACCATATGGCCTAAAAAGATTAAAGATTTACTCTCTTGCCTTTTACAGAACAAATTTGCTGACCCCTGCTCTTGAGTAAGGAAGAAGAGAGGGAGGTAATTTCTGACCAGCATATACTGTGTGCCAGGATCTGAAGTAGATTCTTTCATTTGATTTATATAATTAGCATGTGGAAGAGCTGTTATTGGTCTCATTTTACAGATGAGGACTCCAGGCTTAAATGCAAATGACTTGCTCAGGGTCATAATGCTGCGAAGTGTGAGAGCTGGTATTCCAGCTGGGATGCCAAGCTAACTTAGTTTTCTCCATGAGATATAATCAAATGCCAGGGAATTTAGACAGTAATCACATATGAAAATAAAATTATTTATGAAGCCCACAAACCACTACTAGATTAGTAAATAAACAGTGTGACTTCTTCCTCATAACCTGAAGAGAAATGAACTGGTTGGTAAGTAGCCACTTGTATAAGGTAGGTAATTATTGATGCTGGGTTAATAGCTGTATAATTCCTAGGGGAGCTGGCAGAAGGCAGCACAGGGTATGCCATCTCAGTGAAGCATTTCAGGAGATCTGTCCTTTGGGATATAGTGCACGGTCCACTTCTCACATTTTGGGCTTTCTGCTGCCATTAAATTCTCAAAACTTGTCCTGGAGGATAGAACTTTGTCAAGTTGGACTCAGTGATACAGAATTGATGGATGCATGACATAGCTGAGCCTGTTTGTCCACAAGAGATGTAAATGCCTTTAAATGCCAAATTAGGGCATCTTGATTATAGTTCAATGACTTAGCTGCTGTGTATTGTCCTAGAGACATCTATAACCTAATTTAACAGACTTCTTTGGTGCCAGTTAAAGATGTCCTTGCACATAAGTTATTTTGGACTTATGGCAGCAAATATTTAGCTGAGTTCTTCCTCTTTGTAACTAGACTATAAAATTGCAATCAAGTATGCTCCCAGTTTTGTGGTAGCAGCACAAAGGCGGCTACCATTGCTCTTGCTAGAGATGGAGCTGTAAAGTGGTGGTTAGTACCTGTGTAATATGAAGGTAGAGAAGTTTTTCCCCGCGATTAACTTGCCACTCATTTTTACCTTTCTTTTCCAAGAGGTAGAATGGGTCCAGAGGGACCCATCCTAGTGTCCATACTGATGATAGCAGCCATTAAAAAGTATCATGTCCTTCTGAGTTTTCTTTATTGTGGTAAAAATATATATAACAAAATGTGCTATCTTAACCATTTTTTAAGTGTACAGTTTAGTAGTGTTAAGAATATTTACATGGTTGTAAAACAGATCTCCAGACTTTTTCATCTTGCAAACCTGAAACTCTATACCCATGAAATAACAACTCCCCTTTCCCTCTCCCTACTGTCCTCTAGTAACCACCATTCTACTTTCTATCTCCATAATTTTGATTATTCTAAGTACCTCATCTAAGTGGAATCATATAGTATTTGTCCTTTTGTTACTGGCTTGTTTCAGTTAGCATGTCCTCAAGGTTCATCCATGTTGTAGCATGTGGCAGGATTTCTTTCCTTTTTAGGGCTAATATTCCATTATATGTCTATTCAACATTTTGTTTATCCATTCATCTGTCGGTGGACAATCTGGGTTGCTTCCACCTCTTGGCTATTGTGAATAATGCCGCTATGAACATGGGTGTACAATTACCTCTTCAAGATCCTACTTTCAGTTATTTTGGGTATATACCCAAAAACTGGATTGCTGGATCATATTTTTTTTTAGGATCATATATATTTTTTGAGGAATCTGCATGCTGTTTTTCAAAGTAGTTGCACCATTTTACAATCCCACCAACAGAGAACAGACTTCCAGTTTCCCCACATCCTTGCCAACACTTGTTACTTTCTAGGTTTTTAAAAACAAGAATAGTAGCCATCCTAAGGGGTGTGAGGTGATATATCATTGTGATTTTGATTTCCACTTCTCTGAATAATGATGTTCAGCATCTTTCCATATGCTTGTTGGCTATTTGTATATCATCTTTGGAGAAACGTCAAGTCCATTACCCATATTTTAATAGTGTTCAGTTTTGTTGTTCAGTTGTAGGAGTTTGTTATATATTCTTTTTTTGTTTTCTTAATTGAGACAGGGTCTTGCTCTGTTGCCTAGCCTGGTGTGTGGTGGCGTGATCACAACTCACTGCGGCCTTGACCTCCCAGGCTCAATTGATCCACCTGCCTGAGCCTCCTGAGTGCTGGGACTACAGGCATGCGCCACCACACCTGGATAATTTTTGCATTTTTTGTAGAGACAGGGTTTTACTCTGTTTCCCAGGCTGGTCTCAAACTCCTGGGCTCAAGCAGTCCACCTGCCTCAACCTCCCAAAGTGCTGGGATTACAGGCACGAGCCCCCACACCTAGCCCATTCTGACTATTAACACCTTATTATATGTATGATTTGCAAATTATTTTCTCCCATTCTGTAGCCTTTTTACTCTATTGGTGGTGTCCTTTGATGCATCAAATTTTTAAGTATGATGTAGTTTATCTATTTTTGCTTTTGTTGCCTGTGCTTTTGGTGCCGTAACAGAGAAACCATGGCCAAGCCCAATATCATGAAGTTTTTCCTCAATGTTTTCTTCTAGGAGTTTTTTCATTTTGGGTCTTATGTTTAGGTCTTTGAGTTCTCTCTCTCTCTCTCTTTTTTTTTAAATTTCAATGTAGTTACCACCCATATTTTAAGGGTCTCACTCCGGGCTTTCGTTTAGGATAGGACACAGCTACAAGGCTAAGGCCAAGTCATCTTCTGGAATTCGTCTTGAAAAAAAAGTACTTTGAGAGTCTTTTTTGTTGTTGTTGTTGTTGGTTTGTTTTTGTTTTTTGAGACAGGGTCTCACTCTGTCATCCAGGCTAGAGTGTGGTGGCGTGATGATAGTTCACGTCAAGTCTCGACCTCCTGGAGCTCCGTTGATCTACCCACCTCAGCCTACCCAGTAGCTGGGATTACAGGTGCACACCATCATGCCAGGATAATTTTCATATTAATTTTTGTAATTTTTGTAGAGACAGCATTTTACCATGTTGCCCGGGCTGGTGTCGAACTCCTTGGCTCAAGCCATCCTCCATCTTGGCCTCCTAAAGTGCTGGGATTATGGACAGGAGCCACCACTTGGCCCGTTTTAACCTACTCTTTTAAAAAAAAAAAGTACTTTATAGCCATTATTTACTTGATTTGAGATACAAATAAGTCCCATTTGAAACACAGCTGTATCCTTTTTTATTCACCCACAGAGTAACTTGCAATCACAATTCTGCTATAAATTCAATTCTCACTTGCCTTTGATATTTCTTTTATACCCACCACGCACCAGTTTTCCTAGTGTTGATGGAGTAGTAGTGTGCTCTATACTACTTGGATGTTGATAATGATCTCTTATGAGTATCCTTATCAGGAAGCATCTTGAGGTTATAGAATTCCACTTTTCTTCACTGGCATTCCATTTTGCATGTGCCTTTCACTTATGCTAACTTTTTCATTCACAGTTGCTAGTCCTCCTCTTGTCTCTGTATTCTCTCTCTTCCTTATATCTTGTCTCTGATTGCTTTTCTTTACTTATCTTCTGGGTCTAGTTTTCACTCTCTGTCACCCCTTTTTTTTTAATTGAGAGTATCTTCTACTTTCTTCCTCTAGTATTGTCCTAGAGATTTTCAGATTCCAAATATGATGGCACTATGAGTTGTCTCTTCATTATCATTCAAACTTGAGCCCTTGATCTTTTCAGTGTATTTCTTAGTCTTTAAAACATGTATCCAAAAAGTCAAAGAATTGTTTAGATACAAGAATAAAGAGAATTAGGATTTAGTTAAATATCAAGGAAAAAGCCAGATTCTTAAAGAATTGGATAGGTTAGTTTGTAATTAAAATGAGAAGATTCAAGAATCCTAAAGGATCACAGATTGAACATGAGTTCAATTCTGCATTCCAGCTCACAAGAAGGGGAAATGGAGGGCAGCCACCTTTCTTCTTATGGATATGACTTGGAAGTTACACATGCCACTTTCACTCACATCCCACTGGCCCACTTTGTCACATAGCATTACCTGACCTCAAAGGCGTTTTGGAAATTAGCCTCTAAGCTATGAATATTGGGAGGAAGATGTCTCTTAAACTAACTACTAGTTAGAAATAAATTTGTTAGAGGAAGGGGAATGTGAAGTTAGAAAGAATAGGGCCAAAATATGAGGGACTTTGAATTCCAAGTGTTTGCATAGCATAGACACAAAATCAATACTAATGAATGCATGAGCAAATGAGTATTTAAGAGAATGAGTAAGTGAACGTATCATTGAGTTTGAACTTTATTCTCTAGATCAGGGCTACAAACTAAAATTAAGAGGCCAGGAAGATAGTATAAATGAATCATACAGCCAGCTGTAAATGGGAGTGATGGGACTGAATCAACTGGAAGATACGTGACATGTCTAAAGGGCAGCCACTACTCAGCTCCAGCTGATCAGTTGCATGGGAATGTGGGCCATTTGTGACAAGATCTTGGAATTTTTAAAAAGAAGTAGGAAATCTGGGTTTTATGTGACATCTCCCAATTTTTAGATGTTGGGTCTGAACAACTTTTAAATAGGTCAAATAAAAACACATCTTTGGGATAATTTGGCCTTTAAGTCACTAATTCGCAATCTTTGCCAAGATGGGAAACTACTTAAAATGTTTGGCCCGGAGAGTTGGTAGTTTAAGAAGGTTAATCTGACTGTGGTATGCTGGGCACATCTCTAGCAGTAGTTTTCAACTGTGACTGCAAATGACAATCACTGGGAAGGTTTAAAAAAATAAAAAAACCTCTGTATCCACCCCAGACCAATTAAATCAGAATCCCTGAGGTTGGATATTTTTTAAGTTCTTCAGGCAATTGTAATGTACAGTTGTGGTTGGGAGGTAGTCCTCTAAGCCTAATCTTTTTTTTTTTTTAGACAGAGTCTTGCTCTGTTGCCAGGCTGGAGTGCAGTGGTACGATCTCCTCTAAGCCTAATCTTGAGTTATTGAAATAGCCTAGACATGTGGTAAAAGGGTCTGAACTGTGGTTTTGGAAGCTGACTGAAGAAATAGATAGGTGGGAGATATTATAAAGGGCAGATTGATAAAATTTGGTGGCTGTTTTAAATAAGAGAGTAGAAGAGGAAAGGAGTCAAAAGAGTTGAAATTTAAGGCTGAAATTTGGGGGCTGGGAGATACAAGGAATTTAACAAATGTCTCCAAGGGATACATAAAATTAAGACACACAGTGGATGAATGGGGCCCAAATCCAGTTTGAGAATTCTAAGTCAACATAACATTTTAAAAGGTAAGGCTGCACAATGCTTTTTAAGGATAATAAAAATCTTTTGTGTGTATTTTATTTGTTGCAATGCCAGGATGAAAACTATAAATTAACATTGCTAATGGATTTGTTGTGACAACATGTCAGGATCATTGTGCAAGGTTGGTCCAGAAGAACCACAGGGATCCAGAGCAAATTCCTTGCTGGTTAACGTTAGGAATGTTTCAGTCCTGCTTCAGTTTGGTTTCTGTAGAGCCTTCAATGGGCCTTGAGTTGTTATCAGTGATGATTCAGCACCACCGTGAGGCTGTATCCAGTTACTGCATATGGCTGTTGGCCTCTGAAATATATAGGGAAGATGATCGCCCTTTTGTTTGTAGCTTTAAACATCAAGGTGAAAATAGTTCTTTGTAATCTTCTTGGTATGGAAAGGCTATGATGCAATACTATCTTGTATTAAGATGATAACAGTGCCTAACTGCATTTGATGGCAAATATTACTGTCATGATGAAACTCAAAAGATGGATAAACTCAACCTTGCATTTTTATCTTTTTTTTTTTTAGCATTGCATTTTTTAAATTCAACTAAAATGATTCTTGGAACATTAATGAATTATTCTTTATCTTTAATCCTGAAGTCATAACTTGTGTTGCTGGTAGGATGTTTCAGAAAAATAATAATTTAAATACAAAACAAAACTTTGTTATTTTTTGTCCCCTTGCAAACTGTCGGACAGGATGCTAAGGGGTTTATTCACTTAGTACATCACTTCATTTAATTCTCAAGAAAAAAATTCCTCCTTGATGCAGACACTATTATATTCTCATTATATAAATGAGGAGAGACAGAAGTTAGTAGTTTACTCAAGGATATAGAACTTAAATTTTGGGCTCCGTTCACAATCCTTCATTTTAATTTTGAAAATTTGAATAAGTCACTTAAAGTTTACTGTGTAAGTCTTCTAGTTTTTAAAATGAGATATTAATTATGTTTGTCATGCCTTTGCTCAGATTATTGTATGAAACTACAAAGAGCAAAGGGGTAATTGTAAATCTAAAGGCTACATGAATATTCGTTTTATTATTATTGTGACTTTTCCTATGAATCCAGGGAATTAGCACCATATATATTAGAAATTACTAGGGTAAGAACCTTAATTCTGCCCCTAAGTAGCATTGTGACCTTGGAAATGTAATCTCATAAGCCTCAGTTACAAAAAATAAATATTAATAAAGGAATAGATTGAACGACCTGTAAATAGTTCTCTGTTCTGAAATTTTATGAGAGACTAACTGTGAGGAATAACTAAGAGAAGCACTCATTTCTTTGTACAATATTCCTTGGCATATATCACTTCAACATGGCTGGCTTTGTGTTCCTTGGAACTTTGGGTGAACTCAGGTTCCCCTTAGAAGATCCTAACGGTAAGTGAATGTGAAGCTGTGAGATTAATGAGCCTGGAGGAATGAACCATTTGTGCTGCCTTCCTAGCACTGTAATATGACAAGAGCCAGACATCCTTGAGGAATTTGGGGCCTGGCTAGAGTTTATAAGATGCCAAGAGACCAGGGCCAGTGGTGACAGTAAACAAGTGAGTTACCCAGTGAGAATTAGATATGGATTAGCCTGAATTTATGGCAAATAAGGTCAGCTAAGTGAAGCAGATTAAAAACATTTGTCTTGGCAGACTTGTCATTGTGATGCTTTAAAAGTACCCATCAGCACTGAAGCTTGTGCTCTGTTCAGACAATATGGGGGGAAATCATTTCAAGAGTGTGGGTTCTATTTCAAGGTCATTCATGATGTCAGGCCATGTCTGAGGTTATGGAATTTTCTATCTAAGAATGATTGGCTTGAATTTTGCATGGTGATTAAGCAACTTTATCCAGGAAAGGTGCTGCCTGTAATATCTGCTTCATACTCTTCCATTCTCAGGTTGATGAGGCTCAGTGCATTGCTTTTTAGGAAGCCCAGTGACTTTACTATTTACCTTCATGTTTTGTCTAGGAATAAAGGAAGTTGTATTTTCTTTTTTTAATGCTTTAAGAAAATCAAACTGGAAAGGTGTCATTTATAGGTGATACCCATATTTTTGGATTTGTCTGGAGACTAGTACTACTTGCTTGAGAAAGATGTGTGTGTGGGGGGGGTGGGGGGGAGTCATAATTGGCTGTCTAATACTCTCTCTTTCCTTCCTACCCGAACTCCAAAATAAAGCTGACAAATTGAATTAACAGAAATACTTTTGCATTTGATTTATTTTCTAAAGCATAGAGAAGACTATTGGTACTCTTTTAAAGTAAAGTTTCAGGCTGGACACAGTGGCTCATGCCTGTAATCTCAGCACCTTGGAAAGCTAAGGCAGGTGGATCACTTGAGGTCAAGAGTTCAAGACCAGCCTGGCCAAAATGGCGAAACCCTGTCTCTACTAAACATATAAAAATTAGCCGAGTGTGGTGCCAGGTGCCTGTAGTCCAAGCTACTCAGGAGGCAGAGGCAGGAGAATTGCTTGAACCTGGGAGGTGGAGTTTGCAGTGAGCCGAGATTGCACCACTGCACTCCAACCCGGGTGACAGAGCGAGACTCCAGATAGATAGATAGATAGATAGATAGATAGATAGACAGATAAAGTTTCAGGCTGAATTCTGTAGTGCAGTAATCACATTCACCTCACAAACTTTCATTAAAGCTATTTTCTTTATCCTATCCTTATTACATCTAAAATTTTATATTGTTTGGTGCATGCCATTGTATTTAAAAGACTATTGACCAGAGTCTTCTTAATAGAATGCAGGGTCCATGAAAAATCACATTTGTGCCCATTTCACTATCTAGACACACTTTCATACAAGGGAAACATGGCTGGGAAGAACTTCAAAAATAACCTTGCTCATGGTACCAAAAAGATGAATATTCAGAAAAGTAGTAGATGGAACTCCATAGTAAAGGAAAAGAAATATTCATAGTAAGAGATTTCTGGAGGAATGCATATTAATTGATGAGGGGGTTCTTTGGTGCTGGATGGTTGTGAAGCATGGTGACTATGAATGTGGGCTCTGGAGCCATATTGTGTAAACCATGTCTCAGCTTATCACCTGTGTTACAATACCTATGCTATTGTAAGCAGGTGACTTGACCTCTCTGTGCTCTAGTTTCCTCCTGCTAAGGAGAATTAAAAATCATATCTGCCACAGAGAGTCATGATTAAATGTCTTAAAATATGTAAAGAGCTCAGAATAGTACCTGGCATGTAGTAAGCACTCAATAAATGTTAGCTCTGGTGGTGGTTATTGTTCTTATTATTAGTACTGTGGGAGGGGAAGGGTCAGGTCTTAGCAGCTCCTTGTAAAGAGATGACTGGTCTTTTGACATCAAATGCCACCACCTTGTTTTCTCCTTCCACCTTCAGCTACCTTGGTTATTATGAAGCTTCAGCCTCCTACACAACTCTCACTTACAATGGTTAAGGGTACCCTTCCTCCTTCGTGAGACCTGTGATGGTCACCCCAGATTCCTGCACCCTCTTCTCTGTAAGACTTTGCCTTGTCTTCCTGCCTTGTCAGATGATTCTTGAATTGTATTAGAGATAATTCTCCTCTAAGTGGCCCAATAATTTTAGTTAATGTACTTCTTTGGCATCTTAGGAAGTTTATATAGGGAAATTTATGCTACGAATGTGTGTTCAGACAAATACAAACAACATTCTAATTTATAATATTGTCACACAACAACCTTATGAATAATATATACTTATTTATTCATAATTGGTATTTATACATACAGTCATTCATCAGTATCCGTGGGGGATTTGTTCCAAGACCCCCTGTGGATACCAAAATCAATGATGCTCAAATCCCTTATGTAAAATGTATAGTATTTGCATATAACCTACACACCTTGTGTATGCTTTAAATCATCTCTAGATTACTTGTAATATGTAATATAATGTAAATGCTATGTAGATAGTTGTTATACTGTATTGTTTAGAGAATAATGACAAGAAGAAAAAGTCTATACATGTTTAGTACTGATGTCACCATCCATTTTAAAGAAAATATTTTCAATCCAAGCTTGGTTGAATTTATGAATGTAGAACCCACAGATATGGAGAGCCAACTGTATTTATAATATATATTTATAATTATATGCTTATAAATAATAATTCTTACAGAACTCTTTAACTAGAGGTAGATTCATTACAGTGTATTAAGGCATGAAAAAGGAAGGGCCTGTAATAGGTTTTGAACTGTCCCTCAAACCCCTGACTGCTAAATATACAAAGATTAAGGAAGTGCATTGGAAAGGCAGCAATAGATTGGGATGATTTGTTGGGAGAGGAGCATTTGAGCTCCATCTTGAAGGACAGATATAGTGAATGGAGTAGAAGGCATCGGGAGAGTATGTGGAAGACTCCAAAGATCAGTTCCCTGTCTAACTGGAAGAGAGGCAAGTTGTCTCAATGTCTCAGGCTTTGAAGGAAGCTCTATATGCAAGAGCCTCAGATGTTAACAGTCAAAAGGCATGAAGAATCATTCAGCTCAATGCCCTCATTTGTACAAGTAGAATCTGTTTCTCCCACCCCACAGTGCTTGCTGTTAGAACATCCTGTCTCCTGGCTATTACCAGATCTTTCAAGCTTGTCACAAAGTGGCATCAAATACTTTTTTTCCCAAGATCAACACTAAATGTTTCCAGTGCTCTGCAGCTGTTGGCTCTTTATCTTTCTATCCTTGAGAGACTTTGCGGATATCTCTTTTCTCTGAATTCTGTTTATGTTTAAAGAGTTTCACAGTTGATTTTGAGGCACAACCAGTGTCAGGATCATTGAGACAGACAACAGAATGAAGGACAGAGTGAAGAAAGTTGAGTGCATTGCACTGTTGGGCCTCATAATGTAGATGACACAAGTGGATCTTCCCTTTACATACTGTTCCTAGGCTATCTCATCTATGCCCATGGTCTTTAGTACACCGTGTATGTTGCTTTCTCTGACTAGATCTTGCTGTAGAGTTCCAGGCTTATACAACTAGCTGTCTTATTAGATGCTTCAACTGATTACATTGAGAAACCAAATTCATGATACATAATATCGTGTTCATGATCTTCCTGCAAACTATTTTTCCTTCTGAATTTTATATTTCCTCTTTCAGGAAATGGTACCTCCAACCAAAATAGAAAGTTGGCAGTCATCGCAGATTCTAACATCTTTCTCATCATCCATCAGATCCAGTTAGTCCTGTCCATTCTACCTTTGAGTACTCTATAACCTAGCAGAACCTGGTTCTGCCGATGTCCACTGAGCTCCTTTAGTTTAGCCTCATCAACTTCTTCAGAATGCTATAGCAGCCTTTTAACTGGCTTCTCTGCTCTCAGTCTTTCAACTGGCAATCATTTTCCACACTGCAGCCAGAGTGAGTCTTCTAAGAAGCCAATCAGATTCTCTCACTCTCTGCATCAAAACTTTAATGACCATTCCATTGTCTTTAGGATAAAATACAAACTACAGAGCATGTTGTATGTGGCCTAGCTCCTGGCCAGACTCTGCAACCTCATTTCTAAGTGTTTCGTATTTGTCTCTTGAGTATTCGTTAGCCAGGCTCAGCTACTTAGAGTTCCCAGAATAAGCTGTTCTCTCGGGCTTCATTTTAGGAATGTCATTCACTGCTCCTCTTAGTCCCCTCTATTCTTTTTCTGAATCACTTACACTTATCTGTCAGGGCTCAATTTCCTGTGATTTCCTCCAGGAAGTCCTCCTTGATGCCCAAAGAGTGAGTTAAATGTCTTTTCAATGGCTCCTGAGCACTTGGTATGATCTACAGCAAGAGATTCTCTCAGTATGGTCTTGGCACCTCGAGGGGCTTTCAAGACCCTTTCAGGGGGTCCACAAGGTCAAAGCTATTATCATATCAATACTGAATGTTATTTGCCTTTTTCACTCTCATTCTGTGTATAGCAGAGTTTTCCAGAAGCTCCATAACACGTGATATTGTGATAGATTAAATGCAGAAGTAGAAATAGAAATCCAGCCATATTCTATTAAGCCAGGCATTCATAAGGTTTGCATAAAAATAATGCCATTCTTTTCACTGTTTTTGAAAACGTTCTTTTTAATAATATATTTATGTTAATATATATTATTTTTAGTTAATGTATTAAAAATATGTATTAATATTTTTAAATTGCTGAAATGAATATTGATAAAGCCCAGAGAAGCAAAAGCTTTCTGGGGATCTCAATAATTCTTAATAGGAGACTCGAGATTAAAAGTTCGAGAACCGTGAGTCTGCATTATCATACATCTCATACTTTACAGTGCTCTGAACTCTTTAATAGAAGAATCTGGGTTATGTATATGTGAGTCCCAAGGGCCTAATACAATTTCTGGTACTAGTAAACTCTCATAAATATTTTTTGAATAAACAACTTAATACACACATGTATGTGTACTCATACACATGGAGTTTGAACAAAAAAAGGCAATTTAATCCTTACTTCAGCTGGCCTAATGCTATCCAATAGTGTACGCAATTTGCTAAGCCAATAGTACTTTGAAGTTTTACATTATTCTTAAAAACTCTAGTTCTGTCCCTTTTTTTGATCTCTAGAAATCTTTTCTAAAAGATGTCTATGAAAACTTTAAAAATGAACAATTAGGTCTCTGTACTTGATTACACAACACATAAGTTCTTCTGGCTCAGCTGCATACTGGTGAGTTAATGTTATCTGTCAAGTACTTAACCTTTTTTTTCCCCTTATTGACAGAGTCTTGCTCTGTCACCCAGGCTAGAGAGCAGTAGTGAATCAGAGTTCCTGCAGCCTGAAACTCCTGGGCTCAAGCAATTCTTCCACCTCAGCTTCCGGAGTAGCTGGACTACAGGTGCACACCACCCTGCCCAGCAAATGTTTTATTTTTTGTAGAAATGGGGTCTCACTATATTGCCCAGGCTGGTCTCAAGCTCCTGGACTCAAATGATCCTCCTGCTTTGGCCTTCCAAAGTGCTGGGATGATAGGCACAAGCCACTGTGCCCAGCCTACTTACCTTTTCTGAGCATCAGATTCCTCATCTGTAAAATAGAGGGAGCTTTCAACTAGATAAATTCTAAGAGCCTTTTGAAAATTGGGTCTGTGCTTCTAATCTCTATGGGAACTCTTCTTTCTCCTTCACCCGCTTCCAAGCAGATGTGTTTAGATAATACTGGTTTTCTGTCTTCTTGGTAGTCAGCTACAATAGTTGAGTTGTTAGCATTTACTGACTTGCCACCCTGAAGCTCTCTGGTAGAAAGTTGGCCATAGCATTTTCTTGCTCGTTCAGTATGATGAACTCTACACATGGAATTCCATTTTTTTCTAAAAATAATAACTTTGTTATTACTGAATAATAATTTTGTTATCTATTCCCTGGAGGAAATTTAGAATACTTAAACAGCAACTCAACAATCACAGTAATCTTTTGAATAATCTTAGTATTCTGCAAATACTCCCATCAAGCCACACTCACTTTTGTTCCAGATATTTGATGTGCAAGGAGTTCTTACTAATCAGGAAGGTATTTAGAGCTAATCCAAGCAAGGAATAAAACAATATTTTCAGGTCTGTACTTTAGTGTCAAGGAGTCAGCCCTTTTCTCTAAAACTTTATAGACATGTCCAGAAATGTTTATTTAAAGTGATTGATTAGCCCTAACAAGGCTGGAGGAGACTTTGAACAACAGAAAAAAGAAAGGAACAATGAGCAAGTGGAAAAAAGAGGAGAAGTGGGGGAAGAGAGGAGAGGAGTGGAGAACAAAGGAGGGGAGGGGCTGGAGAAGAGGGAAGAGAAAAAAAGAGGCAAAAGAGAAACAATAGTCAAGGAAGAAGGAAAAGAAAGGCTGACAAGAGAGAGCACAGAGTATAGGAAAAATGATCTAAAATAGGGCTCTGATAGGAATGATTGAACTATGTGGCAAGAGCTGGGGTTCTCAGAGAAGCTTGGAAAATAGGAGTGAACAACAGAGAATGTGACTGTCCTTTGTTTTCTCTCTATGGACTTTGTGGGAACAAATCTGGTTAGAGAGAGAATACAGGACAGTAGTCCAGAGCTTAGACCCTGGAACAAAACTATTTAATAACCACTTAATAGCAATATGACCTTAAATAAATTACATAACTTCTCTATGCCTTAGCCTCTTCATCTGTACAATGGGGATATTTGACTATTCAGTAACTTCACAAGTTATTAGAAGAATAGCTGGTAGATAGTACCTAAATGTTAAGTATTGTTAATTATAATACTAGATATGAAAAGCCTACAGTTAAACCATTAAACTGTCGTAATCCTAAATTCTAAGTTATGGGTATCTCAGGTACTCATTTGAGACTTAAAGGCAGATAAAGATGATCTGATCTGCTTATCCAGTACCTCTGGAGGATTGGGGGTGCTTGAAGCAAGGTCTCACCTAGAGGAAGTCTGCCAAGCTTTGGGGCAGTCATACTACCTGAATGAGAGGTCCCCAGCTTCATACCTGACAATGTTGGGAGCTTGTAAGTGTTTGATCTTGTCTGTGCTTCACTTTCCTCCCTATAAAATGGAGAGTGCAGTAATATTGTATCATAGGGTTGTTGTAAGGATTATGTAAGTGCCTGGTGTGTAGTAAGTGCTCAATTAATATTAACCTATTGTTTGTTCCAGTTTATTCCCAATTTTTTATTCATATCTATTTTTATTAGACTTTGATAATATGCATTCCAATCTTGTTTTGCCCTTAGAATGATTGATAATTTCTTTTTATGAACCCATAGGGAGCAACTGAAGTCAAAATCTCTAGATTTGTTAGATGAAACCCTTTCCCATCATAAGAGTTAGGAATCTTTCTGGGTTCTTCTTTTCCCAGTTGAAGCCACTATAAATAAATAGTATTTGAAGAAACTGTGGATTCAGCATTATATTCCTTCTACATGTTGCTGAGTTCAGAATAGAACATCCCACCTGGGTAGCTTTAGATAATACCATTCCATGCCATTTTGCTCTTTCCCACTGACAGTTTTTACCTTAATTCTGGAACAATTTCATCAGGAATATTTTTATATTCTAAAGCCTTCTCATTCGACCTTTAGAAAAGAAGCTAAATATTTCATTAGGCATTTCAGTATTTGAGTTTTTTTGGTGGCATCAGAGTGAACACTGACTGAAGCCATTTCATTTTCTCTTCAATCTTTGTTCTAAAAGCATACACTGTCTCTCCTCTTCTGTCAATTACTCATACTGTGTTGGATTTTCTAGGTAGGAGTGTGGGTATATAAGTGAGGTAGTAGAGTCAAAAGCACAACTTTTAACTCTCTAGCACTTTGTCTTGAGTCCCTGGGCCTAGGTGGCACATTAAGTATATAGTTAGTTGATTGGGAAAGGTAAATTACATTTTAGTGCTGTTATGCAAAAATCTAAATCTAGTCATTTTATGTAGAAACTATGTGTATAAAGAATTATGTACAAAAACAGAAGATTAAATACATATGTTGGTAAATATATATGTAAAAATCTCAATGCATAATTTTGCTTCTAAATAAAGTTCTAATTTTACTTACCTTATTTAGAGCCTAAACAAACCTTTACTGTGGATAAGAGGATCATGATGTCCTTTAGCTGTTACTTTTTGGTAGCCCCATTGCTGATGTAAAGATAGGCTCCAAAGAATGTGGCCTGTTTTGAAAAATTAAGTCAGATTTTCCTGAAACTTGTGACTATTAGGAGAGAAACGTGATCCCCTCCAGATCCACTGGTCAGGAAGCAGGGTGGTGAAATTCTTGCTAACCTGCAGGTTCAGATGCTGCCCCTCATGCTGTCTCATTTACCATGTGAGGTGAAAGCCATGACTCCCTCTTCTAAATGCCCAGTGCAGTTGCTGCCACCCCCTATATTGTGACTGTGTGGGGATTTTTTTTTTTTTTTTTTTTTTTGAGACAGAATCTCACTCTGTCGCCAAACTGGAGTGCAATGGAGCGATCTTGGCTCACTGCAAGCTCCGCCTCCCGGATTCAATGACTCTCTTGCCTCTGCCTCCCGAGTAGCTGGGATTATAGGCACAAGCCACCACATCCAGCTAATTTTTGTATTTTTTTTTAGTAGAGACGCGGTTTCACCATGTTGGCCAGGATGGTCTCTATTTCCTGACCTCATGATCTACCCACCTCGGCCTCCCACAGTATTGGGATTACAGGCATGAGCCACTGCGCCCGGCCTGTGTGGGGACTTTTAAAATCCATCTCATGGATCATCCATCTCACTGTACTACACATAGTACAGTGCTGTAGACTTAGTAAATAATAAAAAATTGTCAAGTCAATGAGATAAAAGATCAAATTGGAACTTTTATTAATTAGGAATGATTTTTTAAAGAATCATTTATCAAGCCCTTGTTTTACATCAGGCTTTAAACTATATTTTTCCTATAGTCCTCATGTAACCCCATGATGACTGTTAATGTCCCTGTCTTACAGATGAAGAAACTAAGGTTCAGAGACATTAAGTCACTCATTCAGTTTATACCTAAACTAAATGAATCAAATTCAGTTTTGTCTGGCTGTAGCAACTGTTCTCTTAACATTATCTACACTGGCTCATAGTAAGCACTTTTTCCCCTCTTTTAATATACCCTCCCGTGTCCCCCCAGATTAATCCTCATTTAGTTCTTCTCTTCTAATTCCTGCAAGGGATATAGTTAAGCTGTTAAATCAACTGACTTAAGGGTCTCTTAAGTTCATGATTTCAGGTACTGAGTTTGCCACCTTCTGGCTGTAGGGTATCGGGCAGACTTCCTTACCTCTTGGGCCTCACTCTTCTCATCTGTAAAATGGGGAGACTATTGTACCCACCTCATAGGGCCATTATGAGACTTAAATGATCTGTTTGTACAAAATACTTAAAACAGGTTCTGGCACATGGTGAGTACCATCTGAGGGTTATTTGTTTCAGCTAGAATTGTCCAGATGAGAGCATAATAGTTTAAAAGATTCAACAGCAGATGCTTTTTTTTTTTTCTTGAAATATAGTGAAATAGGCCAGGTGCAATGGCTCATGCCTGTAATACCTTTGCTTTGGGAGATCAAACTGGAAGGAACAGTTGAGGCCAGGAATTTGAGACCAGCCTGTGCAACATAGTGAGACCCCATGAATGAATGAATGAATGAATAAATAAATAAATAAATAAATAATCTGGGTGTGATGGCGCACACCTGTAGTCCCAGCTACTCAGGTGACTGAGGTAGGAGAATTCCCTGAGCTCAGGAGTTGGAGGTTGCAGTGATCTATGATCATGTCACTGCACTCTAGCCTTATCTCTAGAGAGACCTTGTCTCTAAAAAAAAGAATGAATAAATAAATAAATACATAAAATGTAATGCAAATAGTTCACTTTTTTGATACTCTTTAGCATGTTTCTGTGTGGAGGCAGCTAACTTGATCTAGACTGGGTCAGACATCACACCTAATTTCTCTGTCCATGAATAGATATGAATTACTCTGAGGATGAATACACACACATTCACATACACTTCCAAACAGCAAATACCAAAAGGAATTAGCAGTTCAGAAAGGTGGCTCAACTGCCTTCTGAGAACTAAGGGCCATCTCCTCTGTGATTAAACTGAGTCAAGCCCATCTGTAACTGAGCACTTGTAGAATGGGCTCATTCAAACATGTAACTCCCTTAAATTTTTCATTTAAATTTTCTGTGCATTAGAAATGAACTTTACAGTAATCTTTGCTTTCTAAAAATAAGTGTGTTTCTTGTTAAGTATTTAGTTTCATCACAAATTCTGTTTTAGGAAAAACCAACAGAAAATAGTGAATGAGAAGGGTAAGAGACTTAGGACTTAGGGAATTTTATCTCAGGGCCAAGACTTTAAAACTGGGAATAAATGCTACTTCTCCATTACCTGGATCTAATAACTTGTCTGCAGGAATGCTGTTTTTAGAGGGTGGTGTGGTAGTGTGGGAGGAATAGACTTTGGAATGAGATCCATGTTCAAATCCTAAGTCACTTACCTTCTCTGACCCTCAGTTTCCTCATCTGTAAAATGACCATAATCAACACCATCTTGAAGAGTTGTGGTGATAACACAGCATTTACTTCCTGCTGTATACTTCCCCTTTCATCTTGCAGAGATACAATTTTCCACTTTATTTTAGTCTATAATTAATCCCACTAAAAAAATCACCCCTAGGCTTTCAATTCCACAAGGCAGGGGCCATATCTTGTTTTCCACTGTGTGGTTGTTCCCTGGCCTCACATATGGCACAAGGAAGGCCCTCCTTTTTATTCTAGCTCCATATGACAGCCTTGCCAGAGGGCAAAGGTAACCACCGAGACAGTTTATATTTAACCAAACAAGGCTTGTTGTAGAGGAGAAAGAGTTAGGAAAAGAAATAATGAGTATTCTTAACTTGTTGGGAGAGTGTAGCACTTCGCAAGATTTGACTGTTAGTGTTCACTGTGAAATAATCTTCAAGTGTATTTTAGCCAGCCAAAGGCTCTAGCAAATTATTTTTCACAAACCAGTGAGTATACATTTGCATGTACTTTCACTGTGCGTCTTAGTCTTTAAAGAGATTGATGTTTTAGAAAGTTTAAAAGTCAGTTTTCACCCTCACGAAGGAACTTTCACAATACAAATGATTTGGGAGTAGCAGGTATGCTGACAACCAATGGTAGGAGGGCCAACCACTGTTCCATTTTCTCCCAGGTTTGATGACCAGAATTTCTTCTGGGGGTTGAATCCTGGCTTGGTGCCAAACAAGGGTCTACAGACTCTTAAAGCCTGTATAAAATAGAAATATGACAAAGATTCACTCAGAAGGAAACAATCCGTGAGAGTGGGCAGGAGTACAGGATCTTGTGGACTAGGTCACCCTCCATGTGCTCCTGGACAGCTTGTCAGGGAGGCAAATAAAAGTAATGGAAGAAGAAGCAGAAAGGGACGATAAGGACACTGGTAGAAAATAACAGGACACTGAACAGATACAGCAGCAGGAGTTTGAACAATGAAGGCTAAAATGTAGCTTTCAAAGGTTTGTAATTCAGCCTGTGGCAGAGAGTAGAATATGCATAAAATGTACTTTTCATGTAGTGCAGTGGTGGCATTGGATTATGTCATGAAGAAAATCTGATTTTTATAGTCCTCTGACTTTCTAGAGAAGTAAATTTAAATTCGGAATATTAGAAACACACACAGGTAGGCCAATACTAAGAATGAGAGCAAACTTGGATACAGACAGAATTCTGATACAGATATAATAATTTCACAGTATCCAGGAGAGTGTCCCAACTCTTTGTTTACTGTAAAATTCTTTTTGACTATTAAAATTACTTGAATTCAGGGCTTAGACGTGCTTTATGTTCTGCTGAAATTTTTGCCACAATGATATTTATCTTTGTATTCTCAACAATGTCTAGCAGTGTGCTTTTTTGCACATAGAGGGCACTTAATAAACATTTGTTAAATGAATGAATAAATGATCAATATTTGTTGCATTAGGATTCGATCTGTTTCAAAATAATTTAAAAATTTTGTTTCCATTTTCCTATGTCATCCTTATTTTCTTTCATTCACACCACAAAGATGCCAGCAGAACTTCTGAAAATGGGCATCAAATATTTGTTGTGTGTGTCCAAATGTGAACACACCTGCACATCCACATGGTCTGTGTATAGAGTGGCACTTTCTTGGTCTTTCTAAGCACATCTCATGACGGGGGAGAGACCCTAGAACACTGTCCACTATACACAGAAACCTGGTGATAGTACACAGAGGGGGCTGAGTGAGGTGGAAAAATAACATGTGGTAAACGTATCATGAATTGAATGGACTCCAGTTTTGCTTGCTTTCATGTTTTCTGTTTATATTCTTGAGGCTACACATAGAAGCAGGAAGGGAGGTGGAAAGCTAGATCTCCCTAAAGGGAAGGGGTGCTTAGCTTTTATTATAAGTTAGGAACACTGGGTTTTCTCAGGTTTCTATTGTGAGTGATGAAACTTTTTAGTGTTGGCAAGAAAAGAGTTAGGAAATGTACAACAAATAAAAAGTTGTGAGGATGGGATATAATTCAGAAGAAACCCAGAGAGAATCCTTGAGAGGACTCCTGTTTCCCCTATATCAGACAGCCTTGTTTTTCTATCTGGCTGGGATACACAGAGGTGCCATCCAGAAATATTCACCCAGGACCAATGGGTTTTGTCTAATCTGCATCTCACAGATTTCAGCTAACTGTGTAATCATGGTTCTGTTAGGAAACCTGACACATTGTTTAGTACTCTTCGACTAAGACTAACCTTTTATGATGAAGCAGCCATGCACTCACATACACACACAGGTTGTTTTTGTTTGTTTTTGAAAGGGAGAAGATCATGAATGGTTTATAACTAATTACCTTTCAAATAATGTCTTTAACTATTTATCTTCTTGGATTTAACCCCTTGTTCCCTAAATAATATACTTTCTGACTTAATTTTCTCCCCAAACCAATTTGTATATACAGATATAACAACACAATTCTAAATACAACAGTAAAAACTATTTAATGCTGTAAGTACTATAAAGTACTATTTTCATCTCCCATTTATAAACCATCTAAATTCTACTTTTCTGACTAGCATCCACAGATGACAGACAATGCTTCTGTAAGTCCATCTGGTCAGCAAAGGGTCTCTTAAGTTTTCACCAGAATTTTAATTATGAGAGTATCGAGAATTAGGACTGGAGTTCTAACAGACTCTGCCCTTACTTCTGCTCACAGGTTTGCTGTACACATCTGAAGGGATCTGTGGTAAACATCAAGTCAGATATGAACCTGTGAAATATTCTGAGCCCTAGGTAGGAGTTTGGGGAATAACATTTTGAACAGATGGGACACTACTGAGAAGATTGAGCTTGAATAAGTGTAACTTCTACATTAAAAGAGTCAAGTAGGCCAGGCGCGGTGGCTCAAGCCTGTAATCCCAGCACTTTGGGAGGCCGAGACGGGCGGATCACGAGGTCAGGAGATCGAGACCATCCTGGGTAACACGGTGAAACCCCGTCTCTACTAAAAAATACAAAAAAACTAGCCGGGAAAGGTGGCGGGCGCCCATAGTCCCAGCTACTCAGGAGGCTGAGGCAGGAGAATGGCATAAACCTGGGAGGCAGAGCTTGCAGTGAGCTGAGATCCGGCCACTGCACTCCAGCCTGGGTAACAGAGTGAGACTCCGTCTCAAAAAAAAAAAAAAAAAAAAAAAGAGTCAAGTATTTGGGAGGAAATGAAAAGCAAAGCAACTCTCAAACTTATGCAAATGCAGGAAAGGCAAAAGAACAGACAAACTGATACCCTAAAGATAGGAGAAGGGGCAAAATGAATGATCTTGCAGGGATTCTTGGCATTTGGAAAGAGTTGCAATATGAGAAAATTAGAAAAAAAGGCTGAGTTTGGTAGATCACCAGAAAATTCACTTAGTAAGGGAATACATTGTATGAAATTTATGAAACCTTCTCTGTTGGACATATTTTCACCTCACCTGGAAGAAAATCTTCTGAGTGATGACCAACAGAAACCTTAATGATATTATCAATCAGTTTAGGGTTGGAGTCTAGGACTGGAGGCATGTTAAACTACCATATAGTTCCCAGCTCAGCCAATTGCAATTGTATAGGGTTCAGTTTGCGATTATGATGTCTCTAAGATGATATTTCTCATTAGTTTTATCAAGTCTAACTGATTGGGATAGATTTTTGGAGGAATATAAATGAGAAATCTTGCATTTGTGAAATTTGGTTGTGATATGTGTCCCTGGGTGTGACTGTCCTTGGATACTTGGTACAATAGAGAGATTTTCAATAGGAAAAGGTTTTGGAAGCATATATGAATATGGAAAACCATATGATATGTCGCTATGTGGAATGATAGACTGAGCTCTATCTACACAGGTTGGCAACATACCAGAGCATAACAGTGTGGTATGATCTGACTCTATGGGACTCTGTGCCCACAGCTCTGCTTTGTCCCCCTCTAATAAACAGTTTGTGTTCCTGAGTGTTATTTGTCCTTTTACTTACCACTCTCCACAATTCCATTTTCTCTTTTTCTTATTTTTTTTTTGAGGTAATCTAATTGCTTGAATTAAAGGGTTATGAATCTTAAAATATTATCTAGGAAAAACCCTAATAGCAAAGCCTAGTTTGTGAGAAACATTATAAAAAATATTTACTTTTACCTCTTTCCACTTCAGTCTCAGGACATCCTCAGTTAAGCCTTAAAAATATTAATCAAGATTATTTGAAAGGCAAATCTGAACAATGGGTTAAGTTTAATGGGGAAATGGCATCTCAACCCATTCCTAAGTATGTGTGGAAGCCTGCCCTTGCTCCTTATGACCTCCAGGTGGTGCTGTTTACCCAGACGTGGAAAGCAGGAGCCCAGCCCCGTTTCTTTCACTTAGGTTTGCAGTTGGGCTTTCATATTTTCAAAATATTTTCTGTTTCTACAGATGTATTCTTTTAAATGGTCAATAAAATTTTATAACCACTATTTGAAAAATTGCAAGATTATTGTGATTTGTGCTTCCTAGCCAAGAATATATCTTTATGTCTGTACATACCCGAAGCCAAGTATTTATGTTTCTTCATTGGTCCCACTTTCTACGCTTCCTTCCTTTGTAGCACACAGGCTTAGACACAGACATTTGGGCTGTAGATAGAACTCGTCCAAGGACCTGTAAATACTTATGTAATTTTAAAATATATTTCCAGTTCAGCTATGGCAACTGAACTCCACAGGCTTCTGAGTGAAGAACACCATCTTTACAGGAATGCTTTTATCCCCCAAAGCCAATGAGCATTCCTAGCAGACCTGACCTGATTTTTTGGCAGGGGGATGCTTGTCAGGCACCAGAAATGTTTTGATGTTTTGAGGCATCCATACAGTGACACCCCACAATCCAATCCAAATTCCTCAGAAAAGTGATCCTAGAGAAAAACTGAGAGGGAAGCATTGACAATTTCTTTCCCGTTTTGATAAGACTTCGGGTCCAGAAATACCAGAAATAGTAGAAATTCCATTACAGCAAAGATGAGACTAGGATAGGAGTGTGGTGGGATGGATTTGATCATGGATAAAGTTTGGAACGTTTAATATTGGCTTTTTACAGAGTAACCAACTAACATGCCTTTCTTGCCCCCTTTTTCCCCCTTTTCTTTCCTCTCACAAGGGGTTTGTAAACAAACTGGATGAATTCATTCAATGGTTAAATGAAGCCATGGAAACTACAGAGAACTGGACTCCCCCTAAAGCAGAGATGGATGGCCTTAAACTGTATCTGGAGACACACTTGGTAGGCAAGATTGTGTTGTTCTTGCTGTCAATTATCAAAGGATTTTAATGTACTGCTTGTTTGTTTATAGGAAATATCAATTTTATTTATCAAAGGTTACTATATGTCAATGAAACCAAATTTTAGTGGGTCACAGAAGCTGCAAATTTGCAGACATTTCAAGTAATACCATGAAACCTGAATCATCTCTATTTCAAGCTACCTTTACAAAGCTTTTTCTGGAAGGATAAGTGATTATTTTAAAATAACTTAGAAAATTTTATTATACCCTTTTTCTCTAAAGGAGCAACTGAACATTTTCCCTTTCTTAAAAAACAAATAAATGAAAAATGATTTTGATGACCATTCTAAGCTTTCTAGAATTCTTGTAAAATTAATGAACCTCTCATTATCAAGAGGGTCTACATTATCTGTTCTACACTGAGTTATTTTAATAAAATATTTAAAATGATGATCTCCATCATTTTTGCTGCTATGTGGGTTTTTCAGCATATAATTAATACAACTGTCATTACACTCATCCCTGTGCATAGAGAAAACCATGGAGGGGAAGTGGAAAACACTCAGATAAATTTGCTTCTGAATATGTTAAAAGCAAGAATTATAGACTGGGGGACATTCGATGAACCTCATGAGGTTTTTACTGAATGCTTCAAATGGCCGATATCAATTATGAAGGGGTGGAAACCAAGTAGTGGAGTGTGATAAAGCATGAAGAAAAAGCACGTGTCATAGGAAATGAAAATTCAAGCTGTAAGGATCTCATCTTTATTCCTTTCACTGATAGCATAAAATTGACAAAGGCAATGAACATGAATCCTTGGGTGCCCAACTGTGGGGTTGATTTTCTGCCCCTCTTACACACTCAGAATTTGGATTGAATAAACATTATGTGGGAGTCCTACATGTATGCGAGTTCGCAGGGTTCCACAACTGTTATTCTCTATGATGTTAAGTGAGAGAGAAGGGAGAGATGGAGAGGGAGAAAAGAGGGGAAAGAGAGAATGTTTCAGGTTTTGGTGTTTGTGTTTTGCAGCATGTTTTATAACAGGAAAACAGCTTTAAAAATCCTATTGCTGCACGCAAATAGCCTTGCAGATGATAAAGAATGACAGAACTGTGTGGTAGAGGATGAGTGTATTGCTTCCCTTTTTAGATACCTGAGTCGATGGTGTGTAAAAATGCCACTGACCCTAACCACCTCTCTTGTACATGGGTTTTTACATACTGTCCTTAGTACTCATTTCCCTGTTGAGTAGAGTTTCAATTTTTTTTAAAAGAGGGCATTTCATAATAGCAAGATAAAGATATTCAGTGCTTTATAATGTAAATTGTATTAATTAGAATGTCAACTTTTCACTGGCATTGTTCTGACAGAAATTCTAATCTGTGTTTAAACAGGAGTATATGAACTTTATTTCACATTAAGTGTGCTGTCTTACTTTCTCTTGACTTAATATTTTATGGAAAACACACATTTAGTTTTTGAGGTCCCAGAGGGCACAAGGGCATTGAGAGCGCTTTAACTCTTGATTATTTATTGAAAGCCAGGCTAGGAGAGTATGAACCCAAGGTCCCTTTTTCCCCTTTGGAGGTTGAATGATATGGCCTCTTTGTAACCAATGAGCACTGTCTTTCTCAAATACAGTATTACAGGGTTTCTTACTTGGCATCCTTATGTTAGCCTCTACTTCCTTCTAGCCCAATGCAGTTCACTAGAGCTTTATGTGATGATGGAATATTCTATATTGCCCTCTCCTATATGGGGGCCACTAACTACATGTGTCTGTTGTGCATTTGAAATGTGGCTAATGCAACTGAAGAAATGAATTTTTAATTTTACTTGACTTATATTTAAATTTAAATTGCCACAGTGACTAGTGACTTCTGTATTCTCTCTAGCCTTACAAATTGCAGGGCTTTTTACAGGTGACCATAACGAACTGCAATGTCTGTACCTGCCTCATAATGACATTTTCATCCCAAAATGTGGAAGTTATTCTCCAGTTTGCTGTGGGTCACCAGTATAAAGATCCACAGCAAAGAGTCCTTCTTAATGTATTTATTTCTTAAAAGAATCTTCTTGTTTCTGCCTAATGATCAACACTTTCTTGGATGAGTTTTCTCTACTATCCCACGTCTGATTATATTAATTGGAATAGAGATATCATAGAACATCTTCTTTATTTCTACTTTGCAAATAGTGAGGGACTTTGATCTCCAGACCTGTTGACTGGATGTTAAATTACAGTCTCAAATTTCACTTCCAAAATCATGAATAATAATGTCTAACAGTTACTGAAGACCTAGTGTGTGTGGATTGCCACTGAATGATATTCTTAAAGCGCAATCAAGCATTATACTGAATGCTGTGTCTGTTACTTTAGATACAGCCTGTGACTCAAACATTTTTCAATCAAATTCTTAGTTTTTCTTTTTCCATATGAGTCTATATTGTCCTCCTGATCGCTATTGTCGTTTTTTTATTGTATTTCTTTACTGTCATGCTGACAGTAAAGTTATTCTTCTCAACCTTCCCATAAAAGAACATGTATGAGTAAGCCTAGAGATTTGCACTCCTTAGTTAACCCTGCATAAACCATTATTGCTTTTTAATGAGGGGGCAAGTGGTACTTACAAGATTTTATCCAGTAGTAGAGGTAGCTACACAAGTTTCTTTAAACATCTCTGTAGATTCTATATTTGACATTAAATCAACAGATGTGCAAGCCTCTAGGGTCTGAGTCTCCCCTGGTTTATTAATGTGTTAGACTAGCTGATACCCTCCAATATTTATTATAAAGAAAAATATAAAAATCATACTAAAAGTTGTATGTTTATATTTTGATACTTAATTCAATTATTTTCCATGATGGTAACCAAGGGTTTTCACCAACACAAATCAATTAAAGCTTTATAATACCTTTATGAGAGATATGAAGGAGCTTTATTTTAACTGTAAGAAACACTGTGAAATTGCGATGATACATCAATGATTTTCCATGATAATTAATCATCTGCTAGCAACCTGGCTGCTCCTTTCAAAAATACAATTCCTACCTTCTTAGAAAATGACATTTTCAGGAAAATGGCATTCTGGAAAGGTATTTTGCAAGTGTTGAACATTCCCTCTTCTTTGAAAACCACTTTAAGATAGAATTGTATAGATATGTTCTTGGACAGACTTCTTTCTCCCTCTCCCTTCTCTCACCTCTGTCTTCTTCCTGCCACTTAAAAAAAAAAAAACAGCTTTATTGAGGTATAATTGACATATAATAAGTTGCACATTTTAAAGTATAGTGGTCCCTCTTATTCATGGTGGGTATGTTCCAAGCCACACATTGGGTGTCTAAAACCTCAGATAGCACCACAACCGTGTATACTGTGTCTTTGATCTGATAACCTGGATGATTACTAAGTGGCTAATGGGCAGGTGACATATACAGCATGGAGACGCTGGACGGAGGGATGATTCATGCCCCAGGTGGGACACAGCAGGATGGTGCAAGATTTCACCACACAACTCAGAATGACGTGTAATTTAAAACTTATGAGTTGTTTATGTCTGGAACTTTGCATTTATATTTTCAGACTATGGTTAACCACAGGTAACTGAAACTGAAGAAAGCAAAACCATGCATAAAGGGGACTACTGTGTACAATTTTATGAGTTTTGACAATCTGACAAATATATACACCCATGAAACAATCACTGTAATTAAGATAGTGAACATACTTATCACCCAAAAGCTTCTTCATGACACTTTGTAATTCTTCCCTCCTACCCCTCCCTGGCCTCTACTTCAACCCTAAGCAATCCTTGATCTGCTTTATGGCACTATTAGATTAGTTTGCATTTCCTAGGATTTTATATAAATTGAATAAAACAATATGTACTTTTTTTTGGTCTGTCTTCTTTCATTCAGCATACTTATTTTGGGATATGTTATGTTGTTTCATGTATCAATTATTAATTCCCTTGTATTGCTGAGAGCTAGTCTATTGTATGGATATACCACAATTTGTTCTATCCGTTCACCTGTTGATGGACATTTAAGCTGTTTTCCCCACCACCTTTTTTATTGCCTCAAGAACCAGAGTTACTAAAAGCTGTATTTGAGTAGAAGCATAATAAATAGAAGCATAGTGAATAACTATCATAAATAGTTCTTGGGTGACTAGTTTTTTTTTTTTCCATTTAAGACATTTTATAGTATCTTTAGAATTAGAATGCTTCAGAGTAAAGCAGCAGAGCAGGTCAGCACTTTCACCCTCTAGAGATTTTATTTCATATTCATTTGCTCCTGAAATGGTAACTCTGATTTTCGAAATTGTTATACATACCTAATTCATCAAATGTAATCATTTTCAGGGAGACAAACCAGCACTTCTTTTATCTGCAGCCAATCAGTATATTCAATAATAATAAGTGAAGTCAAACTAATACCAGACAGCTGTGCAAGATGTAGGAAAAACAGTCAACCACAAGGGCCTGGCTTAAACTTAGGAAGTATAGTTGCATAGATAGCACCATGTTATTTTGGACACACATTAACCAACCACCTAGAAATAGCCTTGGAGAAACAAGATTCTTAATTCAATTTGATAAATGAGGAATGTGGGGGAAAATGGTGACTGTGAACCGTGTGTGTGTGTGTGTGTATGTGTGTGTGTGTGTATAACACAACTGTAACTGTGTGTGCCAGGCGGTTATTTAGATGCTAGGAATACACGATGAATGAGCTTGGTTTCTTTCTTTAAGGGATTTTCAGTCTAAGAGAGGTAACAATAGATTATATGTAGTAATCTGTAGACCCATAAATGAATAATAATTTTAATCAGTAAACTTCTTGTAGGATAAGCAAAGTATTCTTAGGAGTACAGAGAAAAATTTTATTGGTTCTTTCTGGAGGTAGGGAACATTCAAAGAGGTAATTTGACATAGACCTCAAAGGCCATATGTAATTTTGTTAGGGAAGGGAGGATGGGAGATGGGAGGAAACTTTATAAGCACAGTAAGAGAGGTATGGTGAGCCACGTGGTGTAGCTGAGACTAGGTGAGTCTCACAGGTTGGGGCTGGGTGGTAAAGGAGTTTGAATGTCTTTTTAACGGATTAAACTTTTCTCTGGGGGCAATGGGGACTCACTGAAGCTCCAATTTTGTTTTAAAACAGGAGAATAATATGAATCAACCGTAAATTTGATGGGGGTAGGGTCAGTCTGCATGGATTAACTGGATGAGTTTTGTAGCTTAGGTGAGAGAATAACTCTGTGCATGAAAGAAAATGGATTTGGGTATAGTATTTGAAGGGTATGCTGGTACAGGCAAGCTTTTATCAGTTTTTCAAATCGTGTTTAAATTTAAAAATTAAAGAAAGGGAGTAAAAGGTTAAAGTCAAGAGTAAGTCCCCTTTTTACTCGTGTTCCCATTGATTCTTCTCCCTCGAGGCAACCAATGTTCCTTGTTTCGTTATATCATTTCTGATTTATTTCAGATATTTAGAAACAGGCCGGCCACAGTGGCTAATGCCTGTAATCCTAGCATTTTGGGAGGCCGAGGCGGGGAGATCACTTGAGGCTAGGAGTTTGAGACCAGCCTGGCCAATATGGTGAAAGTTTGTCTCTACAAAAACACAACAATTAGCTGAGTGTGGTGGCGCATGTCTGTAGTCCCAGCTACTCAGGAGGCTGAGGCATGAGAATTTCTTGAACCTGGAAGGCAGAGGTTGCAGAGGTTGAGCTGAGATTGCGTCACTGCACTCCAGCCTGGGCGACTGAGGGAGACTGTCTCAAAAAGCACAAACAAATATATCTATGTACTTAACTTTGTTCCTGTAGTTTCTATTAGTAATAATTCAAAGTGAATAAATATAGAACTTCATCCTTTTGGATGACTGCATAGAATTCTACTTACAAATACGCCATAATTTATATAACCAATTCTTTGTGATGGAAATTTAGGTTGTTTACAGTCTTTTTCTATTATAAATGATGCTTTAGTGAATATTCTTGGAAATTCATCATGTTGGATACTATAAGTATATCCTTAGAATGAATACCTTTCATATGAAATTTCTAGGTCAAGGTTAAACACGTTTAAATTTTTAATGTATTACCAAACTGTCCTTGATAGAGATTTTACTGGTTTATACTGAACAATGCATGAGAGTGCCATTTCTGCACATTCTTGCTATCAGAGTGTGTTATTACATTTGTTGAACTTTGTCCCTCTGATAGTTACAGATGGCATCTTACTGTAATTTAGTTTGTATTTCTTGTATTTTAAGTGGCAGCCGGGCGAGATGGCGGGCGCCTGTAGTCCCAGCTCCTCGGGAGGCTGAGGCGAGAGAATGGCGTAAACCCGGGAGGCGGAGCTTGCAGTGAGCTGAGATCCGGCCACGGCACTCCAGCCTGGGCGACAGAGCGAGACTCCGTCTCAAAAAAAAAAAAAAAGAAAATCTCTCCATGTTTTTAGGATTCATCTGTATTTCCTTTTTGAGAACTATTTTTGAAATTCTTAGCCTGTTTTTCTGTTGGTCATTGGTTTTTTGCTTCAGGATTTATAGGGGCTTTTTATATATTAAGGAAATTAGTCTCTTTTCTGTGAATAGGAAATTTTTAAAATGTATTCTGGGGTTCTGTTGTAAAAGCATATGGATATCTCAACAGTTTGAGGAATCAAAGGTTAGGCAGACATGGAGGGCCAGGCTCATAAGCATGTAACAGATTTCTACTATGGGGCAAAATCACATTTGGATTTCAATTCTGGAAAAACCAGTGTGTTCTAGGAAGTTTGCTTACTTAGACTTGGAAGGAACAAGCTTGCGATCAGGGTAGTTAGAATCAAATGAGTGGGTTAAAGGATGTTGGAATAATGAGAGAAATGGTGGATCAGGGTGGGGGTAATTAAGAATAGAGAAGAGGGAATAGATTCAAGAAAGAGGAACAGATTAGAGAGACACGTCAGCAGTTCTCTTTTTGAGGCTCACTCTTTTCTAGTCAGAAATCTCATGACCAACATGCTTTGTCTGTCCTACTTTCCCCTAAGGCTATAGCATAGGATGGCCCACTGCTCTACAGCTGGGCAAGACCTGAGTGTAGTGAAGGATGCGGAATTGCTGAGAGCTTCTCTTTCTGTGTATGGAGCAGGATCAAGACCCTAGGACCATTCTAGGGATGTGTGAAACCAGGTAACATGACATTATGAGTAGTATTTACATGGAAAAGAGGGGACGAATGTCATACAAGTACAGTAAGTATCAGGGGTACATGCTAATGGTGGAGCAAACTGTCTTTTATACAACTTCTATAATTATGGAACTTTGCTTAAAGAAAAATATTAAATTATACTCACTGGAAAAAAATTCAAATTGTGTTAAACAGCATAAAATTAAAAGTAAAAAGTCTTACCCTCCCTTGGGTAACCAATGTAAATAGTTCTATATATTTTTGAACCTTTTTATGGAAAAATGCATACACTTTAAGGATTATTTAATTCATATTATGCATGCTGTTCAACAACTTGCTTTTTGTATCTAAATATGTCACAGATACACTTCTATCAGTATATGAAGATCTGGTGCACATTTTAGCAGCTCCTTAATATTTTATTGTGTGGATATGCCATAGTTTATTTAATCATTTCCATGGTGATGGGCATTCAAACTGCCTTCTTATTTATGCTTTTGCAAATAATACTCAATGAACTTTATTTTAACACCAATTGAGAGTTTCCTCCTTGTCCCATTAGTGTCTGCCTATAGCAGCAATTCAGAGAGTCTCTGTAATAAGTCTGTCACACTCCAGGGACAGCTGTTCCTCTAAGTCCTGAAAAATGAGTGGGATTTGTGTGTGTATGAGTTTTGAGGCCATGTTTATAGCAGTAGACTTTTAAAACATACCTTCCTGAACTTTGTTATTCCTTTTAAGATTGGTGCCTGCAATTTTAGGTGACTGTCACATGGTGGCACAGAAGCACCAAATTCCTGCAGACAGTGCTTACAGTCTTGGTGTCCATGAAGGGTTTGAAAATGTTTCCTTATTGTGTCATTATACTAAATACTTATAAAAACAGCTTCAATTTAAAGTGTCTAACAAAATTCTCAATAAAGATATATGCATGCATTTATCATCTGTATTTCTTTAGATCTTCATGTTATATCATATTTCTGATTAAACAGCTTTCATTTGTCTCACAAGAAAAACCAGTATACTTCTTACAGAGATTTTAGCCATACAAGAAAATTTCCACAAATACTTTCAGCTGTTTTTCTCTTGCTTGCCCTCCTGTCTCTACCTCTGCTCCATTTTTCATTGCTTGAAGTTAAGAGATGACAGGGTTTTCTTTTTCCCGCTTCCTGGTGCCCGTCTCTCCCAGCATCTCCATAGGTAGCCAAGGCCCCAGCAAGTTAAGCTTCACAAGACCAGCAGCTGTCATTTGGCTGTGCTGCTCAGCTAATGAGAGCAGTGGATCAAACTTCAAAAGCACGAGCTATGAGAGTTTCACTGGACTGCCCCCACCTCCCTCAGCCTTGATGAACAGGCTGGTGGCCTTACAGGGGCTTTGAAGTCCCATTTGCTTGTCCCCCTTGATTCCCACTAGTTTAAGGGTAGTCGCAGAGAGTTTAGTGGGAACTGACAACATTACTTCTCTTTGGGGGACTTGGAACGCCATTTAACTCCCAGCCTTGAGTTTCTTCCTTTGGTGGCACAGGGATGGAAGGGTCTTTCAGAAATTTATAGCATGCAGGCATTTTGAGGTTGGTATGTGGGAATGATAGTGTAGGAGGCTCATTTTGGACATATGAAAGTCTTGGACTACATTCCTTTACTCGTGTAACTCTAATTTTGTGTGCATCTAGGAGACAAATAGTGTTATCTTCCCTTTTCTGTTAAATAGGACTCCTGCACTGTTTCAAGCACCTGGGAATGTACTTTTGCCTGTCTCAGTTTAAGGACTCTTGGGCCATAATACCCAGTAGTTATTGTTTTGAAAATTGTTAGCGCCCAGACATTTTACTAATTTATTCCTTTATTTTTCTCTTTAGGAAATAATGACTGTTTTTAATTAGAATGTCAGGGAAACACTGCATTTATTAAGCACTTCCTATTTAGGGCAGTATTATACTAAGCATTGAAGAGAAGGTTTACAGACAAGCCTCACACTATAAGGATCCAAGCACAGGCTGAAGGACACCGTGCATGGATGAGAGACTCACATGAGCCGGAGTGTGGTCACCTACCATCTCTCTCCATGTGTAGATTCATGAGCTTATCCTACTTCTCTACTGCATTACGTGGAATTTTGGAATCTTGAAATAATTCATGTGATGTAAATAATATGAAGTTAAACTTCCAGATCTTTACATTAGCCAGAAAAATGTCTATTATATATCTATAGGGTTGTTGTGAAGGTGAAATAAACATGTTTTATGTGAGGATGAGGGTGCTTTTATCATTTGGGGGAATCTTCCTTGGAGACCCAAGAACATTTGGCGTGAGAAGCTTGGATGTTCTTAGACGAGTTGAAATTCTCCCTGTCCACCCTCCCCTCAGCTGTTCTCTTGATGCTGTCACCTACTTGAGGGACGGCTTTTGTCTCTGTGGTGTCTCCCTCAACTCCCAGCCTTGTACATGCATGATAGGTATTAAAAGTATCTGCTAAGGCCGGGCGCAGTGGCTCACAGTGGTTGCAGTGAGCCAAGATTGCACCACTGCACTCCAGCCTGGGCGGCTGAGCAAGACTCTGTCTCAGAAACAAACAAACAAAAACAAAACAAAACAAACAAACAAAATCTGCTAAGTGAATGAATGAGCATTTATAAAAAGCAGTGTTAGAATCATTGTGGGCAACAGATTCTAACGAATGTTATAAATCGTCAAACGATAACTGAGCATGTCTGCAAGTTATTTCCTCTACCATTTACAAATCAAAATGGACTTGTCACAGGACTTTCTAGGTATTGTTTGGTATATTTGTGACAGGAAAAACATCTACAGAGGGAAAAATAGGAATGTTTTCTTCTGTTTTCAGGATGCAATTTATCGCCTTTGGCAAAAAGCACCAGGAATGTTTTCTCAGATAAAATGTTAACTCAGATATTTGAATGTTTTTTAATTTCAGAGGTAAATGTTACTGTTTCAAAATATGAAGACAGTTTGACTAGACAGGATGTTAATGACTTGACATTACAAAATTTATTTAATTTATTTTTAAAGTGATTTAGTTCCCCCTCTCAAATGCATAAAGCATGTGGGAGTTGGAATAGATCTGCCCCAGGCTGCCAAACAAATTTTTAATGGAACTAGAGTCCTTCAGGGATTGTCCTAAATCCACATAATATTCTTAAGTCCTGGTGTTTGCACTGGGACCTGTATATTAGCAGCTGTACGTGTGAATAATATACTTATATCAATCCATCACTCTCGTGAATCCACATCTGTAGGGGCTGCTGCACATCAATTATTCCACCTCAGGGAGCAGAGAAATATTTGGGCCAGCATTGACCTCCTTTTCAATCAGGGCCTCCAAGCAGTGTGTTCTGGAAGTCAAATGGTCCCTTTAGACAGAACCTTTGTTTGGGAATCCATTTGGCCTAATGTGGCATGCTGGGAAGTGAATGTGATTACCTGTGTCAGGTGTGGAGATGGCATCCAGAGACGCAAATGAAAATTCTGTCACTTGAAGCCACCGTCAACATTCAGGATCTCTCCCATCTGTCTAATTCTTGCGTAACATATTAGCCAATCTATCAGAAAAGAATGTCAGCTTCAGTAAGATGCATCTACTTTGCACCAAAAAAAAAAACTGCTTATTTGAAATAAATTGTATCTTGTTTGAAGAGCTAAATTCACTTTCAAATTCTTGGAAATGTTTTTATTGTCTGAGGTTTCAGGAAGAAACTCTTCTCAGGAAGAAGGAGGTTTTTTTGTCTTCATATCTCAGTGTCTTCTCTCTTTTTTTTTTTCAAAAGGAAAACAAAGATTTTATAATGCTTATCTTTTTGATCAAAAACTTGAAACATCTTTCTCAAGAGTACAGGGTTCTTTTTTTTTTTTTTTAAAGCTTCTGCTTTTATACCTAGAGGTGTATTACAGATTGTCATAACTGATAAATCAATGACAAATGTAGCCACTTCATTTTGCTGGAGAAATAGACAATTGTGGTAGCGGCTGACCATTTATTTAATTATGTGGTAAGTACCACATGATGAGAGGGCAAAGTTAATTGATGATTTGGGCTATCTCAGCCAGGGTACAGTTTACATGGCAATTACGCTGGGATCATCTAACTGTAATTGGCAAGTAATTTTGTAAGTGAAGGAACATGACAGCTCATTTACATGGTGTTCACTGAGGAAAATTTGGGGACATTTATCAACTACTTCCAAGTGAAGAGTGATTGTACCAGTGTCTCCCAAAATGCCACAAGCTGTTTAAAAGCTATGTGGGGAGATTTGTGGTACAAATCTCCATGCATTCATTTCCCTGAACATTTGTTAGTTATGTGCTGTGTGCCAGGCACTGTCCTAGACACTGAGGATACAAAAATGAGTAAAATAAAGAGTTCTACTCTCAAGGAACTCTTGTATGCAAAACAGACACATCAATAATTTTAACACAACGTAGTAAGTGAAGATTTGAACTCTGCACAAGTACCGTGGGTGCCAAGGGTGGGGAAACCAGTTGGATCGAAGATGGTCAGGGAGAGCTTACTAGAGAAGGTCACACCTGAGATGAATCTTAAAGGATGCACAGGGCTTTTCAAGGGGAAGAGCTTGCCAGGCAGAAGTGCCAGCCAGAGTAGAATCGGAGTAGCAAGACAGCTGATGTGAGCTGGAAACTTTAAGCAATCCAGGCACATTTCAAGGCAGATATGTGGTCTGTGAAGTTGAGTTGGCTGAGATCTCAGAGAGCCCTGTAGGTCATGCTCAGGGCCTGGATCTTATTCTCCACCCTGGCAAGCCATTGCAGAGTCTTAATGTCAGAGTTGTTTTGTAGGAAGGTCATTTTACATAATGAAACCACTTACATTATTGCAATATGCCAGGCTCCATTCTGCATGTATCAAGGCATTTCATCCTCACAACAGCCCCATGAAGTGGGCATTAACATTTCCCCTCATCTATAGATGAAGTAACTGAGTACACAGAGGTTGGCCAAAGCTACACAATGGGCGATGGAGGAGCCAAGGTTTGAACCCAGGCTGTCCAGCTCCAGAGCCCTTGCTTGTCAACAGCCCCGTTCTACACCATGTCATAACTCCCTTGACACAGCTGACTGCAATTCCTTGTTTACACAGTGTCCCCCACCTCCACCCCAGCACACGTACACGCACACACACACACATGACTGTGAGCTCTGTGAGAGCAGGGACCATGTCTGTCTTGTTTATAGCCATATCCTTCAAGCTTAAGACACTACCTGCACCTTCATAGGCATACAACAAATAAGGAGTAAGTCTAGTTTTGAGGAGGGCTGTGATTTGAGTTAACCTGGCAAGGGGTGATGATGAAAGCCTTAATCTAAGGCAGTGTTAGTCAATATGGAGAGATGAAGAAGTGGAAATAAATAGTCAGGGCTTGCTGATTGATTGGATGTGTGGATTTTGTTGGAATCTTCTCACAGTGCTCCTGATTTCCAACCCATACACTGGAGGGATGACTTGGCAAAAGAATGTGAAGCAGTGGGAAGCTTACACTGTTCTTCACAGAGTTCCTAAATTCCTGAGAAGAAATGTTGCGGACTCGGGATGAGACCTTAGAAGAGACTTCCCTTGAGGTGGTTAAAAATAGAAGGGACACATCTGCCTGGGATGGTTGAGAGACAGAGCTGCCCTTGGGTAGATGAGTGGTTAGATAGCCTTTGGGATTCTTTCCCTTTTGAACATTCTCTGATTTCAAATAAATCAAAAGTCTCCCAAGCTGCCTATGCTTAACTGCCTGGCTTAGAGAAGGTAAAACCAAAGTGTTCAAGGGCTGGGAAATATTGAGTCCAAATGCCTGGATGATAAATAAGGAAACAGAAGCCCTGATGGGCTAAATGACTCATCCAAGGGCACACACTTGAGGCAACAGGAATAGCCAATCATTGGATTCTCAGTCTGGGCGTAACTCTTCCCCTTTCCTCTTTCTGACTGAACACACATTCTTCCCCATGTCTTATACAGCAGCATTTATGTTTTAGGGGGTCCTCTGTGCGCAGGCCTTTGCCGGGTAGAAGCATACAGCAAAGAAAACCTGGTATCTGCCCTTGAGGAATTCAGAGAACCTCAACAATAAAGAACCCTTATCACCTGAAAATGTCACAAACTACCATCTATTACATAGAATATTTGGAAAATAGAGAAAATGAATTTTAAAATTCATAATGTTTTTTTAGTCTCACTCATTGCCTGGCACTGCTTTAATGCTTTATATTTATTATCTCCAATTCTCAGTGTTTCAATGCTTTACATTCATTATCTCTAAGTCTCACAGCCACCTAGAAGTTAGATAGTATTATTTCCATTTTATATTTCAGAAAACTAAAGTACCCAGAGCTTGTTCCCTAAGATCAGACCATGGTAACTCCAAGTTCAACCCTGTACAAATTATGTTAACATTTTGTTGTGTTTTTTTGCAGTCTTTTTCTAAGTACTAAGACTATTTACTTATACATGTGTAATTTTATCATAGATACAATTTGGAATCTTCATTTTTTGTGGCATGTTCTATGTATTGTCCATGTGATTGTTTAGTCTTCATTTTGATGGCTATCTAATGTCTTATCAAGTTTTCAGGAGGTTCTTAAATGCTTACTCATATAAATCTTCCAATTCTTGATATATGTGGCATTTTAAAGATATATTTTGAGGACAGGTACATCTGCCCATCCTCTGTGGATGGCATTGTGGAGAGGAGAAGAGAAACTCCACGGAGGATCATGGCTTTCTTCTCCCCCAGGAGCCCCTCTGAGAATGGAGAGTGGTTCTGGGCACAGCTCAGAGTGGAGCCTCGGCAGAGATGGCCTGAGGCAGATAGCAGGTGACTTTTCAAGCCTTGGCTTTTCTGACTGAACACACATTCTTCCTCCTGCCCTTGTAAAAAGGCAAGTTTTCTTTTTCTTAGGGTAGTAAAAATCTTTTGTGTGAAGAAAAAGTGTCATCAAGTGTCTTATTCATCAGCATATATACCATCTCTTTAAAATGACAGTGGGAGTAAAAGTTCATCAGTTCAATATGTCTTTCACATTTGGAGACTCCTGACTAATAACCTCTGGTATTTATCATCAGAACAGCCAAAGAACTAAATTCTGGCACATGCTTCTCTCACGCACTGAGAGAAACTTAAAAAGACAGATTTTCTCCATTTTTTTTCTTCTATTCACTTAGAAGGAAAAGCATACCTTTTTTAATTAAAAAAAATATGAGCATGCAGAAACATCTGGCCTGTATTACCATAGCAGCTTCCTAAATGGCTTCCCTGTCTCCAGTCTGCCCTTTTAAAATCAACACTATATGAAATAGCTGGAAAGATTTCTACATCACAGATTTGCACCAGCCACTCTCCCATGTCACTGGCATATTCTTCCATCACTCTTTCATGGTTCTTGGGGTCAAGTCCTGTGTAGCCATAGCTGCTGTCTCTCTTGCTTGCATCCTGCCCTAGCCACACTGAGCTTCTTGTGGCTCCCTGCTTCATGCTATAATGTAGGAGTATCTTCAGGCCCATGTACAAATCAGTTCTTTCTCCACAAGCTCCCTGCTAGGCTCTGCTGAATCCTGGATCCCAGCATGGGCTCCCACAACCCCTATCCAGCACTTATACAGACTATAAACATCCATCTTGTTTGTATTTTATTTTATTTTAAAGGCAGAGTCTTGCTCTATTGCCCAGGCTGGAGTGCAGTGGTATGATCATAGCTCACTCCTGGGCTCAAGCAGTCTTCCCACCTCAGCTTCCCGAGTAGCTAGGACTATATGTGCATGCCACCACACCCAGCTAATTTAGCCTTGTTTTTACTTGGCCAGCATAATTCTTAAATAATTTTTTTTTTTAAAAAACCTTGAATCCCATTGGGCAAGGCATATCACTGTTTAGTTTGCTTAAGGACCCACCACTCTGTGTTATACACTAAACCCTAATTACATATTTATTCTCTGCTGGGTCTTGTAAAGCTACTTGTTTTCTTATCTCCTTTGTACAATAGAATATAAGCTGTTTGAGGATAAGGACTGTATATTGTTAACTTTTGTATCTATAGGCTTGACAAATACTACTCAATAAATATTTATTATATGAATTTATGCCTTGTGAAAAAACAAAACTTAGGCCAGAAAATAATCTAACTCTTTTTGTCCTTTCTACTTATTCATGAACATCACAAGACTAATGGAACTCAGTGGAGCTGGCAAAAACTAACAATATTTCCATCAGGTGATCGAAAGTCTGTATTCATGATTTGATACTGCTAAGATTGAACCACTCTGGACATTTAAGCCTTTGAATGTGCTTATGATCTTTCCCACTTTTTCTTGTACCAGGATATCTGTTTCCGTCACGGCATATATTCCCTTGGTTTTATGTCCACGTGACTATCAAACTGGGCTATTCAGAAATATGAGTGGAAAGGATTAGATATTTTATCTGCTTTGCAAATCTGATCATGACCAAAGTACAATCAGTGGGAATACTCAAAGTTTGTTCCTGCCAATAAGTGGTACATCCAGGTATATGCAAGCTGGTGATGCTAGAGGTTATAGTAATAGAAATGCCCATTGGTGAATCTTTGATAATCCTGTGCTTGTTTCAGTCATTGTGTTTTTCCATTTCCTTAGTTACTCTCTTCTAGTTATTCGTCTAAACATTGCTTTACAGATGCTGAAAAGATCTGGAGTCATCCAGGAACAGGATTACTCATATTTATGGAATTTCATATAATCAGTGCCATAGGACTATGGTAACTGCCTATGGCAATGTTCTTGCCATAAATTCATTCTTCAGAGAATGCTCTGCATTTTCAGGGAGTGCTATGGATATTGCAGAGGGACTGTACACCATAGGGCATTGCTGAAGGATGGAAATGTGTTCAAGTATCAAGTTTAAGGAAAGAACAGCAACAAAAAAATAAAACCCTTTCATCTAAGCTTCCTTCCCTTGGGAAAAGGTGGGGGCAAAATCGAGAGAGCCTATTATAGAATCCTTTAGCAGCCAGAAATTTCATTGACAATTTTGTTAATGTGCCTGCTCGTCTGACTTCTCAGAGGCTCATTGTGAATTCCTTAGTTGATATTATTAATGGTTAATGGGTGCACCTGAAAATCAAGCAATATTGCACCATTTGGGTAACAGTTATGTTAAATGGTTCTTTTCTACAGCATCAAGCTTATCAGATTATCTTTTTCCTAATAATGAATACCTCATCTTTTCCAATTTCCTAATCAAATGCTTCCATGTCATCTTGAAGCAGAGCCAGTTCCAGCTGCATCTATTCTATACTCTTGGCTTCAATTATATCAAATTATTCAACCTACTTACAGTTCCTTAGATTCCCATTTGCTCTGAGACATAGACCTCATGCACCTCTTTGGAAGCTCATGATTACCAACTATTCAAAACAGGTCTATTGTAAGTAAACAGTGAATCAAAGAGAGCCCTAGGCTAAATTTACAGTTATGAGAAAATGTCTCCAATAAGTTTATTCCTAAATTTTGGTGCTCTTGGGTGATCTTAGGTGTTCTCTTTACCCTGTCCCTGCTCCCTAAAACACACATGTATCTCATTCTGCATGGCATTGCTTCAGAGTTGAGGATGTCCGTGGCAGTGGCAAAAAGCAAGTGCAGTCATGTTTTGACTATAAATAACAAGCATTTAGTTTTTCATAGGTAATATATAGTTTGGATTGATCAGAAGCATGAGGTTTCCCATACATTGCCATGTTTTATTTTATTCAACCAGGTACCTGTAGCTAAAAGAGGACAGTACAAGAAATGGTGAACAGCCTTGGGGAAACCTGATATTGTCATTTTCTGTTATATTGGCTGCTGAAACTTTATTGTATCTTATGCCTCTAGTCAGATGAAATGATTCATCATTCTGGACTCATCTTTTAATAATGACTTACAATTATAATAACTTACAATTCTTATCTTTATACTTCATGGCTTGATCTGCATATCTCTATCTCCTTCATTTCTAGGTTCTTTTGATCATTGTTTCAGTATTCTGAACTTTAAAAAGATCCATTTTCTCTGCTAAGAAAAGGAGAGTTCAGACTCACCACTTACCACCCAGGATGACTCAGGCTACACTTCATTCTCCTAGTAACATGTTCAGTTGCCCTTTGGGGCCGGAGGCCATGCTTTATACTCCTAAATCTCTATTGCCCAGCACAGTGTATAGAATGGGCACAGTACATGGTTTCTAAGTGAATGAATGAACCTGAATACCTAATTTCACAATTTATGATTGATTTACTTCTTTAATCCAAAATTACATTCTACCTGGAACTGTATCATTTCAAACTTCTATCAGATATTCTTAATACCAAGTACAGTGCAGTGCAGACCTTCTCAATAAATGTTTAGTGAGAGCAAAACATACATATTTTGGAGACTTATCATGGAGAAGCCAAAATTTGGCCACACAGCATTTCAAAATCCATGCTGGCTCCAATTTGTCAAGGAATGAATTTTCACCCCCCAAATTAACCATTGATTCAATAGATTGGTTAGTGTGATTACTCTCCACTGGACCTCCTATGGTTGGAATGCCTTATGAGATTCCAGAGATGGAAAAATCTTTGGAAAGTCATCTATGTTTCTTGAAATACTTAAATGAAAACCTTCTCCTTCAGAGTGTTACTGTTCAACGGATATCCACAATTCATGCAAACATCTATCGAGCAACTTGTATGTGACATGAATTGGGGAGAAATGTAAAACTGGCAATTTTTCAAATTACTTATAATTTCATAGCCAAGGATAGAAATAAAGCAGCATATAGTAAGATAAATTTTACAGTAGAAGCAGATATAAGGAGCAGAGAGGGGGAGTAATTAATTCCACATAAAGCATTAGGGAAGACACCCTGAAAGAAATGACTCTGAGTTAGATTTCAACTATGACAGCAGTTTTTGTCTTTTGGATAACTATCATGAGTGAAAAATGCCTGATTGTGCTTGATGTATTCGTTTATAAGGCAGTGTCATATTTTAGGGAATAAACTTTTAAAAAGCAAAGATCTGAAAGACATTTAACTCCTCAGTGCAACACTGGAATCTGCCACTGTATTCTTTGTTGTGTGATATCTGAGAAACAGAGCTGAATCAAACCCTACTATATTAATGGGTTTATATATGTACACATAAGGCTAATATATTTTATGCTGCCAATTTTTTATGGTTTCATAAATAGTGCTATCACTAACATTTCTAAAAAATGAAGAAAAGAGCTCATATGTGCTAATAGAAATTCAGTATATTTTATAGAACACTGCTACTCTTGATATAGCCTACGGGATGTGACTTTTCATAAAAACCTAATGAATTTCTAGGTTTGTCAGCTGTTTCCAAACAGATGCACTCAGCTAATCTAATGGAAACATTTTGAGCCCAGATCCCAAATATCAATAGCTTTTAGTATTGCAAATTAGTTTGTCTATTGGGTAAATTGGGCTGTGTGGTTCTTGATAAAAAGTAGCAAGTAATTTTATGTGGATGTTTTATGTGTAACTGCCTTGCCAGGGTTTGATGATCATATTTTTCCTTGCAGAGTTTTAAGTTGAATGTAGACAGTCATTGTGCTCTCAAGGAAGCTGTGGAGGAGGAAGGACACCAACTTCTTGAGCTTATTGCATCTCACAAAGCAGGTAAATCCTCCTGAAATATTGCAAGTCTTTCTGTCTCCAGACTATTAAGAATGAAGAAGCATTGCTGTAAATTACTGCATATATTCACTTCCTTATGTATTATTAATATTTACATTATCAGATTGACCTTCAGGATTTATAAATGTTTCATATACTGCATACAATGCTGTGATACTTATAAAATGAAATACTGCCTCCAAATGGTCTGTTCATTTTATTTTGGGCTTGCTGTTCACCTGAGTTTCAGTTGAAATTACATTCTTGAAAACTTCACATTGACATGCTTTTTGATGTAGGTGCTCTGGAAATAACATTAAGATAATGAATGAGAACTGTATATATGGTTATAATGCATACGCATTAGGGTACTTATAGATATCATTACAGATATAAGGCAAGCAGTCTAAATTATTTCCCTGCCACTTCACACACATGAACATCTTGCAGAGTTTTTGGCCTTCAACCAATTCTTACTCCAGTATTAATATATTTATAAGGAACAGATAATAAATGAAAAATAGTTTTGTCGTTTGGTTATACTTATCCTGATACTAGAAGACCATAAGACAGGATGACTTACAGTTTGGCTCTAGGTTTGAGCTTAACAAAACTAAATAGGAAAAAGATAGTATTAATTGGATTTGCTAATGTTAAAGACTGCTGTCTTAATTCTGGCCTATTTACTGTATTTCTCATTGAATTGACTTGACCTAGTTCCATAGATTTTTTTTATCATTATGAAGTCTCTACACAGATACACACAGAGCGTTTTATTTGGAATGTGAAACTGTAATGTTGCTAATTTTTATACATTGTGATTTTTGTTCCTCATGTATTTTTTTAAGTCAATATACTGAGTCTAAGTCAGTTTCCAAGCCAGTGATCTATGTGGTTATCACATTTTTGTACCCTTATACCTCCTGTCGAGAATTGCCTGTTTCTATTCTGAGTGACAAATGCTGATATGGCAGGTGATGGTAATAGTCACTTAAAAATATTTATATTGTTTAAAATAGCCATCTAATTTACTAAATAAAAATAATGAGTAAAGATTCATTCAGGCCCACAACTTCTGCTTTCCCTTCCTTTTGGAGAAGGACTGAAGGACATGCTGCGGATGATTGCAAGTCAATGGAAGGAGCTGCAGAGGCAAATCAAACGGCAGCACAGCTGGATTCTCAGGGCTCTGGATACCATCAAAGCCGAGATACTGGCTACTGATGTGTCTGTGGAGGATGAGGAAGGGACTGGAAGCCCCAAGGTAAGTGGCTTGAAGTTTTCCTTATTTCCTCTTATTTCTGTCTTCTTTTGAACTAGGCACCACTGAAGTTCTCTTTCCAACCCTAAGGCTTTTTGTTTCTACTGGGTAAACTTTATACCTCTCTCTCTATATATAAACAAAATGAAATGGCTTAGTTTAAAACAATAAAGCCTTCAACTTCCAAGTTTTCCAGGAAGAGGTCTTTTTTTGAAAAGTGGCAGAGAAAGGGGGGACAGTACTTTAGGGGTGAGAGAAAGGGAGACATAAAACATTTAGTAAACAAAACATAAAGCATCTTTAACATGAATAATCAGAATGGTTTTAAATTGTTTTGTTGCAACTATAAATCACTATAATCAGTGCAATCACTCAGCTCTGACATCCATTAGCCGCTTGGTTACAGCAAATTAACAAAGAAGAGAGAAAGTGATTCATTATCTCATTCCTGTTAATGACTATCAGATGCATTGCCTAATTAGGGGATGGTCATTGTAGTGGGAAGAAGGTCATATGCTTTGCTACAAATCTTTTTGCTCCGAGTGTAAGTTCTCCGTAATGGTACATGCACCGAATACAACAAGTACTTTAAAAATGAGTATTGACGTGTTTTGGTTATTCATTTTAGATGTCCAAAATAACCCATAAAACATATGCAATTGAACTTTAAATGAAGCACCTTTTAATACAGACTGGCACTGTTCTAAAGGTATCCTTGGACTCATAATGTGGAAAATAATGTTATTAATTTGATATTTTCATGTAATCACTCCTTTCTTTTGCATCTGTGAAAACCAGCCTCATAATAAATCCAGAATAAAACATATTGTAACATGGGGGAAACAGATTTAAGAGTTCATGGTTTTTATTCCTGGCTTGGACAAAGTAAGTAAATCATCATCAAATCACATTTATTTAACATCCATGTAGATTGGCATTGTACTAAATGTATACAGAGCAAGTTAAACAAACACTTTGCCCTCTTAGACTCACATTTTTAAATGTCGGCAGAGGAGAAACCCATCCAGCCCTGCAATGTTGAGACCCATGCAGTCAGTGAAAAGCTTAGACAATTCACGGCTTTTAAATCTCAAACAACGCCTTTAACTTATTTGTTAGAAACAGAGGATAGAATGATGAGCTCAGTTTCACTTAAAGAAGGCTCCATGAAGAAGGTCGCATTTCAGGAAATATTTAAAGGAAGGTGGAGAGGTGGCTTGGCACATGAGCACGTATTTTAGGAAGTGATGTGATGAAAGGATCAAAGCTGGAACTAATAATATGGAATGGAGAGTGTATTTAGCAGATTTCTCAGGGCAGACTTGGAGCTATTTTAAGGAGTAGGTTGTAGGGAGAAGTTCACTGGGCTAATGCTTTGGCTGTGTGTGGAAGTGGGGAGAGGAAAGATGATGAGAAATGACACAGTTAAAAACTTATTGTAGGAGGCTGAGGCAGGAGGATCACATGAGGTCAGGAGTTTGAGACCAGCCTGGGTAACATAGCAAGACTTTACCTCTGCAAAAAGAAAAAAATGAGCCAGGCGTGGTGGCATGCACCTACAGTCCTAGTTACTCAGGAGGCTGACCCAGGAGGATTGCTTAAGCCCAGGAGTTCAAGGCTGCAGGGAACTAGGATCACACCATTGCGCTCCAACCTGGGCAACAGAGAGAGACCCTGTCTCTAAAAAACAAGTCAAAAATCTTCATTTTAGCTGGGTATGGTGACACGTGCCTATAATCTAAGCTACTCAGGAGACTGAGTTGGGAAAATCACTTTTAAAAAGCTTCATTGTATTTTGTTTATTTAACAAGAATACACTGAGTGCCTACTTTTTAAAAGCTATCCTGTATTGGCTACATTTTACATGCCAGATGCTATTCTATAGCATTTCTGTATTATGTCATTTAATTATCATGACAAATTTTTAAAGTGGCTCTATTTTAATCCCCGATGGAGAAAAGGGGGTGCAAAGAGAGGTTAGGTAACTTCCTTAAGGTCACACAGCTGCTGAGTAGCAGAGCTGGGAGCCCTTTGATCACAGAGCCCATGTTCATCACCACCCAGCGTACTGCCTTTCACTGGCACTGCTCAGGGCCAAGTGTGGGACGAGGCATTAGAGATGAACAATTGGCTTCAGTGCCTGTCTCATGAAGCTTGTGGTGAGGTGTGGGAAACAGACTTTAATAACCCATGCCTTTACAGATTGTGATGTGCTATGAAAGAAAAGAAAAGGGAGTCACAAGAGGTTGGGCCAGCAGAAGTGATTTAGATTAGGGCATCAGGGAGTGAACAGGCCAGTGTGGTTAGAAAGAGAGAAATGTGCAAGGGAAGCTGTTGTACAAGGGGAGGCTTTTGGAGTAAGAAGAGAAATGACGTCATTGCATTGCACTATAAAAACCTCTTACTGGCTATGGTATGGGATATGAGTGGGTGGGGTGGGGTGAGTGGGGGTAGTGTGGGAGCATGCCAAAGTGGACTACAGAGATAGCACAATGACCTAAATTAATGAAAGAGCTATGTTGGAAATGAGTACATTCACCAGCGCCAGTTTGAAATGGACGCTTTGAAATCAGCTTATTGTTTAAGGAGGCATTGAGATAGAATGAAGTTGATAACCCAGTGAGAAAGAGAAAGTGTTATCAAAGAGAAGCCTTGTCAGCGTTTCTCAAAAAGAGGACCTGCCTATCCAGGCTCTTCCTCAGACCATACCAGAACCTCATGGGTGGGGCCCTGGAATCTGCATTCCAATAAGCTGTTGGAGAACCTCTATAATAGGCACTAGGAAGACCCTTTTCCTGCAGGGACTACATGATCCTCACCCAAAATGAATAAGAGAATGTCTGTTGCATTGTTACTTATAGTAGCAAACAATTGGCATCAACTGAAATGTTTAAAATAAGAATGGTTTGATTAAATTATGCTAAATTTCATTCTAATGAAATGTAATGGTTATATAACCATAAAAATCATGTTTTAGAAGAGAATTGGAAATATTGGAGGATACCTATGATATACAATTATATATTTTTGAATATCTTTGAGTTTTCCAAACCTCTCAATGAACAAGAATTATTATAAATAAAAAATAAGAATACATTTAAAAATATAAGAATTAAAAAGTGATAAGAGGTAAAATAGGTGACATTGAGCTGAGGGACTTGAGACATGAATTTAAATATCAAGAAGAAAAAGAAATACATCTGGTTCTTAATGATTAAGGTGCCTTACTTCTTAAGAGAAAACCAAGCAAAAACCCTCCACTTATATTATTCCAAAGGCAAAAATACCTTGAATCACATCAGTTTACCAAGAATAACATTCATGTTTTCCTTTTTAATAGTATTTCTATTCCAGAGCATTTTCATGTCACATTATATGCACAGCATAGTGCATCTAAAAGCAGCTACAAGGAGAGGCTTTTGTAGGTATGTGCAGATGCAGAAGTTGAGGGAGGCCCTGAGATTTTGAGATCTTGACATGATTGAGTCAGCAAAACCCCAGGCCTCTACCTCCCAACTAGTTCTCTCTCCACAATCTTGGCTGAATTTTCTCTGGAAAAATGAACTCATCCATACTCAAGGATGAATTTGAAATCAATTTAACACAAAATATATTTCTTAATTTAAGTTTAAGAAACTATGAAAAAATCAGAATGTTCATGCTTTCTATTTATTTAATATTTATGAACTGCTTCTTTTACTCCCTTGGGCAAACACGTATAATAATAATAGAAAGGCTCAGATTCTGAAGCCAGACTGCTTGAGTTCAGTGATTGGCACTTACCAGCTGTGTGTTCCTGGGAAAATTATTTAACTTCCCTGTGCCTCCGTTTTCTCATTTATTAAAATAGAGGTAAGATAATATCCACCTCAAAGGGCTGTGATACAGATTTAAAAGAGCTGACGCACCTGAAGTGCTTAGAACAGTGCCCAGCACGCAGTAAATCCTAAGTAGGAGTAAATACACAAGACTTCATTTTCTTATTTTATTTTATTTAGAGTTTTGGGTACATGTGCAGGATGTGCAAGTTTGTTACATAGGTAAACATGTGCCATAGTGATTTGCTGCACCTATCAACCCATCACCTAGGTATTAAGTCCAGCTTGCATTAGCTTTTTTTCCTGATGTTCTCCCTCCACCTGTCCCCTCACTGACAGGCCCCAGTGTGTGTTGTTTCCCTCCCTGGATCTATGTGTTCACATTGTTCAGCTCCCACTTATAAGTAAGAACATGTGGTGTTTGGTTTTCTGTTCCTGTGTTAGCTTGCTGAGGATAGTGGACAAGCCTTCATTTTCTAGAGACAAATAAATAATTATAATAAATAAGTTATAAATAATAAACAGATATTATAATGGATCTGATAAATACTCTGATACAGATAGGAACAAAGTGCTATAAATACACTGAGAAGGAAATAACTAAACCTACCTTGGACTATTAAAGAACAATTTACAGGGAGGCATTCATGTTTTAAATGAAAGGTAGACAGGATTTTTGCCAAGGTGAAAATAATGGGCAGCGAGAATAGCACATACCAAGATAGAGAGGTGTGAAAACTGTGGTGTGGCTGGAACCTGGGCCCTTGTTGCAGATGATGAGTAGGCCAGCCTGCCACAGTCTGCACCAAGACACAACAATGTGACAAAAAACGATCCTTAATGATCAGTGATTTGACAATAATTCCTCCTATGTCTCTATTAATATAATCCAAGCCAGAGTGAGGTCTCTATACAGAATAAACCTAAACATACTGTTTAAGCCGAAATTTTTATTGTTATATTGCAATAAATACAGCATACTTAAATAGGTTACCCTGAAGTTCTCCATGACTAAAAGCTGGATTTGGCTTCTTAGCCATTATGTCAGCCCTCTTTCCATGATGTGACCTTGCACAGGTCATGTACAGATTGTGCCATGAAATACATCTCCAAGCACAGCAGTTATGATCATCTATTTCATCTTAGACCTAAAGAGGAACTAAAATTAAAACATGATAAAAAATAACTCCAGAATTCATCTTAGGTTTACTTCAGAAGCTACTGGGAGCTTGAGAAGCATAATAGAAAATCTAAGGAATATATCTAGGGGGTATTTTTCTTTTTTTACCTTGTTTGAGAGACTGCAGAAAAGGACTTGGTTTTAGAAATCTTGTAAAGAGGGAGGATAGGAGGAAATTCAAAGACTCTGGGAAACTTCTCCCCTAGGACTTGGCAGCATACCTTATTTGTTGTATTTCATTTTTTAAAAAAGTGTTTTCTCAGGACTGTGAGATCTTTTATACATGGAAATAGAGAACAGAATTCACCAGTTCTAGAAATAGAGCTTCAGCAGTCACATCTAAGAAATGAAAATATGCTTATAATTATATATTTTTACTTTAAGATAGATTGGTGAAAGTTTATCACCTTGATTAGGCTTTCAGTATGTTCAATTTTTTTTTTTTTTTTTTTTTTTTTTTTTGAGACAGAGTCTCGCTCGGTCTCCCAGGCTGGAGTGCAGTGGCCGGATCTCAGCTCACTGCAAGCTCCGCCTCCCGGGTTCACGCCATTCTCCTGCCTCAGCCTCCCGAGTGGCTGGGACTACAGGCGCCCGCCACCTCGCCCGGCTAGTTTTTTGTATTTTTTAGTAGAGACGGGGTTTCACCGTGTTAGCCAGGATGGTCTCGATCTCCTGACCTCGTGATCCGCCCGTCTCGGCCTCCCAAAGTGCTGGGATTACAGGCTTGAGCCACCGCGCCCGGCCTAGTATGTTCAATTTTTTAATGGTCTACAACTGAAGGGATTTCAAAACATAGTGAATAACACCTAACAAAAGCTACATTTTTTTGACCTTTCAAGGCAAAAAACAAAAATTCTGAAAGCAAGAAAGCATCTTAAATTTTATACATAGCCTCCTTTAAACTATTCTTATCTTCTCTTTCTTTATTTTTCACTTATAAAGCATGCATTATTACAGGTATCTTAGAATGGAGACCAGGATTTCCCCATATGACTTATCCAACTTTGCATACTGAACGCATGCAACAACAGTTCCTTCACCCCTTTTAAGGAAACAGATAAGTTTCCAGAACAAAGAATATTTGAAGATTTTATTGTAAATTCAGAAAACTTACAGCTACTACAAGGGTGACCTAGCCTGAGTCCCAACCAACATCTTCATTTCTTTAGTGAAAGGAGACAGAGAGTTAGCTGCTTTGAACTCTAGGATTGTGCTCATTTTATCTGCCTTCTTTGAGGCACTTAGATTGAAGTCATCTTCCTTTGGAAATGGATATCAGACTATGAAGGTCATCAATGTTATCTGTTCAACAATAACAGAAGAGTAAGCTTAAGGATATTCCTTATATATGTTTGCTCAGCCCTGTGAATGAAAGTATTAGATATTGGCTGATAATTTACATCTATGTGGCCTTTGACTTGGGTATATTGCTTACAATATACCCATTTGACCTTTCTTTAGATGTCAAGAGAGGGCAAGTCCAGTGTTAACATGTGTTTTTGTTTGTTTGTTTACCAGATGCCCAAGTCTTAACCCAGTATCTATGCTAATGAATTATGGGTAACTTTCTTTAACTGAAGGGATATAAAGGAGTCATCTGGGGAGTTTCTTGGCAAGATGTTTTCTCTGTATTTTATGGTATCTCTCGGGTAATAGCGCAACTGGCTAATATTTTCTTAGAATAGAACTTGATCCTAATTTTTCCACAGCATTGGTGAGACAAAGTATTGGCTCTACATTCTTTTCTTTTCTGGCTCAGAAGCTCATGGAGTTAGCATGTTCCTTAATATAAGATCTTCAGAAACAGCACTAATGCAATCAATGGGAATTGCATTTATGTGTTGTCAGTCCCACATATACTGATGCACACATTTATAAGGAACTGCTTGAGACACTTTGCTGTCTTCCTCATGCAAACGAGAGCACAGGTATATGTTATCGAAAGAAACCAGAAATGATCTAGTAAGATTAAATTGTGCCTAAAGTAATAGAAAGGAAAACAACAGGCAAAGGCCTGGCCATTATTTATTGAGTGCCGACAGAGAACTCTGCACTCTGCGCAGTGCCAGGCCAGACATGAGAGAAGACATGCTTTACTGCTTAGTGGTCTTATCATTTCAGTGTAAGCACATAGTGTAACATCTTGTCTAAGGTACTTTGGGCTATCTTAGATCTAGAATGATAGATTACCTAAGATTCAGATCATCTTAATTAGGATGTTGGCAGATTGAAATGGAATGGGGTTCTTGATGCAAGCAAATGAGCATAAATACATTACCAATTCCACCTCTTCTGTGCAGAAATCTTTCTAAAAGCCAGTATCCGATCTGGTTCCTTTCCTACTGAATTATATAAACATAGTCCTGATTTGCAGTATCTAGGGAGAACTCTTCTACTGTGGATTTTTCAATAACCCCTTTTTTTTCGTTATCAGAAGGGTAACTTTTCTTCAAAAGTATTTTTTGAAAGACAGAAACAAAAGTGAGTCCTTCTTTGAATATCAGTGTGGTTACTAAGTTTGTGATAGAATCCAATAAAAAATAGTTTTTCTAATCTCCTTGAGTCACTTAAATTTGCATATTATAAGACGTATGGGTGGAAAAAAAAAAGACGTATGGGTGGATCTAAGATGAGGAATTTTTTAATGGTCTGCCACTCTCTTGAGATGACTGAGAAAAATGGTTGGGAAAATAAAAATATATACTAGGTCAAAGGACAGCTAATGGTCATGGTCTGTGTAATGTATAAGAGCATAGCACGCTGAGCGTGGTGGCTCATGCCTGTAATCCCAGCACTTTGGGAGGCTGAGGCGGGTGGATCATGAGGTCAGGAGTTCAAGACAAGCCTGGCCAATATGGTGAAACCCCCTCTCTACTAAAAATATAAAAAATTAGCCAGGCGTGGTGGCATGTGCCTGTAGTCCCAGCTACTCAGGAGGCTGAGGCAGGAGAATTGCTTGAGCCTGGGAGGCGGAGGTTGCGGTGAGCTGAGATTGTGCCACTGCACTCCAGCCTGGGCGACAGAGTAAGACTGTCTCAAAAAAAAAAAAAAAAAAAAAAGCTTATCTTATTTTGTTTTTCACACTATACTTCCATTGCTGATGGCCTTGAGAATGGAAACATTTGGCCCAGCAAGAATCTGAGAGTAAAATTCTTTGATGTCTCTAATCAACACAGGGAGAAGTCATTGGCAGGAATAGGTAGCTTACTTTTTTCCTATTTAGTCCAAGAATACCTGATCTCTGAATCTGCAATACCTAAAGTTGCAAAGATGCTTGGTATTGTTTACAAACTTACAGTCTGTGGAAAGCAGCCATTTTTATTGGCAGATCTCACATTTTGTAACTCAGTCTGATCAATTTTAGATATGATATAGAGTAAACACATTAGAAGCACTTTGTGCTACATAGTGGAGGTCAAACATTTAAAAAATCTATTAATATAAGTATTTAAGCACAAAAAAAGAAGGCAAGATACAGAGTTGCTTCTAAAAAACACTTTAAAACTAATAAGTAAATTCTTTGAAAGTGTGAAACAATTACCTCAGTGTGTGACTTACACTTTTTCCTGAAATGTGTTGTTTCTGGCAGGGGAGCAGGCTGAGCCTGGGAGAGCCCTGCCTGCTAAAGGGATTACTCCGCTCTGGCTTTTGTGTTTATTGAGTCGCCTAGGCCTTCTTATTAAATGGCAGTTTTCAAATGTACACACACCTGCACTCAGCACCCTAAATACTCCAAATGCTTGTTTAACTTTTCTCACACCCAGAGTATCTCTCCCATTTGGTGTAGTCAAATGGCATTGAGTTGTCCACGTTTTGCTTGTTCTTTCTCTTTGGAATGTAGCCATTTATGCGGTTGTAATGCTACCAGAGACAGAGTGTTTTTTAAGGTACTGTACTGCTCTTTGCCACCAGTACTCAGAGAACATTCCCAGTCTTAGCTCCCACTGTGCCTAAATGAAGGTTTATGTTTCTCAGGAAACATTAACTAGATTGGAGGTCCTGCCAGGCAGAACTCAGGGACCATCTTTCTGCAGGTTCCAGGCCATTTTGCATTGGATTGAGGCAGCGGCTTCTCATTTTTATACTCATTTGGCCTGCAGAGGCCAATACTTGTTTAGCATTACCTCCTGCAGAGCTCAGCAAGGTCGTGGACATCCCTGAGTGAGAATAGGGAGAAGGAAAAAAGGAAGCCTAAATCAAGAGACTAAGACAAAAGAAAAGAGAGACTAGAAAGAAGAGAGAAGGAACAGAGGAGAAAGATTAAAGAAGGAAGCATGTGTCTAGTGAAATGTGGTAGAAGCTAAAAAACATTGCCTCAGCTGTCTTTAGAGGCATTTGTTCCACAGGCTGCCCAAGTCCGTTTCATGGACCTTAGTGTATTCATGAGGTCTCTCTCTCTGACACACACACACACACATGCACACACATGTTCATTCCTTTCTCAGTCTCTGGAAATCAAAAGCAGAAAAACTTTGTTTAATTTTGACATCTTAGATATTATTGTGTAACCATTGTGTGTGTGAGTGTGTTTATACAACATATTCTATTGATAGGGTTAGCGCTCACAACGGCCTTGCTATAGTTTAGGTTCATGTAAAGCCTTTTACCTGGGTTTGCTTCTTCATTCTTCCCAACAATGCCAGGAGTCCTAACTCCTATTATTATTTTCCCTTTACTGACAACAACAACAACAACAACAACAACAAAAACTTAGGTTCCAAATGCATTAGATAATCATTGAGACAGTCTTCTTAGACACCTTCCATAACAAGGGAAAGGACAAACTTCTTAGCCCATCATTTGATTCTAGCTGCTTAGTTAAGATTTATGTCAATGTTTTATTTCTTAATTCTTCTAGTTTACCCACCCTTTTCCAAATATATTTTTCCTTTTCTTTGTTCTTTGCTCTTGCTTATGGCTTTTCTCATTCTCTCCATCTATACTGCTTTTATTCATCCTTAGAATAGATTAATATTTAAAATGTAACTACAACATGATGATGTAGCTCTGGACAGGATACTGTACCTCTCCTTGCTCACTGCCTAGCAGTGGAGAAAGATGTGCACAAATGTAGTTCTAAATTAAAGCAGACTGTGCAATAAATACAAGAGATACAGAAACTGGGGGAGGGAACATTATTTCAACCTGATGGGCTCTGGGAAGGCCTAAGAGAAGATGGATTTTGTGGAGTTCTGTAATATTCAGCTAAATTGGTAATAGAAAGATGTTGGAGGGACAGCATTCCTGACATAGGAAATAGCATGGTCAAAAGTATGGAAAAGGGAAAATATGAGGGACATCGAAAGTGAACAGTGAATAGTTTGGCTTTTTGAGCATACAGCATCCATGTGTTTATGAGCAAGAGATGAGGACTTAGTGAAAGATAGATCCTGAAAAAGTTTGACCTATATACTGGACAGCTTTGGATATCAGGCTGAAGAGTTGTGTTTTACTGGTGTGCCCTGTGTGTTTTTGATGACTGAATTTGGTCATAGAAAACAGATGGCAAAGGTAGGATGAAAGAGGAAGGACTGAAAGTCAAGACAATGAATTAGGAAACTACTACAATAACTAAAGGCAGGCCAAGGCAAAGCAGTGGCTGTGATAATATAAGGAAAAAAGTAAGAGTGATAGTCTGGAAGAAGAAATAATAGGATTTGGTATCTAGGGGATGGAGCCTCAGGGAAGAGTTAACAATGACTTAAAGGAATTGAGCATGAGCAGTTAGGAGAATGGTATTACCATTAACTGAAGTTGGACACATTTCGATAATGAACAGCTTTGAAAGGGAAGATAATTAACTCTGTTTAGAACAGTGACCTTGATGCACAATTAATAAGAATATCTAGGTGTGTAACCTGAGCATAGATATTTTTGTAACCTCCCCAGGTGATTCTAAAGTACAGGAAAGTTTGCGAACAAAGATTTAGTAAGGAGGAGAAACCTGAAAATCAATGCTATGTTCTTGTGTAACAGTTGAAAAGGCAAGCCTGAAGCTCGGAGTAGAGGTCAGTGTTAAGGATGTAGGTTTGGTAGTCCAAATAGAAATAATAGCTGTAACCTTGGAAGCTGATTTTAACAAGAGACTATTCTGTGAGAATAAAGTACATGTGCAATAGAACTTTAAGGAAAGCCTAGGGTAACTGAGAGCCAGGATACCACACTAAAACTGGGGGTTCCTAACTGGATACCCTTTATTTCTTTCTCTTGCCTGATTGCCCTAGCCAGAACTTCCAACACTATGTTGAATAGGAGTGGTGAGAGAGGGCATCCCTGTCTTGTGCCAGTTTTCAAAGGGAATTTTTCCAGTTTTTGCCCATTCAGTATGATATTGGCTATAGGTTTGTCATAAATAGCTCTTATTATTTTGAGGTACGTTCCATCAATACCGAATTTCTTGAGCGTTTTTAGCATGAAGGGCTGTTGAATTTTGTCAAAAGCCTTTTCTGCATCTATTGAGATAATCATGTGGTTCTTGTCGTTGGTTCTGTTTATATGCTGGATTACGTTTATTGATTTGCGAATTGTCCCTGTTTGCAGATGACATGATTGTATATTTAGAAAACCCCATTGTCTCAGCCCAAAATCTCCTTAAGCTGATAAGAAACTTCAGCAAAGTCTCAGGATACAAAATTAATGTGCAAAAATCACAAGCATTCTTATACACCAGTAACAGACAAACAGAGAGCCAAATCATGAATGAACTTCCATTCACAATTGCTTCAAAGAGAATAAAATACCTAGGAATCCAACTTACAAGGGATGTCAAGGACCTCTTCAAGGAGAACTACAAACCACTGCTCAGTGAAATCAAAGAGGACACAAACAAATGGAAGAACATACCATGCTCATGGATAGGAAGAATCAATATCGTGAAAATGGCCATACTGCCCAAGGTTATTTATGGATTCAATGCCATCCCCATCAAGCTACCAATGAGTTTCTTCACAGAATTGGAAAAAACTGCTTTAAAGTTCATATGGAACCAAAAAAGAGCCCGCATTGCCAAGACAATCCCAAGTCAAAAGAACAAAGCTGGAGGCATCATGCTACCTGACTTCAAACTATACTACAAGGCTACACTAACCAAAACAGCATGGTACTGGTACCAAAACAGAGATATAGACCAATGGAACAGAACAGAGTCCTCAGAAATAATACCACACATCTACAGCCATCTGATCTTTGACAAACCTGAGAGAAACAAGAAATGGGGAAAGGATTCCCTATTTAATAAATGGTGCTGGGAAAATTGGCTAGTCATAAGTAGAAAGCTGAAACTGGATCCTTTCCTTACTCCTTATATGAAAATTAATTCAAGATGGATTAGAGACTTAAATGTTAGACCTAATACCATAAAAACCCTAGAAGAAAACCTAGGTAGTACCATTCAGGACATAGGCATGGGCAAGGACTTCATGTCTAAAACACCAAAAGCAACGGCAGCAAAAGCCAACATTGACAAATGGGATCTAATTAAACTAAAGAGCTTCTGCACAGCAAAAGAAACTACCATCAGAGTGAACAGGCAACCTACAGAGTGGGAGAAAATTTTTGCAATCTACTCATCTGACAAAGGGCTAATATCCAGAATCTACAAAGAACTCAAATTTACAAGAAAAAAACAACCCCATCAAAAAGTGGGCAAAGGATATGAACAGACATTTCTCAAAAGAAGACATTCATACAGCCAACAGACACATGAAAAAATGCTCATCATCACTCGCCATCAGAGAAATGCAAATCAAAACCACAATGAGATACCATCTCACACCAGTTAGAATGGCAATCATTAAAAAGTCAGGAAACAACAGGTGTTGGAGAGGATGTGGAGAAATAGGAACACTTTTACACTGTTGGTGGGATTGTAAACTAGTTCAACCATTATGGAAAACAGTATGGCGATTCCTCAAGTGTCTAGAGCTAGATGTACCATATGACCCAGCCATCCCACTACTGGGTATATACCCAAAGGATTATAAATCATGCTGCTATAAAGACACATGCACACGTATGTTTATTGCGGCACTATTCACAATAGCAAAGACTTGGAATCAACCCAAATGTCCATCTGTGACAGACTGGATTAAGAAAATGTGGCACATATACACCATGGAATATTATGCAGCCGTAAAAAAGGATGAGTTTGTGTCCTTTGTAGGGACATGGATGCAGCTGGAAACCATCATTCTTAGCAAACTATCACAAGAAGAGCAAACCAAACAGCGCATGTTCTCACTCATAGGTGGGAACTGAACAATGAGATCACTTGGACTCGGGAAGGGGAACATCACACATCGGGGCCTATCATGGGGAGGGGGTGGGGGGAGGGATTGCATTGGGAGTTATACCTGATATAAATGATGAATTGATGGGTGCTGACAAGTTGATGGGTGCAGCACACCAACATGGCACAAGTATACATATGTAACAAACCTGCACGTTATGCACACGTACCCTAGAACTTAAAGTATAATAATAAAAAAAAAAAACTAGGGGTTAAGTGAGAATCTACATCCTCACGAGTGAAACTTTCAGGCCCTACTGCCCAGAATACTGGCAGCCGGGGAGTAGTAGTATAGCAGGTCAAAGGAACTCGTCATGGAGCAAGAGTGAACTTAGCATGTTTATAGACTGAAGAATAGGACTAATGAAAAAGGGAAACTTGAAGGAGATGGTTTCAAGGGCAAGAAAGATGAATAGTTGTTGGTACAGTGATTCAGATGAGGAGAGGAAGTGAATCAGTGGAGCTGTGATTTTCAGGAAAGGAGGATACATCTTCTGAGTTAGGACAGAAAGAGGGAAGGAAGCCAAAGAATTTAGAATGAAGACAAACTCAATGAGATTCATCAGTGGAGCAATTATTTGAATAGAGGGAGGGTAGAAGCTGAGGAGGGACTAGAGAACAGAGTAGGAGTCAAATCCTATCCTCTCAAAAGAGATTTCCTAAAATTTTCTAGTCCTGTTTGACCACTGTGCCCTCTAAACTTCTCACTTACTGTTTGTACCATACATTTGGTGATTAATCTCACACAGCCTTGTAAAACACCATTTTCATTGTGGTTTTTAACTTCCATTTGTATCTTTCATAATTAACTTTTCAGGTGATTACCACCCATCATGATCGCAAACTCCTTGGGGCAGCAACTATATCCTAAGCTTTGTTTTACTCACTTTACACATTATTTAAGCTTTAAAATGTGTTTTAGTTAATTTGATTATGCTAATATCATGTTTAGTTATAATATCCTTTTTAAAGCCAAAGACAGAACCCTACTTTATCGTCTCATCTTTCATAATACTTTCTTTATCTTAGCTGTGTAAATCATGGCACAATCCCATTTTAATATCTGTTCTTTCTTTCTACACTTCTCTCCCATTTTCTTTGCTGCTTTTTTTTTTTGTAAATAAAACAATCTTTAAATCAACTTTTAGAGGAGCCATTTCACCTATTTTTTCCCAAATAACTAGGCATTTATTCCTTAAAAATGTGATTTTATTGTAGTGTGAATTTATTATTATATTCATACTTCCTTTAGGCAGGTCTAGTTGGTTAATTATGTTAATAGATTGTTAGATTTTTTAAAACCTTCATTTAAACAGCCTTGCTGAAAGGATATACTCTGAGTTGCTTCTTTGAAAAACACTAAAACCATCTAATATGACTTGGTAGCTGACCAGCACACTGGTTGATGAAATTTGTAGTCCTTGCTCCAAAGCTCTCTAACAAGATTAGGTGAGATTGAACTTCAGAAGGTAAAGGTCTCTAAATTGACATAAATTCAAAGGGCAGAACTAGATCATACTACTATTTGAATCGCTATCAAAGTCTAATTTCTGACATATTATATTTGGTCCATTGCAATTTGTGTACATACACATCCTTCTAGTAAATGATGAATGAGGTTTAGCTAACATAATGTAGTTTATACACTTCTAGACATTTGTTGGAAATATATGATTGGGGAGCTCTTTTCTCTGTAAAATGACCTGAATCGCTTTTCTGGAACACAGTCTCTCTGTTTTATGCTAGACACAAACACAGACACTCAGGCATTTTTTCCAAACCAGCTTGGTTGAATTTATTTCTCTGCTGTCTTTCACTTGATACCTCTTGTGTATACTCAAGCTATCATTAGATAGATGGGGAGCAAATACGGAATTTCACTGGATAGTGTCATCTGGCTAAAACCATTCATTTTTAAGGGAATTAGACCATTTCTAATGGGAATTTTTGGGCCAGTTTTGAGACTAGAAAATGATTAGTTAAGCTTCATCAACATATTTGAACTTCTAGTGTTTGAACCTTCTGAAGTTTATTCATAACTTGAGGGGCTATGCATTGTGAATTATGAGGAATTTCAGAAAACTCCTCTGTCTTGGTTCTTTTCTTCTTTTCTGCTGCTCATCCCAAAGCCTTCATTTCTTTTCTAGCTGAAAGTAAGCTAATAATAGTATGATATAAACTTGTGATTCTGCTGCTAAGCAGACTCAATAGCATCAGTGATAATGACTGTTGTAGGGTAATGCCAACCTGCTTACTGTGTTGAAATTTTCCTCACTGAGACTTTGGAGGTTCTCTTACCTGGCCTGTTGTACACCTAGCAGGCACCTTCACACTGACCACCTTTTTTGATCACACGTTGTTTCTCTTCTTAACGAACTCTTCTGAGAGCTGTATACACATGTTTAAAATGGCAGCTTTCTGGACCCCACTACCCATCTTTGTTAATGAAGTTCTTGGGACACAATGTTTTTTCCTCTCAAGTGAATTAGACTAAATATGACTGAACAGAAAACAAAATGTATATTTCAAAATTATCATCAAGTAGTGCTGCTACTATTTTTTGTTGCATTTTAGAGTGAAATCATCTCATTTCCTAGTGAGAACTTTTTAACTATTACTATTAATCAGTAATTGAAAATTTCCCCTCATTTTTGGTTGAAGGCTAAGAATTATTAACTGTATAATACAGGACAAGGACAGTAATATGAACAAAGATATCGCTGAATGAAAATAAATTTGATATTCCAAGTGTTTTTCTTCCTTGCTATTATTTTTGTATTTTTTCCAATTGTGTGGTGGTTTTCAGTTGAAGTCCTGCTTCAGACCTTTGGCAAATAGCATCTTTTATCATTATCTACAGATACTTTTTGTCTCACTTATACACAAAAAGCTTAATGACTATGCTCCATTGGCTAATACACAAAAGGGAAATCAGGTAAAAGAGTTTGAAGATGAAATCTCTGGAAAGCCTGCATTTTAAGCAGACTTTCTCTCATAACAGTCTTGTGTCAATGAATGCCTTGAAATAGAAGCTCTTGTTTTGTGTAATTTTCCAAGGCAATCAATAGTTCTTTCTTCTCATAAGTGGCAAAATTTGATATTAGGAAGTATAGATATACTTCTCATAAAAGGGAGTGTGTTGGGGATGTTGCACTAATGATACAATCTGCAACAGCAGTATCAGATAATGTTTATTAAGCTTAATTTGGCAGGCATTGTGGACTACCTAGCCAATAGCCATTTTCCTCCTTTGTCCTAACAACACCACTTGTTTTGTCCACATACTACTTTCTTTTATGGTGTGTGGTTCAGGTGAAGTGGACCCTATTCCTAGCCCAGCCAGCGAATCACAGTTAGTCTATGAGGCAACCGGCTCCCTTTGCATAACTACTTGATGTACTTCTGGCCAGTGAGATATGAAGAGTCTATGGGGCCTTGGGAAAGGTTTTCTTTCTTTTGAAAAAGAGATAAACAAGGCTGGGCGCGGTGGCTCACGCCTGTAATCCCAGCACTTTGGGAGGCCAAGGTGGGCGGATCACGAGGTCAAGAGATCAAGACCATCCTGGCCAACATGGTGAAACTCCGTCTCCACTAAAAATACAAAAATAGCTGGGCGTGGTGGTGCACGCCTGCAGTCCTAGCTACTGGGGAGGCTGAGGCAGGAGAATCACTTGAATCCAGGCAGTGGAGGTTGCAGTGAGCCGAGATCACGCCACTGCACTCCAGCCTGGTGACAGAGCAAGACTCCGTCTCAAAAAAAAGAAAAGAAGAAAATGTTCCCTTTCAAGCTCTGGATGCTTTCACAAGGGCAAGAAGCTGAGGTACTATCGCCATTTTGTCACTATAAATGGAGCTAGGTCAAGGATAATGCTTAATATGCCAAGGATGGCAGAGGAGAAAGATGGGTTCTTTATATCATTGAACAGCTGAATGAACCAACTCTTGAGATGTTTGACCTTCAGCACTTTTTATAAGTTCCTTCTTTTTTTTTTTTTTTAACCTTCCTCTAGTTGGAGCTGAAATTTTCTGTTATTAGGGACAAAAACATTCTGCCTTAATGAAATATTGTAGTCTGTTGAGTATTATATAATTTGAATATTTCTCTACCTTTTGAATCTCACAATACTTCCTTTCACGTTTCCCTGAATGCTAAACCATTACTTTTTTTTTTTTTTTGAGACAGAGTCTTGCTCTATCACCCAGGCTGGAGTGCGGTGGCGTGATCTCTGCTCACTGCAAGCTCTGCCTCCCAGGTTCACACCATTCTCCTGCCTCAGCCTCCCAAGTAGCTGGGACTACAGGCGCCTGCCACCACGCCCCGCTAATTTTTTGTATTTTTAGTAGAGCTGGGGTTTCACCAGGATGGTCTTGATCTCCTGACCTCCTGATCCACCCACCTCGGCCTCCCAAAGTGCTGGGATTACAGGCGTGAGCCACTGCGCCCGGCCTAAACCATTACTTTTTAACCTCTTCTCAACTTATTGCTACATGGTGACTTTGTTCACACTAACACTATTAAAATTATTCTCATCAGTGTTCCCTCATGACTTCTTGGTTACCAAATCAGCCCGTTAGCCTCAAATTCCTTTCTATAAATCATTGATTGGTGACTTTTAATTAAGAAGTATTAGCCAATTATTAAAAAATCAAAAAATAACAGTTGCTAGCAAGATTGCAGATAAAAAGGAATACTTATACACTCTTGGTGGGAGTGTAAATTAGCTTGATCATTGTGGAAAGCAGTGTGGGGATTCCTCAAAGAGATAAAAATGGAACCACCATTCAACCCAGCAATCCCATTACTAAGTATATATCCAAAGGAATATAAATCATTCTATCATAAAGACACATGCATGTTAATGTTCACTGCAGCACTATTCACAATGGCAGAGACATGGAATCAACCTAAACCCCCATCAGCGATAGACTGGATGAAGAAAATGTGGCACATATATACCATGAAATACTATGCAGCCATAGAAAAGAAAGAGATCATGTTGTTTGCAGGAACATAGACGGATCTGGAGGCCATTATCCTTAGCAAACTAACACAGGAATAGAAAACTAAATACTGCATGCTCTCACTTATAAGTGGGAGCAAAATTATGAGAACACATGGACACACAGAGGGGAGCAAAAGACACTGGAGCCTTTTGGAGGGTGGAGGGTGGGAGGAGGGAAAGGATTAGGAAAAATAACTAATAGGTACAAGGTTTAACACCTGGGTGACAAAATAATCTGTACAACAAACCCCAATAACAGTTTTACCAGTATAACAAAACTGCACATGTACCCCTGAACTTAAATAAAAGTTAAAAAAAAAAAGTCTTTTTTTTCAAACTAAATCTTACTTATAACCCCAACATATATATACACACACACACACACACACAGAGTAGGATTTTTCAGTTGATTCAGAACCTGGGGGCTTTGCCCTTTGCTCACTGTCCCCTGGGACTTCTCTAGCCCTCCATGTCCCTGACCTCTGCATGTACAACAAACCCCAGGCCGGGCGGCCTGTAATCCCAGCACTTTGGGAGGCCGAGACGGGCGGATCATGAGGTCAGGAGTTCGAGACCATCCTGGCTAACACGGTGAAACCCCGTCTCTACTAAAAAATACAAAAAGCTAGCCGGGCGAGGTGGCTGGCGCCTGTAGTCCCAGCTACTCGGGAGGCTGAGGCAGGAGAATGGCGTAAGCCCGGGAGGCGGAGCTTGCAGTGAGCTGAGATCTGGCCACTGCACTCCAGTCCGGGTGACAGAGCGAGACTCCGTCTCAAAAAAAAAAAAAAAAAACTAGCCTCTGAATTTGACCTTACTACTGGTGCCTCTCCTGCCTCTTCTCCGTTTGCACTATATGTGCCTGTCCTACCCAGAATCCTTCAGTGGCTTTCCATTGCCTACCTATAAAGTTCCTTTCTAGCCTTGTTTCTTTGATGCTCCCTTTTCTTTCTTTGCTAGAGCCACATGAGGGTACCTCTAGTCTCCAAAACTTCCCAGTTTATCTTTTGTTGCTATGCTCTTCTCGTTCAGCTCCCTATCTTTGCTCATTTCTACCTGTTTAATCCTCCCCATTATCATGTTTTATCTCAGTGGTCTGTCTGCCACCCAGTAGCCATCTATAACAAAATGATTCTAAATTTTATCAATTCCCATAGCATTTGTACCTCATTTATAACACTTATCACATTCTGTCTTTGAATTTCATATTAAAGATATTCCTCAAGCTGCATTCTTCTTAAGGTGGGAAACCATTTCCTGTTCGTTGTTCTACACACTGCAATGCTCAGCATAATATATCCCTCAAAGACTATTCTTGAACGAAATGCTTGTTGAGTAACAAAAAAATTATAACACAAATCCAAACCCTTAAATTACGTATGTCCTTTAGGTTGTTTTGTTTTGTTTTGAGACAGGGTCTTGCTCTGTCACACAGGCTGTAGTGTAGTGGCACAATTTCAACTCACTGCAACCTCTGCCTCTCAGATTCCAGTGATTCTTGTGCCTCAGCCTCCCAAGTAGCTGGGACTACAGGTGTGTGCCACCACGCCCAGCTAATTTTTGTGTATTTTTGTGAATTTAATTGGCTAAAAAACAGGGATTTGCCATGTTGGCCAGGCTGGCCTCAAACTCCCGGCCTCAAGTGATCTGCCTGCCTCAGCCTCCTGAAATGCCGGGATTACAGGCAAGAGCCACCACGCCCAGCCCTTCACATCATTTTTTTTTTTTTTTTTTTTTAGTTCTTCAAGCATTTGTTCCTTTTTTGTAAGTTGATTCATACTCTTTGAGATTATGTAGGATTAATTTGATTTAATTAAATTTCATTATATAATGGGATCTAGAACAATTAAATAAAACAAAGGGAAGGTTACTTTTTAATACAAAATATTTTATATCTTTGAATTTCACAGCCTAAAAAAGAAAGAAAAACAAAGCAGTCTACTATGTCCGTACTTGGACATTTTATTTTTACTTTTTTCTACCATTAAAAAAAATGTCTATAGCTTTAGGGGTACCAGTGGATTTTGTTTACATGGATGAATTGTATAGTGGTGAAACCTGAGATTTTAGTGTACCTTTCACCAGAGGAGTATACATTGTAGCCACTATGTAGTTCTTTTATCCCTCTTCTTCCTCCTACCCTCCCTGCTTCTGAGTTGCTAATGTCCATTATGCTACTCTGTATGCCTTTGCATATCCATAGCTTAGCTCCCACTTATAAGTGAGGACAGAGGTATTTGGTTTTCCATTCCTGAGTTACTTCACTTGGAATAATAACCCCCAGTTCCACCCAGGTTGGTACAAAAGACATTGTTTTGTTCTTTTTTATGGCTGAGTAGTATTCCATGGTATATATATGTGACATTTTATTTATCCACTCATTGGTTGATGGGTACTTAGGTTATTCCATATCTTGGCAATTGTGAATTATGCTATGATAAACATATTCATGAAGCTGTCTTTTTGATATAATGACTTCATTTCGTTTGAGTAGATACCTAGTAGTGGGATTGCTGGATCGAATGATAGATCTACTTTTAGTTCTTTGAGAAATCTCCATGCTGTTTTCCACAAGAATTGTACTAAATTACATTCCCACCAGCAGTGTACAAGTGTTCCCTTTTCATCACATCCACGTCTTCACGTATTGTTTTTTTGCTTTTTAATAATGGCCATTCTGGTTGGGGTAAAGTGATTTTAATTTGCATTTCCCTAATGATCAGTGATTTTGAGCATTTTTTCATGTTTCTTGGTCATTTCTACACCTTCTTTTGAGAAATGCCTATTCATATCATTTGCCTACTTTTTAATGGGATTTTTTTTTTTCTTGCTTATTTGTGTTTCTCGTAGATCCTGACATTAGTCCTTTGTCAGATCCATAGTTTGCAAACATTTTCTCCCATTCTGTGGGTTGTCTGTTTACTGTGATGATTATTTATTTTGCCCTGCAGGAGCATTTTAGTTTAATTAGGTTCCATTTATTTACTTTTATTTTTGTTGCATTTGCTTTTGGGGTCTTAGTCATACATTCTTTGCCTAAGCCAACATCCAGGAGAGTTTTTCTTAGGTTTTCTTCTACAATTTTTATGGCTTCAGGTATTAGATTTAAGTCTTTAATCCATCTTCAGTTGAGTTTTGTAGATAACGAGAGATAAGAATCCAGTTTCATTCTTCTACTTTGGCTATCCAGTTTTCCCAGTACCAATAGTGTGTTCTTTCTCCAATTTATGTTTTTGAATGCATTGTTGAATATCAGTTGGTTGTAAGTAGTTGCCTTTATTTCTGGATTCTCCTTTCTGTTCCATTGGTCTTTATATATACTTTTACACTAGTACTATGCCATTTTGTTTACTATAGCCTTGGAGTATAATTTGAAGTCACATAATGTGATACCTCCAGATTTGTTCTTTTTGCTTAGGATTGTTTTTGGCTATCTGGGCTCTTCTTTGGTTCCCTATGAATTTTAGGATTTTTTTTTTTCTCATTCTGTGAAAAATGATGTTGATATTTGATAGGAATTGCATTGAATCTGTAGATTGCTTTGAGCAATATGGTCATTTTCACAATACTGATTATTCCAATGCATGAGCATGGAATGTATTTTCATTTGTGTCATCTATAATTTCTTTCAGCAGTGTTTTGTAGTTCTCCTTGTAGAGATTTTTCATCTCCTTGGTTAAGTATATTCCTGGATATTTTGTTTTATTTTATTTCATTTGCAGCTATTATAAAAGGGATTGAGTTCTTGATTTGATTCTCAGCTTGGTCATTGTTGGTGTATAGCAGTGCTACTCATTTGGATACATTGATTTTGTAACCTGAGACTTTACTGAATTCATTTATCAAATCTAAGAGTCTTTTGGAGGATTATTTATGATCAAAACATTGGCAAACTGAGATAGTTTAACTTCATATTTTCCAATTTGAATGTCCTTTCTTTCTTTCTCTTACCTTGTTTCTCTGGGTAGGACTTCTAGTACTATGTTGAATAGAAGTGGTAAAAGTGGGCATCTTTGTCTTGCTTCAGTTCCCAGGGGAAATGCTTTCAACTTTTCCTCATTCGGTATGACGTTGGCTGTGGGTTTGTCATATATAGCTTCTGTTACTCTGCAGTATGTTCCTTCTATGCCTAGTTTGTTGAGGGTTTTTTATTATAAAGGGATGCTGGATTTTATTGAATGTTTTTTCTGCATCTACTGAGATGATCATACGGTTTTTGGTTTTCATTCTGTTATATGATGAATCACATTTATCGGCTTGTGTATGTTGAATCATCCTGTGTCTTTGGGATGAAACCCACTTGATCATGATGAATTATCTTTTTGATGTGCTGTTGGGTTCAGTCTGCTAGAATTTTATGTTCATCAGAGATATTGGTCTGTAGTTTTCTTTTTTTGTTAAGTCCTTTTCTGGCTTTGGTATTAAGGTAATACTGGCTTCATAGAATGAGTTACAGAGGATTCCTTCTTTCTTGATCTTTTAGAATCGTTTCATGGGTTTGGGACCAGTTCTTCTTTGAATATCTGGTAGAATTTGGCTGTGAATCCACTTGACCCAGGGCTTTTTTTTCTTTCGCAGTTTTTTAATATTATTATTACTGATTCCTTCTCACTGCTTGTCATTGGTCTGTTCAGGATTTCTATCTATTCCTGATTCAAGCTAGGAGGGTCATAAGTTCCCAGGAATTTATCCATTTCCTGTAGATTTTTTAGTTGTGTCCATAGAGGTATTCATAATAGTCTAGAATGATCATTTGTATTTCTGCAGTATTGGTCATAATGTCTCCATTTTCATTTCTAATTGAGCTTATTCTTCTTTTGACTTTTGAGTTTATGACTTCTTTTCTTGGTTAATTTAGCTAATAGTCTATCAATTTTATTTTTCTTTTCAAATAACTAACTTTTCATTTCATTGGTGTTTTGTGTTTTTTCTTGTTTTAATTTTATTTAGCTCTGATCTGATCTTCTTTATTTCTTTTCTTCTGCTAGGTTTGGGTTTGGTTTGTTCTTATTTCTCTACTTCCTTGAGGTGTGGCATTAGATTGTCAATTTATGATCTTTTAGACTTTTTGATGTAGGCATTTCGTGCTGTGAACTTTCCTCTTAGCATTCCTTTTGCTACATCCCAGAGGTTTTTATAATTTGTGTTACTGTTATTCATTTCAAATAATTTAAATTTCCATCTTGGTTTTATTGTTAACCCAAAAATCATTCAAGAGATGATTGTTTAACTTCATGTGTTTGTATAGTTTTAAGGGGTTTTTTTTGGAATTGATTTCTAGTTTTTTCTGCTGTAGTCTGAGAAGTTACAGAAGATAGCATTTTGATTTTTAAAAAATTGAGACTTGTTTTGTGACCTATCATATGGTCTATCTTGGAGAATGTCCCATGTGCTGATGAGAATAATGTATATTATACAGTTCTTAGGTAGAATGTTCTGTAAATATCTGTTAGGTCGATTTGTTCTGGTGCAATTTAAGTCTAGTGTCTTTCTGTTGACTTTGTTCCTTGATGATTTGTCTAGTGCTATCAGTAGGGTGTTGAAGTCACCCCCTATTATTGTGTTGCTGTATACTTGGACATTTTAAGCAGGGTTATTTATGAGTTTGTTAGCTCACTGATATCCTAGGCATACCAGTTATGAATTAATGATAAGTGTGACAGATGTACTAATACTCTCATTTTTAAACACTTAATTTTCATTTAAGTATAATTGTTATTGAGCTCCCAGAGAGGACAAATATGTAGTCTCAATAAAGCATATCTCCTTTTTCATTTATTTTCCTGTTTCCTATAACCTTTGTAAGATTATCACTCCTTGATAGAATGTACCTGAGGATTTCATTAATTTTAATAAAAATACCAAAAATTGGTGAAAGAAGGAATATACCACTATACTACTATCTAGTTAGTTCTTACTATTTCATTTTAGTTACTTAGTGCTTCATAGTTTTAATGTATGTCACCAATATCTTTAAATAATTCTGGTGACAAGGAAAGGGAATGTTGATTTGACAAGCTTTCAAATAAACTGTAATAAGGATATATCACATGATATAGTAGTGATAATATAGTGATTGAAATGCTTTGAAAGAAAACTTTAATGTTTTTTTCAAGACCAGTATTATCTGTTATTTTCACTGGGGAGGATTTGACTAGACTAGATATAATGATAGAGTCAAATAGACATAATTCCAGAACCAGATAATTGAGAGCTTCACATAAACCCATATAACCATAAGCCATAAAAAAAATAAGGTGCTGACCCTAGGGACCAAGAAGTTAAAGAATCCCTTCTCTGCATCTGTTTCATCATCTGCAAATGAATGATAATCCTCTCTCCCTCCCTCAAAGGGTTATTGAATAGATTCGGTGAAATATATGAAAATATCAGAGTTGGTTGCTAAGAAGACAAACTATGTTCTATACAACATTTCTGAACTCGTATAGTTGCTGTCAGGGTGGGAGTCTGACTTCTTGGTCTCATGCAAAGGCAGGTGGGGAGCTGTGGCCATGAGCTGGGCTACAGTGAGGAGCTTTGAGTGGGACATGGAACAGGAGGATCACAGCACCCAAGGTGAAGGTGGGCATGAGAACTAATGGTATAGTCTAAAGTAAAGACTGAGTTTACAACAGGAAGCAGAGAGAATGAATCTGAAAAGAAAAACAGGAAGTAGAACCTGGAGAGAACCATTTTGAGGCACTAATAATCAGAGCCAGATGCCTCATGATGGGACCATGGGTGCTACCAGTGGTGGTGGTAGTGGTAGGGTGTGTGAAAAATCAGTCCCAGCACAGGCCATGCCTTCCACACACTATCCTGTGATTCCTGGGATTCCTCTTCAGTGCTAAAATACTGGTCCTATAGATGCCACAGGTTCAGTTTTTGACTTCCTACTTTTAAGCTCCAGCATTAAACCCTAAGGTGATGAAGATCTTGAGGTTTAAAAGATACAGGATCTGAAATCTTGAAATACGTTTTCAATATTTGTTGTTGTTGTTAGTGGGCAATTATTACTATGATACCTTGTCAAGAGCCTTTGATGCTAAGACCTAATTAACATGTATTTAGAGATCTAGAATAAATTGCTTCCATGATTGTGTGCTTATGATTTACTCTTGTTAGTTCTAGTATCCATAGGTTAATATTTGAAACAGGACAATTGGCTGGTGACTTAACAATGACTTACATGCTTATCCCTTTTCCCTTCCCACATCCCCCTACTTCTTACCCATTAATTCCATAGGACTCAGTTTAAATCAGGAAAGGAAAATAAGCCACCTAAAATGAGTATAGTCAGAGAAAGTCTCTAGACGTTATGGCATTGCCCATAAGAGCCTCACTAAATTTCATTCTGCAAAATATTTGACACTTGCTGCTTAAAAACCAGTAATGGCTCTATGGGGTCAAGCCTGGAGACAGAGAACCATGGCATAATTTGCAGAACCATGGCATAACTCAGAAGAGAGTGAGAGAAGGAAATTTTCTAGGTAGCTTTACCTGTTTCAGCATATATGGCCAGGTCTTTAAACTTCCAGTTCATAAAGCCGTATTCCTTGTCCTAACAATTTTCATATCTTCATCTCCTAACAAGCACTGAGCAGTAAGTGGGCTCCGCTGTCTGCTGCGTCTGACTGCCCTGACTGTGTTAATCATCATCTGCTCATAGAAGCATGGAAACCCTGGGGGAATAAGTGTTTGGCAGAGTCAGCAAATTGGTTGGTTTGTGCAAAGTTTTGGGAGAAGAGAGTAGAGTGGTAAAGTGAATTAAAAGTGGTAACATGAGTAAAAGTGGTGCTGAAAATGCAGGGGATGGCCTCCTATCTAACCGTATTATGATTTTGAATATAAAAAGAGATCTTGGTAAGTAAAAACTTATTTTTAGTGTTAGAAGATATTCACATAGTGCATAATGAAAAGCAAGTCTTCCGGTTTTTGAGTCAAGGACCTACACAATTGCTGAGACTATTAGAAGACACTTGTTGTATTAGGTGGCCATAAATGATAACAAAGTACAGAACTAATAGGACAGAGGAAAATATGCTGTTCAAGAAAAATAGTTCTTCTTTTCTTAAAACATATGACATTTCTGCATCCCAAACTTGCCATGATATAATGACCCATTAACAGAAAAGAAATGAAAAATAGGGAGTCAGCATGGTTGATGGTTGTTACCTAAACCCATAATAACACTTTAAATTGCTTAAAGTTGCAGTCTCCTAAAAAGAAAATGCAGTTGTTGAGTGGTCCTTTTGGCTACCTGGCAAGATGTATAATTCAAAAGATTCAAGATTTAATTCTTCTGAAATCTTATTTCAGATTTCCTATGTAAAAGATAGCATTTTATATATTATAGAACAGTATGAGATGATTAAGGCCAGAAAAAATAGGCAGAGAAAAATAAGAAAACATACTTCTTTCCCTGTTTCACAATACTTTGGTAGAGTGCTAAGTAAGACAAACAACCTTATAATTAGAAAGAAAATTATGAGAAGTTATTTTTATTCTAAAAAATCACATTAATGGTTCTGTCTGCAGCTCAGTTATTACCAATTGCTATTAACTTGTTGGCACAAACAAGCTTAAAATTTATTTTGTATTCTGTAGTCCTAATAATTTTTTTGAAAAAGTGTGACATTCAAATGGTGTAATTAAAACAAGTAGAATAATAAACATATATTTATGAAGGGTTTGTGTATGTATATGTTTTAAGTTGAACAGATAATTCCTAGTGATTTTGTGAGTCATTCAGTGAATAATTAAAATAAATTTAAATTCAAATATTAACATTTCAATTTCCAGTTTGGTGAACATAAGCAAATTATTATAAGTTTGTTTTCAATTCCTGCAAAGCATATTAAAATTAACTTTTCCTCAATTTAAGTAATGTGTATAAACTTCCTTCCCACTGTGAAAAGGTTTCATTTATTGCTATTTGTAAACTGCCTAGGATAGATTCAGAGTAGATTGGGCTAGAAACTCCTTGAACAGTTTCTTTTGAAATAACACTACCTACGTTTAGCTCAATTACACATCCAAACAGCCACAGCTCACTTTTGGTAATTTATTCATTGATTTAACATAGTACCCAGAAGAGCCATGCCTGCTGTCATTTTTGTAATATATTATGTTTTAAATATACTCATGCTCACCCATGCACACCATTAAGGTGTGCATAAACCTGTGTTTTTCTCTCTTGACAGCTATAAATGTTTGTTATTATTACACAAAACATATGTTCATGTTGTTTTTGTCTAAATTATTCTATCTGGGGCTATAAAGTTTTAATGTTATTAGTTGCCCTTAGAATTTTAATGTTTCGCTGCTGTAACCTTCTTAGGATTTCTGTGCAATTAAATAGAAACTATTTCACTGCAGCCTGGAAGAACAATATATTTTATACAAACAAACAAAAAAAAACCCTTCTTGCTCCATTTTCTTTCAGTGTAGTAAAAATATTTGCCTGATAGTTTTTCTTTTTGGTCTATGGAAACCTCACCTGTGGTCCTACCTGTGCACCAGCTGTGTGTAGAACATTTCTCTTTCTGCTCCTGGCATTTGTTGGAAAGATATGAGTTAAGCACCTTTTAAACCAAAGGGGCAGTATTTCACCAGCCTTTCAGAGGTCATTCCAGTTACTATTTAGGTGACTGTGTTTCAGCCTGGCTTTAGTTTAACATATACAGAGGCCGAAAGGGACTAAATAGGAAGCCCGTTATAATAGCAAAATATGTGTCTAACTTGGGTTCTTACCAGCATGGGTCAAAGGTGGTTTTATTTACAAATAAGTGGAAGCACTAGCATTTGGTGGAGTCACAGAGATGTTTTTCCCTTATGTCTCCTCTCATTTTCATACCCACTGGTTGGTTATACTTGGTCCAGGCCTCATCGTCGAGTCAGATAGGACTGCAGACTTACTTAGAAACCTAGTTTCTCACATATAGAATCATTGCATTGCAAATAATTTTTATTTTACAGAAGAGCTTCTAAGAGGATTCTGACTTGTTTACTATAATCTTAATGTTGGCAGTGTCTACCCCAACCCCAGTGGTCTTTCATATGTACAGTGCTAGGGCTGAGTTATGTCACTGACTTTTAATTGGCTCTTAGCTTCAATTTTCCTTTTTTTAAAAAATATGCTAATCACTCTACCTCCGTTGTCATCTTCCTAAAATACGTGTTGGATCACTCAAACTCTAGCTCAGAAGCCTTGCCAATGAATAAACTCAAAATCCTTAAAAAGATGTTGACAATTTTCCTTGATCCAGCACCACATCACTTCTCCAGGCTCATTGGCCCTTAGTTCTATTGCATGGCTTATACCTCAGCCAACTGGACCTGCTCACAGCTTCTCCAGCACTACACTCAGCCACAGGTCCAAGTCAGCACATGTGCTGTTTCCTCAGGGTGGGTGCTCTTCTCTACTTTCTGTTCATCCAACCTCTATTTCTTCAAAATTCGGCTCAAATACTGCTTCACCCATTAAGTTCTTCCTAATTCTCCCTCAGTCAAAATTAATCACATTTGGTGCATCCCCTCAGCACATTGCTTTGGTGTGATTTCTCAAATATTTCATCCTATGATGTTCACTAGATTATAAGCTCCTTGAAGGCAGGAACTATACCTTCATCTTTATTTTCTTACCAATGCCTCACATAACATGTAATAGGTACCGCTTTATTGGCAAATGGATGAACGATATTTCTTTCTACTTTATTAATATTGAAATAATTGGGAATCACTGAATTATTAGGCTATCAACTTAATTTCCCTACATTTGTGACTTTATGAACATGATTATAGACCTAAACATACCTGACACAGTTATAGAAGAAGAGATTATATATTTCCTCAGAGCAACACATTATGCTAGTGGAAAAATCTTTGTTAATATGTTATTTTGCTTACATCTGAATGTACTGTCAAATGCTCAGTTCATCTTGTATCTGTCCTTAGAGGAATCAAAGATTATTTTGCCTTTATTCTTTGAATAATCTCCTACTAAAGTAAATAATCAATGTGAAAATCAGAAAAACAAAATAAATGAACTTTGAATTGGGGTATCTCATATATCAGCATTGCTTCACTTCAATTTGTAGCCCAGTTTGACTTGTAAGGAAATTAGTGGAAATTAATCAGTATATGGTATTATTTTGTTTTTCCAAGATTGTGGGTTTGAGTTGCCACAAAAATTAGAATTATTTTCTGCCAACTTAGCACACTCTTCATTAAGATATAAAATTCCAGAGCATCATGAGGAGTTTGTTCTTTTTCCTTAAACAGTACCCCTAAAATAATGTGTGTTATGGAATGAGAATTTCTCAGTCTTCTCAGGAGCCTTCTAAGACATTGTTTAGCAAAACACTGGGTTAGTGTCCCTTCTCTTTTTTCTAGCACAACCCTCAGTTCATGGCAGTTTCCAGGAAAGAAAAACAGGAAATTAAGTTTTTTTTTTTTTTTTTTTGAGACGGAGTCTCGCTCTATCGCCCAGGCTGGAGTGCAGTGGTCGGATCTCAGCTCACTGCCAGCTCCGCCTCCCGGGTTTACGCCATTCTCCTGCCTCAGCCTCCCGAGTAGCTGGGACTACAGGTGCCCGCCACCTCGCCCGGCTAGTTTTTTGTATTTTTTAGTAGAGACGGGGTTTCACGGTGTTAGCCAGGATGGTCTCGATCTCCTGACCTCGTGATCCGCCCGTCTCGGCCTCCCAAAGTGCTGGGATTACAGGCTTGAGCCACCGCGCCTGGCCGGAAATTAAGTTCTTAAAGGATTCATGGAAGTCTCTCTTGTTAAAATCACCTGTTTGGACTTTTCTTTGTGTCTTCCACACTTCTAAGTTTAACACCACATGCAAAGCCCAGTGAGAAAGAGATCTAGAAAGCCACATTTAACTTCCTTTTTAAGCTTTCATTTTTTTTTTTTTTTCTTTTTTAGAGTAGTCTCAAATGGTGGGGATTAAGGTCTTTAATAGGCAGCAGTCACTGCCCACAAATAGTAGACCTCTCTAATTTACACCATTTTAATTACATCTAAAATTTCTGCCAATTATATGGCAAAGGATTATATGCCAGGGCAAAGCAAGTGGGGGTGGATGTGGAGCCTGAGCAGCTTTCTCTTTTAGAAACAGAAAAGGCTGTAATGGAAAAATGCAACAGTTGTTGAAGAATGGAGATAACAGAAGTAGTAAGTCAAGGTACTTGATTACACAATAATCTTCCATAGAGTGCTCATTACTGCTAAATAATTGACTGTGTTGCCAGGTTTCTCAGTGAGGAAAGGGTCAAGGAGGTCAGCTATCTGGTGGTAATGACCGTAGCGGTCAATAGAGGATATTAATGCTATTAAGAATAGAAGTTTAACTTTTTATTGAAGTTTTTATTTAAATGATATTAACTTCAATTCAACTTTTAATTGAGGTGCAACCATCCAAATTCTACAGTCGGGCACCAAGAAGTAATGAACATAAAATTACATGTTCTTTTGATAGGTTGATGGGTCTTTATTAGAATTTCAAGGGCCTCCACAGAGCTGTTATTAGACACAAACTGCTCTGAAGTCTTCTATTAGAATTAGGGCTGGGTGAATGATTCTAGGAAATAATTTTAACCTGGACCACTGAAAGGTTTAGGGAAAAAAAGAAAGGAAGGAAGTTCTGTCTTTTGTTTTTGCCTTTATTTTTAATTTTTTTTTAAGGTGAGAAGGTCTGTTTATATGGCTAGATTTGCATGCATTTGCCAGGCCTTTAAACATAATATATATCTCCTTTCCTCCCTTTCTCTCTTCCTTCCTTTTTTCCTTTCTCTGCAACTCAATGGAAATAGAAAAAAAATCCAAAACACCAGATTTTTTTTTCTCTAAATTTTAAGGAATGTTATCTTTCCTAAAAATTCAACACATCTGTGTGTTGTTGTTTCTATTAAGGTAGCAGTATCTGTGAAAAGTCAGAATAAAATGAAAACTTTGTTAAAATATTTAAGTTAAGCCAAATAAAAATGAAAGTTAATGCCAGAACTTTACCATTCATGATTTATAAATAAGCTGTTTTCTAAATAATCATAACCACCCACCTGCAGTCAGATCTCAGAGAATTGGGAGGGATGAGCAGTTTGAGGAGGGAATCTTCTATTACTACTCCTCCAGGAACAAAAGAAAGATAATTTCGAGGTTCATAATTTTACCTCTGTGAGCCAACAAGGAAGGCGCTGTGGGTAGTGAACAATTTCATAAACAAAATCATCCATACCTAAAACCCTTTGTTTCTTTGTAATCATAAACTTTATGAAGATTCGCTGTTAAGTTGGTTGGCTGCCATTTACAGCAAAGATATTTGCTAGAAGAATTGATAATGGCCTTTTTTCCTTTGAAAAAGAATGTAAGCTATTTTACATTTTTGGTAGATGGCCAGCATTTTGTCATTTAAACGTGTCACATTGCTATGAAAACATCATGCATCATAACACAGCATAACAATGTGTTTTGCGGAAGTGCGAGTTTCTCAAAAAAAAATGAAAGAAAAAGAAAGAAAGAAGAAAAAGAAAGAAAGGCAGTCATGTTTTTTTTTCATAATGTGAAAGCCATTGAAGTATGTTTTTCCCCCAAGAGCCTGTAGAACTAGGCTCTTAAACTAGCCCTACATCTCTGGATGCTCAGCTGTAAGTGGTCTCTTTTATAAATGTGAGGGGCCAACCCTAAGCTTTGTTGCTAGTAAGAGAATGTACAGGTAAGATTATGACAAGTTCAAGTAAAACTAATTGCATATAAGCATTTTTTTTTTTTTTTTGGTCAGGAAGCCAGAAGAACTGGAACGTGGATTTTTAAATATAACTCAATACTTCAGTGTGACTTGAAATTATGTCTTTTATAAGAATAAGAATACCCTGGCCGGGCACAGTGGCTCACATCCGTAATCTGAACACTTTGAGAGGCTGAGGCAGGAGGATCTCTTGAGGCCAGAACCAGCCCGGGCAACAAGCAAGACCCTGTCTCTACAGAAAATTAAATTAAAAAAAAAAGAATAATACAACTCTGCCATAATTCATTGACTTACTAAAGTCTTAGTTTGGAATGACCTCATTATGAGAAGAAAAGAAAAACTTATTATGAGAGGAAAAGAAAACTGCTTCCCAACAGCTAGGTTTAAATGACCATTTCTGTGTGGTATCTGGAAATTTATTCTGGTATGTGAATTTTTCTTCTACAGTGTACAGGTATTATAATGACCAGCTCTCAGCTGCCTCTTCTTGTTCCCATTAAATAAGTTGTCACATTTTAACATGTAGACTTTTTAATTGAAGGTCTCATTTCATCTTAAACTTGGGCTTTGAGAAGATCTTATTTCATAGGCCCACTTAATTTACTTCAAACCATCTTTAAATTGGAATTAGAAATAAGGTCCCAGTTAGAATATAAGCAGCTTATTCGATTGTTTGACATTTAGAGAATGCAAGATTTTTTTTTCAACTATAAAAACAGTGTGATGGACTACCTGTTGCTATTGTATGGAAAAAAAGGCAATATAATGCATTACTTGTAGAATTTGATGAAAAACTTTTTAATGCAATAGAATTGGGTATCAGCATTGATTTTATTTTCCAAGACATTTTTGCAATAATTTTTACAATAGTTCAGGGGGAAAAAGGAGATACTTTTGGACCAGAGAGAAAAAATTCCTATCAAGGCCGTCACCTGCTAGGACTTAGAAGCAAGCAATGATCCCAATAGAAGTGAAATTATAACCTGATATATGAGCCTCTAATGTTCTTTGAAATCTGAGGTAAAGGGTAAGTAAGCCCTTCCACATAGCATGTGTAATGTCTACTTAACAATGTAACCCTTTTCTGATACAAAGGGGTTAGTTCTTTTGATGTTCTAAATAATTTATTGTTCTTTATGATATTAATAGTAATAGATGCTCATTGAAGAAAACCTGGTAAGTACAGAAAATAATACAAAGAAGTGAAATCACAACTATCTTACCACTAAAAGACAAGGTTGGCTACCATTCTGGTGTAGTCAGCAGACATTCTTCTGGCTTCTGATGTAGCCATTACAACATTCTGATGTAGCATTCTGAAGATCCTTCTAGTCTTTCTTTCTACTCCTAATATTTTTGTTGAATTTTTAAAAATTCACAGATTATATGGAGAGATTTAAATTAGATCACGATATTTTATGCTTCATATTTTTATTAAGAATTATACTTTCTATGTCTCATTTTCTACAAATAACATTTCATTTTGTTTGAGAGATTTGTTTTCATATTTATTTTACTAAAATTTCATATGGAATATGAAATACCTCATCTATCGTTTACCATGTTGTTTTTAGAAAATTATTCTTTGAGCACCCTGTATATAAGATTAAGATTAGCACCCTGTGTGTAAGATTAAGACTAGCACCACTTCTGTGCTTGTGCAAACAAACTCACAATGTTAAAGTGACAGGTTTTACATTTATCGATTTTCCACTTTTCAGAATGCCTTCTTGGAAAGTTTATGATTTCCTGATTGGATTTCATGATTGAATAGTTTATGATTTTTTAAGATAGAGATTGGTTATATTTTAAATAGGTTTTACAAATGTAGTAAGACAGTAAACACTGGATATTATGGTTGTGTAGTTGTACAAAACTAGGAGAAATACATTTATTGATCTCCTGAGAGCAGTAATTACAGCATAAAGAGATTGAATTCTATTTATACTCTTTCAGTGCTTCAAATTTCTTTGCTATGATTGAGCCCAGCACTCTAGCATTTTACCAGTAAGATGTAGCTCATGACACTAGTTGAGTTACTCTACAGAAAGTAGCCTTAGAATAAGCTGTTGAAGTTGCCACGTAAATGAGATGTTTAAAATGATTTTAAAATTTACAACAACATTTTGATTGTCAATGTAGGTAAAGGTCTTTAGAAAGCAAATAGAATACACTCTGGATATGGTTAGGCTGTGAGTTGTTAATGTTCTTTCATAAGCAGGGTGACATGTAGTAGATCATTATGATACCAAAGAAGCCTTTTTGGACCTCTGTAGAATAGCATTCTACAGAGTTTTAGGAAAAGGTATTTTAGAAGATGGATGTAAGACAACTTTCACTTCCCAATGGTAGGATTTTCAGCAGTATATTCATTCTTTTCCCTCAAGGCTTATAAACATTTTTGGGGAGTTTTTTTGTTTGTTTAATTTTTGTTTTTAATGGGGGAGGTTAGGAAGTGATGTTGTAATTGGGATGGCTGTTTTGCTATGAACCATTTACTATTCCCTTCTTGTCCAGGTAAACAATAACAAATATTTAGTGAGCATCTTATGTGAAAAACATATATTGAATTATTTTTAAATGCCTTTAAATGAAAGTTTAGGAGCTCTTGCTGTGTAGGGGGATCTTAACTGCTGGAATGATCAGTCAATTCATTTAGCCTTTGTCTATTCATTTATTCTGCAAATATTTATTAAGTATTTAATGCCTACCATACATCCCAACATGTTGTCTTTCCTAGACTTTCAAGTTTTGTGTCATGGGAAAATTTGGGCTTCTCCTATAAAATATTTGGTAGGATTGCAAGAAAGGAGAGAGACAGACCATTTTCTAATTAAATGTCAGGCAAAATTAATCTTTAAAGAGAATGTTCTGGTATCAGCAAAAACTTTATGCTCAGAGGAAGTGGTAAATTTGCAAAGATATACATCTATATCAAAGAATCCAAACAGGAGAGCTTGATGGGGAACTGAGAAGGGGATCAAAAACCCGGGCTTTGGACCACAGAAACACTGACCTTTTGCAAAGGACTTGAAAGCTATAAATGACGAGTAGGGACAAGAGACTTGGACAGGAAAAAACCAATCAGATAGCATAAAGCTAAGATTCAGACTCGAGCTTTATATGTTTTAAAAAATTCCAAAGAAAGGCTTGGAAATAACTCTTTCTAAGAACATCATTTTTATTTTATTTAATCATTTGCATATTTGGGGATAACTTGTTTGTACCAAAATGTATTTAGATTAGTTGATTCTTAACTATCACTCATTGGTATCACATATATTTTATATGAGACTGGAATAATTTATTGAATCAGCAGGCACAAAGAATCAGCAAGTAAAATCATTCTAAATGTAATGCTATCTAGGATAGAAAAATCAAGAAAGTATAGACACATGTTAACTGGACCCTTTCTCTGTTTACTTTTTTCTAATTTAATTTCATTTTAATTGTAATGAAACAGTATAAAGGATTCATATCCAACTCATCAATTCATATAAACTGTCTTTGATTCACATTTCAGTCTTTGACAGATTCTTAAGCACAAAATGATAAAATCATACAGCATAAGGCTGTTACATCAGAAAATATGGAAATAGAACAGCAGTTGTTCTCTTTAGGACAGCGCCCTCTATCCAGGGAAAACAAGAGATTCCATCCCCTTCTACGAAGTTTACTCATTTCGGTCTGTTGCTTTAATTTATAGTGACAGCATCTGCAAAGAGCACAGGCTTACTCTGGTAGATTGCATTATTGTTCCCACGATTCACTCCCCTTTTCTGTAAGAGGATTATACACCCCTGTCTATTACCATGTGACTCGCAGGCCTCCTGTGGAGGAGGATGCACCCCTGCCCCATCAACTCTGAGCTTGGCTGGTATGAACTTTGGACAATGGTAAGCGAGCAGATGCTTTAGGAGCCATTGCATGTCTCTGCTAGCTCTCTGGCTCTTTTCCTTCTGACAGAAGAATAGCATATCCAAATAGAGGCTGCAGCCAGGAATGAAGAAAGAATGAAGACAGATAGAGAAAACCCACAACCCACTCACAGCCATCCTAAGTGGGCATGTAATGTAAGTGAGAAGTAAGCATTTGCTTTCCTATGCCTTGAACATTGGAGGTTTGTTACTGCAGCAAACCTTACCAAATACAATTACCAAGGGCTTGACCATGTATTTCCCCAACCTGAGCAAACCAGTCTGCACTTCTTCATGTCTCCCATCTCTAAGTCTTCCTTTAATATTGTTCGTGTCACAAATAAGGAAGCTCACAAATCCTCCATGCCTCCTTATTTTAAATGTGAAACTTGTCTATTTCCAAGGCAAGCCTGTAGCCTGATTTCTATGTCAAACTTATTTTCTGTTTTCACTTCACACAGCCTCCATCACTGGTTGAGCCAGTTTCCTCATTGTCTCACAGTCTTTATACATCTGCTTAAAGTAGTAGAATATAGTGGTTAAAACTAGCTTCTGGATTCAGCCTGGGACTGAACCCAGGTCCCAGTGCCAACTAGCTGGGTAACTTTGAACAGGTTACTCAACCTATCTAAGCTTCAATTTCCTTAAAGTTGGATAATTCAAGAAGGATAATAAAAGTACCCAACTCACAGGGCTATAATGTTAACTGATGTCAGGCATGTAAAATGCTTAGTGTGGTACCTGTCTCATAGTAAATGCTCAAGAAATGTTAACTGGTTTTTTTTTTTTTTAATCTGGAATGTTTTTTTGCCTTCTGACTTATCTCAATCCTAACCAAACTTCAAGTTTGAGTTCAAAGTTTATTTCTCTGTGAAGTCTTCCCTTACAATTTTTTTGATAGTGTCTTTTACTTTCTCATTGTTGTTTCCTGTGAATTAAGCTTTACCTGGTTCTAATCTTCTTGAAGGCAGTGAGTTAAACCTGCTCTGTATCCTATAGGCTGAGGACATCATGACTATCCAGTCTAATTAATCGATAATATTTACTCTGTTGAGGTTATTCATGTTGAGAGCCCGTTATTTTTTTGGAGGAGGTGGTGATAGGGAGTAGGGGTAGAGTCAGTGCAGAAATGGTCATAGTTTTAATAGAATATTACTTTTAAACAGCTCTGAAAATTGTTGACATCTGTCATGTCAGCCGATTCTTTTCCTAAATAGACATAAAGTTTGAAAGAATCCTGTAGCTATAACAAGAGGTTTGGTGTTAAGAGAGTGCCGAATCCTAACCACTAGACCACCAGGGAAGCTAAGGTTTGGTGTTAAGTGAGGCCTGTACTGGGGTTAGTTTTCTTTCTTTTTTTTAATTTTTAATTTTTTTATTTCAATAAGTTTTTGGGGAATGGGCGGTGATTAATTACATGAATAAGTTCTTTAGCGGTGCTTTCTGAGATTTTCGTGCACCTATCATGGGGTTAGTTTTTCAGTGTAAACTCAAGAGTGACCTCAGTATTGCTGAGTTTAATCAGGGGAATTTTGAAAGAGAAGATCATTCCTAGCTAAATAAAGTGTATGTTCTGCCAAGGTCAAGTTGTATTATTTGAGACTCACTGCTGAGTACTTTATTAATTGTTTTCAGATTGGAAAATAAAATTACAGCTTTTCCAGGAAACTCTGGGAATCAATTTATTTTAGTAGAATAGGAGCAAGGAAAAGCAGCTTGCCAATTCTGTGCAACTGTGAAGAACAGGGAATTATGAAAAATTTGCTGTATGAGTCATAGAGTAAAAATCTTTGCTTCAGAGATTAACATGTACATAAGTTATGGACAAAATAAGTAACTGGGGCTCCATATGGATATTTTATTGTCCATTTTAATTTGTATCAATCGCTAAAAAGAAAGGATCACATGATACAAGCACATCACTGATCCATCTGTAATTATTAAATCGAAAGTAATTTTAGAAAGTACTACCCTCAACAGAGAACTCATTTATTTATTTAACTGTGGCTAGGAAGCTGTTCTAGAGCTGGGAGCTACTGTTGTATCTAGATTAGATTAATGAATTACAACAAAATCTGACTGAAATAACACTGGTAAAAATAGACAGTGGATATGTTCAAGGTAATTGATAATTATAGTGGGAGAAAAGAACATCAAACATTTTTATGAGAAAATTATGTGTTCAGTGGACATATTTTAATAAACATATAAAGAATGTTGAAAATGGGTGATTAATTGTAACTTATTTTTTAAAAGTATGAATCTATGTGTGAAGGTTGTAGGAATATATAGGTTAAACCAAATAATGGTATAAGAGAAGATTACTTCAAAGAATAGGATATTATAAAGCCATGTTTATTAGCTTTTGTGAGAGCAATGCAGCACCATTCAATTTATTCGTTGCTTTATGTTAGATAGTTCTCAAGAGACTGAAATCCACTATTAAGCTTACTGATTTACATGCAAATAGTGGTCTCTTCTCTCAGTTGTATATAGACTAGTATTTGTAAGGACTTTGTATTTTCCCCAGAAATGTTTTGCACTTATTTTTTAAATTAGTTAAAATAAATGTGCTCCCTATTATACATTTGAAACCAAAAATCTATACCTTTAAAAATAACAGATTTTGAAATGCAGCAAATGGTACATGTGCAGAAACATCTATACATATACAACATAATTGCTGGCAATCAAATTACTTGCCCATCAAAACAAGCAAATGATGTCTGTTTTACTCCAAATTCATGGGTGCTGTCTTCGTTAGGAATGTTAACCTATCAAAACATAATTTGTTATACTGGAAAATTACTTTTTAAATTTCCTTAGGTGTATGATAGATTTTGAAAATCATTATTTTGATGTGTGAGTTTGAATCAAGGCAGCTAAATTAGAAGAGATTGAGAAGTAAATATTCAAGTTCTTCTATATAGATAGGTGCTAGAGAGTGGCATTCGTGGTTCAAAGTTGAGAAAGTTCCTGCTAGCTCTACAGGTACTCATAGCTGAGTGTGAGAGAGTGACTTATAGCTCCATGCTGTGAATACAGTGTGGTAAGTCATAATGGTAGAGAAGGATGTCTACACAGGGAATCACATAGCTTTCTGAAAGGGTGTGCTGGAACCAAATTTTAAAGAATGAACAAAAATTAGTCAGTTGAAAATGCCTTCAGAAAGTATTCAGCATGACACTAGAAGGAAACAATAAGTAATTCCACTGGGCTGTAGGAGTAGGAGTAGGTGGCATAAGATGAGGCCAGGAGGCAAGAGAGGAGCTGACTATGAGCAGACTTGTGTGACCACTGATAGTTAAGAGGCACTTGTGAAGGTACTTAAGCAGGGGGTGGCGTGATCAGCTTTACAATTTAGAGGGGTCTCTAACAGCAGTGCAGAGGATGGATGAGGGACACAAAATGGAGTCAGGGAAGACAGTGAGAAGGTGGAGCCTCAAAACAGTAACAGTGGGAATATAGAGAAGACAGGATGGATCCAAGAGATGTTAGGGAGGTGAAAAGTCCTTGACCTAGCCTATTATCTCTATTTATAATTTCCATATCTGTAAAATGGGAATACTACTCCTACTGTGTACTCCATAGGTTGTGTTGAAAGGATTAAATGTAAAGTACCACTTAACATAGGTAGAATACGTTTCATAAATATTAACTTATGTTATATCATAATACATCAGCAGAATGGGGTAACTGATGAGAAGAAAGCAAAATGTAGTGAATGCAGGTTGTTGAAGAGGTAATGAGTGAATGGCATTATATTCTAAGATAGGTAATTTTAGAGGAAGGATTGATTCTGAAGGTCAGAAGCCAGATTGTAGCAGGTTCAAGAATAAAATTTCGAGTACAGAATTATAGAAAAGATAGATTACTCTAACAAGATATTTAACTGTGAAGTGAGGAAGGAAAATAATACCATAGTCAAAGGGAGATGTTTGATAAGTTTTTTTGTTATTTTATTTTTGTTTTTGTTTTGGGGTGTTTGTAACATATAAAACTATGTGCAATCAAGTCAAGAGTCCAGAAATAGTGACAAGGGGTTGATTGGTATAATGAACCCTGAGATCTAAGTTGAAAAAACAGGAAGGCAGAAGAGAGCTGATATAGAGGCAGGGATTAGAATTACTTAGGACCTGTCTGGAAAGAATAAGTATATTAACAATGAGGTGAGGGTGGAGAGTGGGAGTTGGGAGAATCAGTTTGTAGTTAGAGTGTGGGACATGGGAGTTTATATTCTAGATATGGCAAAAATATGATAATGGGAGTTGGTTGCAGAATGGTGTAGGTCACTGGAATTGAGGAAGCCAAGAAACTGGGATGTGGGAAGAATCAATATCACTTACACTGGAATTGTCAAAAGCAGAATGGAAGTGGGTGGAGGAGGGAGAAACAAAGATCCCAGGGCAGGTGCCATAATCCTCAACCAATGAATCCGGTAGTGAGTCACACAGAGAGACTCAGGATGAGTTTCAAAGGACATATTTTTAAATTAGGGTAAAGAAACAATGGCTTGGAAAAGGCTGTAAGAACACAAAGACTGACTGTCTTCTGTATTATGGTGAGTAGAGAGAGGAAGACCAAGCAGCATCTATATCTAAGGAAAGGGCTAGTGGGGATGTCAAGGGGAATATGAGCTGGGAGCACTACTGGGGTGAGACTAAGAAAAAAGACATAAGAAGGTCTCTCTCTCTCTTTGAGTACTGATGAAGAACGGCAAGGATGAGAGGCATGGTAGAGTTATCCGGTCCCAAACTTCCGTTCTGATAAAGAGGCGCTGGAGAGTGTCAGCAGCCTGTGGCCTAACAGACAATATATTCAACTCTATTTTGTATGCCAGTATTTTGTTTCTTTTTCTCTTCTGCTTCCAATGTTTTTCCTATTTCATTTCATTTCAGCCAGATAATTGAGGAGAGAAATACTGAGAAGAAATGAGCATACAATCAGTAGATGATGATATATTGTCATGAAACCTTAAAAAAAGTTTTTGTTGAATAATTGTTGTAAAAGTTGATACTATCTAAAGGCCTGATCCAAGCAAAATGGTACTATAAGTAGGAAGACCACTTTTCTTTCTTTTTTTCTTTCTCTTTCCCTCTCTTTTCCTCCTTCTTTCCATATAAGACACATTTATTGAGTTTTAACTACCAAGGCACTGTTCTTGGTTGTTGGTAGGGTGGAGAATAAAGGGTGGGATAGAATGAACAGAACCTGGTTCCTACTCCTACGATTGTTATAGATAAGAAAACAGACTTGTTAATATTCATAATATATAACTATAATATACAACATAATATAACTCTAATGCCAGAAAAACATGGACTAAAATGAAGGAATAAATGCTCTTATGGAAGTATAGAGGAAAAAACAAAGAATATGAAATGCTTTATGGATTAGTGTGTTTTAGTGGGAATTTTGGTTCTGAGATAGCAATAGCACTTTCTAAATTTCAAAATCTAGGTGACTTCTTATATATATGATTTACTTTGGTTTTCTTTCAACAGCATGGATAATTGACCTATATACAATATATGATAGCTAAATGCTGTTGCTACTGAGTGGATCACACTAATGTTATAACCCATTAACACTTAGGAATAAGCCCTGAAGATGATTAAAGGAGTTATAGGTGATTCAGAAGTATCTGCGTTGTTTTTGCATGAATGTACATGAACATATGGTTTGTGGCTAATCATTGATATGTGCTTAAAGGATAGAGATATTTGTTCTCAGAGAATAGAAGATTTCAAGTATATGTCAAATTTTTAGAGAAAGAATGCTATAGCCATCTTCATCCATCTCAAGACAAGAGCTAATGATGAATTGTCTATATAGCACTATTGGGGTGAGAGTAAGTGAAATGTGTCTATATAGCACAACAATCCCAATAAAAAGTGAGAATCATTCATTTGTATATTTATTCATTCAGTTGTCAAGTGTTCATTGAGTATCTTCTATGTGCTGGAAATCACCAAGATTTTGTGGAAACAATAGTGAGTGAAACCAGACAGGATTTGTCCCCTCATGAGGCTTGAGGAAGATAGAGTGTAATCACATTTTCACAAATAAACAGAAAATTGCACCTGTGAAAAATACCACAAGGGAGATGACCAAAGTGTTAGAAGAACTTGTAGTTAATTTGATCCAGTCAGGGAGGTTAGGCAAGTGTTCACCAAGGAAGCAAAATGAAAGATGTAAACAATGAGTAGACATTAAACAAGGAAAGGGACTGGGGACTGAAAATGTCTCCAGGCTGAAAGAGGATTGGTGATTATGAAACTGGAGAAAGACCATGGCACTGGAAGAGAGTACAGGTAGGACTGGGTGTGGGGTGAGATTTGGGATAGAGGGAGCAGCCAGATTGCTTGGGGCCTTATAGTTCTTTGCTCTGAAGGCAAAATACACAGCAAGTAAATTCCATTTTTGTTCATATCTTTTACCTTAATATAGGTACATCTCAAAGCAAATGCCTTCCCAAAAAATAAAATGGAAAATATATTATCATGATAGAGTATTTTAACAGAATATAAAATAATAATATTCTTTATTTTTTATTTTCAATAAAGGCAAGATAGCACACCTCTTCTTCACTCATAAAATAAATAAATAAGAGAAAAAATAAGATCTCTAGCTCCTATCTTGTTTATCCTAATCAGGATTAGCTTTATCCTAATCAACAATCTTATATTCAACCTTAATGATATTTCATTAGCTTCTCAGAACCACCTTTCCTGTCTAGGTCTAATTATATCTAATGTAATGTATCTCAACTCACTATATTAAATCATTTTTTAAAAAGCATTTTAAAGATGTTTTAAAATCACTCCAGAGCTTTGATTTAGGCCCTAGAGAGGATTGAGTTCTGTTATTTCTTTTTGGGGTCCATGATCTGCCAATTTTCTTCTCAACATGTCTTTTATTCTCATATTTTAAGGAAATGAAAATAAACAATTTTCTTTTGTAACAATTGATAAATGTCTGTGTAAATAAAATGCAAATATAAACACCTGTTCTAATCAATTCTTAAAACAAGCCAATGTGAGGCAGGTATTCAACATGCCTCACGTTGTAAATAGAGAGCAGCTTGCTCTTGCCTGTGTTCGTATTAGCCCTCACAGATAACCCTCGATTGATTGAGAATCTTAGGTACCTCCCGTAGTATATTCTAATATCCTTTTATACTCCAAAGAGATCAAGGTTCTAAATCTTATGAATGCTAAGCTTCAAAGAATGGGATTCAGAAATGACACAGAAATACTACTGAGAATCTGTGTAATAGTAGCATAGCACTCTGTTACAGAAATATGCAAACAAAAATGTGCAAACAAACAAATATACAAACAAAAGTATGAAGATGTAAAATACATAAGTGAGGAATAATTAGCTGCTGCCATTTCCCTTTGATGACCTTTTGGTGATGTGTTTTCATAAACTACTGCAATTGGATGTACCACCTAGAAAATCCTCAGATTTCTTTCAAGGCACATAATGGATACCATATTTAATGGGGCTGCAGGAGAAATAGATTACTGCTCTTCTACTCTCTGGAAGGTCATTGTGAATTTTTTTTCACTGAAAATGTTTTGGGACTGATAAAGAAAAATATGCCCATTCTCCATCTATGATGGTAATGAGTAATCAGGCGTGCATTCGATTAAATCTGGTATGCTTAGTGTTCAGAGGGTAGATCTGAAAGCAAAAGAAGAATGCAAGTTATATAAATGGAAGAAGTGGAATATACAATAATACACAATACAAGAAGGAAATCAGAAAACTAGAACCTTCTAGCCAAAGAAAAAGAAAATTTTGACTGGGTGCAGTAGCTCACACCTGTAATCCCAGCACTTTGGGAGGCCGAGATGGGAGGATTGCCAGAGCCCAGGAGTTCAAGACCAGCCTGGGCAAAATAGTGAAACCCTACTTAAAAAAAAAAAAAAAAAAGAAAGAAAAGAAAAGAAAAGGAGGGAAAAAAAAGAAATTTTCTTGCTGAAGGACTTACGTTAACTAAATCTATTGGACTTAAGATTAGGGCTTTTTTATAAGAGCAATGAACAGAAACATTGGCTTCCAGAGGACAATCCTTGAAGACTGACGATGGAGACTGGTTGAATTTCATGTGGTCCCTAAATTTTACCCTGAGAGAAATAACAAGAGCTACAATTGGAACTTAAGGAAAGGCCAGTTTATGTGAGGAAACTAAAAATGGTGTAATTTTTAGGTATTTCCTTGATAAAATTGTAAAGAATGGGTACAAAAACTCCATCTAAGGAAAGTGGGGATGGGAACATGTTTTTAGGGGATTGCATTTTAATGTGGAAAGAGAAAAAAATGAATATTCTTATGCTAGAAGTTGTTTTTGAAAATGTTCTCAGTGGCTAGAGATTTGGAAATGGCAAATCAGCAAACACATGAAGGTATCTTTAAGGAAAAAGACTGTTAACATTATTTTTCCAAAAGTATAATATCATTTACTTAGAGGAAGAGAAATGATTAATACAGTCTTTTTGTTCAGGGAAGCTATTCCACAAGATAAAAGGCTAGTAATCTAATAACTAGCATATCAGTATTATTTTATTTGCTTTTTCCTGTTTGCAAAATAACTTCAGTACTATCTTGTTATTGTTGTTATACTTGGCTAGTTATACATCTATGATAAGAGAACATAATTAATGTGAAAAATTATACCAAAATGGTTGTGTTTATTTTGTGTCACTTTAGCGATGCCCCTTCAGGAGCGCTGTTCTTATTTTCCACTTGCATTCAGTAATAGGCTTGCAGCCAGTGGCATTGTATTTACACAGTTTTTGTCAAAGCAATTCTATCTCTAATAGATTTTGATCTACATTGGCTGAAAACTTCTGTTTCTGTTTAAAACTTTAATGTAATTTCGTGTGTCTCCATTTCAGGCAATAGAAAAACTTTTGAACTTACATATACTTGGCAGCTGTATAGTTTTTTCTTTCACTAAGTTGATTTATTTTTTACATAGAGGGAAAATGTCCTTAAAATTAGGCATCTCATTTTTAAATGGGCTCAGAGGAGAGCAACAAATTTGAGCATAGTCTGTTTCATTCATTCACCGCAGAAAGGAACATTTAAAAAAATACTCCACATGCTGTGACCTTCAGATGATTAAAATTGGTTACAAATATAAATGAATTCCCCATAAACATTAAATGATCCCTCAAGAAACCTTATTTGAGAATAATGCAGAGATATATTTTCATTTTGATGCATAAGGATTTACATGTGTGATTCCCTATTAACATTACTCAGGTAAATCCCATTAAAAAATGCATATGCCTCTGTGTGTATAAATTTATACATGAAGCACAGTTAAAGTATATCAGTATTAATACTGTACCATGGGAATACCATATGACAAGGAAATTGGCAATACAATTAGAGTTTCACATAGTGTTAGAATGTTTTCATTACAATAAAAAAAGTTTTCATGACAACATAAAAGGATAAATCGAGACTTACTAGGACAACTAGAACAAATCTGTACATTTCAATATAACTCTTATGAAACAAATGTAATAAGTAAGATTAATGCTCTGAGTCTCTTAAAAGGTACTCTGTTATCATTGTGTTATCCTAATGGATGATTGAAATCTTCTAGCCCTGAAAGTAGAAAGTAGGAATCAATGGTAAAACCCATCTACCAGGATGGATATTATCTTCAGAAAGGTATTCTGTTTGCCACCTTCTCTTCTTTTTGTTTTTCCTCTCCTTCTTCATTTTCTTCATACATTCTTTTCTTGTTTTTTTGTTTTGTTTTGTTTTGTTTTTCAGACGGAGTCTCGCTCTGTCACCCAGGCTAGAGTGCAGTGGCGCGATCTCGGCTCACCGCAACCTCTACCTCCCAGGTTCAAGCGATTCTCCTGTCTCAGCCTCCCAAGTAACTGGGATTACAGGCACCCGCCACCATGCCCAGCTAATTTTTGTATCTTTAGTAAGACGGGGTTTCACCATGTTGGTCAGGCTGGTCTTGAACTCCTGACCTTGTGATCTGCCCGCCTTGCCTTCACAAAGTCTTGGGATTACAGGCATGAGCCACCACGCCTGGCCCATACATTCTTTTGTCTCCTGCTTTTCTCCTTTTCCATTTTCCTTTTCTCCCTCCTGATTTATGAGCATGTTTTCTTTGTTGTTGTTTTTAAACATTTGAACTATTTAACAAGAGTTACAGGTTTTCCTTATGCCAACTGTATGTCATCAGGAAGACATAAAGACAGAGATGTGTCCTTTTGAAAATGGACATGTTGTTATACTTGGTTAGTTATGGACATGTGAACTGTAATGAACTTGATACTTAGTCTTGATTCTCTGCTCAGACTAAGCCATCTGAGATGGAAATTAAAAATGCATAGTTCTTCATCTTCTGTTAGGATTCAATCTGTAGGCTTAAATAAACTCATAATGTTGACTGCAGTTGTTTGCCTTTTCTCCTTATTTCTTATAGATATAGTCACCTGACACACTGAAATATTAATGAGTCCTGTAATGCTCATGTGTGTACATTTAGAGAGCACATAATTTTGACTTATGAAAGTTACTCAGTTGCAGACCCTTGAGGATGAGACGTTTGCTGGAGTAGACCATTTCTAACAGATCATTTGATGTTAAATGGTCTGATTTTGTTTGGTGATCTTCTATTTACCACAGAGTGATACAAAAGCACTGTAAGTCCAATGTCCACACAGAGCTTACTGCAAATGGAGTTGGAGTTATTCTTCAGGAATTTGAAGTGGGTGTTAGGAATAAGAAATTGCTACTCCAAATGCTGTCAGATAATATCCAGAGAAGTGACATTTTCTGTGAAGGTCATTGCTCTCTCTCTCTCTCTATCAAGTGTATCTAGGCTCACATCAGAGAGGAAAGCTGTCAGTAATTTCTTTCTTTATTTCTTTATTTATTTTTATTATACTTTAAGTTCTAGGGTACATGTGCATAACGTGCAGGTTTGTTACATATGTATACTTGTGCCATGTTGGTGTGCTGCACCCATCAACTCGTCAGCACCCATCAACTTGTCATTTACATCAGGTATAACTCCCAATGCAATCCCTCCCCTCTCCCCTCTCCCCGTGATAGGCTCCGGTGTGTGATGTTCCCCTTCCCGAGTCCAAGTGATCTCATTGTTCAGTTCCCACCTATGAGTGAGAACATGCGGTGTTTGGTTTTCTGTTCTTGCGATAGTTTGCTGAGAATGATGGTTTCCAGCTGCATCCATGTCCCTACAAAGGACTCAAACTCTAACCTAGCTAGGTTATATCCGGCAATGTTAGAGCAAAGAAACTAACATGGTACTGGTTTCTTGAGACATCCATTTGATCTCTGTAAATACTGCCCAGAGGGGTTTGCTTCTAGGATGTTCCTGAGAGTTCTACTGACCGAGGAAGTAAAAAAGGTTTTAAGTACTCAAAATCTTTTTTCCTGGTTTGCTATAAAGTTACACAAAGTCTGTATAACAAGGCCTTGGATGGCTTTATTTCTCTATTGCATTTTGGGGACCAACATTTTTTAAAATCCCTTAGCCTCTGTTTCTCTCTGCCTCTGTTTCATTTTCTCTATTCTCTCTCCTCACCAACCATCACAAACTGAAATGTCTGCATTTCTCTAAATATATAATTTATTTTTAGCCTTCTCACTTAATGTCCCTGATTGCTTTCACAAAGAGCTCAGTAGTTCTCCGTATGATTACCCAATAAAATTCCCTTCAGTCTTTGTCAGGAGAGACCTCTGCTTTTCTAAAAAGCCACCATCATATTTCTGGTGTTTGACAGACTAACGGGTATGTATACCATAATCAATGGATCATTGAAACACTGAAGTTACAAGCCGCTCCTCTCTCATTTAGGGATTTATTTCTGTGACCAGCCTAAATTTTCTGTCATCTTTGCTGTAAAACATGCATTAGTGTACAGCTAAAGGTGGTGCTATTATCTAACTAAAGAAAAAGAATGTTTATTTTTTATAGGGACCTAATCTTAAAAGGTTAGATTCTATTTAAATTTTGACTCTGTATATAGGAAAATTGGGTAATTAAATTAAAACCCAATTATTTTTTGTATATATAGTATTAGGCAAAGCTATGTTATCCTAGAAGGAATACACTTAAAAGAGCAATGTAGCACCGAGGACATTTTCAACCTTGAATATTTTATTTAAATCCCATTAAGCTATCAGAAATGTTTGTTGCATTTGTTTTCCCATCATTGCTGATTGTCAATATATTTGTGGATGAAGAGATAATCTATTTCATAACTGGGCTTCTCTGATCATTTATATTTCTATTTTTTAAATTTATTTATTTATTTATTTTTACAGACAGGGTCTCACATGTTGCCCAAGCTGGACTTGAACTCCTGGGCTCACGTGATCCTCCTTCTTCAGCCTGCTGAGTAGCTGGGAGTTCAGGCTTGTGTCACCACACCCACCTACATTGTCTATTTCTTGATGGCACTGCCTAGTATGAGTGACAGGGGAACTTACTCCTATATTGATGAGCTCACATGCCTCAAACCAGGGCTCTGTTGAATTCAAGTAAGTCTGGCAAGAGGAGCAGGTGGGTGATAAAGGAGGCAGACACTGTTTATACACAGTTCTTGGGAGCCTGGCAGGAGGATCAGAGCCTGGCAGGGAAAAGGAGTCTTTGAGAAAAATATCACACAAGGCTGAATAGCACTTTTTAATGGAAAATTCTTGTTTTGACTCTAATTTTATGCTTAGATGCTTTTAATTTGATCCACATTTAATTTGCCATTCCTTGGAGAAAGCATTGATTATATGAAAAACTATCTGCTCTGTTGCTAACAAAACAAGATTGATTTCAAGGGCTACCATGATGGCATTATATTTTAATGGTGCCCACCTGGAAATATTGAAGCATGCACCACTGGAATCATCTTATCATCTCCAGGCCAAGTCTTCCAGTTGTGATTGCCTGATCGCTTTGTTAAAGTCATAGTTTTGAAGAAAAGTGAGTCAATATTGAGTATTGAAAAAGTGGGTAAAAAGCTAAGTTTGGACGTTGGAGCTATAAGGCATTATAAAGGACCACTTAAAAAATTACATGTCAGTTGTGTATCTGAGAACACCTATAATAATATATAATACATAATATATAATAGATCTATAATAATATATAACAGATATATATATATTCTCACAAACCCAATCACTTTGATACTATAATGAAAAAATAATGGTATTCAACACTAATATGACAAGTTTCAGAGAGACATAGAGATTCTGAGCTTAGGCTAAGCAACTGTGTAGTAACAATTATTTTAATTAGAAATCTGAAGCTGCATGCAAGATCTACCATAAGCATTATATCAGAAAATTCAAGTCTTTTATGTTTTAAAAATTAGGCTGCCATTATTCCTGAAATTCTAATGGCTGAACTAGCAACAGTAAAGATGTCCAGGTTTCAATGAAATATATTTCATAAATTAGCTTATCATTGCACTGATTTAGCATGCCTAGCAGGCGAGAGACAAAAACATGTGTTATCTTCCCTAGGGAACCTTCAATGAATGTCATTCTGGCTTCATATGTCTTTCTTTTCTCCCCTTCTTGAACTGATATAAAATTCTAATGTGTGCCCTCTAGTTCCATCTTCACTGAAATCTAGCAAAACTGCTGAAGGTAAGATAGTGGCAATGGTGCATGAAAAAAGGGAAAAGGAATACGGTGATTCATGGCATACTTGAGGAAAGTTGCAATTGTTAACAGCTCTACTTTTGTATGTAGACAAGTTAAAATATGTCATATATCAGTGTTAAAAATAAAGTTACTAATCTTGCTAGTTTCTTAAAGTTCATAGGAAAGGCACTACAACTATTTTGATATCTTGAAAGTATTTCCATATGTATTTGAGAGCACACCATGTCACTATATCCCAAAACAACAGTCAAGAAAGTAAACTTATGGTAGAACCATTAGTAATCTTGACAAGTGGATGCTGTTTAAAAACCAGGAATAGTAGGTATTATGAGAAACCCTGCTTTATATATTATTATAAAAATGAAATGTGACATTTTCCAAGAATATATATTAGCTCAGGCCAGCATCCCTTATCTCTGAGTCTTTGTTCTTCTGTGCAAATTTGGACTTCTGATGCAATTATAATTCCAGAAATGGTATTCATTGGTCTTCAGATCTGCAGATGCCAGTGCTTTCAGAGCCGGAAGACTGTTCTCCTTAGACATTGTTTCCATTTGGTAGATGAGAAAACTGAGATATATGACCATTTCTGTTTCCTTTAACTGGTAAGAAAAATAAGAGCTGTGAATCCTTCTCACTTTCACTTTTGGCAGTCTTCTTTTTGCCAGTGAATATGTCCTACCCTTTTCCCTTGTCTTTTAATAAGAAGACTGAGCAGAATTTAAGTGGCATCTTCAGCTTTTAAGTGCAACTGTCTGGCAAAAGCTTTGGCCAAAGTTTTCTTCTGATAATTAATAAGACAGGATAAAGATGCACCAATGATTTCTAAGTCTTAAAAAAAATCCACAATGTTGAAATTAGAATGTTAAAATCTAGGCAACAGATACTGGCACCACATGAGTGCTGTTACTCTTCTTTGGAGCAATTGAAACACAGGACTTCCTGCCTGTGGGACATTAGGCCACTATAATTCTAGTCTACCCAACTCCATGAAATATGCCTTGTTATTTAGAGCACAAACATAATCAGTAGCCCTTCTGAAATAAATCAAACAATTCAAAGTATCATATGATTAGCATGACTGTACGGGCTTTTCTCCATCACAAGAGTATACCCTAGAAAGGTATACCATTAAGCAATATTTTAAAAAAGGGCAAATTGTGCTTTAAGGAAGTGTACCAAAATAGGGCTTTATCAACAATCTTTAGATCAGTATAATTCCCTTAATTGTCTTTTCATTTAAAGCAATACAAAAGGAGGCTGTTAGTTCTTGTGGCCTCAGTAGTCATAAGCATGAGAATTGTATGTGTTCCCCTTTCTGTGACTTCAGCAGTTTACAACTACGCATTAAGTCCCACACTTAGCTGGAGGAGAATTTAGAAGGAATTGTTTTAAAAACAGACATTTTAGAAAAATGTTGATTTGAGGTGGATTTGCTTAAAAATTACAATAAAAATGTCTCATTCTTGAGTAATATTCTGTGTCTGTTGGTTATCTCTCAGGTTGTGACTTTCTTGTGAATGATGATTTGCCTTTATAGAAATTAGTATTTTAGAGCTATTTTGTTAATAATAGCAGTGATCATTTTCAGAATTGCCTTTTTGGTGAGCACATAGAAGGGTATTCCTCTTGGTAAGCACCTTAAGCAAGAAGGATTGGGTCTTCCTTTCTTGTTTATTACACTTCGCACTCTGTCATTATCAGCTCTGATGTTTAGTGAAAATGGTTTCCAATTGCCTAGATGTGCTTTGACAGAACTGACAGTAGAAACTGTATCTTAGCTTACTTGAATCAGTGCTGAAGAAAAGCACCCAGGCATGCGAAGACAGCTTTTATGAGGTACATTTTGTCAGTGTAAACACTATGAAATCCAACACATTTGGAAAAGCATACTCTGTGTTTGTTAGGATGAATGAATCACTAATAGATTAAAGAGCACAGCCAAATAAACTTAGACTAGTCATAAGCATATGTGGCCTAATATTCAAATGTAGGAAATCCAATTAAGCTCTAGCTCTCCTTAGTTTTTCATTCATGAGGCGGTACCTCTACTGAAAAAGCAAATAACTAAAAAGTTTCTTTTACCAAAAAAAGGCATTGCATTTTTAAAATATAAGTTTGAAGTTAGTCTTCCACAGATAGCCAATTTAATTATGCTAAAAATGACATTTTTAATTAAACACCAAGGTAAGCATAAATGGATTTCAAAATAATTAATCAAACATCAAAAAATTGAAACCTTTTTCTGCTTGAGCAGCAGAAATGAAAGAACCAGTCTTCGGGTCTCATAGAGATTCAATCTAATTTAATTCTCTGTCTTCTCTAAATAAACATTCCTAAAACCTTTTTTTCATCTGGGGGAATAAGGATGAGAGGGGTAATCAATATTTCTAGCATTTTAATTAAAACCGTTAGTGGAATAAATCCATTTAATTATCAGTTAATGAAATACAAGGTCATTTACCTGACAGGAACTTTGAGGGTGGATTACTAGCTGGAATAAAGCAGAAGAACCCAATGTCACAGCCATTTAACTTCTGTCAAATTTAAGGTTAAAATCCTTTTAGACTGTTTAACCTATTCTCTACCATTTTTCTATTATGTATGCCGATTGGCAGGAGAAATGCATGTTAAAACTTATTTTACATTTAATTGTGCTACAAAGTTTTCATTAAATTTCTAGAAATTTCTTTATATTTCTAAGGCATAAATTGAAAAGTTACAATAAAGCCCAATGTAATTTTATTGTTATTTTGTGTTTATTATTTATAAAGTTAAATCGACATCTTTTTCCTGACTGCAAATCTTATGAATTGTTTCTTTTTTTATAAATATAAATTAATAAAATATAAGTTTTAGTCTGTAAATTATGGATGCAAACATGGAACAAATGTGCAATAATAAACAAATCACTTTACATAATTTATGGTTAATTTTATATATAGCCCCTTTTTTGAAGTAACCTCCATTTCATAAGAATAATATAAAAAAGTGAGAGCTGGTTAGTCACTAAGCTAAGTTTGCAGATTGGTTTGGTAAACGGTTTTAAGTCAGTTTAACAAATGATGAGAAGGCACAAGATTGCCTTGTAGAGGAAAGTTCCTTGTCTTTGATGGTGACACTGACTGGGTTTCCCTAAGCAGCACACACTGCTCATATTTAATATAGATCACTTTTAGAAACAGAGGCTGAAAAGGGCTCTTGTTCTTCCTTTCCCCAGTAAAGATGTTGAATTAATTTTCTAGGGTTTGGATTTTTATTTTAATTTTGTATATTTGAGTTTGTCTCATAGCTATAAATTTCAGAGATAAAAAAGATAACTTTGCCTTTTAACATATATTTTAATGGCTCCCACTTTGGGTACCCACTGACACAATTAGAAACTATGCAATGTTGGCCGGGCGCGGTGGCTCAAGCCTGTAATCCCAGCACTTTGGGAGGCCGAGACGGGCGCATCACGAGGTCAGGAGATCAAGACCACCCTGGCTAACACGGTGAAACCCCGTCTCTACTAAAAAAACAGAAAACTAGCCGGGCGAGGTGGCGGGCGCCTGTAGTCCCAGCTACTCGGGAGGCTGAGGCAGGAGAATGGCGTAAACCCGGGAGGCGGAGCTTGCAGTGAGCTGAGATCCGGCCACTGCACTCCAGCCTGGGCGACAGAGCGAAACTCCGTCTCAACAAAAAAAAAAAAAAAAAAAAAAAAAGAAACTATGCAATGTCTGCCTTACTCACTCCTCCACATTCCCACTACTTTCTAGTTTTTAAGCAAGGTGTTCATGATTATTGTAGTGTCATAGCAGCCAAGAATCATGGGATTAATGGGTTCATCACTCTTCTAAATTGTTTGACTGGCTCTTTGTCACTATGGTGGTAGTGGATTGTCTAATTTTTGCAGGTAGTCTAGGCTATGCTATGTGGGGTTATATTCATTGTTTGTTTTACTGTAATAACATATCTGAGACTGTGTAATTTATAAAGAACAGAAGTTTATTTTCTCACAGTCTGGAAGCTGGGAAGTGAAGTCCAAGATCAAGGCACTGGCAGGTTTGCTGTCTGATGAGGGTCTAGTCTTCACTTCCAAGATGGTGCCTGGTGGCTACATCCTCCAGAGAGGGTGAACTCTGTGTCCTCACATGGCAGAAGGAATGGATAAGCAAGAGCACACTCCCTTCGACCTTGAATCTTTTTATAAGAATGCTAAGCCCTCATGACTTAATCACCTCCCTAAGGCCACACTTCTTAATACTGTTGCACTGGGGAATAAGTTTCAGCATAAATTTTTAAGGGGATACCATCATTCAAACCATAGCATGGATTACTTGTACCTCCATGTATTGTCGAACATCCACTTACTGTTGAGATTATTAACAGTAAATCATTGCAATTTCCTTTTGGTCCCCTTACATCTTAGGCCCATTTTTTATTGAGTACTTTTTTTCCTGCCACCCTTTGGCTGTGGATTCTAGACCATCTGTTCTTCTTTATATAGTATGCATATTCCCTTAGGAATCTTATCATTTAGGATGATTGTAGCCATCACTATAGGCAGTGGTGTCCAGATCTACATCTTCGGTTTAGTGTCCTCCCACTTTGCATGCTATGGTTCCATCCTCAATTGACTCTAGAAGACTGCTAGTTTTACATACTGTTGTCACCTGAAAATTTCCATAATAATTAAGTTTACCACTTTCTTTTTTTCCACCTTTTCTGTCATTATATCCTTCCAACGTGCCAGGCTCCTTAGCAATAGAAGCTGAAAATAATTTTCACTGTTCTTCTCCCCTTTTGTTCCCAAATGGGAGCTACCAGCCACCAAGAACTACTGCATCTTCCTTGACAAGGCCTCTTGGAATCATGTTTTTCTGTTTCTCCATCTGGCCTAGGAGCCCAGGCCTTTAGCTGTTTATGTCTAGATTACTCCACCTGCCTCTTACCCAATTTTCCTTCACTTTCTTAGAAACCCGGAATATTCTTTTGCCTTTTGATCTTTATAAAATCACAAAATTTCTTACAAGGGACTTGCATGCATTATAATCATATTGGATTAAATCAAATATAGTTTGCATTTTCTTTAATGATACTACCAGCCATCACACCAAATTAATTTTTCATTTCCAGCCGAGAAGACTTTACTCTCCATTCAAGCTACAGCTCTACTGCTATCCCCTAGGCTTGCTCACCTTTCTCCTGAGTTGCTATTTTCTTCCCATTCCTCTTTCTGAATGCACATCTTGAAAATGTCCATCACTAGAGTGGTGCAGTGGCTCATGTATATAATCCCAACACTTTGGGAGGCCAAGGTGGGAGGAGTGCTTAAACTCAGGAGTTTGAAACCAGCCTGGGCAATATAGGGAGACCCCATCTCTACAAAAAAAATTAAAAATTAGCTGGCCATGGTGGCACATGCCTGTAGTCCCAGCTACTCAGGATGCTGAGGTGGGAGGGTCACTTGAGGCCAAGAGGTCGAGGCTGCAGTGAAATGTGATTGTGCCACTACACTCCAGCCTGGGTGACAGAGCAAGACCCTGTCTCAAATAAAGTAAAATAAAAATAAAAATAAATAAATCCATCACTTATATACAGCCAGGGACAACTTTGCGTGCCATAACATTTAAAGTGTGGAAGAGTCACTCATTTAGTTGGCATATGTTTGGCCTCAATTTAGGTATTCTATCATCAAAAGTTTAGCTACCATGTTTGGCCATTTTTTTCTCCTTTTCATTTATTAATAAGTGTTGTGATACAGTTTGGATATATATGTTTGTCAGATTTGAACCCCACCCAAATATCATGTTGAATTGTAATCCCCAATGCTGGAGGCAGGGCCTGGTGGGAGATGTTTAGATTATGAGGGCTCACTCATGGCTTGGTGCTGTCTTTCTGGTAGTGAGTTCTCCATGAGATCTGGTCATTTAAAAGTGTTTGGCACCTCCCTTCCCCTCTCTCTCTCACTTGCTCCTGCATTCTCCATGTGACACACCTGCTCCCTCTTCATCTTCCACCATGATTGTAAGTTTCTTGAGGCCTCCTTTGAAGCTGACATGGTTCCTGTAAAGCCTGCAGAACCATGAGCCAATTAATCCTCTTTTCTTTATTAATTACCCAGTATTAAGTATTTATAGCAATGCAAGCACTGCCTAATACAGTTTGTAATCAATTTTCTTATCTATAAAAAGGGAATAATAATTATTATCTTGAAGAATATAATGAAATCGAGAAGTATTGAGTAAAATAAGTTTGTATTTGTTCATTTGCTTTCTGTGGTCTTTGTGTTACTAAAACTAGGGCAAATAAAATATTGCCTCATTTTTATTTATAGTCATGATTTGAGTTCAACAGAAAAACACAATAATTGATTTCCATCATTTCACATTCATGTAAGTTGAATGAGTGGCACTTTCTGAGTTTCTGACTATTAAAAACCTACACAGACTCATAGTAGCAAATCAGATGGCCCATGTCTTGGGCCATTTGGGTTCTTCTGCCATGTGTACAAGTCTAATTTGAAACCATTTTACCTTAAACTCTTAACTAATTGCTCAAACTTAAAGTCATTATTTCAGATCTTTATTAAAAATCAGACTTTGCCGTATAAAATGCCCATAATTTTTAGCAGCTATAATATCTGCTGTGTAATTTTCTCTTTCAAAAAATATCATACTCAATTTAATATTGGTATGTTGTTTGCAACTGACTGGGGGAGCTATGTGAAGCCATTACAAACTCTAGTTTCACAAGAATTGGACTCTGAAGCCTGCACCACTGACACTCTGGGTCTGTTTTTCTGACACAGTCCCACAGCATATTTCTCATACCCTGAGGGCTACCCTAGGGGATGTTCTGTCATGGAATGAAATGGCATTGACTAAAATGAAAATTTTCTTCTCTGTGAGAAAATGTATTGAAAAGAAACCAATCACAAATGCTACAAACCAATTAAATCAAAACAAAACACACAATTCTGTGAATTAATTAGGTAGAGTGAAATATACCAGACTGATAGTCTTTTTAAAAGATACCTTGCACACAATTAGAAACATTATGAGCTGAACCAGTTGGCTCAGGCCTTGCAATCCCAGCACTTTCAGAGACCGAGGCAGGGGATTGCTTGAGCTCAGGAGTTCAAAACCAGCCTGCAACATGGCAAGACCTTGTCTCTACTGAAAAACAAAAATCAGCTGGGCATGGTGGCACATGCTTGTGGTCCCAGCTACTCAGGAGGCTGAGGCAGCAGGATAGCTGGAGCCTGGAATATTGAGGCTGTAGTGATCTGTGATTGTACCACTGTGCTCCAGTCTAGGTGACAGAGCAAGACCCTATCTCAGGAAAAAAAAAAAGTATTATGAAGGGGCTATTTTTACGCAATATATAAAGGATACGAAAAAATCATGCTTTAAGGATTTCTATAAATTCACAAAATAATGTTTGCAGAATTTGCAACCACAATCTTGTTTATTACATAATTTTTAGTTGGCAAAATATTTTCATGAGGAAATCCCAACTGAGAAGTTGATTTCAGAAAAATTCATCAAATAGGAATAAGATATTAATGAGTAAAATTGATTAATGAAGTAAAATTATTGACTATCAGGAAAAGAGTGAATATGCAGCAGATTAGGAAATAATCGACTGTGGCAGAGAATGACTGTATTACTACAGAAATGAATTTTATTTCAGTTAAGGTATAAAGGCCCTACTTACCTGGTCATTAACATTCTTTTAGAATTCCTTATACCTTGATGTCTCCAGTAAACTGTGTGAAACTGGATGTGGTTTCTCCACTAGAGCGTAGATGCAAGATGTTAACTGTAACTAAATGTTAAACCCCATATGACATATTAGAGCAATTTATTATTGGATCTCTTAGTAAATCTTTGTAAATGTTGAGGTCAAGTTTCCAAGTAACTCTGATGTGTCAGACAGGGTCCTAAATATATTGGGAAGTCCTTAACTTTAAGAAGCTCATAATTTAGTTAGGAAGCTAAGACTAGCAGGTAGATCTCTGCCAATGCAAGGTGGTCAGTGATACATAGTGGATGAATAGAGACATAGACTTGAGGAAATGAAAGAGTTGTTTGTGTTGGTCCTTAGAGGACTTTTTGGTTTCGTCGAAGTAAGAGAGCAGATTAGAGAAAGCGTTTCATGCAGAAGAAATATTTGCAAAACTCAGGGGTAGGAAGCCTTTCTATTTGGGAGCCAGTGATAAATAGACAAATTGCCTGGGGAAGATTATTGTGTAGAAAGTAATGAGAGATAACAATTTAAAAAGGAGATTGGGGTCAGACCGGGGAAAACGTTTTTTGCCAATCTAACTTTTTTGCCTAGGTAGGTGGCATGGACCATATTGTCCCAGATTTATGATGATCATGTCATATGGAATATAATCAGAAATCTAAAGAAAGTCAATGTATGTTAGATCTGTCTCTCTTAAGATAAATCGGTCTGTTTTTCTCAAGATAAATATCTCTCATCTAGATATTTCAGTGAAAGTCAGAGTTGGTTGACATGAAACATAATAAAGATCTGGCCATCTAGTGATGAAGTAAGTATTAAAAGTAGAATACCAACAGAACTAATTTGGATTTTTAAAAATAAATGTGTTTGGAAAATCTCATGCTTAAAATGCATTCATGAAGCAATATTTATAGCATGTATGACTATAAAAATATATTAAACATAAACATAAATCTTTCTCTTTTATGTGACTTTTATTATCTGCCCATCAAATTTAGTTAATTATCAAAGGTGACTCTATTTAATGAAAGCTGTGACCCAACAAAACCTATTTTCTTCTCCCACAATGATCTATAAAGCGTTATGAGATTAGGTACAGAATATTTTGCTCACTTTCATGACCACCACCTGTAGTACGAGAAATAGAAGACAGTGGTTTCTCTCCTCCTTAGCAGTTCTCCAGATTTACTCTGAGTAAGCATCACCTGGGAGTGACAGTCAAAACCGACTCCCTGGGAAACTAAGGTTTATTCAGTCCTCACTGGGCCTGGGAATCTGCATTTTAGTGAATATACCAGCTGATTCTGAAACTGGTAATCTGAGGACTACTTTCTGAGAAATATTGCCCTGGAATGAAGAGGAATACATACGTTCAGTGTAGAGCAATCTCATTCATAGGCAATTGTCTTAAGTGTTATTGACAGTTAAGTAAATGCCTCAATGTTATACCCAGTTAAGTAAATGGCTCAGTGGTTGATGCTATTGTTCCACTTCTACATCTTTGAAGGACTTCTCTCAGGAAGGCCCTACGAACTTAAAACCTACAACAGGGAAGTTTGTGAGGATTTGTCACACATTTATAAAGCAGGGTTCTATGCTTCTTAAAGCCCTGGCTGTAAATATGCTTCTCTCTGTTTATCCTGCTTATATTATACCTTTCCTAAGTGAAAGCCCAAGTGAATTTAATTAGCAGAGCATAGATAGAACTGACATATGGCAATCCAATATATGGAATTTTGTCATAATACAGTTTATAGAATAGGGGGAGAATTTGATAAAGACTCCTCAAATTCACTTAAACAGAACTGAGAGGTGTCCTTGCACCTATTTACAGGATATTGCCCTCAGCACAGATCCAGAAGAACGGCCAGTTCCTGCATGATCTCCTGGGAGCCCAGGCTCTGATTTGACATAGGGAAAAGGGCCAAGAAAATCACTGTAACTTGGGGAATGGCTTTGCAAACCCAAGAAGCATTCATTTCCCCATTTGTTAGTTGAAAAGGAGTACAGAGAAGATGCTGACTCATGCTGACCCTGTAGTGGCTGTGATGCTAAAATAGCCAGTGGCAGGAATAAGAAGAGAGAAGCCCAACCCTCATTAGAGTCAATGGAAGCAATTCCAATGTTAGTAACAACTTAAAGCAGCAAATGAGCCTGCAAATCTGTGAGTGCTGCTCCCTAGCTGTTTTTTTCTCATCATACCAGCATTTACCACAATGGACCTAATTTTTGAGATTTTCAGTTTGGATTTAAACGAAAGCTTATGAGATCCAGGACACTTTTTGTCATGGTCTTTCAGATTTCTCTGTGTCTAAATATTGCCTTATATCCAGTACGGACTTACTAGAGACTTCGTTGTTTTTAATTTTGATCTACCTGCAGTATTATGATTGTTTTTCTTAATGCTTAATCAGGAAGGATATGATTACTTTTTCTGTGAATGTATGTATGTTTTTAAAAGTTTGCCATTTTTTACCATAATTTTATCATGTCTTGGCATAAAAGAATACAATGATCTCTACATGGATACCATTTCTATGGTACTTCTATTCCATATAATGATGAGGCTGTTTTCATTAAAGTAATAAAAAAAATCTATACAGCGTGTGAGCAGGATTTGAAAGTTGGCACATCTAATTATCATAGTAAGGAAAGAACATCAATGCCAATTTTATTTTTAACAAAAGGCATCCTTAATTGTTGGTGCTCCCACACATGGTAGATTGACAATAAAGAACTAGACTAACACATTTTGATCTTAAACATAAAACAAGGCAACATAGATTGTTTTAAAAATGAAGTTTGTGCTAGTCTGAGACCTCAGGTATTAAATGTCTTCAGAAACTGGTGCTTTCTTTGATCCCTGAGAAGGATAAGAAGAGGTTAGGAGGTAGATGGTCACATAGATAATGGTACTCTAGTATAGTCCTTGATTTATTACATATAAGGAAGATGACAGTCTATGGGGATTTTTCAAGCCAAAATTCTCCTGCCTTGCAAATGATCATTGAGAGATTACAATGTAACTCCTGTTTAAAATGTGAAAGCTGTTGGCTCTATAATTTCTAAATAGCATCCTTTTTTATTTTGATGATGTTTTCACTCATATTGTACATATCTCTCTGTTTAATATTTTAAATTTGATGTGTACTTCAGAAGTGATCACTGTTTTGTGATTTACAACCTTGGAGAAAAATAACATAGTAGTCATAACTTTGCAGTTTTTGTGATGCATGAAGATCAGATTTTTTAATGTTGGTTAATGCTTTGCTAATTAAAGTATGCATGTTAATTAAAGCAGAGGCTAATGTTAATTACCTATATTAATGGAATCTCATGTAGCACCTGCCTGAAGCAATGGGTTCAATTTTCAAAATATCTCAATTAAGGCTGAAACTTTTGATTTGCATCTAGTAGGGTTTCAATTAACTGCATTGAAAACTTAAATAACACTCTTAGGGGTGCAAAATATCAGTGATTATATGAAGCACAGTGGAGTTTGGTAGGTTCATTTATAGTCCTTTTAAAAAAAAAAAAAAAAAAGCCTAACTATATTTCTTTCCTGTTTACTGACCAAAATTCTATTTACTCACCAAGACGCAGTGAAAACACCACCTCTTCCATTAAGTATTTTCCAATTCTCAACCAACTACCAGAGTTTCAGTTTGTTGTTCTTATTTATTTTATATTATTCTGTTATATATTATAGTTAGTTGTTAGAATCTGTGTCCTTCGCTAACTAGAAGCACCTTGTCCTTATTCCTTACAAAGATAAGCACATTTGACAAGACACTAGCATGTTTCGTAAGTTGAAGACACTCTTTAAGTATGTGTAAAACCAGTAAGTACGTTTATTGACTACAGTGGATATGAGTGAACTTTTAGGACATGGTGATTCCACTATTGCTACATTCATGGCTGCTCCAAGTAAAACATGAAGTTGCGTTTGAGATCTTATTGCTTTATCAAATAAAAGATTGACATTTTCATTAATTTCTGATAAATATAAGCTGGAATGGGGAAGAAGGTACCTGTTCAAGTAAAAATAGTGTTATGAAACCAAAGAGCATGTGCTTGTGCTGTCAGGGATGATATTAACATCCTCTTTTGGTCCTAGGTTTGTATTTTGACCGTACTGCAAGCAGATCTGGCTTGTGACCATAAGCACAAATACTTGAAACAAGCTGTCTATTTAAGACAGCCATCGAGGGTTGGTGTCATTTTGGAAGATAAGACATGGAGTTATCATGTGGTGACAGCTCAAATCTTAAAATAATTAATTAAAAATATAGATTACTGGAGACAAGTACATTGTAATTAGTATGGATATCAGTTTTCCTGAACTTACTGTTATGTTTGCCAAAATCCCAATAACAACCATTCCCACTGGGCCTTGGGAAGGGATTATGGGCTAATGGTACTAACCTTTTTCACATCTAGTATAATGATGTTTTCAGAAAAATAGTTTTCATAATTGAAGGGAGCAATAATCTCCTCAATAAGTATATACAAATAGATTACACACTGATTTACAGTCCCTGGAAATCTGCATTGATAACTGCTGTGCCTTGGCAGAATTTGACTCTAATAACTTACCATCAGTCTCAGAGGGCTAAGATTTGTTTTCATTCAGCTGTAGAGAATATCAAACAAACATAAGATTTCCATGTATAAGGTGTAACCGACAAGGTGACACAAAAGAAGCATAACTGCTTACTGTACTGATGTGCTATTGGCATGCTGGTTAAAAAAAAATACAAAGAAAGGTGAAAGGGAATTGTATTGATTGGGCAATAAGATGTTAGGTGTTGTCTTAATGGCAGGACCTATGATAGCTGGAAATAAGATGTGAATGTGTCCATTAATGAAGACTGATCCAGGTTTAGATTTGATAGTGAGAGCTCACATATTTCATGTCACACCGGTTTAATATTGGCTAGTTAGTAGATGGAATAAATGCAACAACTAGTTGGAGAAATGTGACAAATGTGCATATCAGACTTTCCAGGATGAGGCAATGGGCTAGGTCTTTATAACTTGTAGAGCAGAGTCACCAAAGCAGCCATTCCCCATTGTGCCACCATTAAGGTAGCAGATGGCAGAGCATTAGCAAAAAGACATTGAGAACAGCTGGAAAACATCTGGTAGGAAGTGACAACCTAATAGGTATGCTGGGTTGTTCCTAATTGTGGGCAATCACTCAAAAAGCCTGGAAAGAAACTTCAGTGTGTTGCTTGGTGGGAGGAAGAAGTTGGTCAGAGCAATAAATTCTAGTTCAGGAATTTGAGGGAATTCTGAAAAGAAGTGACTAGAGCCTGGCCAAATAGATTATGGAGCATTCATTTGTTTCCTCCCAAGTTCTAAATAAGAACAAACTTTTTAAAGGAGTTCGTGAGGCCTATCTGGACCTGGAATCTACTTTAGGAAGATATTTAATTCATGAATACTATTTAAAACGTGAGATTCTGAGAGTATATGGAAAGGTTAGATGTTCATAGAGAATATGGAAATGCTAATTAAACTGGGGTGAGGGAAGTGGAGTATTTAACAACTCAATTCACCATTCCTGTTTCTTAATTTACTATCTTATGACTTTTCTGGGACCTAGATAAAATTTAAAAAGCGTTTTGGCTATTTCTAGCTCTATATTGTTTCTTTTTCCCCCCTAATTCCAGCCATTTGTCCTTGTCTGTCTGTATCTCATTGCTCACTCTCCTGCTTTCTCACAAGGATCACCTAACTTTTCATTACCTCTCTGTCTTTCAAGACTCACCACTGGGAGAGTAACATGTCATTTTGGGAAATGTAGAAATGGCAAATGGGCAGAAAGGAGGTCAGAGGGAACAGGTATAGTGTCTCCAGAAAGGAATACTAGGAAGTCAAAATGCAGAGAAGCCAAGGGCTCAACATGTGCTGCAACTCCAGCTCTAAATTTCTAAATTACTACAGGACCCCCTATAAACCCTACATATCAATAAATCATGATAATTATATAATAATAAACCCTGCTACTGATTGGGAACTAGCAATCAGAATTGGAAAGGAAAAATTCTCACAATGAGGCTTCATTGCTTACCACACCCTGGACATTTAAAGGGAAGGAGTGACAAAGCAGTTGAATGGTAAGCTATAACAGGGCAAGCTAATCAGAGTGTGCAGACAAGGAACGAATGGTAGTGTACACCGCCAAAGGTGCAGAATCAGTGTTGTTCCTGGAGGCAGTGGGAGCACAGAGTTTTGATTAAATCCAAGACTCATAAGACAAGTAGTACATTGGGCCTTGCAGAAAGTGACCAAAGTGCATACCTTACTCAGTAGACTTGGTGTCATACCGGGGCTCTTTTAGTTGTCTATGTCTGTGCTGGCAGCCTCAGTCAGGGACTAGCTAGAGACTGGAAATCATGGTTTCAGGACTAGTGGTTAGAAAGAATACCTAGGATGGTTAGTAGAAGAGCACTGGAGTTGGAGCCAGAAACCCCCGGTTCTTCTCATTATCTATGACTTTGGACAAACGAATTTATTTGACCTCTGCCTTCTGCGTCTGCTAAGTGGGGATAATGACACCTGATCTACCTGCACATAGCACAAGGTTGTTAGGATTATCAAATGAGATAATATATATGAAATCACACGCCATAAAAGTATAAATGTAATTTATTATCAAAATATCAATATCATATTACCAAGTGATTTCTGATCAAGCAGAATATTACTCTCAATGATGATTTAAGCATTTATCTAGGTACCTAGTGAACAGTGAACTGAAGTAGGTGAACCTGGGATTGCCACATCCAATGAATCTGTTAATTTGCATACTGTTGCAAATAAGAGGACAAAATCAATACTTGTTTCATAGTATAATAGATTATTTGGAATGAAACTAAAATATAAATATCTAATTATGTAAAATATAAAATTTTTTAGTTCTCTTTAAATGTCTTGTAAAATGGTAGAGAGGTTCATTTTGGATGTGGGATTCTGACTAATAGTAGAATGTTTGTCATTTTTAAAAAATACAGTTCTCTCTTAGGACTGATTCTCAAGCTGTGAAGTAGCACATTGCCAATACAAAATACGACTTCATTTCTCACTGTTGTCTTTTATTCTGACACATTTCATTCTATCTCAGAACCTCACTCAAACTGAGGTCCTAACAGTTGTTAAATATCAATCTGAAGAAGCCAGATGAATCATCAGAATGTTTCATGTTCTAGATTTGTCTGATTGTTTCCTTGTGGTGTCTTTCAACTTTTTCCTCTACTCACTCTTCTGTACAAACTAGAAATTTGGTCCAGAGTCTTGTTTGATTCAGATTAAACATTTTTGGCATGTGTACTTCAAACGGCATCCTATCATGTCAGGCTATCCGCTGTTCGTGATGCTAATGTGGTGATGGCCAGACACAGTACCTCTTTCTATAGACAAGATCTTCTTTATAATTAGCAGGTAATCTATAATGCTTGGGCATCTGTGAATGTCCAGTTTTCCTTCAAGTATTTGCTTAAGAGTTTTAGAATACATTGATGATTCTTGCTGGAATCAATTATTTCTTTAGGGGTTGTAAAATGAAGATTTCCTAATTCTACTATTTCTTCCACATTTATACTTGGCATTTTTTCCTATAGACTTTCTCTTATCAACATCAGATGAGCTAGAGTTCCTCTTTTAAAAAACAAGTGAAATGCTTTTCTCATTATTTACCAATTTTGGTGGTAAGAAGTTAGTGTAATAGTCACCCTCAATGGCGGCCTTTTTTTTTTTTCTCTTTTGAGTATAATTATAGACTAATTGATTTCTATTTATTCAGTATACAACAATCAATTACAATAAGTCTTCTTTTTTAGTGCTTGTATTTCCCACATTTGCCAAAAGGGAGCCTCTTCATGATGACGCTTGTGTCCTTTTGGCAGACCCCTATTAGTCAAGGAATGCTTCTTTGTTTCCTAGTACAAGAAGATATCCCAGCCTCACCTTATACTTTCCCTGCCTTCCCTTTTAAAAGTATTTTAAAAATAGTATCTTCAGCTTTTCCTAGATGGAAAAAAACCATATCAGACCCTCTCCTTGCCTTACTCATTCTTTCAGTACATACTTATTGAGTGTCTGTTGTGGGTCAGGAACCTGTGGGTGATGTCAAAAGAAATCCAGTTCATATCATACTCTTGGGGAGCCTAAAATCTAATAGGACAGAGGAGTCCTGAGTACTGTAAGGTGAAGGGAGATGTTTTATATTAGAAGGACAGATCATGTATCATGGACATTCAGGTGGGGGAGGAGTTTCTTGAGCCCAGAGGAATATGTGAGATGTGGAGCTGCAGAAATGGAGGGAAGCCTGGGAAGCAGAGGTGGAAAAGCTGTGTACCTGGGAGGACATGGCTTAGTCTGATGTGAGTATAGGTGGGTTTTGCTATTTGTCAGAAAAGGAAGTCATGGAGGGTACATGCGAAGGTAGACTGAGATCTAACCATGACACGAGGTATTTAAATACTATACTAAGGCATTTGATTTTATTCTGAAGAAAATAGCAACCACTAAAAGGCTTTTGTTCTTCATTGTTATTGTTTAATTTTTAAGTCAAAATAATAATATGAAAAGATGTGCTATGATAAGCCTCATACAGAAGCCTTTTTTTCATCTGGGTTGGATGCTGAGTAAGCTGGCCAGTGATGGGTCTAATGACTCAAGTACGAGGGCACTAGTTACTCCTGTGATTTATGTCTTGTATGTAACAAAAGATCATCAAAAGGGTTTTAATGTCAATTGATAATAAGGATGGGTTCAACTTCCCACAACCATGAGAAGTTCTATACAGCCCAGGTATCTTTCTCCCAGGCATAGAACTCCTTCCTTTTTGGTTCTTTCTCCAAATCTTGATAGAGTTATATCTCCATGTGCTACCTACATGGTCAACTTTAATTATACAAACTGCAGCAGAAACCAAAATGATCTAATAACCAAAATGCTGAGAATTCAAACCCTGGAAACTGAAATAAGACTTCTTTTGCTTTTATTCTGAGACTACTTACTTTTGTTTTTTATATACTTATTAGAACTTCAGTTGTCTAGTTTCTCAGCTTAATTTAACATATCATATATGAAAGATGAGACAAGCTACTAGAGGCTGCCACATCAAGAATTGCAAGGAATAACTCTTCCATCTTCTATGTAGTAGAGAGCATGAGCTGTTAAGTCAGAAACAAGAACTTTAAAATCACTGGGTCTAAAGCCATTCTATGTAAAGAAAAGCAGCACCAATAATACCTGTGAGTATAACAGCGTTATAATTGATGTTATATTTTGACAGTTATCCATATAACAGATTCTGTATAAGGATATGAAATATCTCAGACTTCCATCCTAAATGGAAGAAATACAATTGATAAAAAGTTGTTGGCACTTCAAGAGGTAGATTGTTCCATCTCTTTCCCCTTTGTTAATTGAAAGCTGAATGAGGTACATTTGGGAGTCACTGAGAGTCCAGTTTAGGGTATTTGATTTTAAATGAGCATTTTCATTTTCCCTTCATTCCTTTGTGATTTGAACTTTCCTATCCTGTTATGTGTTGTTCAACTATTCTTCCCTATGACTTTGAGAATTCTATTTCCCTCTGTGGTCTGGAGTGTGATATATTTTCTCCATGTTTTAGCTCAACTGGGTCTTTTATCTTCAGAGTTAAAGTTTCATAGAGACTTGCTAAAATTAAACATCATCACTTTAAATTAAAATGTGTAACATGGAGGTTTAGTAGCTTCCAGGGTTTTCTGTTGCACTTCTTAGACAATCCCAATCCACTTCTTTTTTTTCTTTTCTTTTTTTTTTTTGAGACAGAATTTTACTTTTGTTGCCCAAACTGGAGTGCAGTGGCGTGATCTCGGCTCACTGCAACCTGTGCCTCCCTGTTCTAGCAATTCCCCTGCCTCAGCCTCCCAAGTAGCTGGGATTACAGGCATGTGCCACCATCCCCGGCTAATTTTTTGTATTTTTAGTAAAAACAGAGTTTCACCGTGTTAGGCAGGCTGATCTCGAACTCCTGACCTCAAGTAATCCCCCCAGCCTTGGCCTCCCAAAGCCCTGGGATTACAGGCATAAACCACCACACTCAGCCCCAATCCACTTCTTAAACTGAAGGAATCTCAGGAGACTTTGGTCAAAGCATCCCTTTTAAGGGTATTTATCCTGCTGTGGCTCCAAAAGTCTTTTGAATTCGACCACTCATATCTTCCCTCTCAGATTGGCAACCTGAGGTTTTTGTCAGCACTGGCCAAGGATCTCTGCTTTCTGCGTGGACATCACCTCTCCTTCTAGCCTCCTACTGTAATCGTTCACAAATTTTCACTCAGCAACTCATTCATTCACTAATTCATTCAACATATAATTTCTGGGCATTGGGAATGCAATTATGAACAAGAAAGATACGATGCCTTCCCATATGGTATTTACATTTCAGTGGGATATGGATCCCAGTGAAACAAGCAAGAATGAAAATAAGCAACATTTTTAAAAAAAATCATCCAGTTAAATAAATATTATTGTAAGTTGCAGTAAATGTTAGGAAGAAAATAAATAAGACCTGAGAGAGAGTATAATAGGAGATACCTAACTGAGATAAGCTGATCAGGGAAAGAAGTAACATTTAAATGGAGACTTATGTATATATAGATGCTCACCATGGGAAGTAACACTTAAACTGAAACTTAAAGCATATATAGGTGCTAGCCATGTGAAAAAGATAGGAGGAGAATTCTAGGCAGAAGAAACAACGTGTCCAAGGTGGAAAGGGGCTAGGTTCACTCAAGGAATTAAAATGGAAAGAACCTGAGAATCTGTGTGTGGGCAAGGGCAAGAGCAGCTAGGGAGGAGGTTGGAGTGATAACTGAGATAAGCAAAAGTAAGATAAAGCAGGAAGATATCATTTTGCTTAACCTGTCTCTTACACTGAAGAAGAAAAAAACGTGTGTTTGTATTTTTTTTCAGTCTCCTCGGAATATAATAGCAAAAAGGTAGTGAGAATTTTCGGGAACAGCTAAGCAACAAGTCAAGCTTTACAAGCTCTAAGCAGCAGTGATGATCAGTCTATACAGTGATAAAGAGGATACAAATTCATGGGAATCATTGTTGTAGAGTTGTGTGTATGTGTGTGCATACTTGTGTGTGGCTTTGTCACAGATCTACCAGAAAATACTGTAGCTTCCTTTAACATTTGATGAACTTGTAGAGAAAAGTGAAGAATATTGGTTATGTTTTTTGAGTTTTAATTTAGGTTCTAGAGTTTTAGTTTTGAAAATATTACTGCAATGTCAGCGTACAAAAGAATTTTAAGTCACGATTTTGTTTAAGAACATTCCTTTTTGGGTTCTATGGGTATATTTGTGATAATTGTTATTCACATTCATCATACATGCATGCTCTTTTCACCTTCCTCTTCCATTCTACCTTTATTTTGTTCACCCTATGTTCCTTTATTGGGTCTCCTCTCCAGCTGACATGCATACACCAGCTTCTGAGGCTCTGTGATCTTCTCTGACTGTGCAAATTAGGGCCCCATAGGAAGTCTCAACTTCACATGGTCTCCTCCTGTCTGAGCCCCAGACCCCTAGGAACTGGACTAGGATGAGTCTCAGGCACAGAGAAGAGAGGTAAACACTCAAGACTTGGAGATACTTTTTCATGCTCTCCTCACCCCTGCTGTGCAAATAGATTTCCACCTATAGCTTTTCTTAAAAGTGTCGTGTAGATTAATGCATTTCAATCTTTAAGTGAAGAATATTGAAATTCATGAACTTGGAGATATTCTATGTTAAGATATGTGTAGAGAAAACTCAACTGTGATTTTCCTTTACTCTCACATGACAATAATCATCAATACAGAAGACTTCTGTGACCATATTTGGGGGTGGGGAGAGTTCTCCCTGTACACCAAGCAGCTGACACCAACTGAGTGCCCTCTAATTCAGTTCTAACATTATCTACCCAGAGATAGTGTCATATCCCACAGATTGATGGCTCAGTCCCCAAGACTTCCCCCAGCCCCCAACATACCAGTTGAAAGTTCAGCCCTCCAGAAATTCTGATCAGAGTGCCGAACTTTTGGCTTCAAGTTGGGGTTCCCATGACCCCCTCTTTGGGTTGGATTAATATGCTGGAGCAACTCACAGAGCTCAGGGAAACACTTATTTACATTTACTGGTTTATTATAAAGGATATTGTAAAGGATACAGATGAAGAGATGCATAGGGAGATAATTGGGGTAAGGGGCGTGGGGCTCCCATGCCCTTCCTGGGCGTGTCACCCTCCAGTAACCTCCATGAGTTCAGCTATCTGGAAACTCACCGAACTCTGTCCTCTTGGGGTTTTATGGAATCTTCATGATGTCAGCATTCGTTCCCCCACAGTGTAGGGTGGGACCCTCTCATGGGAGAGTCTTAAGACTCACAATCAGAAAAGCAGGCGAACATTAGAGTCCTGCCTTAGGGCAGGTGAAAGGAGAACAGAAAGTCAGAGGCCTACCCCTGAGGCCTAACACACCCAACATTATAACCAAGGAAAGGCTATGGGAGTTATAAGCCAGGAGCTTTGGATGAGAACCAGTATATATCATAACACTACAAGATGGTAATGTTTGTGTATATTTGGTATGAATTAGTATATCCGATACCTTTCCAATTCAACAGCTAACAAGAATGGGGATAGGAGGAGATGGACACATGTAGTAGGGAGCCTTAGTTACATATGACTTTGAGAATTACTAGAATATTCTTATCTAACATTTAAGGCCCTTAACTTACTCATAGTATGCATCCTCTGCTTCCATTAGAATTTTAAGTAAACACAATTATTTGCCCTTACATTATTATTATGCCTTCAGTAAATTGATTAATAACCAATATATTAAAAAGCAAAGGATTTTTCTAAGAAAAATATTTTTGATATTTTCTACAAATATAGTTTTAAATAAAATATCTATTATGAGTTTTAAAATGGCTCATCTGATTTTCTCTCTTTTCTTCATCTTTATATATTTGTCATTTATCAGTGGCTCACATCTCAGTATAATATCTAGATAAAATGTATTTTCTCCTTCTTAAATACTTTTATATTCTCATCTGTTTTTATGGCATGTTACTGCATGTCTCCAGAGGCACACAGCATTTTTATTTTCAAGTAAATTTATATTAGTTACAGTCTCCAGCTGTTTTAGATATAGGATCATTTCCTGTTGGTACTGTTTCCAGGACAATTCTTTTTTTCCCCTCACAAAAATGAAAAATGTAATTTAACAAAGACATCCTATAATTGCCTTCATATCTAGCAATCTAAATACTTTATTTTATTTAAAACATCTGTCTACATAATATCTAGTGATTGTCCAGGGGTATGTCATTCTTGAGAAAGGCAGCTGCTGTCATTTTTATTTAATTTATAAGGAACCATCAAAAATGCATCCTTAATATAGAGTGTTATGCCACTATGTCATATATAAGAATTTTTTATGAGGATATCTTATATTTTTGGTGTTTGCAATTAATTTAGGCTTTTTTCAAATTGGAAAAGACCATCATTTTAAAAATCACTATGGAATTATTTTGTAAGAATAGTAATCTTTTGCTACAGATATCAAATTATAATGAAAATAGTGGTATGCTTCTCTACTCATGTAACTAGCCTTACATAGGAATCATATTTTGATTGCTAAGCTTTTTTAATGTCATTTGTCTGTAGTGCATTTTCTTTTCATTTATAATAAAAATGTAAAGTCTTTTTTATTGTAAAGTCTGTCTGCTAATTAGAGCAGTCAGTTGATATTTTCTTGTTATTTTTCAGAAAATGCACGGAGAAATATAGCAGCTTCTATAAAAGCTCTTTGTTTTGAGGGTAATACTGAATTGTGCTTGTAGAGAAACCCATTTGTAAATTCTGTTTATTGTGCATGACCCTCAGAGCCTAAAATGGAGTGTTTAACTTTTAATAGATTGTATCAATTTAGGCTCAGCTGAATGCCAAAAACAACAGACACCCAGGTTTACAATAGTATGGCTAAATGAGAAAGTTTACCTTTTCCAAGGAAGTAATCAAAATATTCCTTTTTGGAACACTAAGAGTATGAAAGGGAAATGCTTATGGTTCCCTGCTGACACACTGTTATGATTGACAGGAAAAACCAACATGCTTGCCACCTGAGACATCTTGTTCAGGAACTTTCTGGAGGGTAGTAAATTGGTGTTGGCACAAACACAAAAAAATAAAATGACTTGATTCAGCACTTTTCAATTCTAAATCCCCAAACACTAAAGAAAGAAGTAAATATTCATCAAATGATCAAAATTTATATTGATTTTTATTCTACATTAGCAGCTCAAAGTCGAGATTCTTGACAGGGTGGATGTCGGTTTGAATGATTCTCTTTGAAATGAGGATATAGGCACTGAGCTGAGTGCTACTGTGCATTCCTGAACCATAGGTCCTGATTATTAGAACCCTAGGAGCCTAAATTTTTAAAAGAACAGTATAAAGGCATACTTGTTTGGTTCTGTTTTGGTAACTAAATTGTTATTATTAGTATGTAAAGTAATTCTTGTTGTTCCTGCTTCATTCTTTTCTTTCTGTCACCACTTAAGGACAACTATTTTATAGAATTTCAAAGGAACTAGTGTGCACGTCTTGCAGTCATAGAGTTAATAGCAGCATTTGCCAGCATAATTGTACTTAGGAAGGAAGTGCCAGTTCTGCAGGGCAAGAGAAACTAAGATTGTATCTTCCTATTGTACATCTTTGATGTTTAGTTTCTACCAGAAAGTAAATAACGATTTGCTGTAGAGGAATTTAGAAGATGAGAATAAGGATGCTGCCATAGAATATAAGCAGAGGATGCCTATGTCATTGTGTAGAGATTTGCTAAGGAAACAGTAATGGAGTGACATCAAAAATTCTAATCATCCTCTTCAGTCCACACAGTATAATTGCACTCCCTTCCCGCCCTAGTTCATGACATAAAATGCTGAATTTTTAATGATTTTTAACTACATGCATTACAAAAAGGAGAGGGTAGTGGTAGATAAAAGCTCTTCACAAATGCAGTTGTTTGATATGTTTGTTTCATATATTTGTTCTTCATGTTTGTTAGGTGGAGGTGTTTTGTTGTTATTTTTAATAAACATCTCATCTGTCATTAAAATGGAGGAAAGGATGTTTTTCTTTATGCACAAAAATAAGAAATAATGGAAATGGTGTTAATGTTAATTTCTCAACTTTGTGTTTAAATGTTTACCATTTAACAAATATCATTAAGGATGCAGCTTTAAAATTGAATTTCCTAAACATTGTAGTGAATATTTCTATTAATTTGCAAACAACAGGTCAATAGAAATAAAAATGAATTTTTAAAGTAATATGTTTTTTACTTAAATCATTTATCTTTTGCAGTTGTCCTGACTTTGTTAGACATGAGATCTACAAATAAACCTTGAGAACCTAAGGCTAGATTTTTTTGTAACTGCCAATATGATCAGTTTTATGATTAGTTTTGTGATTATGATTAGTCTTGTGATATTAGTTTTATGATCAGTTTTATGATTAGTTTTATATCCTAATGTACAAAGATTAGTATATGCAATGGTCTTTGCTGAGTAATAATATTGAAATAGCTTTGAGATTCTTTATTAAATTTTTGATATATACTTAATTTTTGACAAGGGAAGATATTTATATTTTTTAATACTTTTATAACTCTCTTATACAATAATAAAAATAACATTCCAACAAACTTAGTAAGTGCTTCTTTGGCAATATATATGTATATATTTTTTTGAGTCTCGCTCTGTTGCCCAGGCTGGAGTGCAGTGGTGTGATCTCAGCTCACTGCAAGCTCCGCCTCCCAGGTTCACACCATTCTCCTGCCTCAACCTCCCGAGTAACTGGGACTACAGGCACCCGCCACCATGCCCGGCTAATTTTTTGTATTTTTTTTTTTAGTAGAAATGGGGTTTCCCTGTGTTAGCCAGGATGGTCTCAATCTCCTGACCTCGTGATCCACCTACCTCGGCCTCCCAAAGTGTTGGGATTACAGCCGTGAGCCACCGTACCCGGCCTGGCAATATTTTTGAAGTATAATATTGGTCTTACCCTTGAATGAGTATTTGAGCTACTATCATGTAGTACAGTTTTTCTGTGATTAAAGATTATATATTCCCTGAGGGTTGATACTGTGTCTGATCCAGATTTGTTTGTATCATGTACAATATCTTACCCCTAAGAGACACTCAAGATGTATTTGTTGAATGAATAAATGAAGGCCCTGAATCAACTTTACTCCAAATAAATACATTGCTCCTTTAGTCCTATGACTCCCTGCCCTGATTCTGTAGAAGGAAGCTTTGGCATCCATGCAGGACTAGAAGAACAACATGAGATTCTCATTCATTGTAATACCAAATGTTATTTGTGTTTAGCCAGAATGTAGCTAATCGTGGTATGTGAATAAATGCCTGAAGAGAGTTTGTTTCTGGACAAAGGAAGTGCACTTAGAATAAGGTGAGTTATTTTAGGAAATTATGAACCACCAACAATGACAACAAAAGCAAAAACACACAAAATAAACGTGATCTTAGAAAAAAGCAGTGGAAAGGTAATAATTCTAAATTCTGGAATGAGTATGTGCACTCTGCCAAACCAAAGAGTAGATATTTCCAAGTGTATTCATCCATTCTCACACTGCTAATAGACATACCTGAGACTGAATAATTTTTAAAGGAAAGAGGTTTAATTGATTCACAGTTCAGCATGGCTGGGGAGGCCTCAGGAAACTTACAATCATGGCAAAAAGGAAAGTAAATACGTCCTTCTTAACATGGCAGCAGCAAGGAGAAGTGCCAAGCAAAAGGGGGAAAAGTGGGCAGGCACGGTGGCTCACTCCTGTAATCCCAGCAATTTGGGAGGCTGAGGTGGGCAGATCACTTGAGGTCAGGAGTTTGAGACCAGCCTGGCCAACATGTTGAAACCCTGTGTCTATTAAAAATACAAAACTTAGCTAGGTGTGGTGGCGGGTGCCTGTAATCCCAGCTACTGGGGAGGCTGAGGCAGGAGAATGGCTTGATCCCAGGAGGCGGAAGTTGCAGTGAGACAAGATCATGCCACTGCATAGCAGCCTGGGTGACAGAGTGAGGCTGTGTCTCAAAAAAACAAAACAAAACAAAACAAAAGCCCCTTATGAAACCATCAGATCCCATGAGAACTCACTATCACAAGAATAGCAGAGGGTAACTGCCCCCAGGATTAAATTACCTCCCACTGGGTCCCTCCCATGACACATGGGGATTATGGGAACTACGATTCAGAGTGAGATTTGGGTGGGGACACAGCCAGACCATAGCACCAAGTGTAGATTCTAATAAACCTGGAATTCCTTGGCAGGGCCCATGAGGGTCTTGAGACCTGAAGGTCTTTCCAGAAGAAGGAAGCATTCTGGACTAGTTGCTAAAGGGGATACTATTAGGAGGAAAGAAGGGAAATATAGTAAATATTTTTGTAAGGAAGCAAAGGAAAAGACAGGTGCTTAGATATACTGCATTGAAGGTAAAAAAGATTTTGTAGTAAAAGAAGGAAAATGTCCCCAAGTAACAAAATGATTACCAAAAAAGTAGGGTTTCCTCTCATTATATTGAAGGATCCCTGTGATCTTGAACTAGTGTGGACTCTTCCAAATACAAACTCTGCCATTGTTGGTGTCTCCTCCAAAAGCCCAAATGGCTCATGAATTACGGAAGCTTTTTTTTTTTCTTTTTTTTTTTCTAGGAAGAACAGTAAACAAGTTCTATATTTCAATTATTTTATTTTCTGTCAAAGAGGAAAGTCTCCTTAAGGGAGAATAAAGCCAACAGTTTTTTGAATGAAGCTGAGACTTCAACTTCAAACTATCTGTTTTATTTCTTTGTACATTTTAAACCATTTTAGATGTTCAAACTCAGTAAAATTTATTCAATTTGTATAGAGTGTCTTATCACATATACTGTGCTGGGTGCTAGGGATACAGCAGTAAACACATAAACAAAACCTCGTGCCTTCATGGAGCTTTCAATTCACTGAGGGAAGATGGACAATATAAAAAAAAAGCAACATGTTTGGCTACATGTGATAAGTATGCAGGAAGGAGGATAGGGATTTCTAGGGGTGGGGGTGGGTTATAGTTTTTAAGTAGCAGGTCAGGGAAGTCTTGGATGCAAGAAGATATTTCAGCAAAGACCTGAGAGAAATGAGGGACTGAGCTGTCATGCAAACACAAGCAAATGCCCCAAGAGCACACCCACCAGCCCCGCTGAAGCAGGCTAGACTAGGTTGAGGACCAAGGACTGACCACTGCATGAGGAATGTGGAGCAAAATCTGATTGGAGTGTGTTCAAGAGAGAAAGAGGAGAGATATTGTAAACAGCAAGTATAAATAATTAAAGTAAAAGTGTTTTTGCTATAATGGAGAACACAGAAATGGAAAAATGGCTAGAAGATAGATTAGTGGCAATGGATTATTTTTCTTTTTCTCTCTGTATTGTTTTTTACCATTGGAAAAACAACAACATTTTTTGGGCTAATGTGCAATAGGAATAATACAGTAGAGAAAAAAACTTGATGCAGGAAAGAAAGGCAACTTTGGGTGGTGATCATCTTTGTGTAGGTCAGGAAAGTCTGGTACCAAAGTGCAAGGGATTAGCCTTAGAAATATGGACAGCTTCTGTAGAAACAGAAGGAATAGCAGAGGATGTGGACCCAGATGTGGATAGGCAGTAGTAGATGTGGTGAAAACTATGAAGTCTAGTATGAGTGAACAGGGAGATCTACAATGGTATGAGTTAAGAAAAAGTAAAATTGATTTTAATATTCTCAGGATGCTTAACCCAACAAAGAATTCCAGAACATGAAGTGATAAATCAGTCAAAATAAAGGGGAGAAACATGCTATTATTGATAAGTAGCAAAGCAAGTGTATTAAATCTCAGATGAGAAGGCAGTATTGCTAACATGATTAGGCTGCCATAACAAAATACCACAGACTAGGTGGCTAAACAGCAGAAATTATTTCTCACAGTTCTGAAGGCTGGAATTCCAAGATCAAGGTGTCTGCAGGTTTGATTTCAGGTGAAGCCTCTCTCCTTGGCTCACAGATGGCTGCCTTCTTGCTATGTTCTCGTATGGCTGTTCCTCTTTGCATGCACACTTCTGGTATCTCTTCCTCTCCTTATAAGGACACCAATCCTGTTGGACTGGGACCCCACCCTTGTGACCTCATTTAACCTTTATTGCCTTCTTAAAGATTCTATCTCCAAATATAGTCACATTGGGGGTTAGGGCTTCAACATAGGAATTTGGGGGTGAGGGGACATAATTCAGTCCATAATATTATGTTAAAAGTTTACCAGAGGTACTAGTTACTAGAATCTCTTAGGCATTCCCACTATTTGGTATAGTGGGCATCCAGCCTGATAGGAACTGCTGATTCAAGTTCTCAATGCAACTTTCTCCAAGTACACCAGCCAGTAGGAGCTATACCAGCATATTTGGACTAATCCATTAAGCGACTATCTTGTCATGACAGAAAAAGAGAGATAGAGGAAGATTAAGGCCATCACAGAAATGACAATAGCTTCCACTGGCACTTCATTGTGGCCAAGATGGTGTACAAATTTCACCTGACAAGGTCAGACCCATTATATCAGTTTTGGCTCCAGTGCTACTTCTGTCAAGCCTTTGCTCCCTACCCTAAACCCCCACCTTCAAACAATAAATTATTTTTATTTCTCATCCTTCCCTACAATAATTTCACTTGTACACTTGTCGTTATCTGTTGGCATGGCTCTCCCTTCTACCACACTACAGTGCCTCAGGAGAAGTAATTAAGTTTCCTCCTTCCTTATTCCCACACTTCTTAGTACAGTTCTTGAGACATGAGAAGGTCTCAGTAAACATATGAGTAATAAATGGATGAATGCAGCCAGGTGTGGTGGCTTATGCCTGTAATCCCAGCATTTTGGGAGGCCGAGGCAGGTGGATCACCTGAGTCCAGGAATTCAAGACCAGCCTGGCCAACATGGTGAAATCCCATCTCTACTAAAAATATAAAAATTAGCTGGGTGTGGCAGCAGGCACCTGTAATCCCAGCTACTTGGGAGGCTGAGGTAGGAGATTTCGCTTGAACCTAGGAGATGGAGGTTGCAGTGAGCCAAGATCATGCCACTGCACTCCAACTTGGGCAATAGAGTGAGACACCATCTCAAAATAATAATAATAATAATAAATGAATGGTTGAATGCAAAAATGTACAACTCATCCATTGAACAATTATTTACTGAGCCCCTGTCATGTTCCAGATATTACCAGGGTACTGGGAATGCAGAATGGCAAAGGAGACAGAAACAATCCTTTATGGAGTTTGGAGTCTAGAAAAAGGGACAGAAAAAAATGTAAACCAGCAAATGCAAGAATTTTAAATTTTGATATGTGTTATGAAGGAAATTAATCTGTATCTGAAATAGAGGAAAAATAGAATGGATCTAGTTTTGATAAGTTAGGCAAAGCCTTTTGGAGAAGTAGCGTGTCAGCTGAGAGCTGGAAAGATGAGAAGACATTAGCAAGATAATGTTCCAGTGAAATGGAACAATATGTGCAAAGGCCCTGAGGCAAGAACAGGCTGTTTAAAGAACTAGAATATTTAAAGTGTTGAAACAAGGCAAGGATGACAGGGGCATGATGATCAAGAGGGAGACTGGTAGAAAACGTGGTCTAAGGTCAGCAGGAACCAAATATCCTAGGCCATGTGGAGAAATTTGTTTTTTGGGTCTGAATGCAGTCTAAAACCAGCTCATGTTTTATAAAGACTACTTTGGCCACTGTAAGAGAAGAGATTAGGGGTCTAGGAATGAGTGCAGGGAGATACATGTTAGAATATATTTGCTGTACTGCAGGTGAAAGATTATGAAAGCTTGGACTAGGCTGGCAGCAGTGCAGATTGGAGAAACAGACTGGAGAGACATTTTAGAAGAGGACTCAACAACTTAGGGAATAACCTGCTAAAGCAAATGAAGAAGAGGAAGAGTCAACAATGACTCTCAGGTTTCTGACATGAGCAATACACAGTATCATTTATTTGAAAGGAAAGGTTTTATTTTATTTAAAGGCTTAAGTACAGAAAGGTTTGGGGGATGTGGTAAAGATGAGGATGAAGAGTTCTGTTTTAAGTAGTAAAGTCTAAAGAAACCTGAGTAGCGATGTCAGGTGATTGGTTGGGTATGTAAGTATGCAGCTTAGAGAAGAGGATTGGAAGGCATTACTATTTAGTTGACATTTAAAGCCATGGAAGAGAGTATATAGATAGAGAAAAGTGGCCCAGAATCGAGCCCATAAACAACACACCAGTGATCTCAACTGTGATTCAAAAAGATCATTGAACAATAAATAAAATGAATTTTGGAAGGGAGAATGACTGAGAATCCATTACATTGGGTAAGCCAATGATAATGAAGGCCTAGACCAGAGTAAGTGAAAACTGATCTTTTTTCTCTTCGCATTGTCTACTCTCTCCCATGGCATTCTCACTTCACCTCCTAGTGGCAGCCATTGCCTGTAGGTTTGTATTTCAGTCCTAATATTTCCACCTGCTTGCTGAACATCTCATTCTGAGCATCCCACCAGTGCCTTAAACTGACAGACTCAAATCCAGATGATATCTCCCATCCACTTGAATTGCTCTTCCTATCTCCTACTCCTGTTGATGGTATCATGGGTCTTTTAGTGACCTAGAAGGGAAGAGGAGATTCCATCACCGAGTCTTCTTCCCCAACCCCCTATTTAATGAGTAAGTTGCCAAATTATTTTCATTGTGCATCTTAAATATTATTTAATCGTGCTAAGTTTCCATTTGTAAAATATAGTCACTTTTTAAAGTATCTACTGTTATAGATGCTAATAATTTTTTTTTTAACCAGAGATTGCGTTACTGTTTTTAAAGGACTAAATTTTCTTCAACTCTTTCTATCTTTGGACTAAGATAGAATATGAGAAAAAGGTTAAGACAGTCTGCAGAGAGATTTAGACTGGCAAAGCCATTCAACCTTAGCAGGAGGAACTACTTTGGTTCTATTTTTATCATCTCATTTAGGAATGAATCACTGAAAACAGAAATAGAAATAGAGATGGATAAGAAAGACCTGTGCCATCTAATTCATCTCCTTGTTAGTGCAGGGAAATATCCTTTGCCAAATGCTTGTGAGGTATTATGCAATAAAAGTCATAAATTATAACATTTCAATCATTTTGTAAGGTGACTATTTTTGGAGTTACTCAGCTTTGTTCTCTAAATTTCTTTTCATATATCCCTGTCATATGTGAAGTATATCTCTTTGTACACAGAAATGGCTGAGGATCACAGAGATGAATGCAGATTATTTTTCTGTACTGGTGTTGAGTCTATAGGAAGTTGACTTCTCTTGTTATGATCCTTTTTGTGACCAGTGGCACACATTTGTGAGGTCACTACCCAGAATGAACCATGGTCCAGCTTGTGACTTAGGATGGTTAAAAACTAACAGGAACCTTTAGATATCAAACATGTCCCTTGGCGCCTAATGGCATAAATGCATTATTCTAATTGGGTCAGTGGAATACTTAGTGTGGGTGTAATACTCTTTAAACTTTGTGGCTTTGCATTGGAAGTAAAGGGGTGGCATTTTGGAAGAGTATTGTTCTTAAGTTCTTTGACTATTGCTCAATATCTCTGTAATCTCATTTATCTCATAAAAATTTGTATGTTCTTCTAAAAGATTTATTCTGTTGTGTTTCTGATTATTGACTTTTTACATTTAGTTTTATCCTTTTAAAAATAAACCATTATTTCATCTTTCATCTAACTGAAAGTAGTTATCATTCTTTCAGGTTCCATGATGTTCGCAAACCTCTTAGTTGACAGTCTTCTATATGTGCTGTTAACATTCTGCATACCTCCTTTTCCACATCATCAATAAAGATACTAACATCACTAGATCTGGCATTTTCTTTGTGCCTTCCCACCAGCCATACCCCCTACTCCCAACTGAATGTACTCCATATAACATTATCCTTTGTTTATAGTGTTTGACGTAGTTCTTAATCCAATTGAGTGTCTTCTTATTTAAGTCAATTATTTTGGGCAAGAGCAGTTCACATGAACCAACAAATACATTGCAGTTTTGATCTGATTTCTGAAACTTCAATTATATAACTATAGTTATTTTAACAGTGTTTCTTTAAATTCTTTCTCAGCAACCCAGAGCATTCATAATTAAGTACTTACAAAAAGCAACAACATAGGAATTCTAGAATGGTTTGAGACCTCATTTTTCTTTTTTTCTTTTCTTTTTTTAAATTGAGACAATGTCTCACTTTGTTGCCCAGGCTAAAGTGTAGTCAAGCAATCTTGGCTCACTGCAACCTCTGTCTCCCAGGTACAAGTGATTCTCCTGCCTCAGCCTCCCAAGTAGCTGGGACTACAGACATGCGCGCAGGTACTTTTTGAATTTTCAGTAGAGATGGGGTTTTGCCAGGTTGGTCAGGCTGGTCTCGAACTCCTGACCTCAAGTGATCCACCCACCTCAGCCTCCCAAAGTGCTGAGATTACAGGCATGCGTCACTGTGCCCAGCCTGCGAGACCTCATTTTTTCATAGGCTACCCATTTCCTTTATAGAGTACTAATTTGGAATTTAAGCAGCTGCCACTTTATAATATTCACTTTTTCTCCATAGTCGAGGCTGTAAAACTAGAGATCAGGCAAAAGGCCTTGGTCAGCTGTGGATACTAAGAGTAGAAGGTCATGTCCGACCCGACTTTTCTTCTTACATGTTACAGAATTCTGGCAATTACTCAACAGCTGACCCAGAAATGTTTTTCCTAGAATATATAATAAAATTGTAAAGTGGCGATTTTAAGGTTTATGAGAAGTGTTAATGGACATGCTTGGATTTAGTGAAGCACACTAAAAGAAGAGTCCTTTGGTCTACAGTGTACATGAACTCAGCATTGCTCCCTTCCCTTTACCATGGCCAAGCATGCCCCTGAGAAGATACCATTCTCAGTCTCATCTGGTGTTCTAGGGAACCTGAAAGCCAGAGGGATCAGAACAGCTGCAATAAATAAAGCATCTATTCAATACAGTTTCATGCCAAATATTATTCAGCATTCTTTTGACCTTGGTTTGATAGAAAACAGCATGGTGAACTTACTACCTCTCCTTTACTACAGTGAGCCCTAAGTATGAAAGATTTAACAATTCATACCTGCATGTAAGCAAAATCACTATTTGCATTACTTTAAAATTATTAAGACAGTAACACAGACAACCAAAAAATGTAATAAAGTCTATTGTGGTTATTGAAGAGGTACTGGAATTAACACTAGGCTTTTTTATTCTCTATAGGGAAAATAATAGAGAAGCATTTAGAATATGTGTCCATGCAAATGTGTGAGTTGGAGAGGGATTTTAAAAAAATAAGTGTTACATATGTGACAATATAAGGAAGAATATTATTAAGGAATTTCACAGAATTTTTATGTAAAGTCTTATCATACAGTATTATGATCTCAGGGATATTTTGTGATATTTACAGAGTCTTCTGAGGGTTCATTTATTCAGGTCATATTTTAAGGAAGAACTTATAAGATTCAGATCTAAAATATAATTCTGTAATATGCCCAACTGATCCCATTAAATCCAACCCGAAAAGGAGCAGTATAATGATGTGAAGAATTCCCATTCTTTGAGCTGTTACACCTCACTTGAAATGCATTCCTTCTGGATTAAAACAGCAATTTCTCTTTGTTTCTCTTTCCAGGCTGAGGTTCAACTATGCTACCTGGAAGCACAAAGAGATGCTGTTGAGCAGATGTCCCTCAAGCTGTACAGTGAGCAGTATACCAGCAGCAGCAAGCGAAAAGAAGAGTTTGCTGATATGTCAAAAGTTCATTCAGTGGGAAGCAATGGGTAGGGAACTATTCTTTTTGTTGTTTTATTCTCACTAATCTACTTTTTCAATGATTTTCCACTGGTAGGTGTTAGGAAGGTATTTCCTCTCTAGCTAACAGACAAGGAGAAGCTCAGTAGACTAGGCATTTATGTTCTTTTCCATTTGTGCCAGAATTGAAGACTGGATTTCATCAGCCTCTGCCATCTAACCCAGAACTTTCTGACTCATTATTAATTTTTAAAATACAGTGTTGTGATTTTATAAGTGTTTTTGTGACTACAATGTGCCTTTAGTATTGATCTGTCTTCTTTATAAATTATTTTTTCCTTGTGTTTGCTCTTTTTCAGATTTCACAATTTATTTTAAAGCCTATTTGAGGACTTTTAAACACCAGAACCACACTGGAAACTTGGTAGAACATAATTTTCCTGAATAATGTAGAAATGTAATAATTGTTTAGAGACCATGGGTTAGCCACTTAGCTTCACATGAAGTCAGTTGGAATAGGCTAGCTCTTGAATTATCTACGGTATGTGAGAGGACCGAACACCTTCACTGACCCATCAACAATTTCATTCAGCCTGGGACATATGGCTGTATTTATATTATACTAACTATTCATACTATTGAACAGTTAAGTCACATATTTAGATAATTCCAAATGACTTTTAAAATGATGTGAACATTGTCTAAATATATATGTATATATATATACACATGTATTTTTTCTTTTTTTCCAGCCCAATTGTAATATTTAATAGGTGATTTTAGAGAGTAAAAGAGTAGTGATGAAATTGGATTATTTCATAGTATTAATAATTTGATAATAGTTATGCTCATAAAAATGGAAACAGTAACCTATTTTACTTTTAGACTTGTACCAGACAACACAAAGGAGAAACTATTCCCCAAAGTTACATTACATGTTAATAGCATTATATAAACCTATGGGATATAACTCTAGCCAAAATATTTCTTAAAGTGACAAGAGGAAAGAAGCCTTTTCAAGCACTTGTTTGGATTTTTTTTTTAAGTGCTTATAGTTCTGACTGGAACTACAATCCTCATATAAAGTTTTGGGATAAATTAAGTACACTGATGAAAAATTCTTTCTTATTATAAAAACCCAGTGTCTAAGAATACAGGAAATAACTCCTGTATTCTTAGTCATTCAGAGTCATAATTCTGTTTAGGAAATGAAAAGGGAATTTTCAAGTTTTCACATTTACCTATTTCTATAACTTGTTGCTCTATCAGTATATTTTAATACGTGAGACATGTTATATATGTAGTCAATTCATCTTACTTGATTCAGTAGTCATTTATTCACCAGAGGAAAAACATAGCAGCAAATAAGAAAGAAAAAGTTAAATCTCGAAGCATGAACAATAAACTGCTTTGAGGCCTTAATGTGCTTTAATTTCTCTAAATGCCTAAATAGCCTCTGGTGTACATGCAGGCACAAACTTTAGGTCACATTTTCATGTTTTGTAAAAGCCCTGGGGATTGAACAGCACCACGTGCTTCTGACCCCGGATTCCAGGGACCCAACCTGAGCACTCACTCTGGGCTCCACAAATCATAAATCTGCCCTGAGAATTGCTTAGTTAACAACAAGCATTGTTCTGTGAAGTGGGAGTAGGTGAACTTGCCTGATATCCTTTGTTTATGCTCCTTGGGGTGCTGAAGGCTGTGCATTGTGCAGAAATTTAAGAGTGTCCTGAAAGAAAGCCAGCTATTTAATACTAAGGACAAAAACCATATACTCCTTTCTATTTTCTGTTTACATACAGAAAAGCATTGTTTGAGAAATGTATGTGGGTGAGGTTATCTGGGGTGTCCTGCCCTTAAAACTCTCTGTTCCCACAGTCAAATCCTTAATTCTAAAGCCTTAAGAAAGTAGTTTTGTAAAATTATCTGCTCCAATGATACATAAACTTCATTAATCATTCTTTTTGTTACATAGAATGAACATTGTTTCCAATAAGTAATTGTGGGAATGGTGTGGGCTTTCAAGGATCTTCATTCCACATGCAGATATCCAATACGCTAAAGAGAAAATTAAGTTGGTGATACAATTCATGTCATTTTATTTCCTTCTCATGCCTACAAGCATGCTAAAAAGATTATATGTACTAATGTAGTTGAAAAATGAATAAGACTACTCCAGGGAAGACTGAGCTGCTACACTGAGTGGTGATCTTAAGTTTCTGAGAATTTTATGTAGCCAAAATAACTTTTAGAAATGAATTTATAACCTCTTTAGCCTGACAAAAAGTTATATATCAAGGTGATATATCACAGCTTATATATTATACAACTCTGAATTGTGTGGTTAGCAGTTATGAATATATGTGGTAGGAGGATTTCCCTGAACATATGTGAGGCTGTATGAGTTCTAGTAACAGAGTTTGTTCACCTGTGGGAAACACTTGGCACTGGCTCCAGCATCCCAAAGTGGAACCGTAGCTCCTGGAGGAAGCTGTGTGAGTCTCTGGTGATAAATAACAGTAGCAAAAGTCAGTGCTTTTCAATGTAGTTGAAAGCACTTACCAGTTGCCTTTTTTCACCCAATAAATATTCATTGAGGGCCTACTATGTGCATGGCATGATGTTCTGAGCATAGTTTATCAAGAACTTACTTTCTGTACATTTTGTAAAGTGTAACCATCTCTTTTTCAGATACCTTTTCCTATTGAGAGGTTATCTGATTTTCTTTTTCTTTTCTTTTTTTTTTTTTTTGAGACGGAGTCTCGCTCTGTCGCCCAGGCTGGAGTGCAGTGGCCAGATCTCAGCTCACTGCAAGCTCCGCCTCCCGGGTTTACGCCTTTCTCCTGCCTCAGCCTCCCGAGTAGCTGGGACTACAGGCGCCCACCACCTCACCCGGCTAGTTTTTTGTATTTTTTTAGTAGAGACGGGGTTTCACCATCGAGCCAGGATGGTCTCGATCTCCTGACCTCGTGATCCGCCCGCCTCGGCCTCCCAAAGTGCTGGGATTACAGGCTTGAGCCACCGCGCCCGGCCTGATTTTATTTTTCTAATGAATTTCAAAGAGTCAGTTTAATTTGCTAAGTAGTATCATTCTTGATGTCAAAACTAAATGTAGATTAAAAACCATGTCTTTTGTTCAGTCTATATAAAGGAGAGAACTGAGGGGCACGGATAGAATGTTTAAAGTGGAGCTAAGACCTCGAGTCAGCACTCTGAGTCAAGAATGCAGGAGATAATCTATAAAGTCACTATTTGCCCTCTCTGTAAGGATTTATCTGGATTCTTAATAAGCTTTTCCCCCAAATCTGGTGTTGTGCATATTCCATACTGTATGAAATTTGAATTAAGGTATCTTCCTACTATGGAGAAATGGAAGTCTTAAGTAGAGTTCATTAAACCCGCAAAGGAAGTTTGGGCAAAACTTTGCAGAGCAGTTTTAAATCAAAACAAAATTAACTCATTCATTAATTTGACAAACTTTTTTTTTTTTTTTTTTTTTGAGATAGGGTCTCATTCCCATTGTCCAGGTTGGATTGCAGTGGTGTGATCTTGGCTGACTGCAGCCACAACTTCCTTGGCTCACCTGATTCTCCCACCTCAGCTTCCTGAGTCGATGGGACTCTGGGGTGGGGCACCATGGCCAGCTAATTTTTGTATTTTTAGTGGAGGCAATGTTTCACCATGTTGCCCAGGCTGAATTTGACAAACGTTTTAAAATACTTTCTATATGTCAGGCTCTATGAAGTACAGATATTAAAATGGTGGAAATGAAATGGTTCGTTTTTCAGAAGCTCACAGTTTGGTAGAAGGAACCAGATCTCTGTAAACAGCGTGGAATAAAGCATTTTAAGTGTCAAGTTAGAAATCTGTGTAGGGAAAAGGGGAGGGCTCATTGAAGGCAGAGCTCAATTCTGACCGTGTCAAGTAGAATTAGAGCAGGTCAGGAAAGAGCAGAGAGAGAAGGCTCTGGAGATGGTTTTTGAAAGAGGGCTAGGTCAGCAGAAGTGCTTTTCAATTTAACCAGAAAAACACATATGGAGCACCTACAAAGACATACCACAGTCCTTGCCTTCATTGAATTTGCAGTCTATCAAGAGACTGTGGCATGAAGCCGATACTGATCTGTGCAGTGAGAGAGAAGGGGAAACAGAATGCTAGGGAGCTTAGAGCAAACAGAATGAGTTCTACAAAGCAGGGCTGCATCTCTCATATTCACTGCACTCTCTCCTGCATCTGGTGCAGTGCCTGGCAAGTGCTAGGTACGCAATGAATGAATGGATGCATGAATGAATAAGTAAAACTGATCCAGGGCTAAAAGGGAGGAAAGGTCTGGAATCATCAGACTGCTTACTGTTTCATAGGACTGAAGAGGAGGATTGAAGTTAAAGGAGGTGTGAAAAATAAGGCTTTGGAAGAAGGTGAAGTCCACATCCAGCAGTTAGTCATTGAATTCATGGTTCTTAACCAAGATAGTGCATCAGGATGACCTGTGGAGCTTTTAAGCAGGAAAAAAGCCAGTTTGCCCCACCCCACTGAAAATTTTGATTCAGTAGGCAGAAGTAGATGATAGTGATTAGGTTCTAATGCTCACCAGCAGTTGAGAACCATTGCCTCAGTGGTTTTCAAAGTATGGTCTCTGGACCACCAGCAGCAGTGTCTCCTAGGAATGTGTTAGAAATGTCATTCCTAGGTCCCACTTCAGACCTATTAAACTAGAAAGTCTAGGGGTGAATACTAGCAATCTTTGTTTAACAAGCATCCCAGGTGATTCTGGTTTTTTTCTTTTGTTTTTTGTTTTTGTTTTTGAGACAAAGTCTTGCTCCGTTGCCTAGGCTGGAGTGTAGTGGCATGATCTTGGCTCACTGCAGCCTCTGCCTCCTGGGTTCAAGCGATTCTTGTCCCTCAGTCTCTCAAGTGTCTGGGATTACAGGTACACACCACAATGCCCGGCGAATTTTTATATTTTTAGTAGAGACAGAGTTTCATCATGTTGCCCAAGCTAGTCTCAAACTCCTAACCTCAAGTGATTCACCTACCTCAGCTTTCTAAAGTGCTGAGGTTACAGGAGTGAGCCACCACACCCAGACCCTCCCAGGTAAATCTAGTGCTGAAGTTTGAGAAGCACCACTTTAGATATTAAAGACTTTTAGGTTGACAGTTAATGGTGCACGTGGATACTAGATGGCAACTGAAGCCAGAAAGTATCAGTAAACCTCAGTGGCCCACGGGATGAAGAGAGTGAGGGAGAAGGAACCATTCTGATGCCCCAGTTATTGGCTCAAAGAGAAAGAAAACAAGAATACTTGGATTCAAGTGATTTTGGTGTCATTCAACTTGTAATATTTAGCCCCTATTAAGTGCAGGCTGTGTTAGGCACTGGGGACGTAGAGGCAGTGGGACACAAAAGGTGATAGGTATATGGAAATCAGGAAAACCTTCCAGAAGAAGTGTCATGGAGGATGGCCCAGGGTCAGAAATGACAAGGGTGTTTCTCACAGAGAAGGCAGTGTGTGCAAACAGCCGGAATGACTAAAGGATGCCCAGTATGACTAGATTAGTAGTTTGCAACAATTATCTACTAACTGTGTGGAGAATAGATTGGTTAGGCCTAGGCTAGACAATGCTCAGTTAAGAGGCTATTCCAGTCATTCAAATAAGAAATAGGCCCTGAGCTAAGACAACAACAATAGAAACTGAAAGAAGCTGCATTGACAAGCCTTGGTCACCTGGCAGATGGGGTTGTTGAGGGAGAGGTTATTTGAGAATGGACCTCCATATTTCAGACTCGTGCACTCTAGGAGACAGATGTGGCATTCACTGAGGAGGGGAATGCAGAGGAAGAGGAAGAGGGAGGAAGAGCGGAGTATTTGAGACATAGTTCTTTCTATGGTCTCTGAAACATCTAAGTAGAAAAGCCCAGGAAGCAGATCTGGAGGTCAGAAATGTTTTGGGCTCCTCAGCCAACATGAAGGACAGTGTGGTAACTATGGGGTAGCAGAGGCTGAGAGAGCCAAGAATTTACCTTGTGGTAAACTATGCCCTCCCTGCCAGGTGAACATAACATTGTCTTTAAGGAATGCTTATTTTTAAAACTATAGGTAAGCAGAACAATTTTATTTCAGTCAGAGTATTTCCTGCTGTAATATGCAAGAATTACAAAATAAAGACTACGCCATTGAGAATTCCAGGTAATATCTTGATTGACAGGAATTGAGGACTACAGTTGACTATTATTTTCTCTCTTGAAGCTATAGGTAAAAGCTCCTGATCCTAGATATTAGATTGCATTGAGTCTGCTCAGATTGCTTCCAACTACACAAATAATGTTTATTTTTAGGGATAAGTCATGCATTCACTATAGTGTAATTTCCTAAGAGGAGAGAGAGCAACTAGATTAAAAATTAAGAATAGAATTCAAGTTAGCTCTCTGCTACTTTTTAGCTATGGAACCTTGATTGGTACATTTAATCTCACCAAGATATATCTCAGTCTACAAAATGGGAATCATTATCCTAGTGTACTTCATGTTTTGTTTTTTTTTTTTTTTGAGAAAGGAAATGCAATAATTGATAGGAAAATATCTAAAATACCTAGAATGCAATAGATAATATGAAAAATCAGTTAATGAAATATTTATTTTCCAACTACTGTGTTGCAGGCAGTAGTATGAGATGCTAGCAATGAAAAAGATACATAAGACTTAATCTCCATGGTCTTCAGTGTAGTGAGAGAGAGAGAGACGTTTAGATACATCCTTATAAAACAATGGGCAGGGCTGGGCACAGTGGCTCACGCCTATCATCCCAGCACTTTGGGAGGCCAAGGCAAGAGGATCATTTGAGCCTGGGAGTTCAAGACCAGCCTGGGACCCTGCAACCTACCAACAATTTTTTAAAATAGCTGGGCATGGTGATTTGCACCTATGGTCCCAGTTACCTAGGAGGTTGAGGCAGGAGGATTGCTTGAGCCCAGGAGGTTGAGGCTGCAGTGAGCTGTGATCACGCCACTGCACTCCAACCTGGGAGACCGAGTGAAACCATGTCTCGAAAAATAAATTACCTAATTAAGAAGGGGGAAATTTTAAGATATAGAGTATTATGGGAGTCCTTAGAAGGGCTACCTAATCCAGCCTAGCTGAAAGGGGTCGAGAAGGCTTGGGGGAGGAGGGAACATCTGAGCTATCTTAAAAGATGCATAGATTTTAGCCATTAGAAGAGGTCTGTGCAGTTCAAATGGCATTTATTCAAGTCAGGCAATAACAAATGCTGACGAGGATGTGAAGGAAAGGGAACCCTCATACACTGTTGGTGGGAATCTAAATTTGTACAACCACTATGGAGAACAGTTTGGAGGTTCCTCAAAAAGCTAAAAATAGGGCTACCATACAATCTAGCAATCCCACTGCTGGGCATATACTCCAAAGAGAGGAAATCAGTATATTGAAGAAATATCTTTACTCTCATATTTGTTGCAGCATTGTTCACAATAGCCAAGCTTTGGAAGCAACTTAAATGTCTCATCAACAGATGAATGTATAAAGAAAATGTAGCACTTATACACAATGGAGTACTATTCAGCCATAAAAAAGAATGAGCTTCTGTCATTTGCAACAACATGATGGAATGGGAGGTCATTATGTTAAGTGAAATTAGCCAGGCACAAAAAGTGAAAGATTACATGGTCTCACTTTATTTTTGGAATCTAAAATTCAGAACGGTTGAAATCATGGAGACAGAGATGGATGGTTACTAGAGACTAGGAAGGGTACTAGGGCATCAGAGTGGGGGAGGTGTAGATGGTTAATGGGTTAAAATAAAATACAAAGAATGAATAAGACATAGTACTTGATAGCACAACAGGGACGCTATAGTCAATAATAACTTTATTGTACATTTGAAAATAAAGAAGAGTATAATTGGATTGTTTGTAACACAAAGACTAAATATTGAGAGGATGGATGCCCAATTTTCCATGATGTGATTATTACTCATTGCACTCCTGTACCAAAATAGCTCATGTACTCCATAAATATATATACTTACTATGTACCCACAAAAATTAAAAATAAAAAATTTGAAATAAATAAAACAAAAAGTAGAAGAGGGATATGTAGAGGGAGGGTGAGGATTTCAGCCATAAGACAGAAACTAGGTAGGGGGAGTATCTGAATGTGTTGAGGTTTACTACAAATAGTTTGATGCTGTTGAAGCAGAAGATCATGGAGGTGATTTCTGACTCTGCTTCCTGGAATTAGAAGGATTCCAAGAGAGTTTTTAGGGACTTCCACTTCTGTGGGAGAAGTTCCAGTCTCATCAGTTGTATGCCTGATTTCCTCTGGCTGTGGATGAAATTGGGCAATGTCTACAGCTAGAGATATAGTTGAGGTTTATGCCTTGTATCTGAGAATTCAGGAATAGTTCACCCCTCACCACACAAGGGTTTAGTATAAATTTTCTTCCCAAATGGAAACAGTATATATAGGTTAATCCCAAGCACAACAGGCTGAATAAAATGAACTTTAAATTAAAATAGGATTATAGGCTAAAAGTTCGGCAGGAAAGATGAGTTCATTTTCTTTTAGGAAAAGAAGTGCCTCTAGATGAGTGTGAAAGTATATATAAATATAACATCCCCAAAGAGAAGCGATATTGACAAGTGAAAACAAATGAATCACGATTTAAAATATCACTTGATTAAAGACCAAATTTGTTTATCTAAATTAATTAAACAATAAGATATGCCAAATGACTTTAACCAAATGAGAAGGGATATAATCACCCTGGATTTCCTGCCATGGGTTAATCTTTCTGGTTTTCTGTTGAGCAGCATGCAAAATATTCATGCTCTCTCATACTATCTCTCTCTCTGTGTCTTTCTCTCTCTGTCTTTCTCTTGTTTTTTTTCTCTCTCTCTTACAAACACACATACTCTGACCATTTTGAATTTCTGCCCAGTGGGTATTTTTAGAACACTGCTACATAAAGTGTTTTCTTTTTGGTGCACACCAGCCATAAAATGATGTGCTATTCTTATGTGTGCCAATGTTGATAACAGTCTCACATATAGATTAAATCACTAGACAACCCAAAGAAATCTTATTTCCATCCTGCATTTCTACTTCCTTCCCTTGACTCTTGCCTTACCTCAATCTAATAGAAGATCAGTGTTCAATTCAGGCCCTTTTTGTGCTCTGGAACTGTTAAATAGTAAGGTAACAATGTAGGCTACAGTCAAAAGGAGCAAAATGTGCCTGTCTACTTCCTGGATAAATGATATTCTGACCACTATGTAATTATTGAAATAGGTCTTTCTGAACTAAAACAAACAAAAAAATCTTACCAGTAGAAATGTGTTCACTTGGGTCATGATATTATACCCCTTTAATGTGAAATATGTTAAATCGATTGTAGACCTAGATAGTCTTCCACTTCACTGATCTCATGCCATCCATGCCAAGAGCCAACAAAAGGCAAACCAGAGAGGTAGAAGCATGCTTTTGGGAGAAGTATGACTTCAAAGTTAACAGTGTACTCAACTAATGAAGATATACACACACACACACACACACACACGCACGCACACACGCTATATTATATATATAAATATATATATATTATATTGTATACACACACACACACCACATCTTTCATGATAACAATGATCAATTTTGTACTGTTTTGGGGAGTTGATGGGGCCCGTTGGAAAAGGGGAAAGTTGCCAACAGGGACAATGAGAAAGCGCCTAAAACAAATCTCACTTCATTTTAGTATACTGAGGTTAGCTCTTTTCTTTCAAATGTATTCCTTTATTCATTTTCCTATCCCCTTCAACAAAGGATCTGAGTCCACTTACAAAAATATTGACAGTAAAATAGAATAAATGTTTGACTGAAATAATTTAGGCAAAAGTAAAGTAAGAAAATAAACAAATGTATATCCTATGTGTGTCCTCAAGAAGGGCTATGATTTGGCTCTGGGCTATCCACACCCAAAGAATAAAATGAAATTTTATCTATCAGAGAATTCATAGTGTTCTATGATTAAAAATAATCTGTGTCAGGTGATGCACAACTTCTTATGCTGTTGAGACCTGAGAGGAGTTTCTCCTGCAGCGCTTTAAGGCAGAGACAGGTGTCTGTGATACTACATCTATGCAAGAGAAGTCAAATCCCCAAAGCAGTTTTTTGATGTAGGCTGCAGAAGTGATGTCAAAGCACAATTCAGTAAGAACAGTTCTATAAGTAACTAAAATCTTGTAGTCCAAGCGTAGCACTCTCTGGGTAGGGTCAGCCTCAATAAAGGATAACTTTTCATATTAATTGTGCTACCAGACTTTTGTTAGGATTTGGTAACAAATAATTATTTCCAGGTTGTTAATATATTGCCTATTATATCTTGGAAAACTAGTGAGGCCTAGAGTAGGGTAATCTTTTAATGAAAGGGTGAACTGCCTAACCCACACCAGTGTGCCATTAGGTTTGGATCCATTCCCCTGTTAACACACAAATGATAACACAGGACAGTTTATCTTTTAAAAAAAAATCTCTTTGTCTTTTGAAGTACTTTTATCCATTTGTTATTCTAACTACTGATTTTAAAATTCTTCAGAATGTTTTCTGTTTCCCTAGGTAGAACTTAGTCCAGCATATTATCTAAAAACTTGGACAAGCCTTTGACTTCCTGATAGTGTAACAGAATCCTCTAAATACACCCAGAAATCTACACTGGTGTTTCTAATGTTATAGATTATCTCATCGGTTAGAATTTTTAATGGATTGTCATGGTGCTTTATGCTTTTTATTTCAATAATAGGTGTTGGTGGACAGATGGTCCACAAGAAAGCAGGGCCAGTTATTAATAAGTTTGTAGGCTTGATTTTATTTTTCTTAGACATGTTCACATGTATGTGGGTATATATAAAAATTGAGGAAATTACTGCTAGAAAGAACTCCATATTCCTTTTTATTTATTAATGGCAAAGGCAGGCTGCTTTTCTCATGAGGAAGTCGCTCATGAATTTTCATTCAAAATAGTAAATTAGTGTCCACACTTTAATATGTTTAGAGTGGAAAGGAATTCTACATGCAACTGTGCATATCAGATTCCATGTCTGGGAAGCTACATTTTATTCTTTAATGATATTATGATTGGAGACATAACAGGCACCACTGTTATATCTCCCTTCTGTGCTTAGATGACACATGGAGTAGAGGATGATGGGAAATTCTGATCTATTATTAGTATTTTACTTCAGTAAAATACTTAAACTATATTATTGCAAGATTTTGTTACACTCTTTTACATGTCTTTTTTGAAAGCCAGAGGCAAACTTTCCTAGGCAAATAATGTGAACAGCGAACACTTAGTGAATATTTGGGGAAGGAATCAATATGCTAAAGAAGTTAGGAAAATTGGATCATTTAATAGAACTCCCAATATAGACAGGTGGTATTTCAGGAACCAGTCTGGTGTTTTTAGATGTCTTAGTGTGAATTAACATTAAGCATACAAAAGATGTATTCTTAAGTGCCCCAAAACACACACACACACACGCACACACACACACACACACACACACGATTACTCAGCCTTAGGTAGAAAACCTGTGAGGACTTTTAGTGTTACATATTTTTTTTCAACCAATAATTGCTCTATTTTGATGATTTCTTAATTTGGTTGTCTGTTTTCATCAAAATTCCTTAGTGAGTCCAGTTGAAACCTCATATATTCACACACACCTCCCATTGATTTCACTTGGGTGAAACTTTATCGTTTAAGCAAAGTTTAAGTTGAAATGTTGAGTTAATGATGCTCACTTTAAATACCAAAGGCTGAATGCATTTATGTATTCAAACACTTAGCTAGTCAAATATAACTCCCATCAGGGTTTAGAGGAAGGATTATTTCTTAAACTGTGCTGGCCTCACAAGTAATATATTACCATCAAATCTGCAGAAAAATGATACTAAATAAGGTTGTTAGTATTTGATTTATTTATAAAAGCCTTAGAATCTTTTTTAACCTTAAAAAGGCAAAGTAAAATGGTGGGCAAGATGCTGTGAAATACTTAGAGCCCATAGTACTTAAACCCAAACTTAAAACTAAACACTAAACAAACATTTTGCACATCTATTTCTCTATAGTCTTGTCTGTTTAGATCTTTAAACTATAAAACAAATACATTTATACTTCTATATTTGTCTAAGAAAAACTGACTTCAAGTTAGAGGACTTTTTCTCCCCATAACATGATTAAGCTACCTACATCAGAATGTCCAACTCTTTTACCGTGAACCCATTTAAGATCAAGTATATGGCAATTTAAATAAAAAGTATCGAAAAGAATACATTTTGGTCAAATGTTTGCTTTATAACACTTTCATAGAGTATATATGAATCTGCTTTATAACACTTTCATAGAAATTGTAACATATACATAGAGTATTAAAATGGTATGCTAACAGGCCTTTTAACATCTAGGAGATTACAAATGAGAGTGACTGCCTTGACATAAACCCAAGCATAATTACAAAGAAAATTTTATGAGGAAAGTCCCTCCAAAAGGGACTCATAGTTCTTATATTTGTATTCCTATAAGATTATAAGCTACTTGCCACAATTTTAATCACCTCTCTCCTTTCAAAACAGAGAGATGAGAGCAGTTGTCACTAGAAATTCAAGAGAAGATCCTGGTTCTGAATTCAGCTGATAAAATCAGCGTATTCTCCATGGGAATACAGACCTGTTAACTAGTTCTGCCCTACCCTTGATACATTCACTTGTTCATGATCTTTTCTATTTTCCTGTAGAGTAGCTGGAACTTTTCCTGGAGCACATTGTCTTATAAAATCACTCAAAATACATGCCTTTGCAGGTAACATAAACGTAAGAAAGTGAACTCTTTCCTTACTTAAGAAGTTTCCTGTAATAATGGGGACATTAAATTGTGGTAATTTCAGAATCTTTAGAAAGGACCTGCAAAGAAATTCAGTAATTTATTTCTGATTTGCCACTGTTTTTTTGAGACAGAGTCTTGCTCTGTCACCCAGGCTGGAGTACAGTGGCATGATCTCAGCTCATTGCAACCTCTGCTGCCTGGGTTCAAGCAATTCGCCTGCCTCAGCCTCCCAAGTAGCTGGGTCTACAAGCATGTGCCATCATGCCTGGCTAATTTTTGTATTTTTAGTAGAGGTGGGGTTTCGCCATGTGGGCCAGGCTAGTCTCAAACTCCTGACCTCAGGTGATCTATCTGCCTGGGCCTCCCAATGTGCTGGGATTACAGGTGTGAGCCACTGCGCCTGGCTTTGATTTGCTGTTATTATATGTTTGATTTCAGTAAATGTGGAAAAATTTCAGGTCTTTTCCAACTTGTGGATTAACACATGGCCAAGAATCTGAAATCAGGCACAAATGCTTTTAAGAAAAAGGTTTTTGTCTTCTGTTTTGAGATTTTGTGAGAATTTGTTGTTTAGGACATTGGTGCTCATTGTGTACCAATGAAACAAAATGTGGTACCAAGGCATTTACTGTATCTAACAAATCAAATATCAAATCTAAATATTCTCTGCTAGGATGAAAACAAACTAGAGTGGATAAAGGGTGAGTATCTGTATTAGGTTCATTTGCTACTTGCAGGTCTCCAGTGTAGACTGTTTGAGAAGAAGTCTTAAGTGACTTTTGTTCCAAGGCCCATGATAAGGAGAATAATAGAAGGAAACAGTTCAATAGATATAAATGTATGCTAAAAAGCCAGTGAAAAAATTTCCATGCTTCAGAGCATTTTATTATTTTATGTATTTTTAAATTTATTTGAAAACTATTCATTAATAATTCTCATGTTCATAAACCTCCTTTATCTTTCACTATAGAAAAGAGGAGGAGGTGAAAGAAAGGGGAAGGCAATTAACATTGATTTAACATCTACTACATATAATCATTTTAAGTAAGTGAATTTACCATTTTAATATAGTAAAAGCAAAATCTCACGTAAAGAATGAGTAAAGTAGCCTGTTCATGGCACTAGTTGTATTGGTATTGGCCTTTGGCGATGAGATGCTATTATATCTGCTGATACATGCTGCTTTTCTGAAGTCATTCTTGCCCCACTGAAGGTTTTTGGTTTCTTTATCTAGATTCATTTATCATCAATCACCAGGGACTATGCTGGACACTGAGGATGCAAAGATAATAAATTCATCTCTTCCCCTTGAATTTCTTAGTCATAATCAAAATTTCTTTTTCTGTGGTACACATGAATGAAAAAGAAACAAGCTTCTTTCTTTTCTCTTGCTGACTGATCATTTTTATGAGGCACCCTACACTCACACTTTCCTAGAAAAGCAAGAAGAAAACTTGCTTTAAGATCAGAGTTTAGGCTCTCAGACACATTATAGCCTCTCTAATAAATTAACATTCGCTTTAGGAAATACTCTTTTGGGATCAATGCTCTGTTTTTCAGATTTTCTAATTGTCGCCATTATTTTCTCCAAGAAGACATCTGAGCATATAGGAATTTACATGATCTTGTAATTCTGGGGTGCAGTGGAGTCCCCCGGCTTAACACAGTGCTTAGGTATAGGCTGGCTGGGCTTATTGAAATGGGTTTTTTCAAGGATATTATGAGGCTTCCTCCCACAGAGGGCTGTAGCTGGTCTAGCTTATATTGTTACCTCTTGGGTCAGGGCTCGGTGGTATTTCTTGCTGACTAAGCCTCAACTCAGCCCTCACTGACCCTGCCAACTCCCTGTGGTCTGGATTCAGAGACCCACCTGGCTCTCCTTTTGTTGGAGAGAGGCCATCGTTGTGCCTTTGTTGTCATGGCAATGCCTCTTTCAAGTTCACCAGCTGAACTCTCAAGAACCTTGGAGTCTCTTCTTGGGAGAATGAGAGAACAACAGAGCAAAGAGAATTCTAACCACAGATCTCTCTCTTTCTACAACATCCCCACTCCAGGTTATTGTGGGGACAATGTATGAGGCAATTTCCTCCCAGAGTTCTGACCAGGAAATGGAGTTGACATCCTTGTGCTTTGGGCTTTTTTCCTAGCCTGTTTCACATGCCTCCTTTCTAGGTCTTAGGCCAAGAGAGAGAAGCACACACATCTGAGCACCTGCTCCTCCTGCCTTATTCTTTTTTATTCTCCAAATCCTCTGACATGGAAAGGATGAGCTTTCTCTTCCTTTCCCTTTTGCTTTAATAATCCCTTGAATCATATACTCTTCTAATTTTGTGGGTGGCATTCCACCTTTTCTGTCTTTATGGTTAAAATATAGGAGGGTGCAAGGAGAGAGAAATAGCGACCATAATTCAGGAAGTATTTCCATATGGTTATAACTATCACATAAGGAAATGTTTATTAGTTATTCCTTATTAGTCACAGAGTCAATAAAGAAAACCAGATGATTTATTTTTTGTTTGGTCCTTTTATAGTGGTTGGGTTTTGTTTTGTTTTAGTATTTTGAAATGGGATACTAGTTCAGATTTCACATATATGCTGGAGGTCCTTGCTACTCAGTGTTCTCCATGGGCCCAGCACAGTGGCTCATGCCTATAATCCCAGCACGTTGGGAGGCCGTGGTGGGTGGATCACGAGATCAGGAGATCAAGACCATCCTGGCTAACACGGTGAAACTCCATCTCTAGTAAAAATACAAAAAATTAGCTGGGTGTGGTGGTGGGCGCCTGTAGTCCCAGCTACTCAGGAGGCTGAGGCAGGAGAATGGCATGAACCCGGGAGGCGGAGCTTACACTGAGCCGAGATCAAGCCACTGCACTCCAGCCTGGGCAACAAGCGAGACTCCATCTCAAAAAAAAAAAGTGTGGTCCATGGACCATCAGTGTTGCCAACACTTGTTAGAAATGAAGAATCTCAAGCCCCACCCTAGAACAGTTACTGAATCGATATCTTCTTTTTAACAAGATGATCAGTTGCACTGTATGCACGTTTTAGTTTCAGAAACACTGCTCTAGGCCACCATAGCCTTACTAAAGGTTTTAAGTATATCAACTATACCCATCATTGGCATTCAGTAAACATTGATTAATAAACTCCACATGTTAGCCTGTGTTGATCCTTGCCCTTGGATGCTTATAGTTCTAATCAGGGATCTTTATAATTATGATAAGGTAATTAAAATAAAATAGACAATCCTAGATCTATTCCCCCTCACCCCCATCACCAGGCACACCTTAAATTTTTTGACAGATCTATTAAGATTAAATTATAAGTTATTAAAAGTGGATTTATATTTTCATGGAAAGCAGTCATTTAATGTACAGAGACAGGAACAGGTAGTAATAAAATGCTCAACTGAAAATTTCAGATTCGTACCAGAGGCTGCTGCCTCATTAGTACTGATAGGGTTTTGCTCAGTTACAATTTGACAAGACTGTAGGATTTCTTTTAGTGGGATGATTTTGGGGGTAAAGGACAAAGTCATAGTTTTTCATTCTGTACTTTCATTTTCAGATCACAGTGTTTTAGAAGAATCTGGGCTTTACTTATTCACCAGGCTTTCAATAGAGAATCACATTAATCCTTTTAAGCTCCTTATTCTAATGATTTATTTTGTTGAAAACCGTAGTGATCCTCCTTTGAATTTTAATGATTGCTGGCTATTCAAAGATTCATTGTTTTGACTTCCTGTCCTTACCTTTGTTTCCTACATGTCTGTGGGGAACACCTGTCTAATACTGGATCTGCCACTGGTTCTCACTGGCTTACCAGAGTCACTCAAGCCTATCTCTGAGTGTTAAGCTGAAATGCTGACTACTCATCCATAACAATAAATGTAGGATATATGTTTGCAGAGATAGGCAGATAGATAGCAGAGGGACAGATAAATGATTGAGAGATTTCCCAGTGAAAATAGTATTATGGATCTGATAGTATATATCAATATATTTGGATCTGATAGTGATCATTATAGAGAAATTAGTTAAATTGTTATTCTTAATCATAAATCTGTTAGATGTAATATCATAGAAAATCTAGTAGAGGGGAAAGGAGTTCAAATTTTGAGGGTGCTGTTCTTACCCAAAATTTGGGACCATGTAACCTTCTACAAGTCACTGACTCTATTTCTCAGTCTATTAAATGGCAGTGCTCTTTTTTAAGGATGCGGTGGCGATCATTTTGTTCAAGTGCTGCAAATCCTCAGAAAGGGTTAGAAAATGGAAATAGCCATAACATGTCTCAGGTATGAGCACTGGAATTGCATATTATGTTTTCACAATCTAAGAGGTGGCTGTGTCGCAGGTTTGAGTTTCTATTTTGCCCACTGTGTAACAACATAGAAATTTTCTCTTCTCTTTTTGTAGATATCACTAGGAACATCATGGGTTTTCAAGAATATATTATTCTAATATGAGATTTTAACAACTACACTGTATTTATGCGTACTACATTTTGTGTCTTATCTTCAGGCTTCTGGACTTTGATTCAGAATATCAGGAGCTCTGGGATTGGTTGATTGACATGGAGTCCCTTGTGATGGACAGCCACGACCTGATGATGTCAGAGGAGCAGCAGCAGCATCTTTACAAGGTTAGAGCTACCCTTCCTGCCTTTACCTTGCTGTGGAAGATCTGATTAGCCTGACAAGTCTCTCTGTCTCTCAGGATATCTTTTCGTTCATTGTATGTATCATGGTGTCTATTAGAATTCCCTTCCCTGTCCCCAAACTCATTTCCATCCCTTGTGTGCTGACAGGCTGCACCGACATCATAATTGCAAGAAAGTTCCCTTTATCACATTCTATTTGCTGTAATTCTATAGAAGGACAAAGATTTATCTTCAAGATGAATAGCAATAAATGAAACTGCATTCATAAATAGACTGAAACAAAATGAAGGATAAATGGACTAGTAACATTTAACAAAACGTGGTACGATTGGAGCACTCAGGTGGATTCTATCTACCCCTCAGATCTTCCCATGGAAAAAAGAAATTTGCCTTTGGTTTGGCTTGCTGCTGCCAAATTACAGGGCTCCTCCAATTTAATGTTTATTAGTGATACATAGAGCAGACGTTGTCATATTACGTCAATACATTTCCATGTGATTTAAGAAAACTGGCTTGAAACTCATGTATTGATTGCAGGCAATTCATCTAATAACTATCTATATTGTTTTCCATGTCTGCTAATTCACCCTTAACCTACTGTATTTTACCAATTCTACTTAAATAGTCTTAGCAGTTATAAAGCAATCATGTGATTTTGCCTTTAAAAAATGGTTGCAGGATTCACAGTGTCTGAAAAAGCTGTCAGGGGAGGGAAGAGGGACTTTCCACTGAAATATCAGACTGCAGTAAATCTTCCTCATTTAGGCAAATTTTATTGGAGTAATTCTGACAGTTGTCATCCTTGAATTGCTTTGAGCATATGGCATATTTCAAAGAGCAGATTGTGAATCATAAAAAATAAAATTAATAACTAACCACAGAATCAGCAACAGTATAATGACAAGAAACAACTACCCTCTAGTTTTTAAAATTTCTTATAGAATAAGAAGTACATTCAAGGTCAAATAAAAGTTGCCTTCTTTCTTCTTCAATGTTATCATTTTAAATTACCGTTCTTTAATAAATTATTTTAACTTTTAGCTCCCCTAAAGAGAGATATTTGTACTTTTCAAGAGTCTGGTTGACTTTAATTAGTGTCCCCTAGGAATCATCTCAGTTAAGAGAAGATATAAGCTCCCCAGGGACCCAGCAAATGGGGACATTTTATTCTCTAAAGAGTTCAGTCCAACATTAATTGAGTTTGTTGACTGTTAGGTGTTTCCTGTATGGATAGCTGTCCACACTAACAACACAGCTATCTAATATATCTTCTGGCATAACATATTGTTACGGTAACAGTCTCAACCGAATTTAGCTAAAACTAGATGACTTCACATTTCACATCAGGATCAGGAATTACATATGAAAACGTGTATAAATCTATATTAATTTAGTGATAGAAAAATATTTTATCCCTAAGACTTAAGTATTAAAAATTGAGCCAAACGGGAAAAATATAAAAGGTTACCTAACCATAAGCCATTATCTCGGACTTTATTGCACTCATGGTGCCAAATAACATTTCTTTTCTTCTTGATGCATTTTTTATTTTGCACATAAGCCACCATTTTCTCAGAAACAGTGCTATTCTTTGTCAAAATCACATTCATATAATTTACATCACAATTAATAGGAAATCATTGAACAAAAATGCAGTCTTCTTTTTCTTGCAGTTTCCTTATAAGTGCTTTGCCTGAAAATTCCCATTCTGGCATATCAAAGGCCATTATTCCACCCACTCAGAACTTCTGGATTATAGTATTTTTCCAAACATTTTCTGTACTGTGATTTTTCATTTGTGACTCACGTCCTGTCACCATTCTTCTGCTTTTAGGTGCTTAACATAGCTCTGCTCATTAGACCAGCACTAACTTTGCATTTGGCTTATAAGCAAAATTAAAGATTGAGTTAGAAACCAGTAGAAAATGCTGCAAGTCTGTAGGGTCTTTCTTTATGTGCGCTCCCAAATTATTCCAGAGGCTTGGAAGCCTCCAGAATAATCCTGAGGATATTGACTGAGGAGTCGTGTAGAACTTCAGGTGGCTCCTAAACTAGAAAAACTCATGAGAAGAATTAATTTCATGTCTTCCCAAGAATCCTCAGGGATTTCCAGATTAGGTCAATATTTTCAATATCCTATTCCTCTATTCTAATCTGCTTTTCCAATAATCAACTGAACTGATGCCTTGAGAAAGGGGTATTTATGGTCTGTTGATCATAGAGATCCCTGAAGGAATAAAGCTTTTCAATTGGTGCCCAGGCCTTGCTAGGTTTTAAATACAATTTGAGACTACCTTATTTATCTCTAATCTTTTTATTTGTTGACCCCAAAAGATACCAGTGCTTTATCAACATTTTTTATTACGGGCACTATTGACATTTAGGGCAAAACATTTTGTTTTTGTTTTTTTTTCAGTTTGTGGGCCTGTCTTTAACACTACAGAACATTTACTCTTAATGTTCCCCAGTCACTGTGACAACTCAAGACCTCCCAATCCATTTTACAGCATTTCCCAGTCAATCTCAACATATCTATACCATCTTCGGTTTTTAAAATACTTATATAACACCAAGGAAAATACCTTAAACTTGTACTGTATACATTATTGAACAAACACCTTATATAGCTGATATTGAACCAACAGTTGTGAGTTTAAAAATCAAGGATGAAAATGAAGCTCATCATCCCTGGTATTAATGAAAAGGATGAGGTGAAACTTTTAAGGGAGATCTTCAGCCAACTGATGGCAAAAATCCTAGGAAACTACAGAGCAGGACTGAATCTTTATTCCTTCTATTAGAGCATTTAAAACCTTTGTTCTTCTCTCCGTCGGTGGCTCTCTGTATTTCATCACTCAACTCCTTTCCTGGAGTATTTATACCCAAACCCTGACTCATGCACTTACAAAGTCCTAGGTTGATCCCCAAGGTATGCATTTAAAAATGTCAGGTTAGATAAAATCTAGTAAGATGCTAGTCAGTGAGAGTGAAGCTTATTTAGCTTTTTCAACATTAGGCATTACCTTCCTGACTTTACCTATATATTTTTATATCCTGGTCTCCACTAGAAAATCAGCTAGCTTTACCTCCTAAATATGAAACTACAGATTATATGAAATACAGAAACCCTAGATTATCCACTCAGCAGATATCCGGAGTAGAGCATCTATTGTGATATTTAGGCTATTCAAAGCCAGCAAAACACACAAGGAATTTATAAAGACAAATAATTGGATTTAATGGTCAAAGACTACATTAGTACAACTTGACATAATTCAGAAACCTTAATACTGCGATGGGCTATAAAGTGGACTTTCTATTTAAACTATTTCTTGTTATTTTTATATTGTTAGAAACTTAAGACCATTTTTTGAGTTAATTTTAAACTGCAGTCTCAAGCAACCTAATTCCTATTAAAAACTAAGCATTCCCTTAAACATACTTCTTTGTTTTGAGACAGTGAGTTATACTGCCAATGACTTCCCTTCCCCCTTATCTGTCTTGCTTTACCTCTGAGTAGGAGCCTTCTATATCTATTTACTAACAAACATTGGCAATATCGTCAGCCTAGAAAACACCAATGTAGTCTTTTCTCATTTTTTCTTCCTCAACCTGAGAATTACCTCGAAGGAAAATTTGCACCCACTCTCTCACTTTCTTTCTCTTCATTCCTCCTTTCTTCCTAAGTAGGACAATTTAATTTGTCAAAAGTAACCACGATGATTTTGAAAGTTCAGCTCCTATTTGGACTAGAGTTACGACGCCAGAATTCATAATCACAGGGAGCTGTCACTCTGCTGGTCTGCATGTGCATTAACTATTAATGGAGAAATATTTAAAACCCACTTGTAAAGGAAAAGCTCCATTTTTTCATTTCTACAGATCAAAGGTGGCATTATTCTTGGGCTTGGGGAAGCTCATGACACCTCCTCCCCCATCCTCTAAGTGTTATAGAGTGAGTGACCTAGAAGCATTTCAACGATTGGAGAGTTATAGCTCAGACTGCTGCTGTTGCTGCTGCACTGTCCTCCCCAGAAGCTACAGCTGACTTTGTAGTATGGTGAGGGTGTGCCCTGTCAGGGACTCCTTACCTATGCACAAAGGACTGCCAGTTTGCTGCTACCTACAGAGCACAGATGACAGACCTCCTAGTGATCCTATGTTGGTATGGCGTTCCAGACTCCAAGGGTTAATTTGAAGGGCCAAATTCAGAAGTTGCAACCCGGTGATTATTGTTATAATTGAACACGAGTTTTCAGATAGTATGAAGCTCACTGAAATACCCCACTTATAGATTTGTTCCTTGAATGATAGCTTACCTGCTTCTCATCAATAAAATATTAGATTACAGTCATGGGCTGCGTAACAAGATTTTTGGCCTATGATGGACTACGTATGCAATGGTTGTCCCACAAGGTTATAATACTATATTCTTACTGTACTTTTTCTATGTTTAGGTACACAAATACTTACCATTGTGTTACAGTTGCCTACAGTATTCAGTATAGTAACATGCTGTCCAGGTTTGTAGCCTAGGAACAATAGGTTCTACTGGATAGCCAAGATGTGTAGTAGTCTCTACCATCTACTCTATCATCTAGGTTTATCTAAGTACACTCTAGGATGTTCATACAGTGACAAAATCATGAAACACTGATTGGATGGAGAGCAGAAAGTGAGGTGGGGAGAAAAGGAGAGATTATAGCAGGGATATACTTTTCTCAGAACATATCCCCATTGTCAAGCAACATGATTTGTACATGATTTATAAAGGGTTAAAAATAACTCTCCCAGCTTAAAATACTACTAAATAAGTATCCAATTCAACTAAGACCCTTGTACTTTCATATAATTTATACTAAAGATTTTGTACTTAATTTTGAAGGTTACTCATATGGCTCGATTCATAGAAGTCCAAACATGCCCTCTGTTTAAAAGGAAAAGGGCCATTCATTTATATAATACCATGGCTACTAAACAGATCAAGTACATTTTTACCCTGCAATGAATTTAAGGTTATTTCTAAGAATCAACAAGAAAATAATACAAATATTTTAAAAATATAAATACAAATCAGACTGGAGAAAATATACATAGACTAGAAGTTGCATCTGTAAGAAGAGTTAATATGCCTGTATATAAACTGTAAAGCCCTATAAAGTTACTAAAACGTGATCCCAGTGTTATATTTTGAGTTTCCTGGTCGTGAAAGCAAAGAGGGAAATGTGTCCAACTGCAAAATGTATACTCTCTATATGAAAAAGAGATATAACTTCCTTTGAAGAAATTTCGTTTTGATACTTAGATGTGAAAACATTTTCTTTTAGGATTTTTTTTAAAATATAAGGGCTTAGAATGGTATGGTAAATAAATTTCTAACCATAATAATTATTAAATACAAATATGTATGGAATAGAAATAGAAATCTGAGAAATAGGAAATACAGAGTACAAGAAGAAAAATGGAACACAGTTGACTTGCTATTTTATAACTATTGATATCAAAATGATGTTGTCATAGATATGAACTGATCACAGAAAACAGATTAATCACACTATTCCTATATTTTATAAATTCACACATTTCAACCTTCTGGAATAGCTCTCTTTTATTTTGTTCTGGACCAAATTGATCTACCTAATTTCAGATGTGATTTGATATTCTTATGACTAAACTTGAGCTCCTGAAAGTGTAATGTTAGGTTGGTTCATGGTCCAGGTCACAGTAGCTAGACTTGAAATAGAAGAAAATTCATTAAGTTAAAAAAAAAAATTCACATGGTGGTATATAGAATAAAAGGACTGTGTCAAAAAATTAAATTCTGTTAATTAGGCCTTATATTGGAATTTCAGTGTTGAGTGTTACATCTCTACCCTGATGTTCAAAATGAAACAAATTACAGTTATTGAAGCAGTCAAGGTAAAAACATACTCGATATATCAGGCACAAGAACTTAATGATAATTTTTTACCTCTTTTCCTTGTAGATTAATTGTATAGCTTAATTGTATGTTAGATTAAAACTCCATTAAGATAAGAAGAATATGCTTAAATTCATTATAATATTTCAAATAGCATTATCTAGTCATTTAAAAAGTGATCAGAATGGAAAGACGTAGATTGTCTCTACTGCTTATCTAGAAATGAATTTGAATTTGTTGTTTTATTTTTATTAAAATTTGAAAACTCCTTAGATTAACGGTCATATTAATTTGAGCTTTGATGAATCAGTGTTTGCTATGAATACTTGAATATATTTTTTTCCTTTTTTTTTTTTCTTTTTTTGAGAGAGGGCAAAACTTATCCCGAAAATGTTTAGGGGAAGAATAAGTAGATGAATGTGGTTTCTCAACAATGTTTGAAACACTGTTCGTGCTGGAGCCTGTAATTCCTATTTGAATCACTTCTTTAAGAAGAAAAAAAAAAAGATGTTAAGAGAATAGGATGCCAAGAAATAGTTGGCTCTGTGTGTGGAGGGGCAAGGAAGGGAAGCCCCGCCAGCAGTTTTTGTCTCTAGCGGGTGAGCTACTGTCCGGAAGGTGCGTTGGCTCTCTGGGCTGGCCTCTGAGGCATTGTGCTGCTCTTTCTCTCTCTGGCCTGGCTGGCTCTGGCCTAGAGTGGATCAAACAAGCCGTGGGGAAAGTTCCCCTCATTTGCATCACTTCTAGACAGCTCTGTCGTACTCTTTGCTGACAGGAAATCACTGTCTTTGTCACCTTTTCTCAGGGCCCTCCTTTTGGCAGAGATGGGCCATGTGACCACGCTTAATCACAACAACAGGGCTGGCTCAGGACTCAATGACATGTTTTCCTCAGCACTTCAATAAATGGGGTAGAGGAGTCAGTAGGAAATGAGTACATTAATTTTAGAGTGAAAAGATAATTAACACTTGAAGGACTAATGCTACAACCTATGGAATTATTATTCAAATTAAAGTTAATTTATCAAAAACTTGTGAAAACTATCTGCCCTAATGCAACTGTTTAAAAAAATAAAACTTGAATAGTAAGAGTTGGGCATGTTGGAGGCAGAGTGGGAAGAAGGCGGGGAGAGGGGGGCTTGGATGGAGAGTGGAGAGTGAGGGGAGAGAAAGGGAGAGAGGGAAATCATAGCAGCCATTAGCTATGTTTGAAAAAGCAACTTAAATGGGCTAAAACTTCAACATTTGGGACTGAAGGCTGGAGCACGTAAAACGCTTACTTAGATGATATGAATAGGATACTGGCAAACAAAAGCAGCAGTGTGCTCCTAGAAAACTGTGCTTAAAGGAGTTTCCTTGGCAACAGAAATGCAGTTCCAAAAGTAGACAGAACTTTCCTCAGAAAACATACTATTAATAACAACCTTCCGGAACAACTTGGAACAATTTGACGACTTGGCAATAATAATGCCAAGTGTTCTGCAAATTAATCTAACACATAACAGTTATGTTTCTCTTGCCTGTAATTCTGCTGGACCCTACCTAGAACTCATTGCTTTTAGCAGCACAAATGTGAAAAATATTTCTAAATGCTGTCATGGAAAAAGAAAACCAAAAGAAATGCTAGTGGCCAACAGCGGCCAATGACTGTATTCAGCCTTTTGGAATCTACTTAGAACTCTGAGTTCAATGAGATAAGTTTTTCCAACAAATGCTCCTATATTTACTACCTCATTTCAATAAAGAGGCTTCCATAAACAAAACTCGGTAAAGGGTTAACAATCTGAGACTTGCTGTGATGTGAAGCACATCTGAGGCCGTTGGTTATATAAAGGTAATGCTCACTAAATATGTGCCGAGTGTTATTCTTAAGAGTATCATCATTTCTTGTTAGCCTAGAGAATAAACTAATCTTGGATGTACTTAGCCAATGGGAATCATTTGAATTCTCCTGAAGGCTATCCCTTTGCCAGCCAAGAGAGGTAGAGTATTCCCCTCCTCTGACCTTTCTTGAATCCTTGGATCTAAAGGTTAAAAGTAATCAATATCTCATTGTGCTGCTTGGTTTCAGGGTAATAAGTAATAACCATCATGTTAAAATCCAAATGATTACAGATAGCACTTAAATTAGTTGACCTGTTTGGGAGATTTTATGACTTCCAATCAGGATAATAATTAGAGTTTGCTAATAAAATTTTGGATTAAGTTGCAAAAAATTTCAGCCTTTAATTTTTTGAAAAATGACTTTTACTTAATTAGATAGGAATGTGTAGTATTCCGTCTTTTGTTAATCTGATAGCTTTTGCTTTAGCCCCAGATATTTGTAGATTTCTTTCTAGCTTCTAGAAAAGAAATTAGAGGAACATTTAAATTTCTTTTTTTTTTTTTGAGACGGAGTCTCGCTCTGTCGCCCAGGCTGGAGTGCAGTGGTGTGATCTCCACTCACTGCAAGCTCCACCTCCCAGGTTCATGCCATTCTCCTGCCTCAGCCTCCCGTGCAGCTGGGACTACAGGCGCCCGCCACCGCACCCGGCTAGTTTTTTTTTTTTATATTTTTTTAGTAGAGACGGGGTTTCAGCGTGTTAGCCAGGATGGTCTCGATCTCCTGACCTCGTGATCCGCCCGTCTCGGCCTCCCAAAGTGCTGGGATTACAGGCGTGAGCCACCGCGCCCGGCTAAATTTCTAATAAGAAAGAGTTTTTGGATCACTGCCATCTTTGGCTCCTGAACTACTCAATACTATGTATATGTTTCAGGTCAGTGACTTCATAGCAATGGCCCTCACCTGCTTTTTAGCATGCCCTGTTTTTAAATTACTTATCTTTAGTGGTTATATTCATATTGGGGCTAATCTGGTTTTAGGCTGGCAAAAAATTATATGATGTGTGATTAAACTTTACAGAAAGCTATGGTATGAATGGGGTTATTTATTTTGTTTTAAAAAAGAGTATCAAAGTTTAAAGATGAAAACCAAGTATTATCATTGACAAAGGGGTATTAATATAAAAAAGATAAATGATAGGCTTAATGTTCCATGTAATTACATCAGGAAGGCATTGGTTATCATAATTATAACCACAAGGAAGTGTATAAGATACATACGCTCTTTAGTCTAAATAATTTGTGTTTATCATCATTCTAGTTTGTATAGTTTATTATAACTTCTTGAATGTATTCCTAAAGCAGGAATGTGGAGCTAAAAGGTACCTAGGTAACATTTCAGTTATTTCAAAAGAAGTCCTGGTACCTATTCAGAATAGATGGTAAGTCCCAAGGGAAAAGCTTTCCCATAGTGCTTTCATACATAAACTCATTAACTTCCTTTATGTCCTTATCTCATAACATTGTCTAACTTTGGAAGGAAGTAGATTTGTGCTTGTCCAAGGGATATCAATTTGGAGTATTAGGAAATTCTCCAACCCAACTAGCTCCATTACCAACTGACCATACTGCCTTTAATCCCATTCTCAAGATTCATTTCTTTGGCATAAAGGAGAATGCACTCTACTGAATGCAGATATTCTGTGGAGAAGGGCAGGATGATGATATTGAATTAAATATCAATTTTAATATCTAGCTAAAATAGAAAGGCATTGGTAAGGGAAGAGAGTGGGTAGAGAGAAGAAATCTAGAAAAGGGAACAAAAACAATGTTATTTTCTTCAACATTTGATAAAAAGAGAAGTGTGTTTATGTGTATGTATATGTGAACCTGTTTGTGTGGTATTGAGATGGGCATAGGATAGAGGGAGAAAGAAACTTGTCAAATAGTAAGATTTTACTAATAAATTTGATTGTGTCAGTGCCCCATTCACATTATCTTGTTTAATGCTCACAGGGATCTTGATTATTTTCATTAATTCATAGGTCCTGAGCCAAAAACATAAAGAAGTTAGGAGGCTAGCCTAAAAGGCACAGAACTAGTCCCTTAGTCAGGTTAGACTAGGGTATGCCGAGATAACAAATATTCCCCAAATCTCAGAGGCTTAAAACTGCAAAGGTTTATTTCTCATGCCTACTACATGTCCATCACAGGTTGGCTATTGGCTCTGCTTGGCATTGTCCTCACTCTAAGACTTACGCTAATGGAGCAGCCTCCCTCTTAAATATTCCCTTACTATGGTAGAGAGAAAAGGGAGCTCTGGTGGGTCTCACTCTGGCCATTAAGCCTTCTGCCTGAAAGAAACACGTCAGTTCCACTCAAAATTTTTGGCCAGAACTAATTGCATGGCCACAACCAACTTCAAAGTAGATGGGGGAAATGCAGCCCTACCATGTGCCTGAAATGTGGAAAGCTAGAAATATTTGTTGACCTGTACTAATAACTACCACAGGAACTAAATAAGTTGGGGTTTGAACCCAGTCTGGGTGGCTGCAATGCTCATGGTCTTTTGCTTGCCTGCTCATTGTTGCCCCAACATCTTCTCTACAACAGGTAGATTCTTGCAAGAACATTATTTCCTCCCTCTATGTAAGCTTTTTGTGCTAAGATAGAAGAAAGAAATGTTAGATGGTATATCTGCAAAGAAAAGGTGATAGACTTGGGTTGGCTCTTTAGCTAATCATCAGGCTGTTCTGTGAAAGCCCCCAAACTTTCTGAAGCATCTCAATACCCTGGGGAAGTATTGCCATGCTGAGCCTCACTGGGGCCTCCTGCATTTTGTTAGATTCAGGAAAGCTAAGGATGAAAATATGCTTTTTGGAAGATGCACTAAAGGCAGCATTGCCCTCAGAGGATTCAACCTCCTGGATCCTGTTATGCCAAAGGAAGTTACTGAAGGAGGGTCCCCATGGAGAGATGCTCTATAGGAATATCATTTGCAGAAAAACCATTTTTCTAGTCCTGTTGAGGAAGCAATTTCAGTTCTCAGAAACAAGAGCCTTCCTAAGCATATTTTTAATAACGTGGGCATTTGTGAAACTCATACATTGTTAAACTGAGCACTTCTGTGACACTCTATCCCTAATGAGGCACACTGGGGTAAGCAAAGAAGGAAGGAGTGGTCTTCCTGCTGAAGCTTGATTCATTTACATAAGACACAAAACACACAGACACACATACACACACATGCAAGCTAGGAAAGAAACAACGAGGCTAACGCTCTTATGGCCTTTGGGTTTATTTCAATTTCGCTTCTAAAGTTTCTCAAACCACAGAGCTCTAGCCTTTCTCCAGAAGGATAGCTATACCCTACTGAAACTCATCTAAACTTACTATTTCAGCTGCTTTCCTAAGTAGTTGATTCCATATGCTTATAGACATTTATATAAAGAAAATGTATGAATTTTAATACTCCCCTTGTCATCTCACTTTAGCCTTAAAAGCTGGGAAGTTTGTGGAGGAAGTACACATACATAAAATGTGTTTATTCACATACATTTATGTGTGTATATATATATACACGTATACAAAGTATTAACTTATTTAATTAAAAAAAAATCTTTCGCCAAGATTGAATTTGAATGAAGCTAGATTCCTTGAATCAGATATGCTATAGTCCCAAGACATTTAAATAATGCATATATAAATAACTGTACAAAATTCCTTCATATATGCCAAGTTTCAGTCTGGAGCACATTTCTATGTTATAAATCTTGGCATATTGGATTTTACAACCTTCATTATAACAGTATTATCCCTTTTAGTACTCAAAAGTGCCTCCCTGAGAAAGTTCTTCTTGGGGATTATTTAGCTGTGAATACTTGTTTATTAATTAAATGCATATTTTAAAATAATGATCATAAATATGGACTTTATAGACCAAATTTAAGAATGATTGATTATATTTTTTGTTAGACTTCACACTACAGGTGGAGGGTTCTTATCTCTTTATTGATTGTTTATTAATATATCTCCAGTGCCAAGCACAGTGCCTGGCACATAATAGAAACTCAATAAATATATATGTTGAAACACGTATTTTCAACAAGGCTTATTCGATAGTTAATTAAACTCTATTAATCAGAACTATGCTATCAATTCATTAATTTTTCAACAAAACTATTTTTATGCTGTGATAATTGAATGTAAAACTTTATGTTCTTTTATGTTATATATAAAACAAAAGTTTCTCTCCTTGCAAAACCAAAGTGCAGTAAAGACAGTTCCTAATACCAAGAGTACTCAGGCTTGGCCAGGTTGATATTAGGGAGAAAGAGAAAGTGGTAGGGAAAGAAAAAGGCTGAGAGGAAGGGAAGGACAACGACACCCATATCTGAGACATAAATGGTACAAAAATCTACAACTAACCACCATAACTCTATGGCTAGTCTCCAGCCTCTCAAACCATAGTATTCTCTGGTGTATTCTTGAATATTTAGATACATACGGGTATGATTATTTATACATGTGAAGGTAACATGTGCTGTGCAAATGTGAAACCTAAAAATCAGGTAATGGATGTAGGTGAATATGAACAGTAATTAGAAATGGTAGGTATAGAAGCACAATTTGTACTTGTACCATAGTTGGCAGGAGAGTTTATTGACACATTCATTGCAGAAAATTAGATATGACTTCAGACGAGTGTGTGCTTCTGAAAATGTAGTCAGAAGGGGGTGAGGAAAACAAGAAGGGACTTGGACTTGGGCTGGCTCTTTAGTCCATGTTTATGATGAGAGGGAGAGACACGTGCACATGAGAGAGAAAGAGAGAGAGAGACAGAGAGAGTGAGCAAGAGAGAGAAAGAGAGAGTAAAAAAGTGACTTATCTTCCCAAAGCTGTAGCTAGCTAATTCAGAATATGGAAATTTAAAAAGTAAATGTCACTACTCTAATACCAGGAGAGGGCTGAAACACTTTTGAAACTTTCTCCCACATTTTTGTTTTTAAAAAGTTTTATGCTATTCATAATTTTAAGAAATAATCATATATGGCCATTTGTAATTTTTTTTCTTAGTGATTATTTGTGAGCTTTAATGATTTTAAACAATTAAGAAAATGTTACAAAGTGCATCATTTCAAATTAGCATCTGACAGATATGTGTAGTCACTTCACTTCGTGGTCCTCTTTGTGTCCGCCTTGACATCCTTTTGGGTTTACTGTTTTTCCACTGAACTTTGTCCTTCCTCCTTAGCTTCCCTCAGCTGACGTGCTGCAATTTGAAAATATGCATGATAAACATTCCTGTCTGTATGATTTTTCTCTCCTCTTCCTCACTCTCATCTGCTTGGTGGTGCTAAAGACCCATTCTGTGAAGTAATGTCTTATAAACCAGGAGCCAAAATCCTCATGTTAACTTAAGTATAAATGAGTCTCTAGGGTTGAGCTAATTGAAATCTTTGCTGTAACATGGAAATATCACAAAAGAATTCAAATTTGGCTAGCATCTTATAATCCAAGTTTTGATGATAGTTTCACTAGGCTCCATCCGTCCAAGTTTGGGTTAGAAAAAGAAATAAAGTATGGAAACACTGTCAGAAGCCTTTTCTGTTTACAAAAAGATCCAGGGATACCATGAGTAATGCCAGAAATCTCATGTGACAGCCAGCTCTTGTGGGAGTTTTGAGCTCACCAAGTTCAGGAAATAGTTCCAGAAAGCTGATTGGAGCATTGGAGCACAACGATTTTTTTTTTTAATCCGAAGTGAATAATTGTGTTCCCTGTCTGCTGTTGTCCACACTGCTGCTCAGAACTGTACCCTGCTGGGGTGAACATCTCCCCAGCGCTAGGTAATATTTGGCACTCAGTAAATACTTTCTGATTTGAATCACCTGCTTAATGATTTTTCTCCTGAATATTCCAAAGTTGATCTCTAAGAGATTTTGTACAGTTATTTAGTTCCATGTAAAGTGGGAATTTCAGTGGTGTTCCAGGACTGCAAGTACCTTGAAAGGACCTTCATTTCATTCCTTCTTTTTCAAGGATTGTTTTTATCCATTCCATATAGAAGAGCATTTGTCCTCCATTGAAGATCTTTCCAGAGGGAATTCCACAGCCTGCCATTCAAACGTTTGACTCTCCCTTTCCTGAAAGTCTTCGTATATCTAGTGTAAATCCTCTCTGTTGGTGGAATTCATTGTCAGATCAGCCAAAATCCATGCTCTGTAACGAGCTCTTCTGTTTTCTGTATAGTCACATTTCTCAAGCTTTTGCAGTTTCAAGTTAGAAAATTTTTTGGTGCTCAAAGCTGGTTGGTGAAAAAAAAATTTTTTAAGTCATTTATTTCAGTTTTGTCTACACTCCATCTAACTGAAATCACTTCCATCCTCTTTTGTAGCAGAAAATATGCTAATATTGAAAGACTGCTGGTAAATCCGTATATTTGAGAGGCTTTAGTAAGCTCCATGGATTTCTCCATCAGGTTTTTCAACTGTCTCTTATTAACAGTTAATGAAATAGTTCATGGATGGTTTGGAAGAGGAATGTAGCCTGTCGGAGATGGTATGACTTACAGTATATGCCTTTAAAAATTTTAAAAAGAAAACGTGACATAAAAAATGGACCAAAAAAAAAACCTCTTCCATTTAGGGACAGAGCTACTTCTTCTCCCAGTGGATGCGTAATATATTATTTATGTAAGAGTGAGCATTATGTTTTTGGCTCACATTCCATTTGGAGCATACACAATATGACAGTTTCTCTGGCTTATTGTTGTATATGTGGCTATCTATTTTTAATACATTGCTTTTGTCTCTTTTTCATGCTTGCTTACATCTGTTGTTATGAAAACTGACATAAAGTTTTTAAACATAAAAGAAGTGATGGAGAAAAAGATGTTAAGAGACAAACAACATTTCAAGGGAACATGAGGTAGAGAAACAGGAGCAGAGTCACCACTGAGGGAAACTGAAAGCAGCCTCTGCAAGATAAATGGGAGGGAGGGTCAGTGCAAGGGTGTGCAATCACAGAGGAAAAAAATGGCCATAGCACTACACAAAGCATTTCTAATGAATGAGGCTTAGTGCCTTTTCCTCCAAATTACTGAAACATTTTAGGCTTCCGTTTTTAAACGTGGGAAGTAGGGATAATAACACCTACCTTGAAAGGTTGTTGTTAGGATTCCATGAAGTAATGTATATAGGGGCTTCACCTGGTCCTTGGTAAATAGTATGTGCTCAATAGATAAAACAGAATCGGGGCTGACAAACTATGACCTGCAGGTCACATGCAACCTACCACTCATTTTTAAAATAAAGTTTTATTGGAACACTTCCCGGCACATTCATTTATGAAATATCTATATCTTCTTTTACACAATGGTGGAGTTGAGTAGCATGAACAGTGACCATGTGGCCAGCCTGCCTAAACTATTCAGTATCTGCCTTCTTACAGAAAATGTTTGCTAATCCCTGGTATAAATAATAACTATTATGGCAACACTTTAGGAATATCTATTATTTTACAGACTTGAATAGTTTCCCAATTCAATTTTCTATCTGCTGTATTGCAGTAATATCTGTTGATTATTATCCTCTTGCCCCAGGTTCTAGTTTTCCTTTTGTAACAACCCAAACGCTGTTTTCCTTGCTTTTCAGTTTAACGTTAAATGGTTAATTGGTTCATTTCACCACCAGGTGGCCTCCTCTACTCTATTGTGCTTGTGGTAACCAAAGAAAATCAGAAAGTGGATCCTATACATTTCTCAACTTTGGCTCTCACTGTGCTCATATGGCACTTCTCTGGTGGCTTGACTGCTCTGAAATTGTTCATTGAACCCTATACTTCATGTTTGGCCTTGAAACATAAATAGATTCACACTGACCTTTTTATAAAATGAATTATTGCTTTTAAATGCATACACACACACATACACCAAAATGGATTTTTAATAAAGAAGCTTGGTTGTCACTAATAGCTTTGCCATGATTCAGTCCCACTCTCATAGGTATACGGAGTTAACTGTTCTTGAAGCTTCCTCAGGAAAAGACAAAGGCCAAGGAGGCTCAGATCTCTATATGTTAATTTCTCTTGAAGGGAATGGATGGACCTCATCTCAGTGCCCCAGTTTATATTATTTTATTCTATATATCCCCTTTTGAGCTTTCTTTGATCTTATTTTTAAGCTTCACTAAAGACCAGTGTTAGCAAAGGAAGATTGAGAAGCCATGTGATAAAGCCCTGGAGAAGGAGGCCAGATTCCCCTTGGGCAATTATTCTTATCCTCTCAGGCCTCATTTTCTTCATCTGTAAAGTGAGGGGGGTGGACTCAGTATCCCTCAGGTCCATTCCAACTTCAATATTTTCTCTGGTGAAAGAAAACAAAGATTACTTCAATTAGTAACTGACTTTGCCTATAAGCAATCGGGCAAAATCAGAATTTTAAGACTTAATTTCACAGGTTAAAAGACCAAACTCATGGGTAAATATAATACAGGCATACCTCAGAGATATTGCAAGTTCAGGTCCACACCACCATAATAAGGAGAATATCACAATAAAGCAAGTCACATGAATCTTTTGCTTTCCCAGTGCATATAAAAGTTGTGTTTACACTATACTATAGTCTGTTAAGTGTGCAATAATATTATCTCTAAAAAATGTACTTAATTTAAAAAATATTTTAATGCATAAAGATACTAAGGATCATCTGAGCCTTCAGCAAGTCATAATCTTTTTGTTGGTGAAGGTCTTGCCTCAGTGTTGATGGCTACTGACTGACTGATCTGGGTGGTGGTTGCTGAAAGTTGGGGTGGCTGCGGCAATTTCTTAAAATAAGACAATGAAGTTTGCCACACTGACTCTTTCACAAGAGATTTCTCTGTACCATACAATGCTGTTTGATAGCGTTTTACCCACAGTAGAACTTCTTTTGAAATTGGAGTCAGTCCTCTCAAACCCTGCTTCTGCTTTATCAGCTAAGTTTATGTAACATTCTAAATTCTTTGTTGTAATTTCAACAGTGTTCACAGCATTTTCAACAGCAGTAAATTCGATCTCAAGAAACTACTTTCTTTGCTTATTCTTAAGAAGGAACACCTCATTTGTTCAAGTTTTATCTTTAGATTGCAGCAACTCTGTCACATCTTCAGGCTCTACCTCCAATCTAGTTTTCTTGCTATTTCCACCACTGCTGTTACTTCCTCCACTGAAGTGTTGAACCCCTTAGTCATTCATAAGGATTGGAATCAACTTTTTCCAAACTCCTGTTAATGTTGATATTTTGATCTCCTCCTATGAATTTCAGATGTTGTTAACGGCATCTAGAATGGTGAATCCTTTTCAGAAAGTTTTCAATAGACTTTGTCCAGATCCATCAGAGGAATCACTATCTGTGGCAGCTATAGCCTTACAAAATGTATTTCTTAAATAAGACAACTTGAAAGTCAAAATTACACCTTGCTACATGGGCCACAGAATGGATATTGTGTTAGCAGGCATGAAAACTGCATTAATCTCCTTGTACATCTCCATCAGCGCCTCTTGGGTGACCCATTGCATTGCCAATGAGCGGTAAAATTTTGAAAGGAATCTTTTATTCTGAGCCGTAGGTCCCCACAATGAGCTTAAAATACACAGTAAACTGTGCTGTAAACAGATAAACTGTCATCCAGGCTTTGTTGTTCCATTGATAGAGTATAGGCTGAGTAGAGTTGGCACAATTCTTAAGGCCCTAGCATTTGGAAATGAGCACTGGCTTCAACTTAATGTCGTCAACTGCTTTAGCCTCGCACAAGAGGGTCAGATGTTCCTTTGAAGCTTTGAAGCTAGGCATTGACTTCTCCTCTCTAGCCATGAAGGTCCTAGATGGCATTTTTTTCCAATAGAGGACTGTTTTGTCTACATTGAAAATCTTGTCTACATGAAATCATTTGTCTACGTGAAAAGTTATTTCATGTGGCCACCTTTATCAATGATCTTAGCTAGATCTTCTGGAGAACTTGCTGCAGCTTCTCCATCAGCACTTGCTGCTTCACCTTGCACTTCTATGTTATGGAGATGGTGTCTTTCCTTAAACCTCATGAACCAACCTCTGTTAGTGTCCAACATTTCTTCTGCAGCTTCCTCACCTCTCTTAGCCTTCATAGAATTAAAATGAGTTAGGGCCTTCCTCTGAATTAGGTTTGGCTTGAGGGAATGTTGTGGCTGGTTTGATCTTCTATCTAGACCACTAAAACTTTTTCCCTATCAGCAATAAGACTGTTTCACGTTCTTTTCATTTATGTGCTCACTGGAGTAGCACTTTTAATCTCCTTCAAGAACTTTCCCTTTGCATTCACAGCTTGGCTAACTGGCACAAGAGGCCTCGTTTTCAGAATATCTCAGCTTTTTACCTGCATTGCTCACAAAGCTTAGCTACTTCTAGCTTTTCATTTAAAGTGACTCTTTCTTTCACTTGAATAAATAGAGGCCATTGTAGGATTATTACTTAGCTGAATTTCAATATTGTTGTGTCTCAAGGAATAGGGAGGTCTGAGGAACAGAGAGTACTGCTGGTGGGTGGAGCAATGAGAATGTACACAACACTTTCGGATTAAGTTCACAGTCTTATATGGGTGTGGTTTGTGGTGCCTCAAAACAATTACAATAGTAACATCAAAGATCACTGGTCACAGATCATCATAACAGATAAAAATAATAATGAAAACTTTGAAATATTGACCGAATTACTAAAATGTAATGCAGAGATACAAATTGAGTACATGCTATTGGAAAAATTGTGCCAATAGCCTTGCTTGACACAGGGTTGTCAGAAACCTTCCATTTGTAAACATTGTAATACCTGTAAGGCATAATAAAACCAAGTGTGCCTGTATTTTTCAAAAGTACCATAAAACGTGTATAATTTCTAAATACCACACTACTTTTAGTTCATTTCAGACAATAAAAATATAAATATATATTTTATGAAACTTCTTAGACACTTTCCTTTCCATTTTACTTTTTTTCAGTGGCAGATAACCTCCATTGGATTCTCTACAGTGTCTTTTGCTGTCTGTAATGGAAATTCAGCTTTCTCTTTGACGTCTTACTTTCTACACATTTTAATTTTTCTACCTTCTTCTTTAGGCAGAATTACCAAGTGCCCCTTAGTTGTTTTCACAGCATGGAACAGATACATTCGCTTACACTTCCATTGAAACTTAGTCATTTCATAACATATGAGTAACGTTTGCTTACCTTCTGCTTGTATTGTGGTACACACATTGGTAGTTTATACACTATTTGAATTGTCACATTGGATGTCATGGCAAATATGACTAAAGGCATTTAGCTGTCTATGAGGAAAGGACCTGAATAGTCCCTAAGGCATTTTGGTAAAGAACAGACTCACGTTTGAATTCAGAGTCTACACCTTGGGAGACCTAGTGACAGGCAATCACTCTAATTTCAAATTCCCTACTGGGGATGCTTCTCTGGAGAGCTATATGGTTGAAGGCAGATTCATATTTGCTTGAGGAAAAACTGATTACAAGTTTTTCTGCCTTGCAAACTGCACTAATTGGTATCAAATTCAACTAACAATTTATGAAGTTTGCATCACTTTCTGTGTGTCTGAGCACAAAGACATTTTTCACCTGAATTCTCTTATCACATATATTTTGAAAATTACATATGTCCATATGTCCTAATACATATATCAGGAATTAATGGTCTAATTATTTTACTTTTACTTAAAAAGAAAAAGGAATGATGTTTTCTCATTTTAGTGACTGTGGGAATGAGACAATAAGTATTCGTTAGGGTTCTATGGTGTGCTATGGAGAACCAAATAAAGGGAGGTTATCCTTTTCCTTAAGTAATTTATAATCTACTTAGAAAAGCAAAATGAAGAAACATGAAATAATAGCAAAGATAGCAAATTTATGTGGTATGAAAAATAAGTGCTAGTCTTCTTAGAAAGTCCTCATGGAAGAAATGATATTTGAACTGAACCTTACTGGATATAATTTACATAATTGGAATAGAGATAGATGCACTGCAAAATAATGCAATTTAGGGGGAAAAAAACCTCAGATCTAGGAATTAGCTTGACGTGCTCCTAGGGCTTTACCAAAAACAGGAAGACGAACTGGAGAAGAGGAAAACCAGTGACAAACCATATAGCTTTTATCCCATGTGTTCGGTGAAAGTCAATAAAAGGAAAGATTTTTTTTTTTTAATTCTAGTGAATATTGATTCCTAGATTCAATGTTTCATACAGTGAAGAGAAGTTATGTATACAAAGAAAGGAATTAGTGGCATAAAAGAGAGAGAAAAGTTATGCCAGAGGTCATATTTTCTTAGCATGCAATTCTGCATGCTAAGAAAAGTTTGAACAAACATTTGTATATAGTGCTTATTATGTAACAGAAATTGTTCTAGGATCTTTGCAGATACTGGCTCATCCAATCCTCACAACAACTTAATGAAGTATTAACAGTATCCTCAAATGAGCAACGAAGGCACAGGGAAGTACACAGCTAGTAAGCAATGCAAGCAAAGTTTAAATATGGGGAGTCTGATTCCAGGCATTTAATTTATTTTTCAAGCATTTAATTTAATTTTTGTTAATGTTCTTAACCAATATCCTTTTATCTCATTGATTTACAAATTAAAATGTTTGGCATGGTTTTTGTCACCATGTTTATGTTTAATCACTCATGAGTGATTAAATGGTCACATATGTATAAATTTTAAGAAGTAGTATTAATAGATAATATCAACAAGCTCCCTCCTCCCTTCATTAAGAGTCAAGAAAAATAGTAAAACTTTGTCACAGTATATATGTATGCACTATATGTATTATGTACTACATACTGTTAGGCTGGTGCAAAAGTAATTGGGATTTTGCCTTGCTTTTAATGGCAAAAAACACAATTACATTTAGTATATAGTATAGTATAGTATACACTATATATTTGGTATATACTACATATATGTACTATATACTATGTACTCTCTCTAAATATGTATATATTCCTGTCTTTTAGAAAATACATAATATATATAATTATATATAATCTACATTATATAATGTATATTAATTATGTATTATATGATATACATTATCTATCTATCTGTCTATCTAGCTGTATTTACCTTTCTAATGACTTCACCCTGATGTGTGATTTCTTTTACTCTCTAATATGGCCCAACATTAGTTATAATACATTATTTCTAAGACAGAAAATAAAAACTATGGGAAATTTGCAGTCTTGCTTTCTCACATGGGTAGCAAACCAAACAATCTTGTTAAAATCTCGTGTGTGTTAAAATCAAAGACTTCTTATTAATGTTGTATTTTATATCAAGATCTAAAATTTCTTACAAATATGATCTATTTACCTCTTAAAATGTCTGTGTTAGACAAGCAGCAAAGACAGCTTTATCCCTGTTTTACGGATGGGATGACCATGGAAATATGAAATAACTTTCCCTGGATCAGGTGGATCAGGTGCCAAGCCACCAAGAAAGAGAACAAAGGCAGAAGTAACAGTTGCAGGATTGATGGTGCCCAGCGAAAGGTGCTTAGGGAAAATTCTCAAAACTCACATGTTTTAGTACTCACATCTTCTTGAAAATTTATCCATTGTTGTGATTATAGCTGTGCTAAATGGCCACATCCTTGTACTTCTGCTTCTTTTGGTTCTAATATCCTCTTAATGAATTTTTTTCAGCCTTTATGCAAAATGTTTAAGTCATCAACATCATATTCTCTCATCTGTTATTTCAGGGAAGTCATTCACTAAGACCTTTTCTCTAGGTGTAATTTCCTTCCTTTTCTGCAATGCTGTTTATTTTTTGTAGTTTTTAGGATTTATTCCCTGTAGACTAGGAATTGTTTTTCCTATCTAGCTAAACCTCTGTAACTTCCCCTATTTACTTACTGCTTTCTCTCCGTGCATCTATGCATCTCCATCATTACATTCTCCAGATCTTCAGTTCTTCCTCCTCTTTACTTTTATTACTCTTGTCTCTTATCACAAACACACACACACACACACACACACACACACACACACATTCTGTTTCTCTTTGATGGAACTATTCTAAGAAACTTCCTTGATTTATAGCAGACTCCTTTACATAGCTGAAAAAGTGCTCAAAAGCAGTTATAACCAAGGTTTGTTCTTTATGGTCTTAGTTTATACCAATAAATTTCCACTTGTACCCTAGAGCTTCTTTAAACTGTGAACTGTCATTCTTCTGAGTGACAGGCATGACTATCAGTGAGAACTCTCCTATCTGCCTTGTTAGTCTCAACCTCAGGCTGTTAAAAATCTGTTGGGTTTCTGAGGAAGAGCCTATGCCAAATAAATCTGGCTATAGAGGCTACAAGAGTAGGGTTCTCAAGTATGTGTTGGCCACTCCAATGTCACTTTGAATGGCATTCTTGACTTTATTTACATTATACTCGTAGGGCCCACCAATTTCTTCAGACTTCTGGACTGAGATCTAAAGATGTATTTTCAAGAGCAGTAGTATGGCTTACCAAGCTAAGCTGAAATTCCTTCTGAAATTCTATTTGTGGATTTTAGTACGATCTTACTGACCTTGGGCAAGTCACTTGGCTTCTATGTATCAATTTTTAATCTGTAAGACAGAAGTAATAACTAACTTTTCCTCATGGGCTTGCCATAGGAGATCAACAAAAAAAGAACAATCCATTGAAATGATAGTCAAGCTTTCTGAGGCTGCAGCAGCAGTGTTTAAGCCTTAAAGCCTAAAATCTCTAAAATTTATTTTGTTAAAATATTTTTCTGACAAATATGGGTAGGTACCCAAAAGAAACAAAAAGACCCAAGGGGTCAGGGGATGGGTAGAACAGAAAGATATTTAAGTCTGTAGTATACTGATATCGGAACTAGAAATTAGATTTAGCCTTTCGCATTCTGATCAAATGTTCTTGCTTCGAGAAAACACTGCCTCATAAAAGGTGCCCTTAAAATATTCAAAGAACTACTGCCACCTTCCTCTTTTTTTGATAGATTTTCACAGAAGCTTTTCTTGTGTTAACCATTCATGGCCATGATAAACAATTAACTTTGTTCATGGTTTCTGTCTGAAAATTGAGAATAATATTTCTGTATTGGATGTTTTACCAAATAAGTTTTTTCACAGAAAATGAAGTTCAAAGATAAAGCAATCACACTCTACTCATTTCTGTGTACTAACACTATATCTGGCATATATTTCAACAGCTCTCTATATCTGCCTGGACTTTCTTTTGGGAGAAATTCAAATGAATATTTTCCAACAACCTCCTACATTTAAACCATAAGGCTAAGAATGACGGTGGGTAAAGAGTGAAACACATGTGGTCTCTGACCTCATACATGCCCTTGTAGAAGCTTATAATATAATTCTGAAACCATACTTATCCTCATCTGAAGTGAAGGCACCAGAGATATTCTTAAAAAGTAGCATTAAAAATCAGATATTTTCCCTATACAGGGATTTGAGCAGTCATCAAGAAAAACTCCATAGCATTATGGATCTGTTAAGATTATAGATGTGAAAACCCTTTGAAAGTTAAAAATACTCTGCAAAAAAAAAAAAAAAAAGTCACAATGTGAATACATAAAGGTATAATGGCACTTTCATTGTGTTTTGGGAACAGACAACCCTGGAAAAGCTTTGATCAGCTCTGTCTTAACACCTATCATCACATGGTAAATCCTGGGTGCAGCTTCTCAGTGCTGGAGTCCTTAGTCCCTGGGGAATGCCCATTTGCACGAAACTTGAAAAGATAGTTTTTTGATGATGACAATAAGGGCGATAGTGCATTCAGCCTTTATTTAGGAAACTGATTCTCATAGATTTCAAAAGCCACCATGTTCTGTAGCAACACCTTTTTGATAAACTACAATGGCTACAGTGTTCTACTTCTCATTTTTCTTCTTACCCTCAAAGAGAAAGCAAGATATATCAACAGAGTTAACATAAGAAATACATAGTTTCTTCCTTATGAAATTAATTTGGCACTATTTTGGAGGTGTGGAGCATCTTGGCAACTGCTTTGGTTTAAAACTCTATGTGATTTGGGAAAAGCACGTTTCAGAATGTTTAATTCAGCGATACAAAAGGCACTAATGAAATATGCATGTATGAATTTTATATCATATTAGATCCCTCTTTCTTGAAATCTGAATAAAAGCCAAACATCTGGATTATGTTTGAAAAGCCTGAATTTCCAATTTTCAGAGAGATCCAGTCTATTTTGACATTGCACACTTAGCCTTCACATTTACAGTGTGCTATTAACATTACTTGCGATTGTAGAAAAAAAAAGTCCAGATTTAAACAAACTTGGTGCCTCCTAATGCTAAAAATAAATCTGTATTTGAAATGGCTGCTGCTGCTGCACAACCATACACATCCATAGTTCAGGCTTCTTCAGCATTTTCATTATAAATACTTGCACTGAACAGGCCTGTAATTCAGCTATAAAGATATGTGGTAAGCTATGATATATAAATTCTCCTTTGATTGTATATTAAAACAACAAACAGCAATTCATACATCACTTAGTTTGAGAAACTATTCATTGACTCAAGGCTTTCTGAAGGTCTCAGATATTCAAGATATTCTGTGGTCAACTAAAGAAGACATAGCCACCATCTTTTAAAGTTTATTCTTCAAATTTACAAGACAAATAACATTTCTGTTTTTATAGATATTTGGGTATATTTTAGCAGTGAATATTTGTGGTCTTAGTAGTTTAGGGATGTAAATATGCATATCGTTGCTTTATCTCATTTCATTATCATAGTTTATTTAGGAGACAGATGGTCAATCAGTTAGGGGGTAAGGCAAATAGTGGTATGTCCACACAAGAGGTCATGGAAGATAGAAGAATGTGACTGTTGTATTTGAAGTTTGCATAATGGTAATTCTTCAATGGACTTTAATTTACTACACTTAACTTGTTATTGGATTTCGTATAGCACGTATTAGGTAAATGTTTTCTTTTGTTACGTTTGGAGAACAGCTAGAGTCAAAAATTTTTCTATTCCTATTCTTCTTATTTTGTGTTATTAGAAAATTCTAAATTAAGTAGTTGTGCTGACTGCGGTGGCATGCACCTGTACTCCCAGCTACGTAGGAGGCTGAGGCAAGTGGATTACTTAGCCCAGGAGTTCAAAGCTATAGTGTGTGCTCATCCTGCCTGTGAATAGCCAACTGCACTCCAACCTGGGCAACATAGCAATAACCTGTCCCAAAAAAACTTTAAAAAATTATGTAGTAGTGCCAAATTCAACAGAAATAGCTGTGTTTAGAGGTGTTTAGGTTGGGAAATGGAAAACAAAATAAATGAAACTTTTACATTGGAAACCTTTTTTAAAGGAGAAAACTGAGTTTCATTACATTAATTGCTGCGCCTCAAGTCTTTTTTCCTTCCTACATTGCATACTCTAACAGATATTACATAATTGCATAACTATTTTTACTATGTGCTGACATGACATTACAACAGCCCTGATATGGTGCATCATAATGAAACCATAATTAGAGTAGTCATGATGTATTATGGCAATGATCCACATCGTCACTAAAGTGCATTGGAATGCACAGAAAACCCTTTGAGATGTGTAGATTTTCAATATAATATAGCACAACCATGAAGTTTCATAGCATGGAGGAGAAATTACAATTATGCCTGTGCTGCTGGTAGCAAGGGTTATAATGCACATCTTTGATATCTACTGAAGAAAGTCTGTATTGATGAAGGAGATTTTTGAGGGAGATATTTATCTTGAAGTTTATGTCTTTTAAAAAAATTTACAGGAAGGACGTTGTTGAAATATGAACCTAACCACATAAATTCTATAGTAGAAGTCTCCTATATTTATCAGACAAAAGGACTTGAAGGTTTCATTCTATACCTCACATTCAATGAAATGCCTCTCTAAAATAGGATGGATTGAAGACAGTTTTGGAATTTTCAGTTAACCCTGCCCTTTCTTTTGGTTCTCTGTAGCCCATCTTAGCTTAGATTCTACAGCTTACATTTTATGTGGTTGTATATTTGCTCTATTGTTATTCTCTCAGGTTTTTCTGTATGAGAATCTTGTTTCTGAATCTTGTTCCAGCGAGTGACAGCTTCTTCTTAACTTGGTGATTTTCAATCTTGGCATTTCTTTTACCTGAAATAATGTAATTGTTATGGCTGAACTTGTGAATGTGGATCCAAAGAAGCCCAACTTTCTAAAACAGAGAGGAACTTTAGGCTCTATCTTCTAGGCCAATCCTCATTCAATGCTTCATTTGCCCATAATATATCCCAGCCAGGTAGACTTCTCATCTCTGCCTGAACACCTCTAATGAATGGAAACTCACTATCTTTCATGCTGTGTTCCTACTCAAGCTTCAGCCTTTGACCCCTAGCCTGACCTCTGAGGTCATATGGAACAAATTAATATTTTTTATGCAAAGGTCCTCTAAATATTCAAAGTCTGCTAACATGTCCTTCCTCTTTTGTCTCACCTCTAACTCTTATTTGCCCTCTTAGCTGAATACCTTTAGCTCATTCAACAGCTTGGCCCTTGGGGAAGTATTGAATCTTCTCCCTTACTGAAATGCTTTGTTTTGGAACCTTTGATACATTGTCTAGGTCCCTTTTGGAAAATGGAATGCAAGCAGTATCAGGTTGGGGCCTAGCAAATCACAGTCAAACTAATATATCCATTACCTTTCTTTTTTTAACCCTGTGTTTGTCTTAACTCAACCCAAAATCATGTTTCCTTTTAATATGGACAGGAAGCAGGGAAATATTGGGTAGAAGAGGGTAGGGGTCCCTGGCAAGGGCTCCACCCTCAAGCCTGGAACCACAGCCCTAAATGAGAACATGCATTCCTGTTTTCCTGCCTGAATGTTACCTTTTCCAAAACCACCCTGGCCCACCACACCCCCAATCCTGTACCCATAAAAATCCCAGGCTCCACTGGCAGAGAAGAGCAGTGCAGCAGAGAAGGAGAGAAGAGAAGAAGCATCTGAATGTCAAGAGGAGTTTGGCCAGCTGGGGACAGTCAGAGAGGAGTTCAGCCAGGGATGGCCAAACTCTAGGGAAAGACTATCTTCCCACTCCATCCCCTTCCTAGCTCCCCATCCCACTGAGAGCCACTTGCATCAGTAAAATCTTCCACATACATCACCTTTCAATCCATTTGTGTGGCCTGATTCTTCCTGGATGCCGGACAAGAATTCATGATGCGCCAGGTGCGGGAACCCAAAAAGGCTGTCACGCTGACTCTTCGCTAAGCTGTTTAACACTTAAGCCATCCACAGATGGCAAATGCTAAAAGAGCATTGTTTGTAACACATGCCCTCTGAGGCTCCAGAGGTTGTGGGCAACCCATAGACGCTGCCGCGGGCCAGTGCAGGTTTTTTTCCTGCTGGCACCCAAAGTCACTTGCCCTGGCTCCTGCACCCGCTCATCTGCGTGCTCCCCCTCCTGCAAGGAGTTGGAGTTCAGGTGGCCAAGTAAATGAGCCCCACCTCTCTTACACGTCTTGTGAAGGGCTCAGGGGAACTCTCCTGTCTCACTTTTTTCTAAATTTACATCTACCTTCCGTTGTCTGTTGACTCACATTGAACCTAAAGGCCAGTGAAGCCTTGTCACCTCCATTCTTTATGCAATTTAAAACTTTTTATAGTTTTGGAGTGGGGGTAGTGGGGTAAAATGGGGTGGTTATTAACTATCTGACTTTACATTTGTCATTTCTCCTTCTTAGATTTGACTCATTATGGCAGCATGTTTTGTTCCTTTTAGAGTCTATTATCATCTGAAATAGACATTGTAAAGTAGTTGCCTGCAGATTCATATCCAGAGACATAGTTTGGTCTGTGTAGTGTTAAAAAGTTTTAATGCAACATATAATAATTTTGAGACTTCATATAAAATATATGTGTGCATGTGTGTGTGTGTGTGTGTGTATAGGCTTTAAAATATATATGTCTGGCCATACTGAACCCATGTTGAAGCCATATTTCCACGTGGTAACAGTTGGCAGAGCTGAGTTAAGGGTTGCCCCTTTTAGATGAGGCATATGCTCTCCCATCCTCCACGGTTCACCCTCTTATCTCTTACTGATATTGGATATTAGTAGTAATCACATTTATGCATTCTTTATTCTAGTAAAAAAAATAGTTTCCTTTTTATAACAGTAGCAATAGTTAGAATATGAAAGAGAGAAGAAGGTTTATCCTTGCCCTACTCAATTCCTTGATATCATCTGCCTGGTAGTGAGGTGTTGGAGCTGGCTAATTCTGACTTATGAGAGCATATTGTTAAATATTCAGGAATTTTACCAGCAGCAACCACCATTGGTAGATTGGAATCAGCTACAGTGGAAGTATTTATACCAGGGAAATCAAGGAACACTACAAATCAGGTCTTTTTTTCTTCTTTTTTCTTTCTTCTTTTTTTTTTTTGCTTAGAGAACCGGTTTACTAGCATACCACTACACTTAGGTATTTGCGTTTATGATCTCTGAGCTAAAATATATATTATACTTTATTGATCAGTGAGATTAGTAAAATATCCCAATCTGATCAATATGCCATATTCATATTTTTCTTATCTATGTCATTAATAAAATATTTAATAAGAATGGACCAAAGAAGAGACCTATGGCATAACATCCATTAAACAATGATCTTTACATATAGTTGTTCAACAGGTCCTCAGTAAACCTTTGTGCTTCTAAATGATTGCATCCATCTGCTCACTTTATGCTTATGAAAATCTAATGGAAGCACATACACCTAATCCAGGAATTCACATTCTTGGTATAGGGATTTAAGTCATTAGATTTTGGGTGTATGTTCTTAGCAATTTAATTATGTTTAAAATCTGGTTAGTAGTGTAGTAAATAACTGGTATTGCTACAAAATTGCATTGAGAAGGTAATAAGATTGAATTTCTACACAAGTTGACACTCAATTAAAATTTCCATATATCCAGTGAGTTAGCCAGTTCTTGGCTAGGGAGTTAGAGCAAATGCCTTCCTACTAAGCCGATCACTCAAAACAGGCAAAATTTGTAATAGTGTCAAATCAGGACTGAATGCATCAACTAAAACTGGAGTTTAGCTTATCAAATACAGATCAAAAGCAAGAAATAGACTAGAGAGCACATGGGATATTTCTTCCTTAAATTTCTGTATTTTTTATTGACACTGGAGGAAGAAATAGCACATTAAAACCTCCTTACTGAATTACTGTCCTAAACCAATAGATCCATAGGGCTTGTTCAGCTAAAAGCCACAACAGACTTTGTAATGCAATGATGTAATCTTGGCTTTGTGTCATTTATATTCAACCTAAAAAAAAAAAAAAAAACAATTTTCCTGAATAGACAGGCTGACAACAATATTGTTCGGTGTGGGTTTTTATTTGGATTCTTTCCAAATGGTTCACATGCCTTCACAGTAACACATCATGCCTGCTTACGTTTTTTGCTTGTATTCTAAACTTTTCCCCTTTTACTAGCTTTCTATTTTTCTTTTAAAGTCTCAGTTATGTTTGTAAAACTAACCAGCTCTACCACAAAATTAGGATGTATCTTGCAGAGAGCATTCATTTTACTTTTTGCATATTTTTCCCGAGGTCATGTCAAGGTTAGTTTGAATTCCATCCTACATTAAGACTTCTTTCACAGCTATTTAGCTCGGCAGCCTACTCCCCGCTGGGGTCTGCCCCTTGGGCACGTCAAAGCTTCAGACCTGACAAATCACACACAGATGAAGCTGTACAGTTTTTTAAACAGTTTCATCAGTAACTTTTTTTTCTTTTTCACTATCCTCTTCATGTTGAGATTTTTTTTTTCTCTGAATTACCATTTCAGGAATGTTGATTTCCGTTTGAGACAATTTGTTTTTACATCAGAGTTGCAGACTAGCAGTATCATTTATTTTATAGTAAAGGGTATTAATAGCCTTCTGTCACCAAGACTGCAGACCTACAGATCATTCCTGACTATTATAACTGTAATTGCTTTATTAAAATCTATGTGTAACAGGAAGTGTAGTGTTGGAAATGTAGCTGTATCATAGAGTCTACCAGAATCTGAAAAAAAAAATCAACCATAAAAATGCAGTTTATAAGGTGTTATGAGTTGAGCCTGGAAATGTTTCCCAAATGGTTAATGATATGCTCTTATCAGTATTTTAGCAAATTATGAAACTAAATGATGCAACTCCATTTCCTGTTTAATTGATGAAGTTAAAGTGCTTGGTTGCTAATGAGTGTATTAGCAAACAATGTCCCCTTTACAGGCTTAAGTAGATCAGGATTTTTAAAAAGCAGCTTACTATCCTTATTTTTATGGGATGAAAAATATTGACTGCCACAAAATTGCTAGACCAACTGAAGTAATGGTGTAATTATTTCTGTGCAGTGATTTTGGCAATTTCCAATGACCAGATTAAGGTTTTCTAGTTCCCACACTAGAAAATAGTTATTTTCTTTTACAAACCGTAGACTTTTCATTACATTTTCATTCAGGACAAACAACACCTGAAGATCTTTACTGCAGACTAAGCAGAAAACTTGGAAGTGAGGGAAAAAATAATATTTGAATGATTCTCCTCTCTTCAGTCTTCTTTTACAGTTTGCTCAACAGGAAAGTACCCAAACGAAGGGTTCTGTAAAAGGTTGCTTGGTTGAAACTAATTAAAGACAGGTCTAAATAGAAAAAGAAAAGAAAAAGGGATCAAAGGAATTACATTAGGTGTCAGGACATCATTTGGGAGCGTTTTATTTATTTTTTGTAATTCGATTCCAGGAAAACGCTAAATTCTAAAAATGTCAATTTTTTGCCATAATTTTATATTTGGGTTATTTTTGCAATAAGATACATGTCAACAGGCAAACATCTTGAAGAAATCATTTCAGTATTGGTGCATTAACACATTATGGTGAAAGGGAGGCTTGTGCTTTTCACGCAGTGCATTTCAGTCTTCAATTAATGTGAAAGCACTACAATGCCTATGCAACTTCTCTTGCCTAGTGGTGCACCATTTATCATTGCAGTTTTACATTGACCTTGACACCCACTTCATTAGAATAAAGATTGTCTACCATTTAGGTTACATTGTTCCTCTGCACAGAGACCCCATGCAAATTTCTGTTCAGATAGAAGAGCTGCGAGGCTGTCAGAGGTCATCTGCATTAAATGATTGCAGCTATTTTCCAACTGCTTCTTTTCATTCTACTCAATTCAGGCTAGAAGGATCAATCAAGTCCTCTGCCTGAAACAGTGGGACTGCTGGGAATATAACTGTTTTTGGTAGTAGTGGATATGCCCTAAACAGTATTAAATATTTAATATAAACTCATTAAAGGCCATACAAAAGCTTCAGAAAGATATCAAATTTATAGAAATATCTAAGGGGATAGAGAACCTTTTTAAAAAGTAAATAAAAAATAATAATCAATATTATACTTTTACAGGGTATGATCAAAATAGTTCTTAAACTTACTAAATTTTACCTATAGGAGACTTTTTTTCTCACCCTTGACATGGGTAAGAAAGAAAGGAGACAGGTAGACTTGGCGTCCTTATGCCGTATTTTATATGAAATTGACATGAAAGTTTTCAGTTATTGGTGTTTTTATTTTTGTTCTATAACAGTGACTTCTAGTCTAGCTATATTTATTTTTAAAGGCTTAGATATTTGTTATTTAAAAGAAATGATTGGAGAAATAAGTTGCCAGGTCTCCTACTTAAGTTTTCTGAGTGATATAATTGGAATTAAATTATTAATGGGAGATACTTTAAAAAAGATTGTTTTATGATCTTCTATTAGGGAATTTGCAATTCATTTTAATATTTGTAGTTTGATTTATATTAAAGATAATGCAATCTATGTCCAATTAACAGTACATGGCCAGTGTAATGTGATTTCCAGATCATGCAAATGGAATAAGCTAGAAGAGGGGGAAAACTCAATTCTTAACCTCAGGTGTAATTTGCTGTGCGAGTTCTGGCAATTTTAAATGACATTGCACTTTTTAATTTTTCCAAAGGCTAGCAGCAAATTTATCCCAATCAGGAAAACCTATTATTAATTTACAAGGACAATTGTAGGAGTCTTTATAATTTCTCTATGCAATTACTCACCATAAATTCTAATGATAAAATACAAGGAGTTTGCAAGAAATAACGACTATTATTTGTCTTAGACTTGAACCCTTTTCTTCAATTTTGAACATCTTCTGGATGTGTTGGTGGTACTGACTCCATGTGCAGCATCATATGCATTGTCAGTTGCTACACACAAGTCTTCTGAAAAGGGGGGCAGCACAAGAGCTGCTGCAAAGGCAACACTGGCCTCTAGCAGATTCCTGCACTCTGCATGTACAGCTGAGCTTGGACCCTGGACTTTTATATAAAAAGACTCTTTGTTCACCACTGAATGGCATTAGGCATGGACTTGCTGAGGGGCCACCATGAAGCCTCGAATGAAGAGGGCAAACACTAGCCAGAAAACACGTGAGAGTTGTAAATAGACACATCCCTGGATTTTTTTTTGGCAAAAATGCATATTTTCACACATATTTTGCCAATAATTTGGTGTTTTGATGTGTTCCTAGCATTTGCTTTCTTACTGATAGACTAAGTAAGATATATTTTATTTTCTCAGTGTATTCTTTCTTTCTATCTATCTATCTATCTATCTATCTATCTGTCGTATCTATCAGTCAATCATGTGTATGTGGGAAAGGGAATCTCGCTGGATAAACAGGTGTTTGTGGCATTATTTGTACCAGGAAAGACATTCAATCCTGTCATTCTAATAACTAGATCATTTCCCTTGTTTTAACTTTTCCTAATATAAAGTCAACTGAAGCTCAGTTAAAAGTAATATGGTATAAGATATAAATGCTCAAACCCTGATGACACAGAATACAACAGCCCTTTTCTAATAATCAAGAAATATCTTTAGTTTAATTTGTGTGTTTCTCGCAGCCAAAGCTTCACTCTCTGTTCAGCAATGTCTGGTCTCTTTTCAGCATAACCAACAGAAGCACCATACAAAAGTCTTACAATGGATGTCTTAATCTCTCTGTGTGCTTTTAGAGCATTATTTTGAATTCCATCATGCTGCCTTTTTTCTTTCGTCTTCTGAAGTTTTATTACAACAGCAGAATTCCCAGGGAGCTTTGGGGGCAAGGTTCACATAATATAGCCCTGAAGTTTTGCTTAGGTGGAAGCCATCCCCCAATCCTGGCCATCTTTTGATGATCCTTCTGTTTCAAAAAGATTCACTGTGTAGAGTCATATAGCATTAGCTGTATATAGTTTATTTTTTATTTTTTTTATTTACCAGACAGTGAGCATCTACAACTCTTTCATGATGTTTTCTTTCTCTGACCTCACAGTGACAAGGCATCTTGTTCCTTAACATTGAGGGAGGCAGAAAAATGCTTGAGTTGCTCAATGTGTGCCTTCTATACCAGTTTCAAAATGGCTTATTCTTCTGGTTTCCATGGTGACAATTAACACTGTTTCAAGGCATTGTTCCAGTCTCCATTTGGGCAGAATTTTCGGTGTGATTTCTAACAAAAAAAAAGGAGGGGGACTTCGGTGTGGCGGGGAAGCCTTTAGCATAACTGTCAAAAAAGTTATCTCAATCAAGTCTTCATGCATTTCTAAGTATGTTTATTTCAGAAATTCCTGTTTTTGCTGACTTTGTTTTATAATTCAGTTTTAGCATTTGTGCTAAGTAAAGCACTCAATAGGAATTTTCTACAACTTCTTTAGTTCTTAGTTAAAATGGTGGGCTAGAGTTTGTAGTTATTTTTAACTCTTTTTTTTTTAAAGTTTTATTTATATTTTATACACAGGGATGACATTTAGAATAGTACTGTCCTGTGTCTTTAATTTAGATCATTCACATATCTATTAGGAGGCTTCATTAGTCAAAATTGAATTGGCCAAGCAAATACACTTAATAATGTAAATATGGCCTTTCAAGAGAGTATATTTTATTTTTGACTAGACAGAGAGGCCCACAGCAGGTGCTGTGGGGAAATTAAATACTGGATACTTATTTACCTTAGCACTCAAGAAAAGCTTTCTGACTTTAACTTTGCTAATCTCATTTTTGCCTATTGAAGAGTAGTCTATATCATAACATCCCCAGACTACAGGACACAATGGGGCAGCCTCTGCTCACTTACTGCTGTGGGTGGAATGAATATGAAGATTAAATTATCTTCTCACCACAGGATAAAGTAGCCCCACTTGATAGGATGACCGAAAACTGATAGAGCTGGCAGTTGATTCTCTGAGTCTAATGCTTCTGAAAAGATGTTAAGAGACAGAAGAGCAAAAACATACTGGCATCAACAAAAATAGAAGCTCCTGACATTATTGCACATACAGCTTGAGCCCCTAAATCGTATTAGATTTAACCTTGAATGTGCTTCAAAACTTAAAATAAATACTTTCACCTTAAATTATATAACATTTTAGTACCTTTCATTCATATATCAATACATCGAACAATTAACTAGATCCTCTTAGTTTTTATATTATAGTTTGAAGGCATTGTCCATCAATCACACCTTTCATCAAGCTGTTTAGACAGTAGGCTATATGGTGACAAAGACCGAGAGCATACATAAAGACAAGTTTCTTTTAAATGTAATAACCTTTTATAATAGCTATTGCAGTGACTACTTATACACATTTAACAGAGAAGATTAGTTTATTACATCTAAAATTAAATTAATTGCTTTTTATATTTTTATTTGTGTAAGACTGTCGTTTTTATGGGACACATCTAAGCTGTTTCCTTTCTTGACTGGTCTGCTGTGTGAGAGCTGTTTAAAGTTGGGGTGAAGAGGGGGGACAAGCTTGTCACAAGTTAAAGGATAACTGGTAGAGGCCATTCCCAAGTGGCACAGCCAGAGGACTCTCTCTGTCAATGTGTAATACCATGTGGCATAAGTAAAATATTTGAATAAGATTTTCCTGCCTGCCTGAAATACTGGTTCCCCCAATATTATGTGGAAATCTTACCAAATTAATTATGTAAATATTTGTCAGCTATATCATTTCAGATGGGAACCTAATTGCATAAAGCAGATTGTCATCTCCTCCAATCATCACATCATTCTAGAAGCACTATCTAGGTTTCTAGAATACTTCTGAATATTGAATCCAGAAAATTCAAGTGGACAGTGTGTTTCCTAAGTGCTGGAGTAACATGGCCTTGGTAATTGCCTTCCATTAGAAAACGCAATCAGAATTTCTCCTGTATCACAGGCCAAATTCTAAAAGCGCTCTAAAGCAACCCTTGATTTTCTCCACTATGCATATTCATGTAATTTTGGATACTCTGACACTCTGATCAACATTCATTTAATAATATGAAATCCTTTAAATCACCTCATTTAAAACATTTTGTTCTGTGATCCACAAATGACTAACATTTGGAGAAGTTTACATAATACAAATGATGTACATGTTTAGTGTAAATGAAAGATTAAAATATGAAACTAAAAGTATGCAAACATATGCATGCAAATGCTGAAGATCTACTAACCGAAACAGTGATTTCACACCTTCTTTTCCTTTAATCTGCTTCCAATTGTATTTTTGTTTGGGATCTTATATAATATCATGTTTTCAAGGTGAATGAAATCACCCAAGTGCTTGGGCACATTTGAACTTACTGATTTACTTATTTCCAGAGAAAAGTTTTTCTTATTAACTCTGATAAAGGTGTTTATCTTAGGACACCCTTGGTCATTTAGGGCAAAGGAACAAATACTACCATGGAACTCAGTGACCTAAATATGGTGCCTGAAAGAAAAAAGTTTTAAATTTGCTATTATATTTTGGAAATGTGCTAAAAATGTAAAATATGTTTAATATTTTAACCAGAATCTAGATTTTCTACTCAGAGGTGTTTTTACATGTACATTTATAAAGTACAGTCATAGTCATTTATGGCTATCCATAATATAGAACTAACTATAGAGTTATCCAAATAGAGTTATTTGAAGAGAATCACCATAGTAACTGTCATATTAAATAGCACTTACATTATCTCCAGCAAAACATCTTTTAGGAGAGACTCTCTTGGCAGTTTGTTAGAATATAATACATACTCGGGGAGAGGGTTCTGTAGTCAACTATGATTTGGGGGATATTTTACAGTAATCAATAAGCAAGCATAGATTTGTAACTATTCCTAAAATGGTAGCTTTCCTTTTTCTCTCTATATGTACCTTTTCTCCAAGCCCACACAGAATTTTTAAGGAAAAGAAAATGAAAACAAAATGTTAACTGAGAATTCAGAGAACTTACATAATCTTAATGAATAATTTTATTTCTTCCACTTTGAGACTGGTCCTTTAGGGACAGAGATGAGAGGTGGACAGCACTCTGGAACCAAATAATGACCAAAATTAACTGTAATATTAAACCCCCCTAGACCAGTTACTGTCCTATTTGGAATATTTTAAAGATCAATTATGTGTATAAACTTGAGTTTAAGAAAGAAATCTTAGTCAACTAAATGTAATAACTGTGTGTGTGTGTGTGTGTGTGTGTGTGTGTGTATAATATATTCAGCAATATTCTTCATCTACTCAAAGTACTTAGGTTTAGCCTCCCCATAAATTTTATTGGGAACAAAAACTTTTAATGCTCATAAGCATCACAAATTCTGTGTTCAATGATTTTCTAAGAACACCTCTCTCCCTAATGATATCTCTTTTTCTCGTTTCATTTTAGCGATACAGTGTGGAAATGTCCATCAGACACCTGAAAAAGACAGAGCTGCTTAGTAAGGTTGAAGCTTTGAAGAAAGGTGGCGTTTTACTACCAAATGATCTCCTTGAAAAAGTGGATTCAATTAATGAAAAATGGGAACTGCTTGGGGTATTTGCATTTTTATTACTGTTTGTAGGTTATGTGTACATTTTTTGCGTAGTGAAGTACTCTATCTGTCTGATTTCTAATTTGAGGCACAAATATCTCTCTCTTTCAATTCACTACCTACATTTCAAACAAGCTATTCATGCTATTATGGGAAAGACACTGCTTTTCCTCTTCTGTTGATTTTTTTTTTCTGAGCTTGTCTCCTCTCAGATTTTAATAATTTTGGTTCTTTAATACATGAAAAAGTAAGTAAAATATGCCATGTATTATGGGTATGCACCAAGTCAACTATAATACAGTATATCTGATATACACTGACTGTCATGCTTGAATGAATGTTAATAGAATTTATTCTGAAGGTACATGTAAGAGACATCTACTGTTTAACTATTTACTGTACCCTTAAGATGAAAAGTAGAGTTGTCACTATAGCTTTCAAGTCACACTAAAGCCACCAAAACAAAGATGCAAATTTGACCCAAATCTGAATTGCAGAGTTGAATCAGCCTGTGTTTTGTGCCTCAATTTCCAGCTCACTTTTAACAAAAGCCAAAAAAAAAAAAAGTTTCATGTAATTCATTTCACGCAATGATGGGCTGGGTCTCAGCCAAAGACTGAGATGTAAGAATCTAGCAAAAAGGCAATATAGAGATTCTGTTACCCAGAGACCAGGATGGCACTGTGCAGGAGACAGTGCTGTCCTTTTGTTGGAAGACAGCTGAGAGAAAGTTAAACTGTATTTTTTCATCAGCTTCTCTCCTAAATTGCCTTCACTTCAAATCAAGGGTAAGCTATATTTGTCAATTACCTAAATAATTAATTATAACAGCCAAGTATGGGCGATGTCAGTTATGGAGCATAATTTTGCATGACTTCCATTTTTCTACCTTAAAAAAATTTTTTAGATAAATAATGCTCCAAAAATATTTTGAATAAAAAGCTCTTCATGTACCTTGATGATTTGGAAGAATGCCAGTATTCTGTTTATGCCATGCCTAATCTGGGAGATTAAAAAACTGCAAGTTTAAGTCCTTGTTTCTCATTTAAATTCACTACACTCTGCAGTTGTGCAAAGTAACTTAAAATGTTAAAAGTTTTTCATCTAACATATTGTTGCTTTTTAATAATAATTAATGGCTTTCAATTTATAATATGGTGACTTAAATCAAAATCTGCCAAATTCTACAGCATTCATTGATCTCAGACAGGAGAAATGTGGTTAGTGTATGACATTTTAAAAGGTTGTTTAGTACATAGATAAGAATGGCAACCTTATGTGCTTGATAAAGTAGTGATAAGTCTGTTTACATTGCATTCTAATATATCCATTGCTAAGTTGATAAATAACAATAATATTTTTAGAAAATTGTTTAAGTTGTGTCACGTGTATTGCTTCCTCACAGAATTTTAAGCCAACATTATATTGAAAAAAGAAATAATATTTAGCTATCCTTTATAAATCAGAGAGTTTAAAAATAGTTGCCATTGTGGCAAAAATATCATTCAAATACAACATGCAGGTTTGCAGTGAGAGAGTAGGGTGAGGGAAGATTTTTTATAAATCCTGTACCATGCTAATACCACCAGGCATACTGTTTTAATTGGCATGATTACATTTTAATTGGCATGAAAAAAATTAAAGACAAGGATTTTAACTTCTAACAATAGTAAAATAGAGGGATATGGTTTTTAATATTACTTTCATCTAAGGTGAACAGTGTGGAATGGAAATACATTAGAATGAAATGTCAGTGGTGCGTACAGTTTAATCTGTGAAATTTTGTCCCCTGTGCTGCATATTACTCTGTCTCAATTGCATATTAAACAACCCTATCAAGGCAGGCATTGGCATCTGCTGTGCTGACACAAATTGTGAATTAAATGAAATTGATGTCCTCTGTCGTATATTTATGAAGACGGACCATTCTCTGAAGTATTCTGTTTATGAAGAATTTATGATTGCAAACTGTTCCAGAACAAAAAAGTGGCAATAAATTCTTTTTTGTGACCCTACCCTCCAAGGGCATTGATTTCACCTCCTGCTGCTACTTTTGTTACAGCGTAAAAACAATAGCTAAATCTGGATTCCACTGAGGGTCTTCAAATTATCAATATTTTCACCATGAAAACACAAGGGTGTCACCATGAAAATACAAGGGTGTTGCCAAGAAAGGCTATTTTTCTGCTACAATCTTCTAAAGATACTATTTACAGAACACTACACACCAGATGAATGTTTGTTGACTTAATTTTATTTGTGTTTTAAAGCTTATTTTTGTAGGTTTAATTCATCATTATAGATTTAAATCCTATTGATTGGGAGTGCTTTCCACTAGAAAGAAAAAAAGAAAAGAGCCCTCCCTGACAACACTCTCCTGCCATAGTGATTAATTTAAGTAGGCTTCTAGCATAGTGAAATGGGGATTATTTTAACACATATTTGGTATTAGAAAGTCCAGCATCCAGAAATGCAAAATGGAAAGAATTGTGGAATTGAACAATTTCCAAGTCAGGTAAAATCAACAAAATCACCAAGGAGGCTTCCTTTTCTTAAAACCCTTTAGTTATACGGTTTCAGGAATACGTCACAAAACAAAAAATGGAAGTTAATTCTCCATGCTTCATCTACTCTTGGCCTCTTTAGTATATTTATTAAACTTATATCTCCTGAACGTTTTATGTGGAGACTTTTTTACTATAAAGTCCTATCATGAGAATTCAAATGAATTTTTCTCTGTGACCAAAAAAATTCAAATGAATTTTTATCTGGTGGACTATGGGCCAAATCTCCTTTCTGTTAAAGGAAAGTAAGTGAATGAGGAATGAGGTCTTCTTAAGTATCCGCTGGTACTCAGAACAACTTGCACTGAGAATTCAAATACTAAATGGAACAACAACCTAATCTGAACTGAAAGTCAGTAGTGAGGTGGCAGGTATAGATGGATGCTTCCAGATGGCTCTTGTTACCAACAAAACTGTAATCTGTTTCTGGTACCTAAGCTAATCTATGTTTTTGTTTTTTTGTTGTTCGTGGTGGGTTTTTTTGTTTGTTTTATTTTTTTGTTTTTTAATCTGATGCATTAGAAAACCCTAGGAGAGAAGATCCAGGACACAATGGCAGGGCACAGTGGGTCCAGTCCACGTGACCTGCTCTCTCCTGAAAGTGGAAGCCTGGTAAGGCAGCTGGAGGTCAGGATCAAAGAACTGAAAGGGTGGCTAAGAGATACAGAGCTTTTCATCTTCAATTCCTGTCTGAGACAAGAAAAGGAAGGAACAATGAATACTGAGAAACAACTGCAATACTTTAAGGTAATAAAAAAACAATCAAAGTTGATAAAAAGCTCTTTTTATGGTAGGGATGAAATATTTATCAAGTACATAAAGTATTATACCCATGTATCTATGTATCACTGTGCACCTAAATGTTTCCTTGAATTTATAGACAACCTCCACATTTCTTATATGCCTCTGTGTGTATAAAGATGAACATTAAGCGTATCAAACATACATTGTAGAGGGAAAATCTCTGCTGCATGTGTGTTTTTTGCAATGCTTGTTGAGGGAGGACTTTGATGAATTAAAAGCAGACCAGCAAACATTAAAGATTACTAAGGCCTTTGAAGGACAGACCTAAATGTTCTATAAATAACTTGGATAAAAATACTTACACAAATTGATATGATAAAAACACATGATTTAATCGAAGTCCATTACTGCTAACAAAAGGAAACATACTTTTTACATATGAAAGAGTCAACTACTTATGGAGGGAAGAAATAAAGCAAAACAAGTTCCTACATTACAGGCATATTCCATTATAGAATCTACCAACCTCAGCAACACAACTATTCATATTCACTATATGTCCATGGAGAGGCATTTCACCTGGTTTGTTTCTATTGTTTACACAATATCTATTTAAAAGCAATTTAACATTAGAATGTTTTCCCCTATTGCCCAACCTAGCCCATACTGCTTGAATCCTTCCATAAAAGGAGTCATTATTTGGGTTCTGGCTAGTGTCAGCCTGAGGCTTTGGGGTTGCAGAATTTGAATTTGGTGGCAATAAATCTTCATCACGAGAAATCTTAGAGAGGAGTAAAAGGAAAAACAAGAAGAAAAGAACTTTTTGGAACCAAGCAACCATTTCTTCTCAAAGCATTGTAGGTCCAGGTTTTTTTTTTTTTTTTGAGACGGAGTCCTGCTCTGTCACCCAGGCTGGAGTGCAGTGGCTGGATCTCAGCTCACTGCAAGCTCCGCCTCCCGGGTTCACGCCATTCTCCTGCCTCAGCCTCCGGAGTAGCTGGGACTACAGGCGCCCGCCACCTCGCCCGGCTAGTTTTTTGTATTTTTAGTAGAGACGGGGTTTCACCGTGTTAGCCAGGATGGTCTCGATCTCCTGACCTCGTGATCCGCCCGTCTCGGCCTCCCAAAGTGCTGGGATTACAGGCTTGAGCCACTGCGCCCGGCCAGGTCCAGGTTTTATTCGTCCCACCCTGCCTGCAATCATCCAGTAATCTGTCAGAAAATTTAGTCACATGTGATTCACATTCTGTCTGCCAAACAGGCAGAGTCATCTTGCTCACCTCTATAACCCAAGAGGAGGCACCCTCAAAGACAAGACCACAATACTTCCCAATAAACTATCTGCATTGCACACCTATAAATTAGCTTTCATTGAAAACCTCCTCTTCTGCCACTTAATGGACAGACCAAACTGGAAGTTAAAGTGTCTTGCCAAAGCAAATGGGTTTATGGTCTGAAATCTAATACCCAGATGATTTGCTGTTTTATCTCCATTTGACTCATCCTAACCTCTACTGCAGGGAGATGGAATCTTCAGATCTTTTAATGAAACTTTTCAAACTTTTTGAGATTATGGAGCCCTGATGATTTTTCTTTATGACTTGAAACTAGTTCCTTTCTAAAGTTGACCTTGAGGAGTTTGATCACATAAGTTAGGGGGATCTAGCATAATGGCACTTTTTTATTGTTTTTAAAGAAAATTGTATTCATGACTGTTGGAATAAATCTCTTTCCTAGCCAGAATTTTAAATAATTCTGAGCTATTTACTCTTAGTGTTTAGTGTGTGATTAATCCAGTGTTCTGTGTGTTACCACATTCACTGGAAGAATGGAAGCAAATGTTTGTAATATAATAATAATATAATGTAATGTTTGTAACCTGTCAAAATTATAATTGGTAATAAGCATGTACAGAGTAAAAAATTTTTACTTACCACAAACCCAAAGAACAGGTACACTCTGCCTTTCTAAGTGATGAAACAGCTCAGACAGGAGAGTGACTGAAGAACCTTTTTACATATGAGAAACCCTCTGCCATGCTCTGCCTCTTGTGGGTTCCCAAAGGTCTCCTGCCATGACTCATCACACAGAAGAGGACAGGCTTTATCCACAGGGTTTAGCTTTATGATTCTTTATCCTATAAATCCTCACCCTTTTAACAGAACTGAAGTCCTTTATATGACACTGAGTAATGATAGATAAACTACAATGTACTCTCCAGGAGAATGGAAGGGAAGGTGCTGCATATGAAAAGGAAAACCCATAGCTTTGTAGATGGAACTGTGTTTCCTTCTGATAGATTGGTCTGGGATGAGACAAGGGATCAGGATCTTCAGTTTTCAGAAAAAAGGACAAACCAATTGTGGAACATTTTCCTTTTCTTTAAGCAATAAGTATGAGAAATATGGGATTAGACACAGGAGAAAATTCTGCCCAACAAAGAAAGAGTCCAAACTCAGCAAGAGGGAAGAAACATGAAGGTGTGGACCTAAGAGCCCTGGGACAGGAATGCAGAATTATCGAGGAATGAACACACTCTGACAACAAAATGCAGGAGAGCATGTCAGGGATTTAATGAGGCCAGCTGGCAAAGGGCCCCTTCGAGCTGCGTGTGTGCAGCTTCAATGCCATTGGCTGGAAAGCACTACTTTTTAATGATGACCCTTCAGAGAGAAAAGAAAATAATTGCTTAATCATGTGTTCCTTGTATCCCATAACCAAATACATTATTCTAAAGATTCAAAATGGGAAGATATTATTCCTTAGCAGCTAAACAAGGCCACAGCACTGGCCTGGTCCCAAAACCAGTTGAGGAAGAGCCAGTTTAGACCTGTTACAAGACTTTGTCATCAAGAAGGTGAATGAAGGCCGGGCGCGGTCGCTCAAGCCTGTAATCCCAGCACTTTGGGAGGCCGAGACGGGCGGATTATGAGGTCAGGAGATCGAGACCATCCTGGCTAACACGGTGAAACCCCGTCTCTACTAAAAAATACAAAAATCTAGCCAGGCGAGGTGGCGGGCGCCTGTAGTCCCAGCTACTCCGGAGGCTGAGGCAGGAGAATGGTGGGAACCTGGGAGGCGGAGCTTACAGTGAGCTGAGATCCGGCCACTGCACTCCAGCCTGGGCAACAGAGCGAGACTCTGTCTCAAAAAAAACAAAAAAGGTGAATGAGTGGATTAGAATCAATAATCTTGTTGATGATTAATGAACCAAATCTGCTTTCATAATTTAAATTTGACAAAGCACTTTTATGCATATTGTTATACTTAAAACATGCACTAATTATATAAATCAGAAAATTATGATTACCTTCTTATATGTGTGGGTATTTATTTTTATGAATGAAGAATTTGAGTTGTGGGAAGGTAATGTGACTCGTTTGAATCCCCATAGCAACCAGCAGTAGAGACAGAGGAAAAACGATTGTCTTTGAGTACAGATTCCCATCCTGTCATTCACTGACTTCAAATAAACTTTGAAACTTTGTTTTACTCTAAATCAGGGGTTGACCAACATTTTCTGTTAAAGCCAGATAGTAATATAATCTCTGTACGAATTATTCAGCTCTGCCATCGTAGTGCAAAAGCAGCCACAGACAATATGTAAATGAATAAGTATGGCTGTGTTCAATAAAACAAATTTACAAAACTATTTACAAATGCAGGGCAGTGGGCTTGATTTGACCTAGAGGCCATAGTTTCCTGACCCTGCTCTAGATTACAAAAATTATTACAAGCATGAGAATGGATACAGACTGTGTCGTCTTTAAATAAAGGAGACCATGCTACAATTGCATTAGGGGGACAAAAAGTTATTTTAATAATTGTAACAACCACAACTAATATGTATGAGGCATACTTTCTAAATGTTTTACCTGCATTCACTTATTACTCATCACCATCCTGAGACTTATTATATTTTATTTTTATAATATGTATATTTTATTTATATATATTTTATATAATCTTTTATATTTTATTTTTATTTTTTATATTTATTTTTATTTTTTACATTTTTAAAATTTGTGGGTACATAGTAGGTGTATATATTTATGGAGCACATGAGATTTTTTTGTTACAGACACGCAATGAGTACTAATCACATTGTGGAGAATGGTGACTAAATCCCCTCAAGTATTTACCTTTTATGTTACAAACAATACTATTAAACCTTTTTAGTTATTTAAAAATATACAATTAAGTTGCTATTGACTATAGTCCCCCTGTGGTGCTATCAAATACTAGGTATTATTCATTCATCCTATTTTTTTCTTTGTACCCATTGACCATCCCATTTGCCCCTACTACCCTTTCCAGCCTCTGGTAACCATCCCCCCAACTCTCTATGTCTGTGAGTTCAATTGTTTTAATTTTTAGAGGCCACAAATAAGTGAGAACATACAATGTTTGTCTTTCTGTTCCTGGCTTATTTCACTTAACAAAATGATCTCTGGTTCGATCTATGTTGTTGTAAATGATACGATCTCGTTCTTTTTTATAGCTGAATAGTATTCCATTATGTATATGTACCACATTGTCTTTATCCATTCATCTGTTGGTGGGTACTTAGATTGGGCTTCCAAATCTTGGCTATTGTGAATAATGCTGCAACAAATATGAGAGTGCAGAAATTTCTTCAATATACTGATTTCCTTTCTTTGAGATATATATACCTAGCAGTGGGATTGTTGGATCATATGGTAGCTCTATTTTCAGTTTTTTGGGGAACATCCAAACTATTCCCTATAGTGGTTGTCCTAATTTACATTCCACTAACAATGAACAAAAGTTCCCTTTTCTCCACATCTTCGCCAGCATTTGTTATTGCCTGTCTTTTGGATAAAGGCCATTTTAACTGGAGTAAGATGGTATCTCTTTATAGATTTAATTTTAATTTCTGTGATGCTCAGTCGTGTTGAGTCCCTTTTCATGTGCCTGTTTGCCATTTCTGTGTCTTCTTTTGAGAAATGGCTATTCAAACTTTTTGCCCATTTTTTGATCATATTATTAGATTTTTTCCCTATAGAGTTGTTTGAGCTCCTTGTATATTCTGGTTATTAATCCCTTGTCAGATGGGTAGTTTGCAAATATTTTCTCCCATTCTGTGGGTTGTGTCTTCATCTTGTTGATTATTTCCTTTGCTGTGCAGTAGCTTTTTATCTTGATGTGATCTCATTTGTCCATTTTTGCTGAGGTTGCTTGTGCTTATGAGATATTACTCAAGAAATGTTTGCCCAGATCAATGCCCTAGAGACTTCCCCCAATGTTTTCTTGTATTAGTTTCATAGTTTGAGGTCTTAGATTTAAGTCTTTAATCCATTTTTATTTGATTTTTGTATATGGTGAGAGGTAGGGATCTAGTTTCATCTTCTGCATATAGAGATCCAGTTTTCCCAGCACCGTTTATTGAAGAGACTGTCTCTTCCACAGTGTATGTTCTTGGCAATTTTGTTGAAAATTAGTTCACCGTAGGTGTGTGCGTTCGTTTTTGGGTTCTCTATTCTGTTCCATTCACCTATGTGTCTATTTGTAGGCTGGTACCATGCTATTTGGTTAACTACTAACTCTGTAGTGTAATTTGAAGTCAGGTGTACAGTTTTATTCTTTTTGCTCAGGATAACTTTACCTATTCTGGGACTTTTGTGGTTCCATATACATTTTAGAATTGCTTTTTCAATTTCTGTGAAGAATGTCATTGATATTTTGATAGAGATTGTATTGAATTTGTAGATTGCTTTGGATAGTATGGATGTTTTAACAATATTGATTCTTCCAATCCATGAAAATGGAGTATCTTTCCTTTTTTTCTTTTTTCTTTTTTTCTTTGTGTGTGTGTGTTCTCTTCAATTTCTTTCATCAGTGTTTTGTTATTTTAATTATAGAGATTTTTCAGTTCTTTGGTTGATTCCTAGTATTTAATTTTATTTGAGGCTATTATAAATGGTATCACTTTTATTAATCTCTTTTTCAGATTGTTCACTGTTGACAATATGGAAATGCTACTGATTTTGGTATGTTGATTTTGTATCCTGCAACTTTACTGAATTTATTAATTCGAATAGGTTTTTTAGGAGTCTAGGTTTTTTCAAATGTAAGATATTATCTGCAAATGCAGATAATTTGACCTCTTTTTTTCTAATTTGGATTCCTTTATTTCTTTCTCTTGTCTGATTGCTTTAGCTAGGACTTCCAGAACTATGTTGGTGACAGTGAAAGTGGATATTCTTGTCATGTTGCAAATCTTAGAGGAAAGGTTTTCAGTTTTCTCCCATTCAGTGTGATACTATCTGTGGCTCTGTCGTATATAGCTTTGATTATGTTGAGATATGTTCCATCTATCGCCATTGTTTTTTTTTAAGGTTTTTACCATGTAAGGATGTTGAATTCTATCCAGTGCTTTTTCAGCATCAATTTAAAGGATCACATGGTTTTTATCTTTCATTCTGTCAATATGATGGATCACATTGATTGATTTGCATATGTTGAACCATTCTTGCATCCTTCAGATAAATTCCCCTTGGTCGTGATGAATGATCTTTCTTTTTTTTTTTTTTTTTTTTTTTTGAGACGGAGTCTCGCTCTGTCGCCCAGGCTGGAGTGCAGTGGCTGGATCTCAGCTCACTGCAAGCTCCGCCTCCCGGGTTCCCGCCATTCTCCTGCCTCAGCCTCCCAAGTAGCTGGGACTACAGGCGCCCGCCAACGCGCCCGGCTAGTTTTTTGTATTTTTTAGTAGAGACGGGGTTTCACCGTATTAGCCAGGATGGTCTCGATCTCCTGACCTCGTGATCCGCCCGTCTCAGCCTCCCAAAGTGCTGGGATTACAGGCTTGAGCCACCGCGCCTGGCCAATCTTTCTAATGTATTATTGAATTTGGTTTGCTAGTATTTTGTTGAGGGTTTTTGCATCAATATTCATCAGAGATATTAGCCTGTAGGTGTTTTTTTTTTTTTTTTTTTTCTTTTTTTTCTTTTTTTAAATGTGTCTCTGTCTGGTTTTGGTATCTGGGTAATACTGGTCTCATAGAATGAGTTTGGAAGTATGCCCTCCTCCTCTATTTTTTGGAATAATTTGAGTATGATTGGTATTAGTTCTTTAAATGTTTGGTCGCATTCGGTGGTGAAGCCATCGGGTCCTTGGCTTTTCTTTACTGGGGGACTCTTTGTTATGGCTTCAATCTCATTACTTGTTATTGGTCTCCAGGTTTTGGATTTCTTCCTGGTTCAATCTTGGTAGGTTGTATGTATCTAGGAATTTGTTCATTTCTTCCAGGTTCTCCAATTTATTGGCATATAGTTGCTCATAGTAGCCACTAATGATCTCCTGAATTTCTGAAGTATCACTTGTAATGTTTCCTTTTTCATTTCTGATTTTATTTATTTGGATCTTCTCTCTTTTTCTGTTAGTCTGCCTAAAGGTTTTTCAATTTTGTTAAACTTAAAAAAAATGACTTTTGATTTCCTTAATCTTTTGTATTTTTTTCTTCTTTTCAATTTCTTTTGTTTCTGCTCTGATTTTCGTTATTTCTTTCCTTCTAATTTTGGGTTTGGTTTGCTCATGCTTTTCTAGTTCTTTAAGATGCTTTATTATATTGTTTGTTTGAAGTTTTTCCTCTTTTTTTTTTTTTTTTTTTTTTTTTGAGACGGAGTCTCGCTCTGTCGCCCGGGCTGGAGTACAGTGGCCGGATCTCAGCTCACTGCAAGCTCCGCCTCCCGGTTCACGCCATTCTCCTGCCTCAGCCTCATGAGTAGCTGGGACTACAGGCGCCCGCCACCTCGCCCGGCTAGTTTTTTGTATTTTTTTAGTAGAGACGGGTTTCACAGTGTTAGCCAGGATGGTCTCGATCTCCTGACCTCGTGATCCGCCCGTCTCGGCCTCCCAAAGTGCTGGGATTACAGGCTTGAGCCACCGCGCCCGGCCAAGTTTTTCCTCTTTTTTGATGTAGGCACTTATAACTACAAAATTCCCTGTTAGTACTGCTTTTACTGTATCCCATAGGTTTTGGTATGTTGTATTTCCATTATCATTTGTTTCAAGAAACTTTTCAATTTCTTTCTTAATTTCTTTATTGACCCATTGGTCATTCAGGAGCATATTGTTTAATTTCCTTGTGTTTGTATAGTTTCCAAAATTCTTCTCATTATTGATTTCTAGTTTTATTCCATTATGGTCAGAGAAGATGCTTGATATTATTTCCTTTTTTTGGAATGTTTTAAGACTCATTTTGTGATCTAACATACGGTCTATCCTTGCAAATGATCCATGTGTTGAGGAAAAGAATGTGTATTTTGCAGCTTTTGGATGAAATGTTCTGAAAATATTTATTAGATCCATGTAATCTGTAGTGCAGGCTAAATCTGATTTTTTTTCTTGATTTTATGTCTAGAAGATCTGTCTGATGCTGAACGTGGGTGTGTTGAAGTCTCCAGCTATTACTTTATCAGGCCCTATGTCTCTCTTTAGCTCTAATAATATTTGCTTTATTGATCTTGGTACTCTAGTATTGAGTACATACGTCTTTTAAATTGTATCATCTTGCTGAATTGACCCCTTTATCATTATATAGTGACCTTCTTGGTCTCTTATAGTTTTTGCATTGAAATCTATTTTGTCTGATATACATATAGCTACTCCTCCTCTTTTTTGGTTTCCATTGGCATGGAATATCTTTTTCTATCCCTATACTTTCAGTCTATGTGAACCTTTACAGTTGAAGTATATTTCTTGTAGGCAACAGATCAATGGGTTTTATTTTTCATCCCTTCAGCCACTCTGTGTCTTTTTATTGGAGAATTTAGTCCATTACATTCAGCATTATGATTCATAAGTTGGGACTTACTCCTGCCATTTTCTTATTTGTTTCCTCATTGTTTTGCAGTCTTCTCTTTCTCTTTCTTTCCTTCCTGTCTTCCTTTAGTGAAGGTGTTTTTCTCTGGTGATACGATTTAGTTTCTTGCTTTTCATTGTTTGTGTATCCATTTGTATGTTTTTTGGTTTGAGGTTACCATGAGGCTTGGAAATACTGTGTTAGAACCCATTATTTTAAGCTGATAACAACAATACTGTTTGCATAAACCAACAAACAAGCAAAAAGAAAACTAATAAAAACTCTACACCTTAACTTCATCCCCCTGCTTTTTAGTTTTTTGTTGTTTCTACTTATATTTTATTGTACTGTCTGTGTCTTGAAAAGTTGTTGTAGTTATTATTTTTTATTGGTTCATCATTTAGTCTTTCTATTAGGATAAGAGTAGTTTACACACCACAGCTGCATTGTTAAAATATTCTGTTTTTCTGTGTAATTACTGAGTAACCAGTGAGTTTTATATCTTCAGGTGATTACTTGTTGCTCACTAATGTCCTTTTCTTTCTAATTGAAGTATTCCCCTTAGGATTTCTTGTAGGACAGGTCTGGTGTTGATGAAATCCCTCAGCTTTTGTTTGTTTGGGAAAGTCTCTATTTCTACCTCATGTTTGAAAGATATTTTTGCCAGATATACTATTCTAGGGTAAAAAGTTTTTTTCCTTCAGCATTGTACGTATGTCATGTCACTTTCTCCTGGCCTGTAAGGTTTCCACCGAAAAGTCTGCTGCCTGCCATATTGGAGCTCCATTTTATGTTATTTGCTTCTTTTCTCTTGCCACTTTTAGGATCCTTTCTTTATCCTTGACCTTTGGGAGTTTATTAAATGCCTTGAGGTAGCCTTCTTTGTGTTAAATCTGCTTGGTGTTATATTCTGCTTTTTTTTTTTTTTTTTTTTTTTTTTTTTTTTGAGATGGAGTCTCGCTTTGTTGTTCAGGCTGGAGTGCAGTGGCACAATCTCGGCTCACTGCAAATTCTGCCTCCTGGCTTCATGCCGTTCTCCTGCCTCAGCCTCATGAGTAGCTGGGACTACAGGCACCCACCACCATGCCCAGCCAATTCTTTGTATCTTTAGTAGAGACAGGGTTTCATCCTGGCACTAGCCAGGATGGTCTCGATCTCCTGACCTCGTGATCCGCCCACCTTGGCCTCCCAAAGTGTTGGGATTACAGGCATGAGCCACCGCGCCCGATCCTTGGTGTAATATTCTTGTACTTACTGATATCTTTCATTGGGTTTGGGAAGTTTTCTGTTTTTATTATCCCTTTGAATGAACTTTCTATTCCTATCTCTCTACCTCCTCTTTAAGGCCAATAAGTCTTAGATTGGCCCTTTTGAGGCAATTTTCTGGATCTTGTAGGCCTACTTCATTGTTTTTATTCTTTTTTCTGTTATCTCCTCTGACTACATATAATTCTGCTATTTTTTTTTTTTTTTTTTTTTTTAAGACAGAGTTTCACTTTGTAGCCCAGGCTGGAGTGCAGTGGCATGATCTCAGCTCACTGCAAGCGCCGCCTCCCGGGTTCACGCCATTCACCTGCCTTAGCCTCCCAAGTAGCTGGGACTACAGGCCCCTGCAACCACACCCAGCTATTTTTTTGTATTTTTATTAGAGATGGGGTTTCACCCTGTTAGCCTGGATGGTCTCGATCTCCTGACCTTGTGATCCACCCACCTCGGCCTCCCAAGATAAATTCTGCTATTAAAAGACTGATGCATTCTTCAGTATGCCAATTGCATTTTTTCAGCTCCAGAATTTCTGCTTGATTCTTTTTAATTATTTTAATCTTTATCTGGTAGAATTCTGAATTCCTTCTCTGTGTTATCTTGAGTTCTCTGAGTTTTTGCAACACAACTGTTTGGAATTATTTGTCTGAAAGGTCACATATCTCTGTTTCTCCTGGACTAGTCCCTTGTGCCTTATTTAGTTCCTTTGGTGAGGTCATGTTTTCCTGGATGGTGTTGATTCTAGTAGATGTTCTTCGGTATCTGGGCATTGAAGAGTTAGGTATTTATTGTAATCTTTACTGTCTGGCTTGTTTGTACCTGTTCTTCTTGGGAAGGCTTTCCAGATGTTTGAAAGGACTAGGGTGTTGTGATCTCTGCTGTATTTGCTTTAGGGAGCACCCTAAACCTAGTAATGCTGTAGTTCTTGCAGACTCAAAGAGGTACTGGCTTGATGGTCTTAGACAACATCTAGGAGAATTCTCTGGATTACCAGGCAGAGACTCTTGTTCTTTTCCCTTTCTGCCAAACAAACGTTCATTCATTCTCTCTCTCTCTCTCTCTCTCTCTCTCTCTCTCTCTCTCTCTCTCTGTTATGAGCCACCTAAAGCTGGGGGTGGAGTGACACAGGCATCCCTGTGGCCACTACCACTAGGACTGTGCTCGTTCAGACCTGAAGCCAGCACAGCACTGGGTCCCACCCAAGGCCTGCTGCAAGCACTCCCTGGCTACTGCCTGTATTTGCTCAAGGCCCTGGGGCTCTACAGTCAGCAGGTGGCAAAGCCAGCTCTACCTGTGTGCTTCCCTTCAGGGCGGCAAGTTCTCCCAGGCCCCAGCTGGGTCCAAGAGGTGCCCTCCAGGAGTCAGGGACTAGAGTCGAAAACCTTAGAAGTCTACCAGGTGTTCTGTTTTACTGTGGCTGCACTGGCACTCAAATCACAAGATGCAGTTCTTCCCACTCTTCCATCTCCTTTCCAAAACCAGGGGAGCCTCACCCTATAGCCACCACCACAGACCATGGAGAGTACTGCCAGACTGCCACCGGTGTTCCCTTAAGATTCAAGGGCTGTTGTGTCGGCTTATGCTGAATGCTGCCTGGCCTGGGACTCACCTTTCAGGGAAGTGGGCTCCCCTCTAGCCCAGAGCAAGTCCAGAAATGCCATCTAAGAGTCAAGTCCTGGAATTGGGAACCCCAAGAGCCCACTTGGCACTCTATACCTACAAAGGCCAAGCTGGTATCTAAGATGTGAGACTAAGTCTTCTTTACTTTTGCCTCTGCTTTCCTCAAGCAGAAGGAGTTTTACCCTTTAGCCACCACACCTGGAAATCTGCTAAGTCTCACCTAAAGCCAGCAAGTCTCAGAGACTCATCCAAGGCCCTCTACATAGTACCTGGGTATTACTGCTGTTTTTTCAGGGCTCAAAGGGTCTTCAGTTAGCAGGTGATTGATGCTGCCAAGACTGGGACCTTCCTTTCAAGGTAGTGGGTTTCCTTCTGGCCTAGGGTTATGTCTAGAGATGTCATCTGGGAGCTAGGGCCTGGAACGGGGGCCTTAAAATGTTGACTGCTGCCCTATCCTGCTGTGGTTGAGCTAGTATCTAAGATGCAAGACATTCAGAGTGGATCATCATTAAATTGGTGTACTTGTCGAAGATTGCAAGGGGAACGATTAGGGAGCCTTCTATTCTGGTATCTTACTCTGCCCCATCCACTATCACTATCATGGATGAGAAAACTGAGGTGGGGAAAATTGAAGTAACTTACTCAAGGTCATAAAGTTAGTAAGTGATAAAGCCAATAGTCACACCTAGAAACTGTTTCAGAATCTGCCCCTATGTAGACTCAAAAGTCCCTAGGTCAAAGATCTGTTACTTGAAAGAGAAAAGCACATAGTTTACTCTTTTGTTCCTTATTCCATTCTGAATACTTGACAGCCAGCTGGAGGAAGTCAGGGAGTCAATGTTTTAAATCTTGGAAATTAAAATTTATAGAATAGGGTCTTTAAAGGGATTTCAAATTAATAATAAAATGTGCACCATTGCCAAGTAATTACTCTGAAAAGGAATATCACTAATGTACTTTTACAGAATAAAGGAAGAAAAGAGCTAAGCAGTTCATATGCTTTAAGAAATGTTTCCTGAAACCTCAGTGCATAATTTTCAGAAATAAAAATAAGACCAATTTCATCCAGTCTTTTAGGGGGAATTTCTCGTGTCCACTATAACCAATTTCAAATGGTACCGTAAGTTCTCATTTCCTCTGACCCCAAACCCACATTTAAAGGAGATGAGGTTGAAAGACAGGATAGAATGTTTTAGCAGTTTTTATGTGTAAGAAAAGTAGCCATGATTCCTACAGGTGCCTGGATCATCCCTGCTGCTCTATCTTGGAGCCATTACAAACTTTGTAATGATGCTGTTGGCAAAGATGCAAACAAAGAATTACAGTAACTCAGTCTAACCGTAACAAAAGCATACAAAACACTTTCAAATTCAACAGACATCAAACAGGACTTAATCCTTTCTATGTATCATAGATACATTTTTTAAAAAACATATTAACCATGTATATCCATCAAAAGAAAGCCAGGTATATTCGTCAAAAGTCTTTTATTAGATTTTTTTTTTGTACCACATATTAAAAAACCCATCACCTAACACTTCTTTGGAAATAATTTTAAATAATTGGATACAGTTCAGAACTGCCTTATAAGAAAAATTGGCTGGGTTAAGGTTGAAATTCAAAGATAGATTTATTATAAATAAATGTTATTCACACTACTGTCTGAGGGTGGTGGAAAGACCCACAGAAAATTTTTACAGGTAGTCCCAGTACAGTTTTCTAAAGTAAAAGAAAATGGAATAGTAGCCCAATTCTTTCTGACTGCATATTTTGCTAGAAGAAGATGCTGAATGATTCCTATGAAGTAGAGTTCTGCCCTTGGTTTGAGAAGGCAGAGATACAGCCATGCACTCATTTTATATGTGGTGTTTGTACTGCTGCTATCAGACCAGATTCATGGAAATCAAGAATGTCATGCTAATCTAGAAAGAGGAAAGAGAGATCTCACCCATCTTTACTTATTGTCTTGAAAGTCAGACAGAACAGCATTTAGCCTCTGAAACCAGAGAATGAATGTTTCTGCACTTAACTGATCTCTTAAATTACTTAAATGTAACTTTCTTTGTTAGTAAATTCAAATAAGGAAAAAACTGGAAGAACGTAATTGCAAAGGTATCTCAGTGCTCTCCGTTCAAGTAAGTATAGGATGGGAACAGTGAATCTGATCCATCATAGTTGAGAGGCTTAAGTGTGGATTCAAGTTGCTTGTGTTTGTCCTGGTTCTACCTCTTTCTGATGGATGATCTTCCTGAAAGCTCCAGGTTTCTTATCTTACAAATAGAGATAATGGTATTACTTACCTGAAGAAGTGGTTGCGAGTGTTAAATGAGATAATATATACATGAAGACTGCTTAAAATAGGGTCTTCCTACTAAGAGCTCAATATATTTTAGCAGTCAGCATTAGAATTCTAAAGCATGAAACTGTACTTTCAAAAAAGCATTTATATTTAATAAAGCAGGGCTATAGTAAATAGATGAAGCAAATTCCTTGGGGTTTCACCTACTCTGGTGAGTTGTATGATCTCTAGGAACTGAATTATCTATTAATTGGATCATTGATCTACTTACTATCTAGGTAAAACCATAAGAGAAGTTTTTTCCCTCCCAAGACTAGGAAAAAAGGAGATAGTCAGTATACCTCCCAAGTTTGCCCTTTGACCTGGGAAGGAAGAGCTCTTTTGGGGTGGTAAAAACCAAGTCCCAGATTATTAAGGATGGGTCTCCACATTTGGGCTACTTTTCCTCTTTTGAGCAAGGCAGCAAACCAGTTACTTACAGTCCATTTTCCACTCCAACTTCTGTCTCCATGACCTTCTTTTGTAAACCCTCCTTTTACCTCTTGTTTCTCCAAAATTATTGCATTATGTGTGCACACATGAGTGCACACACACACACATATACACACACAATTAGACCTTCACTTAAGGAGAGAAACAAAATTTATATTTTAATATCCATATTGAATTGCCAGTCATCTTCTGTAACTTTTACTATAACATGATTCTTTTATAATTGACCAATTAATAGTATTTATTGAGTGTCATCACTAGTTTCTGTTAGTTGGCAACACTATGACCTAGGACTTTCAGCTGTGTGATCTCAGGTAAGTAATTTTTCTGTGCCTGAGATTATTTATAAATTTAGGTTTTTTTGATTGAAAAGCTTCCCTTCAACTCTAGCATTCTTGTGATTCTGTAAGAGCTATCTTTTTCCATTGGTAAATTTTTCACTTATAGATGTCATTCAATTTCTTTAAACAACAACTTTCAGCTTGGCAGCTTGGCACAAAATTTTAGGTAGATCAGCCAATGGCCAATTCTGTATACCAGGATTTATATTTCCCTCATTGAAAATGATACTGCAAAAGGCAAGAAGCATCTTTTGAACAAAAATTGCAATGTTATTGCCTTTAGCACCACAGTAGCAATCTTTCTCTTTGTACCCATTTCCTTTCTAGCATTATAATGTTCAGTACAGACACTGGCCTAAAAGAGGAAAGTAAAAAGTCTTCCCAGTTATGAATTTCAGTCTGGATAGCCGTACTTATAAAATGAATATGTTTTTACTGGCTTCTAAGTTAACAGACTTGTTTGATTGAGTCATGTTTAAAGTGAAAAGAAATACACTAATAAACTGCTAGTGCGGTGATGGCAAGCAAATGTACAGATCTATAAGATGTAAGGCAGAAAATTCTCAGTTAAAATTCATGACCAAGTTGAAGAGATGGAGGATTTGAATCTGGAAGGACTAACCAGAAACCCTACCATCATAGGCCTACGTCTTCCTTTCTCATCTCTTAGGTAAATTGAAGTCCTTCACAATATATGTAGAGGCTTAGTATATCCTTGCCTGTCCTTTTGTTATCAGTTTTCCATATTATATTCTTTTAGGCAAGTTTCTTACAAATTGCATTCTAACCAAATCTGACAGTCTCTATCTTCTAATAAGAATATTAAGCCCATTCATATGTATTTCCTTGATTAAGATTACTGATCCTTTTTCATCTTATATTCTTTCATTTAGGCACTGGGCTGGGTTTTAGCAATACCATGAAGTTTATATTATGGGCAGTTTAAATATTTTGCTACATGGAATGCTGTTTTCTTTATTTCTACTGCAGTGAATTGGAAGGATTTTTTAATTACGTATTTTCTTTATTTACAGTATCAAGATTGATTCTGATGCCACTTTTAAATTTTTAAAATGAGCTTGTTTTTCTTTCTGTGTCCTCCACCCTATTTCCCTATTTTTGTTGATAGTATATAATCTTAGATTTAATTTTTAGATATTATTATTATTTTACTAATATAATTATGTCCTTTTTTCATACCTTCAAGTATTTCTTTTGACATTTGCATTATATTAAAAGTAATTCAGGCCTAGCTTAGAGGCCCATTCTTATAATCATAGCACTTTCGGAGACCAAAACAGGAGGATCACTTGATGTCAGGAGTTTGAGACCAGCCTGGGCAACATAGTAAGACCCCATCTCTACACACACAAAAAATTGTGTTCAATTACCTGAGTGTGGTGGTGGGTGCCTGTAGTCCTAGATGCTTAGGAGGCTGAGGTGACAAGATTGCTTCACCCCAGGAGTTCAAGGGTACAGTGAGCTTCAATTGTGCACTCTGGCCTGGACAAGAGAGCAGGACTGCGTCACTAAATTAATTTTTGTTAATTCTTTTTTGTTGTTGTTTTTTTGAGACAGAGTCTTGCTCTGTCACCCAGGCTGGAGGTACAGTGGCCCAATCTCGGCTCACTGCAAGCTCCACCTCCTGGGTTCATGTCATTCTCCTGCCTCAGCCTCCCAAGTAGCTGGGACTACAGGTGCCAGCCACTGCACCCGGCTAATGTTTTTGTATTTTTAGTAGAGACAGGGCTTCACCGTGTTAGCCAGGATGGTCTCGATCTCCTGACCTTGTGATCCACCTGCCTCGGCCTCCCAAAGTGCTGGGATTACAGGCGTGAGCCACCACGCCCGACCTGCTAATTCTTTATACCGCACTCTAGCCTGGTTAAGACAGTGGGACTGGGTTGCTAGATAATTTTTTTAATAAATAAAAATGAGAGTAATTCAGAAGTAATTCTTTATACTATTTTCATTGCTGAACTTCAGTTTTTTTCATATAACAACTTTCCATTAAAAATGTATTTTTAGTACTCGCTATTGGATCATCTTCTAATAATTTTCACAGGAAAAGCCCATTTCTAGTATTTTTTCCAAACCCTGTGTGCCACAAAATGTATTTTACTTTTACCTCACATATAAACAATAGCTTGGCTAAATATAAAATTTTTCTAAAGGCTGTGTAATCTTTTGTCATCAAAATTTCTGATTCTTTTGAAATTTGCAGTCATAAAAGAGAAGATATGCTTATCTTTTACATGTGAGTTGTAGCTTTTGTTTTAATTTCATTTATATAGGACTAGGACTAGGTATCTGTCTCTTTTCACTTTTTTTTTTTTTTTTTTTTTTTTGGCTGGGAACATGGTGAGTCCTAATTGATTTTGAAAATCCCACTTTAGATCAGGAAAGTTTTACCCGCTATTTGATTATCGTAATTTCTCCATATGTTTAGTTCTGTCTTTTTGAAAGGCCTGCTCTGTGCATATTGAATCTCCTAGATCTTGCCTTCACTTAAAAAAATCTATTTTTATTTTTATTTCTTCATCTAGGGATTTCTGGTAGAATTCTCAAGCTTGTTTTCTGTTTCTGCAGTACCTAATTTTGTAATTCATTGTTTTCATTGCAATTTTTAATTCAATAGAAGTTCTTTTCATTTTTATACAATCTTTACTGATCTTAAATTGTTCTGTCATCAAAAGTGCCTACTTACCTCAGTGCCATGAATGCAATATCCTTGTGCCTATTTTCAAGACATGAATTATTTTCTCTTTTTCGGTATTTATGTATTTCAGTATTATTCTGAGTCTTCAAATTGGGCCCTCATTTGAACTACAGTGTCTGCTGATGTGTGTGTTAATTTTTCTGTCCATTTTTGAGGAGTTTTTGTTTTCTAACACTGGGTGTTGAAATAGATCCCTTTGAAATATTATATAAATGGCTCCCTGTACAGATGTTTCAGTCTAAGACAAACACCAAAGGGAAAGTTTAGATTTTCTTCGATTTTATTAAAATTCAGGGATGAGAAAGACCATATGTATGGAATAGCAAATTGTTTATTGATATTGAAGCATAGGGTAAACTGTCTAACGTCAAGTGGAGCTGCAAGCAGAGCAAGTATCCTACTCTTTGCTAATTTACCAGGGATGTCCTCAGTGTTCCAGAGCAGGAGGGTGGTCTTGCAGAGCATGTTTCAACCAGCCTGGAAGGAGAAAGTCCTATTAGGAGGTTGCTATTCTGTAACTTAGGTGATATGACCTGAGGGATTGATATGGGACAATTACAGTGAGAGGGAAGAGATCGGATTTCCACCCCCCACCTCCCAGCTTTATTAAGGTATAACAGGCAAATAAGAATGGAACATATTTACAGCGTACATTGTGATGTTTTGATATATGTATATGTTGTGACATGATTAAATCAAGCTAATTGGCATATCCAACACCTCAGATACTTGCCATTTTTCTTGCTTTCTAACTGAAACTTTGTGACCCTTTGACAAAAATCTCTTCACCCCTTCCACCCCCATCCCCTACCCCAGTCTCTGCTAACTGGCATTCTAATCTCTTCTCTGAGTTCAATTTATTGAAATTTTACATATAAATGAAATCATGCAGTATTTGTCCTTCTGTGCCTGGCTTATTTCACTTAATATAGTGTCTTCCAGGTTCATCTATGTTGTTACAAGCGACAGGATTTCTTTCTTTTTTAAGAAAGAACAGCATTTCAGGCTGCGCGCAGTGGCTCAGGCCTGTAATCCTAGCACTTTGGGAGGCCGAGATGGGCGGATCACGAGGTCAGGAGATCGAGACCATCCTGGCTAACACGGTGAAACTCCGTCTCTACTAAAAAATACAAAAAAAAAAAACTAGCCGGGCGAGGTGGCGGGCGCCTATAGTCCCAGCTACTCGGGAGGCTGAGGCAGGAGAATGGCGTAAACCCGGGAGGCGGAGCTTACAGTGAGCTGAGATCCGGCCACTGCACTCCAGCCTGGGCCACAGAGCGAGACTCCGTCTCAAAAAAAAAAAAAAGGAAAAAAAAAGAAAGAACAGCATTTCATTGTGTATGTGTGTGTAAGTGTGTGTATGTGTATGAATGTGTTTATCCCACATTTTCTATAGCCATACATCAGTTTGGTTTTCTCCATGTCTTGATTATTATGAATAATGCAATGAAAATGGGAGTGCAGACATCTTTTTGACATACTGATTTTACTTCCTTAGGATATATAGCCAGAAGTAGTATTGCTGGATCATGTGGTAGTTCTCCTTTTAATTTTTTTTTAGGAAACTTCATATTGTTTTCCGTAATAGTTATATTAATTTACATTCCCAACAACAGTGGGAACAAAAGGGTTCCCTTTTGTCCACATTCTTGCTAACACTTGCTATCTTTTGTCTTTTTGATAGTAACCATTCTAACAGGTGTGAGGTGATATCTCCTTGTGGCTTTAATTTGTATTTCTCTGATGATTACTGATGTTGAGCATTTTTTTATAAGCCTGTCATCTTTTGAGAAATATCTGTTCAGGGACTTTGCCTATTTGGGTTATTTGTTTTCTTGCTGTTTGGTTAAGTTCCTTGTCTATTTGGGATATTATCAGATGTATGGCTTGTAAATATTTTCTTCCATTCTGTAGGTTGTCTTTTCACTCTGTTGATTGTTTCTTTTCTGTGCAGAGCTTTTTAGTTTGATGTAATTCTATCAATCTGTTTTTGTTTCTTGTGTTTTTGAGGTCATATCCCAAAACTCTTTCAGATCAATGTCAAGAAAGTTTTCCCCTATGTTTTCTAGGGGAAACGTTTCTAGTAATTTTGGTTTTATGTTTTACTTTTAAGTCTTTAATCCATTTTGAGTTGATTATTGTATATGGTGTGAGATAAAGGTCCAGTTTCATTCTTCCACATGTGGATATTCAATTTTCCCAACAATTTTTTTGAAGAGACTGTTATTTTCCCATGGTGTGTTCTTGCTACCTTTGTTGAAAATAAGTTGATCATGAATGTGTAGATTTATTTTGGAGGTCTCTCTTCTGTTTAGTTGGACTACGTGTGTGTGTTTTTAATGTCAGTACCATTCTGTTTAATGTCAGTACCATGCTGTTTTGATTACTATAGCTCTCTGGTTTATTTTGATATCAGGGAGTGTGATCTCTCCAGCTTTTTTCTTTTTGCTTAATATTATTTTGGCTATATAGGGTCTTTTGTGGTTCTACATACATTTTAGAATTATTTTTTCTATTTCTATAAAAAAGTCATTGGAATTTTGATCTGTCCATTATCAAAATCAGGATATTGAAGTCCCCTACTATAATTGTATTGCTATTTCTCCCTTCATTTCTGTTAACATTTGCTTTAGATATAAAGGTGCTCTGGTGTTGGGTGCATATATATTTATAATTGTTATATCCTTTAGATAAATTTACCCCTTTATCATTATAAAATGACCATTTTTGTCTCTTGTGAAAGTTTTTGTCTGATAAATATTACCATTTGCATGGAGTATGCAACTGACGTTAACAACTTAACTGTGACCACATACAAAACTACAGTTTAACTTCTTCTCCCCCTACATTTTATTGATCTCACAATTCACGTATCTTACGTATGTAATATAAAATGTATTCATTACCAAACTATTTTAGCTATAATTATTTTTATTACTTTTCTCTTTTACCTTTTATAATAGGCTTACAAGGGACTTATTATGCACCACCACTTTATTGGAATATTCTGAATTCGACTACATCTTTACCTTTACACTAAGTTTTATACTTTCATGTGTTTTCATGATTTTAGCATCCTTTTGTTTCAACGTGAACTTCCTTTAGCATTTCTTATAAGGTAAGTTTAGTGGTGATGAACTTCCACAACTTTTGTTTCTCTAGGAAAATCCTTATCTCTCCATTATATCTGAAGGACATCATATGCCAAATACTTTCTTTTCCTTTAGCACTTTGAATATATGTTCCTACTCTTTCCTGCCCTGCAAAGTTTCTGCTGAAAAATCTGCTGATAGTATTAAAGCTACCCTTGTATATGATGAGTTGTTTTTCTCATGCTGCTTTCAATATTCTCTCTTTGTCTTTGACTTTTGAGAATTTGATTATAATTTGTCCTGGTGAAGATATATTTTAATTGATTTGGGGTTCTTTGAGATTCTTGGATCTGAATGTTCATGTCCCTCTTCAGATTTTGGAAATTTTCTCTCATTGTTTCTTTAAATAAGCTTTCTGTTCCCTTCTCTTGCTTTGCTTATTCTGAGATTCTCATATGCATACATTGGTTCACTTGGTGGGGCTCAGTAAGTACTGTTGACTTTCTTCACTCATTTTCATTATTTTTTCTTTTTGTTCCACTTACTAGGTAATCTCAAACAGTGTTTTCAATCTCTCTTTTTTTTCTTCTTCTTCTTGAGTCTGCTGTTGAAGCTTTTTATGGAATTTTTTGATTCAGTCATTGTGTTATTTAGCTCCAGAATTTCTCTTTGGTTCATTTTTGTTTCTCTTTGTTGAACTATAGTTTTGTTTGTGTATTGCTTACCAGATTTTGTTTAGTTGTCTGTGTTCTCTTGTAGCCCACTGAGCTTCTTTAAGACAATTATTATTAATATTATTAATTTTTGAGACAGGATCTCACTCTCTCTCCCAGGCTATAGTGTAGCAGCATGATCTTGGGTCACTGTAGCCTCAGCCTCTTGGGCTCAAGGGTTCCCTCCACCTTAGCTTCCTGAGTAACTGGAACTACAGGTGAATACCATCACACCCAGGAACTTCTTGAATTTTTTGTAGAGATAAAGTTTCACTATGTTGCCCAGTTGGTTTCAAACTCCTGGGCTCAAGTGATCGTCCCAAAGTGCTGGGATTACAGGCATAAGTCCAGCCAAGACAATTATTTTTATTGTTTGCCAAGAAGACACTTAGGGCCGCTAACTCCTGCTTTATTTTGTTTCTTTAGTGCTATCATATTTCTCTGATTATTTGTGATCCTTGTGGCTAGGCATTTGTGCCTGCGCATTTCAGGAAATAGCCACCTATTCTAGTCTTTACAGACTCACTTCATCAGGGAAAAATTCTTCACCAATCAACTGGTCTAGAGATTCTGAGTGTGACATCTGGTGGGGTCCATGGCCAGGCGGGCCTGCTACCTGGGTCAGCAGGTGGGTGGGCTTGGTACCTGGATTCATAGGGACTGGCATTGAGCCTGGGTCTATAGGATCATGCCTGGAGCTAGGTCCACTGGGATGAGCCTGGAGCTAGAATATACCAGGACAGGCCTGAAGCTTGTGTCTGTGGGGGCTGGGTGCAGCCTGGGTTCTCTAGTGTCAACCTGGTACTCTGTGGGCCTTGAGCCTATGTCTGTGGGGGCTGGCCTAACACTGGGATAGGCCAGTGCTTGGGTCTTTGGGGAAAGGCCTGGAGTCTGAGTCATAGAGGTGGACCTGGCTTCTGGAACTGTACTAGGGTCAGCCTGGAGCCTGGGTTCACAGGGGTAATCCTGGAGCCTGAGTATGTGGTGTCAGCCCAGTGCTGGAGTATATTAGGGCAGACTGGAGCCTAAGGCAACAGTGTCTGGCCTGGAGCCTGGGTCCATAAAGGGTTGGTCTGGAACCTCTATCATGGGCTCTAGTCCATGGGTTCTAACCTGGTACCTGGGACTATGGATGCTGACCTAGCCTTGCTCTGCAGGGGAGGGCCTGGAGGCTGGGTTTATGCATACTGGCTCGGAGACTATCTCTGCAGGAGCTGGCTTAGAGCCTAAGGCCACAGAGGCCAGCCCGATGCTGGAGTGGGCCTCCAAGCCTGGTTCCCCAGGAGCTGCCCTGGTACTAGGGTCTCTTGAGATGGGTTTTGACCCTGAGTCCATTGCAGTGTGATGCTGCAGGAGCTGGCCTGGAGACTGGGGCCATGGATACCAGCCTGCTGCCTAGAATCACGGTGCCAGACTGGTGTCTGAGGTTGCATGTGCTGACCTGGAGCTGGGGTGTGCATGTGTCAGCCTGACAGTGGGGAAGGCTTAGAGGCTGGGTCCATGAGTGCCAAGCTGTAGTCTGGGGCTGCAGAGGCCAGAGTAGTGCCTGGGGTTGTAGGGGCTAGCCTGGTGCTAGAGTCCCAGATAAAGTCAGGTACTCAATTAATTCTCCTTGCCTCAAGTGGTAGGTGTCTTTCCATGTTGTGCTGCCCAGGCTTGGGGAAGGAGAGACAACTGTAATGTAAAAGTGTCCTTCCTACCCTTTTCAATACATCTTTTCTTGTTTCTGTGCTACCCCCAAGTGCTGTAATCTGTCATCTAGTTTCCTTAGCTCTTATGAAGGTATATTTGTATATGAATAGTTGTTCAAGCTGATGTCTCTGTTTAGGGAATGAGCACTGGAAAGTCCTATTTTGCCATCTTGCTGACATCCTCCTAGGAGGCCAGGTTAGAGATGATAGGATTTCTGAACTGGTTTGTTGGTAGGGATGGGGAAGAGGGAGGAGGCCTTCTGAGAAAGCCTCACTCCCATGAAGAGTCCATCTGTCCCTGGAATGCTAACTTGCATCAGCCCAGGCTCCCCTTTAAATAAGGAAGAGAATGTTTAATGAAAGGCATTGTAAGTGATAGAATGTATGTAAGAATGGGGGGGTTCTAGTCATTAGAAATAAGAAGCAGTTCGAGATGATTTGGGGAGTATAGGTAGAGATATTTTTAATTTATTCAACACCTTTCTCCTAAGCAAACATCTTTGTCAAGTGCTGGGCACTGTGAATACTGTGGTGAGCCATATAGAGTCCTCTTCCAAGGAACACACAGGCTAAAGGGAGATACAGACAGTGAAACATGCAAGTAGGGTAGGATGTGGCATGTGGTTGGATGGGGGTTAACATAGTTTGCTATGGAAGTGCGCAAGACATTCCTGGGGAGGCTTGGGTGTTTGCACATGAAGAGAAGTGAGGAAATTCCTGGAATAAGTGACTCTAAAATGAGATCTGAAGTGGAGAGGAGGAAACGGAACAATATATGCATGTGTGGAGGCCTGGAGATAAGTGATTGAAGAAATTCCTGTTGTTTTGTGTGCTTATTTGAATATTACTCAGGTATGTGTACTTAAGAGTCTATGTATCTTGTCAACAGACTAAAGTGTAAACTTTAAGAATAGAAACTATCTTGAAGTTTTGTTTTGCATGCCCTTATAGTATTATATACAATGCCTTGGAGTCACTAGATACTCAAGAAGTGCTTAGAAGATGATAGAATATCCTCATCAATTGATACCTGACCTCATCGAGCTAACTTAGCCTCCTTATTCCTAAGAGAAGAAAACTAAATCTCTGATAAATTAAATGACTCACCCAGGATCACACAATCAGAGCCAGATGGCAGCCTATATCAGAACACCAATCCAGGCCACAGTCCAATAATGTTGAACCATTGGTTTCTTGTGGGTTATCAATGATGGCTTTGTAACTTTCACATTCCAATTTTTACTCCGTAAAATATAGGTAATAAGCCTATCTCATTTGATGCACAGAAACAAAAAAATGAGGCCGGGCATGATGGCTGATGCCTGTAATGCCAGCACTTTGGAAGGCCAAGGCTAGTGGATCACCTGAGGTCAGGAGTTCGAGATCAGCCTGATCAACATGGAGAAACCCCATCTCTACTAAAAATACAAAATTAGCCAGGGTGGTGGCACATGCCTGTAATCCCAGCTGCTTGGGAGACTGAGGCAGGAGAATCACTTGAACCCGGGAGGCGGAGGTTGCCGTGAGCCGAGATCGTGCCATTGCACTCCAGCCTGGACAACGAGAGCAAAACATCTGTCTCAAACAAACAAACAAAAAAGATGATCACAGGGGCTACTATGATTAATAGGAAATGTAGAAATGCCTATTAATACTACTAAGTACTACTTTAAACAGAATTAAAAACACATATGACAGCAAACCAAGGCTTCTCTGGCATTGGAACTCAGAGATTTACCATCTCAACTTGCAACAGTTTCTCATTCCCAGGGGCTTTACTTTTGGGAGTTCAACTCAGCATAGAGTTTGCTATCATTTTTCACCTTGTGTTTATGTTGCACCTCCATACAAGGAGCTTAAGGAGCTTTACAGACATTAGCTCATTAATCCTCCCAAAACCTCTCAGAGAGGGTGGAGACATAAATCATTATTCCCATCTGGGAAAAAAAAAATAGCCTAACTTATCTCTTTTAATTTTACTGATGCTTTAAATGGTTGATTAAATCCCAAGTTATACCCTCTACATTTAGAATATCACATTCTTTTTCCCAAGGAGATTTTTCTTTCTTTTTTGAATTTAATATTGTAAGGATAAGTGTAATAATAGATTGAAAGATCTGATGTTGAATGTTCTTTTGAGAAGCACAGACTAAGCAGTAACCTCGGTTCCTCTTTTCCCTCATATCCTCTGCCTTTTCTCAAAATATCCTTCTTTATTTTTCTTTAGTCATGATCAGGAGAAATGACTTTTAGGAAATGGAGGGATGTTTCAAGACCCATTTACTCCTTATCTATTAGCCAAGACCACCAGCAAGAGAGCCAATGAGTGTATGTTCAGTCATGCTGTATTAAGCCATTCTTGTATTGCTATAAAGAAATACCTGAGACTGGGTAACTTATAAAAGGGAAAAAGAGGTTTTATTGGCTCACAGTTCTGCAGGCTTCACAGGAAGCATGGTGCTGTCATCTGCTCAGTGTCTAGGGAGGCCTCAGGAAGTTGTAATCATAGTGGAGGGTGAAGTGGGAGCAGGCACAACACAAGGCAAAAGCAAGAGCAAGTCAGGGGGAGGGGGAGGTGCCAAACACTTTTAAATGACCATATCTTGCAGTAATTCACTATCATGAAGATAGCACCAAATCGTGAGGGACCTTCCCCCGTGACCCAAATACCTCCCGCCAGGCCCCACCTCCAGCATTGGGGATTACACTTCAATATGAGATTTGGGCAGGGACAGCGATCCAAACTGTATCACATGCCATTGTAACTCTTAATGAAATACTGGTGCAACAAATTTCAAAACTTTATCAAAGCATCAATGGAAGTTACATTTTCAATCTTGTTTGCTTTTCTTACACATGTGGTTCTCACTATAATGTTATTTGGAGTTAGACTTTGAAGGTGTTAGAACATGACCAGAATATGAACAGAATCTGAGACCAAGCAAGGTTGTTTCATGCAAATTATTGCAACAACACACTTACCCAGTTAAAGCAGCTGTCCACAGTTAAAGCCAGCAATAAAGGCATATTGAAATTAATATTCTGTCACCCCTAGAAGTTAATCAGAGAAGATGAGAACCAACTTATGTCTTGTTTGAGAGATATTCAAAGGTGTATTTTATAATTATATTTTAAAAGTCCATCTTAGATCACCATAGAACGTTTTTCCTGTCTCAGAATAAGGTTATATAATTTTGATCCCAGAAGATGTTAAAGCCTAAAGGATCAATGCATTTTAGAGAAAGAGTATTGAGGGCACATAGAAATTACATGATTTACCTGAGATTGCACAACTAGTTATTACCAAAGTAGGAGAAAACTCTAAGTTGTGGTTTGTTTTCAATCCACATTGCTTCTCAGATGTTCAACTAAAACACCTTTATGATTAGTGACTTGTGTTCTGTCTTGCTGCCAAAAGGTTAGATGGCATAAATGAGAGTCCTACCTTCCCATGTACTCAATCTTCTTTGGGACAGCAGGCAGGAGAGAGGTGTAGTGCCTTTTCCCAGAAGAGAATAAAATTTATTCATCTAAGGAAAATCAGCTTTGTTCAAGAAAATGGTCTTGAACAATTCTCCTGGATCTTCACTTTGTTTTAGCTATGAGAGTGTTTGATCAATGAAGTTCTGATATTTCCTTTTCACAGGGTTCTGAATATTGCTTTAAGCTAAAAGATCATTATAACAATTTACCAGTTGACTAATATTTAGTCAGTGTCTCTCTACTACCTAATACGATATTTGAAGAGTATTTTGCTGTTATGTATTGGTTAAACTTCTAAGTGACCCTGAGAGTATGGTATTACCACACATCTGTGAATACTGAAAACTGGTGAAAAGGAGTCAAGTTGCCTTGAACTTCCACCACAAATGCAAAGGAAAGAGCTAAGAAGCAAATTCCCAGTGGACCAAACTCATAGGAAAATATACTATTTATTGTAGATGCTATGAAAATAAAAACAGAAATATGAAGTTTATAAAGACATCTATACCTTTGCCTCTTCCGAGTCAGAGAGGCGTAAGTGAATAAACAGTATGTCTTTTCTAATGTTGACTTTTTCTCTCTAGTATCATTTTCCTTCTTTTTAGAGGTGTTATTCCCCATGCTTGACTCTCTTCGTGTATTCTTGTTATGTCCCTAGAGTTCTTGAATCCATTTATTTCCCTTCTGTAGCATTCTGGAATAATAGGAACACTTTCCTAAAATACATTTTCCTAGCTTTTATACTTCAAGTAACACTCTGAACTTTGTGATGAGTTCTAGGAGTGGCTTCTTAGACAATAAAGAATATATTAGCCAAAGATAAGTCTGGAAAAACAGGGCTTGATAGAGGAGAGGGGTGGAGAATAGCCAACTATGTATGGATGAGAGAGCAAGAAAAATACCATGCAGCAGGGTTGAGCAAGTCATGAAACTAATAATAAATAATCTGTCCTGTCCCATGAGTCAGGTTGCCTGTGTGTTTTACATTATCCCTAAGAATTTCTCTTGGGTCATCATCCTAGCTCCTGTGTTCCCTTGCTTGCTTTCTTAATGCTATTTCATACCCTGTCGTGGCCTTTTATTATGATTCTTTTTTCATAGATTTTACTGACTGGGTGTATGGCACCATACCCTGTCATACTGAATTATTTCCTTCCTTTCTTCAAGACTGTCCTGGATATCCTTTGACCTGGCCAGTGAATACCCAAGATTTATTAAAAGCAAAGATGATTTCAGGTAGCTAGAATTAACAAATAATCTAGAGAAGAAAAACGCCTTCATCCATTCCCCAGAATTACTTTGAAATAATTCCTATGGAATCAATAAAAGATAAAAAGCACAGTGGGTGTTGTAAATAGATTTCAAAATATAACAATATAAAAATAAATGACAATTAATGCTTATCTGCTTAGGAGAAGTGTGATTGTGGGGTTTTAAGAAAAAGTATTTTGTAGTATAATGGCTAAGTTGCATTTATATCCAGCACCCTTTTCCCCTTACTACTAAAAGTTACCTTTCTATAATTGCAGTCTAGTTTAGCATTTTAGCAATAATGGACAGGTTTTTACCAGATTATTGCTAAAAGTGCATACTTTATTCCAGGGAGACTCTGTAATAGGTACCATCATTTTAGTAATGATACAAGCAATCTGTAAGCTATTACAGTTTTCTTTAGAGTAACTTAATCTTTATATTGTTTTATATGTCTGGAATTTTAACACTGTTTTTAATTTAGAAAAGAACTATATAACATATTATTAATTACATGTGAATATGAACTAAACACATGGCCACTGAGCTTGACTGTTAAAAACAAACATATTTAAAAGTACATAACTTAGTTTAGGAAAAGTAACAGAGAAACTAAAGAATGCCACACAGAGATAACCACAGCATTCGTGGGATAACTCACTGAGGGTCTACATTTTTAGAATGGTTATTATATTTTGGCCCACAGCTAAACAAAAGCCAAGAGGAATAGAAATGCTCCTTTCCAAGTAAAATTAGTACACTTTTTTTTTCCAACAGAAAAAAATACGAACTATTAAAACATAACTGTGAATGTTTGTAAAAGAATGATTCTTTTCCCTTGATGCCTGTATTCATCCAAGGATCTTCAAGAATTTACAGTATTAATTAATTAATAATCTTGGTTGCCCTTAATGATTCAACTTGATTGGTGAGTATACCAGATGGCAAGAAAAATTAAGATCTTTAGGTTAAAAGGTCAGGCCAATAAGGCCATGGAGGTAAAGGTGATTGCGGTAACTTTAGACCTCACTTATCTGTGGACTAGGTAAACAAACAGAGGGGAGATAATTTTTCTTAAAAATGGAAAGATTTACTGAAAATATTTTTATTTTAAATGGTTATAAGAAATAATTTAGTGTTTGAATCTAGACTTACAATATCATGTACACTATCAAAACTATTTTGGCACACTACCCAGCTCTTCTTCAAGAGCCAATAGAAATATGCTTGGTGAACCAACTCAGGAAGCTTTAATGCTATTTTTAAAATCTAGCTTTTACATTAAATAAACCAGTTTGCTATTTTGAAAGAAGTTATGATCTACTTAAAACTGTCATTCTCTGTTTCTGACTTGCAATTAGATGATATTTCCAAAATGTCAGACTTAGATTCTGCTTTTACCATCACCATAATAAAATGTGACAGCCAAGATATTATATCAATACCTTTTCCATAATTAGCAATAAGGATCCTGCCAAGGGTTAACTAGAAAAGTTTCATAAACGTTTTTCTACAAATGGTCCTGAAGACAGGGCTATGCTTTTAAAATCTGCTAATGTGGCAAGGACTCATGACAACCAGGAGACAAATCTATGAGCAAAACTGTTTGGAGAGAATAGTTTTGTAGTATATGATGTATGTTATGTAAATGAGCTTATTAGGACTCTCATCTATTTTATTACTGGTGACCAATTTAATAGAGGCATTTAAAAAACAATATTTCTGCCTGACTCCTAGAAATGAGGAAGATACATTGATATAATTGAGAGCAAATGATTGCATGTCGTGCCATTTAATCATGTCATTTTTCAATTGCTATTTTTTGCACTTCACTGCATGCTTATAGAATATTTAGCTTCAATATAGATTAAGTTCCAGGGTTTGCAACTGAGCTGAATGTCTATATTGGCTGACGTTGTCTTTTAAGTTTGTAATCAGTTAAAATACCCAGATGTCATTTGCCTATATTTTCTTTAAAATATGCAAGTCATTATTCATACTTCATTTGAGGTATTTTAATGTTTTGCTATTTTGAAGAATTACTTCTTACAATTCCCAGATACAAATTCTTATTTGCAACATTTATATACAAGGTATAGTTAAACACATAATTGGCTAGAGAATAGAGCTATCAGGACCAAAAGAGCTTCTGACCCCTTGCTGGAAATGTTGATAATCACTTGCCTAAATGAATGTTTCCTACCTTTTTAATGTCTTCTTTATTACTTATATAATTTACATCTTTCTCAGAAAAGAGATTACTCCCACTATCCCCAAGAATATGAGGTCTTTGAGAAAAGTTTTTGTCTGTTTTGTTCACTGAAATATCTGAAGTACTTACAACACTGTCCATTATAAAAAGTGTTCCGTAAATATTTGTTCAATGAATGAATCAGTAATTTTTCCATCTCTGTTATTATAACCACCCCGAGCTTAAATTTTGTATAGATTACTAACTGTTACATATTTGCAGGCCTATGAAGATTGGACCTCTGGAAAGGTTCAATCTCCTTCCCTTTGCAGAAAGAGGTTGTTGGCTGTCCTAACAATAACTTTATGGCTATGGCCACTTCTGGTTAGAAGTCAGGGACAAGATTGTCTGAAAATGTAGAAATCTTACAAGCTTCTTCAGCTTTCTTATGAAAAGCGATGTGGCATATTGTTTTTGTGAATCAGCTTTGGATTCGGGCTGCCTGGGTTAAAATCCTGCGTTTGCTGCTTATTAGCTGTGTACTTATGGTCAGTTACTTAACCTCTCTGTGTCTCCATTTCCTCATTTGTCAAATAGGTAGATGACAATAATACACACACACACACACATATCACAGTGTTGCTGTGAGGATTAAATGATTCAATACATATCAAATACCTTTTAAAATGTGTGGCACACATAAATATACAAAAAATGTTCATCATTACTACTGGAGATTAGTGAAAATGACTAAGAAAATCTTACTAAAAATAGTGCTCCAGCAATTGATAAATCCCAATGGTTATAGGTTATTATTTTGTATTCAAGTGAATTTTTTTTTTTTTTTTTTTTTGAGACAGAGTCTCTCTCTGTCACCCAGGCTGGAATGCAGTAGTACGATCTCGGCCCACTGCAACCCCCGCTTCCCAGGTTCAAGCAATTCTCCTGCCCCAGCCTCCTGAGTAGCTGGGATTACAGGTGCATGCCACCACGCCCAGCTGATTTTTGTATTTATAGTAGAGATGGGGTTTCACCATGTTGGTCAGGCTGGTCTCGAACTCCTGACCTCGTGATCCGCCTGCCTCAGCCTCCCAAAGTACTGAGATTACAGGTGTGAGCCACCGTGCCCAGCTTCAAGTGAATCTTGATGAAATATTTGAAGACAACATAACATTTTTTTTATTTTGTATTGGTTCAGATGCATATAGTCAACTCAGAATTATCTTTGGTAAAGTATATGAAGTACATCTGATATGTCAAGTCTCTCATTTTTGTACTGATACTATTACGGTTTCATAAGATGTATATGACTATATATGAAATTCATCACTGCAATCATTAGATTTAGTTAACATTCTTCATTTCCCACATTTACTTTAACTCCTCTTTCAGATTCATAGTCTTCTATGTTTACTTTTCTGTTTATGTTTTATGCTATTTCTAGGAGTAGAACAGCTATATTAAAAATGACACTGCATTATTTTTATCATACAGCAGAATGTCTGATCTGTTGGCAGAGATGTATAGATGTATATGGCAGAATGTGTGTATAGTGTAGTAATGACTGTATCTGAGGACATTTTATAGCCATAACTTTAAAAAAGAAAAAGCCCTCCAAGTTTGCATTGATAAATTAATCCTTGTATCCACCCATGGTTGCAGAACCATAGTGATTGGATGGTATTAGTTATATCATTAGCATCTGTTGTATGACATACCCTAGCAGAATGGTAAATTCTCTGATTGTATAATTGTTTATGGGATTGATAATATATTTCTGGCCTTACCAAGAGGTTTTTTTTAAAATAATATTTTTATTGAGATATAATTTACAGACCAGGAAATCTTATTTCAGAATGTTTTCACAACTCTCAAAAGAAACCCCTTAAAAAGCTCCGTTTTTCCCCCTCACTGGAGACGATGGCAATCACTATTCCACTTTCTGTTTCTATGCATTTGCCTATTCTGGACATTTCATATAAAAGGAATCATAAAATATGCAACTTTTTGTATCTGTCTTCTTTCACTTAATATGATGTTCTTAAGGTTCATCCATGTTATGATATGTATAAGTACTTCATTTTTAAGTGACAAATAATATTACATTATATGTATATACTGCATTTTGTTCATCCACTCACAGTTGATGGGTGTTTGACATGTTTCCACTTTTTGGCTTTATGAATAATGCCATTATGAGTATTTGTATGTAAGTTTTTATGTGGTCATATTGTGTCCGGAATTGGTGGCTTCTTGGTCTTGCTGACTTCAAGAATGAAGCCGTGTACCCTCACAGTAAGTGTTACAGTTCTTAAAGATGGTGTGTCTGGAGTTTGTTCCTTCTGATGTTTGGATGTGTCTGGAGTTTCTTCCTTCTGGTGAGTTCATGGTCTCGCAGACTTCAGGAGTAAAGCTGCAGACCTTCACAGTGAGTGTTACAGCTCTTAAAGGCGGCGCAACTGCAGTTGTTCATTCCTCCCGTCCAGAGTTGTTCATCCCTCCCAGTGGGTTCATGGTCTCGCTGGCTTCAGGAGCGAAGCTGCAGACCTTCACTGTGAGTGTTATAATTCATAAAGGCAGTGCAGACCCAGAGTGAGTAGCAGCAAGATGTATTGCAAAGACCAAAAGAACAAAGCTTCCACAGCATGGAAGGGGACCCAAGTGGGTTGCCACTGCTGGTTCGGGCAGCCTGCTTTTATTCCCTTATCTGACCCCACCCACATCCTGCTGATTGGTCCATTTTACAGAGGGCTGATTGGTCCATTTTACAGCGAGCTGATTGGTCCATTTTAGAGAGCTGATTGGTCCATTTTGACAGAGTGCTGATTGGTGTGTTTACAATCCTCTAGCTAGACATAAAAGTTCTCCAAGTCCCCACTAGATTAGCTAGATACAGAGTGCTGATTGGTGCATCCACAAAGCCCTGAGCCAGACACACAGTGCTGAATTGGTGCATATACAATCCTCCAGCTAGACATAAAGGTTCTCCAAGTCCCCCACCCGACTCAGGAGCCCAGCTGGCTTCGCCTAGTGGATGCCGTGCCAGGGCCGCGGGTGGAGCTGTCAGACCTGCACCACGCACCCGCACTCCTCAGCCCTTGGGCGGTCGATGGTACTGGGCACTGTGGAGCAGGGGGCAGCGCCCGTCAAGGAGGCTTGGGCTGCGCGGGAGCCCACTGGGGCGGAGGGAATCGGGCATGGCAGACTGCAGGTCCCGAGCCCTGCCCTTCAGGGAGGCACCTGAGGCCTGGTGAGAATTCGAGTGTGGCACGGGTGGGCTGGCAGTGCTGGGGGACCCGGCGCACCCTCTGCAGCTGCTGGCCCGGGTGCTAAGCCCCTCACACCAGGTGCTAAGCCTCTCTGAGTGTGGGGCCTGCCGAGCCCACACCCACCTAGAACTCATGCTGGCCCATGTTCCCTGGTTCCCGCTCACACCTCTCCACCTCTCCCTCCACACCTCCCCGCAAGCAGAGGGAGCCAGCTTGGGCCTTGGCCAGCCCAGATAGGGGCTCCCACAGTGCAGCAGCTGCCTGAAGGGCTCCCCAAGTGTGGCCAGAGTGGGTGCTGAGGCCGAAGAGGTGCTGAGAGCGAGCGAGCACTGCCAGCACGCTGTCACCTCTCAATCCCCCCGCTAAACAGGACACCCCAACTGCTGTTGGGAATTTGGCTGATGACCGCTCTAGCTACTTCCTGCTGGATGGGGCAATGAGGGGGCCCAGCAGTTGTAGTATCCTCCAGAGGGGAGCTCTCTAGGCCAGTGAAAGTGCCAGTGGGTCGATCCAGGGGTCTTGGGTAGAAGTTGTTAGTTGAAATCATTTGGGGTTCAATTTGTAAGACCATCTGTAGCTTGATGGCCTCAATTCTAGAGGAAACAAATTTAACAAGGAGGTTAAAAATACAGGGTCCAAAGGTGAGTAACAGCAAGATGGCTGCCACAGGACCTAGAAAGGGGAGAAGCCACGTTGCCCAAGTCCAGAGGTTGGTATAAGAGTTTGAAAGGCATTGTCTGATTTCGGAAGCCTTTTCCTGTAAATGCCAGGTGGGATCTCGTACTACCCCTGACTGGTTACCGTAAAAACAACACTCTTTCCCTAAGAAGGTGCAGAGTCCTCCTTTTTCAGCAGTGAGGAGGTCTAAGCCTCGGTGGTTTTGGAGAATCACTGCTGCTAAAGAGTCTATTTGGGATTGTAGAGTAAGGATAGATTTTGTTATTTCTTGCAAACTGTCTGAGAAATCCTTTGAGAGTGTGTGGTAGTAGGATAATGAAGGAGATAAACCAGCTATTCTGGTTCCTGTAGCAGTAGCCATTCCTAACCATATAAGTAGCGGTATTAGTTGTATGGCTCTGTGCTGACGGACTTGAACTTTGAGGGGTACTGATAAGGTGTGATTTCCTGGGGCAATATTAATGTTGGGACTTAGAAAGACTAAGGTGCAGGCGCCTGTCCAGTTAGTTGGGAGGCAGATACAGATCAATGTTCCACATAAGAAGAATATGCCTTGGCTGGGTAGATGTTTAGAAATTTACCCTGGGGGCTTTTAAAGGAATAGAGTACACTGTTTTTTCTTTATTACTTCTGTTTTTCTTTCTCTTTGACTTCTCCTTTGTCTCTGTCTCTTTCTGACTCCCTCTTTGTCTCTCTGTCTCTCTGACTTCCTATGTCTTTCTCTCTTTCCTTTCTGCTGGTCTTTCCCTGCCTCTGCCAGCCATTTATGCTGCCCTTCTCCCCTCTCCTTCCCCTTTTTGATGGCTTTGGCAGTGTAAGACTGCCACCTCCTTGTGTTTTTGCACTGCGTGCAATAACTCTATAATTTCCTTGTGGTATTTAATGGGGATTCCCCCAGAAGTTAGGAACTCCATTTCTTTCCATATTGCAGCATGGACATGTAGAATTAGATAAGCATACTTGCTATCTGTATACACATTTATTCTTTTTCCCTTTCCCAGTTCTAAGGCTTGGGTAAGTGCCACTAGTTCTGCTAACTGGGCACTGGTCCCTGGGGGAAGAGGCTTACTTTCAAGTATGGTTACATCACTGACTATGGCATAACCTGCCCTTCGTATCCCAATTTGCTAGATGAGTATTTGCTCTCTGGGTCTTCTTGATTAGAGCATAGAGGGGTCTGGCTGTCTCACTGTATCCGGGGATCCATAGTTGGCAAAAGTCGGTGATTCCAAGGAACCCCTACAACTGTTTTAATGTCTTCGGGTGAGGATAAACCAGTATAGGCGGTATTCATTCCTTCCTGAGGGCCCTGGTCCCTCTGGCTAAAATTAGGCCTAGATATTTGACCTGCTGTAGGCAAAGCTGGACATTCGACCTAGACACCTTACACCCTTGATTAGCTAGAAAGTTGACGAGATCTAGCGTTGCCTGCTTGCACAAGGCTTCCGAACTGGTAACCACAAGTAAATCATCCACATACTGAAGGGCCAGAGTGCCTGGACTTGAGAAGTGGCCTAGGTCTTGGTCCAGTGCCTGACCAAACAGGTGAAGGCTATCCCTAAACCCTTGGGGCAAGACCATCCACGTTAAGTTGGGACGTGTGGTCTGTGTGATCCTCAAAGGCAAAGAGAAGCTGGGAGTCAGAGTGCAGGGGAATACAGAAGGTGGCATCCTTGAGGTCCAGAACAGTGAACCATTCTGAGCAGGGTATACAGGTTGGGTACAACAGGATATAAAGGAATTACTGCCTCATTGATGAGTCTAAGATCTTGCACTAGTCTCCACTGACCATTTGGTTTTTGTACTCCTAGAATTGGGGTATTGCAGGGACTGCTGCATTTCCTTACTAAGCCTTGAGTTTTTAAATGTTTAACAATATCCTGTAATCCTTTATGAGCTTCAGAGCTTAAGGGGTATTGCCTTTGATAAGGAAAAGTGGTGGGATCTTTTAACCTGATTTGAACTGGGCAGGCATTTGTTGCCCTTCCAAATTGTCCTTCCAATGCCCAGACTTCAGGGTTGATTCCCTCCTCAAGTAGGGGACAACAAATGGGTAACTTGTTCCCCATATTCATGTAGATAATGGCTCCAGCCTTGGCTATATATCCCGCCCTAATAAGGGTGTGGGACTTTCAGGCATAACAAGAAAGGCATGTGAAAAAGAGCAAAGTCTCCCAATTACAACTGAGGAGGTGGGAGAAATACCTTGTTACAGGCTGTCCCAGGATTCCTCACATGGTAACGGACCTTGAGGACAGTCGTCCATGACAGGAGATTAACACTGAGAAAACCACACCAGTATCAGGAGGAAGTCAATTTCCTGGCCCTCAATGGTTAAATGTACCCAGGGCTCAGTGAGGGTGATGACAAGAGCTGGTGCTTGCCCCAGGCACCCTCAGTCCTGTTGTTGAATCATCTGGTTGGGGGCTTCTGACCCAGAGAACCTTCATCCTCTGGGACAGTGCACCTTCCAGTGATTGCCTCGGCACAGTGGACGTGGACGAGGGGGCAGCTTGTTTCTCATTGGACAGTCTTTTTTAAAAGTGTCCTTGTAAACCACATTGATAATAAGCCCTACTGGGTGATTGGCCTGCTCCATTTTCTGTCCTCTCTGAACCACCAAGGTTTGTTTGTCTGAGGGCCATGACTAAGGCTGCGGCCTTTCTTTGATCTCACTTTTCCTTTTGGGCCATTCTTCTTGGTCCTTATTATAGAACACCGAGGTTGCCAGGTTTAGTAATGCCTCCAGATTTTGTTCAGGGCCCAGGGCTAGCTTTTGGAGCTTTCTTCTGATATCTGCGGCTGATTGGGTAATAAGCTTATCTTTTAGAACCAGTTGACACTTGAGTGATTCAGGTGACAGGGGAGTATATTTTCTGAAGGCCTCCCGTAGCTGCTCGAGGAAGGCAGAAGGATTTTCTTCCTTTCCCTGAGTTATGGTGGGCATCATTGAATAATTCATGGACATTTTCCTAATTCTCCCTAGTCCTTCTAGAACACAGGTCAACAGATGCTTATGACTCCAGTCCCCATGATCTGAGTCAAGGTCCCAGTGGGAATCCATACTGGGGATGGCTTGCTGACCGATAGAGAATTTGTCCCTTTCTTCGGCTGTCGTTCTGTCATTTACTTGACCAAGATACCAGGTATCTCCAAACTCTTGGGCTGCAGCTAAAGCCGCATTATTTTCATTAAAGGTCAGGGTTTGGTCTAACAATAGCATGACATCTCTCTAATTGAGATCAAGGTTTGCCCTAGTCCCTGTAGGACATCTATATACCTATCAGGATCATCTGAAAATTTCCCCAGGTCTGCCTTGATCTGCTTTAAATGAGAGAGGGAGAAAGGGACATGTACCTGGGTTGGGCCAAATTACCCCCTGCTACAGCTTGAAGGGGACATAACCGATAGCATGGGGGTTTTTGTGGTCCTTTGGAGATGTCTTTGCTTATGTCCTTCTGGGCAGCGGAGATTAGAGGAGGATTATCATTAATAGGAAGGGGAGCTATAGGGAGGCTAGGATATGGGAGTAAGCTGAAAGGTCCTCCTATGGACCAAAAAATTGCAAGCTTTGCATAGTTGTGTATTCTCCTTCAATGAAAAGGAAGCTTGGACATAAGGTATTTCACTCCATTTGCCTTCCCTCTAACAGAAAAGGTCAAATTGCAGGATAGTATCGTAATTTTTACTTCCCTCAGGTGGCCATTTTTCCCCATCAGAGAGAAAATATTGGGGCCAAGCCATAGTGCAGAAAAAAGAGCTGTCTCTTTTTCAGGGTTTGTAGGTCAAATTGGTCCCAATGGCTTAGGATACATTTCAAGGGTGAGCCTGTTGATGCCTGAGTGTTTACCATCTGAAAGACAAAACCACCCGCAGTTTTGGTTTGTTTGTTTCTCCCCCTGCCCAAGAACATGCAACAGTCCCTGGACCCTGCTGATTGGAATAGTTGTGCTCACCAACACAGCAGCAGAAACAACCCCTGCCTAAGAACCCGCAACAGTCCCTGGATCCTGCTGATAGGAATAGTTGTGCTCACCAACACAGCAGCAGAAACACTAGATTTCCTCCTAGGCCACAAGGAGGACTGAGGAAGGTTGTATTTAGAGGCCCTTACGGACACATTCTCAAAACCTGCACCCTTGCCTGTCCTCCTAGACCACAAAGAGGACCAAGAAAAATTGGATTTAGTGGCTCTTACCACCGCATTCTCAAAACCCTGTTAGAGTCCTAAGCATTCTCCTGTTAGTATTGGGACCTTACCTCTGTCCTATAAAGATGTTATGTCCCAAAAATGAAGTGGAGGGCCATACTCTGAGGGAGGGAAGGGATCTCCAGGGTTGGAAGAGTGATACCTTTTTTCCTCACTTATATGAACAGGAAGGATACAATTTCTGAGGCTCCCCATATCCTAGCTTCAGGAATAGCTTTTGTTGGGCCTGCTAGTCTGAGGAGGGATCCTAAAATTCCCGATAGTACCCCCTACAATGGGGTACAATGGGGCTTTGGGCAAAACTTATGTCTTTCTGATTGGTGAGCCTGGGTGCCTAAAAAAGGTAACAGAGTCCTGGAGTTTATACTAGAAATCATTCTTGTAAGAGAAAGTAGAAAAGCACCAGAAACAGGGAGTGGTTTTTAGAAGCAGGGCTAGCCTTGGAGAAGAGGCGAGAGGAAGTTTGTGTGGCAGGCATTAGGACCCAGGAGGCAAGGGTCAGGATATATAAGATAGAGGGGCGAGTCTCGCTTGGGTGACATGCCTTTGAGAGTTCCGCTCATGGCTGCAGGGTCAACCAACTTGTTGTCGGGACTCCGGAGCTCAATGGCTTTCCTCTCTGTCGACCCTTGGCTCAGCCCAGAAGTATAGGAAAAGTGGAAGCTGGTTCCAGGCAAACAAACTCTCCCAACTCTGAAGAGTTGGGGCTTGTTAGAGAGCCCTTTCCCAGAAAGCCTGACACCCATGTCTTTAGTCTGGCAGCCACGCTAGTTGCTTTTAACTAGTCGACAGGTGCCCAGTATTTAGCCCCTGAATTCTAAGGAAAAATAGGACAGAATAGCAAGCAAAAGGGGTCCGATGGTACTGACTGCTTGGTGATAGGCAATAGCCTTACCGCTTGGCGACAGGCAGTAGTCTCACCGCTTGGCGACAGGCAGTAGTCTCACCGCTTGGCGACAGGCAGTAGTCTCACCGCTTGGCGACAGGCAGTAGTCTCACCGCTTGGCGACAGGCAGTAGTCTCACCGCTTGGCGACAGGCAGTAGTCTCACCGCTTGGCGACAGGCAGTAGTCTCACCGCTTGGCGACAGGCAGTAGTCTCACCGCTTGGCGATAGGCAGTAGTCTCACCGCTTAGCGACAGGCAGTAGTCCCTTCGTGTTTACCAAAATGTGTCCAGAATTGGTAGGTTCTTGGTCTTGCTGACTTCAAGAATGAAGCCGTGTACCCTCGCGGTGAGTGTTACAGTTCTTAAAGATGATGTGTCTGGAGTTTGTTCCTTCTGATATTCAGATGTGTCTGGAGTTTTTTCCTTCTGGTCGGTTTATGGTCTTGCAGGCTTCAGGAGTGAAGCTGCAGACCTTCCCAGTGAGTGTTACAGCTCTTAAAGGCGGCATGTCTGAAGTTGTTCATTCCTCCCGTCCAGAGTTGTTCATTCCCCCGGTGGGTTCATGGTCTCGCTGGCTTCAGGAGTGAAGCTGCAGACCTTCACGGTGAGTGTCACAGCTCATAAAGCAGTGCGGACCCAAAGAGTGAGCAGCAGCAAGATTTATTGCAAAGAGCAAAAGAACACAGCTTCCACAGCATGGAAGGGGACAGCCGGGTGCCACTGGTGGCTCAGGCAAGCCTACTTTTATTCCCTTATCTGACCCCACCCACATCCTGCTGATTGGTCCATTTTACAGAGAGCTGATTGGTCCATTTTGCAGCGAGCTGATTGGTCCATTTTAGAGAGCTGATTGGTCCATTTTGACAGAGTGCTGACTGTTGTGTTTACAATCCTCTAGCTAGACATAAAAGTTCTCCAAGTCCCCACTAGATTAGCTAGATACAGAGTGCTGATTGGTGCATCCCCAAAACTTGAGCTAGACACAGAGTGCTGATTGGCGTGTTTACAAACCTTGAGCTAGACACAGAGCACCAACTGGTGCTTTTACAATCCTTTAGCTAGACATAAAAGTTCTCCAAGTCCCCACCAGATTAGCTAGATACAGAATGCTGATTGGTGCATCCACAAACCCCCAAGATAGACACAGAGTACTGATTGGTGCATATACAATCCTCCAGCTAGACATAAAAGTTCTCCAAGTCCCCACCCAACTCAAGAGCCCAACTGGCTTCGCCTAGTGGATTCCGCACCAGGGCCGCAGGTGGAGCTGCCCGTCAGACCCACGCCACGTGCCCGCACTCCTCAACCCTTGGGGGGTCAGTGAGACCGGGCACTGTGGAGCAGGGGGTGATGCCTGTCAGGGAGGCTTGGGCCACAGGGGAGCCCACCGGGGTGGAGGGGATTGGGCATTGCAGGCTGCAGATCCCGAGCCCTGACCTGGGGGGAGACAGCTGAGGCCTGGTGAGAATTCGAGTGTAGCATGGGTGGGCTGGCAGTGCTGGGGGACCTGGCACACCCTCTGCAGCTGCTGGCCCGGGTGCTAAGCCCCTCACTGCCTGGGGCCAGTGGTGCTGACTGGCCACTCCAAGTGCAGGGCCCGCCAAGCCCATGCCCACCCAGAACTTGCCCTGGCCCGTGAGCACCACACACAGCCCGCCTGTGCCTCTCCCTCCACACCTCCCCCTCCACACCTCCCTGCAAGCAGAGGGAGCCAGTTCCGGCCTTGGCCAGCCCAGATAGGGGTTCCTACAGTGCAGCAGCGGGCTGAAGGGCTCCTCAAGTGCGGTCAGAGTGGGCGCTGAGGCCTAGGGGGCACCAAGAGCAAGCGAGGGCTGCCAGCATGCTGTTACCTCTCAATATGTTTTCATTTCTCTTGGGTATGTATTCAAGAGGAAATTGCTGGATCATACAGAAATTCTATGTTTAACTTTTTGAGGAAATGTCATACGGTTTTCTCAAGTGGCTGCACTATTTTACAGTCCCACTGATGGATGAGGGTTCCAATTTCTCCACATCCTTGTTAACACTTGTTATTTCCTTTTTAGCCGTTCTACTAGGGGGTGAAGTAATATCTAATTATGCCTTACATTGGCATTTTTCTGATGACTGATTATGTTGAGCCTTTTTAAATTTTTTTGCCATTTGTATGTGTTTGGAGAGATGTCTATTCAAATACTTTGTCCATTTAAAAAATTGAGTTACTGGTCTTGATGTTTTCTCCCATTCTGTGGTTTTTCTTTTCACTTTTTTATGGTATAATTTGAAGTACAAAAGCTTTAAATTTTGATGAAGCCCAAAAGTTGCTTATACTTTTGTGTCATAAATAAGAAGCCATTGCCTACGAAGTCAAAAGCTGTTTCTATTTTTGATGTCATATCTACAAAACCATTGTCCCCAACATGATGAATATTTACCTCTATATTGTCTTCTAAGATTTTTATAGTTTTAGCTTTTACATTTAAGAGTATGATCCATTTTGTGTTAGTTTTGTAGATGGTGTGGAATAGGGGTTCAATTCATTCTTTTGCATGTGGATATCCAGTTGTCTCAGCACCATTTGTTGAAAAGACTATTCTTTCCTGACTTAATTATACCAGAGCTTTTAAATTTTACTTATTTTATTGAAAGGTATCCTATATATAATCTTTATTATGCCATAATTAACTGTAAAATAAGTCTTTTATGGCATAAATTAGTCTTGATTGTATGAACATTATCTTGTCTACACTATTACACCATCAGAACACTAGGTGATATTTTGTTTCTACATTGAACTTGTTATTATGTGAAGTCACCTTCCCAGAGAAGCTTTATTGAAAACCCAAACTAAAATAACTCCCCAGCCACTTTTTGTCATATTACCCTATTTTATTTTATAGCTTTTATCACTGTCTGATATTTTCTTGTATATTTCATGTTTTGTTTCCAGCCTCTCATCACTCATATGCATACAAATGTGAATGTAAGTTCTATGAAAATAGACATTTTATGTATCTTGCTCACTGCTATATCGCCACCACTGAGAGCACTGCTTGGCAAATAAAAGGCACTCAATAAGTACATTTGGATGGACAGGTCAATACTCAAATAATGATTATTACCACACCCCACTTGAACTTCCATCTTGTTTTAAAATGTTACAAAAATTATGCCTTCTTGGTCTTTTAAAATGTGTGCTCCCCAACCTGTAATGACTATCCTCTCTTCTCTCCACCTTTCTTACCTTCAGCAACTTTCACAGCCTGATTCTAGTCCCACGAATCCTAATCTGTCTGCTCCAGTTAATAATGATCTTTTTTATTCTCAAACTCAGTGCCTATAGTTTAGCATATATATCAATCACACCTTACATTTGGGTCATGGCCTCACTATTCTCAAAGCACATTCACCTCCCTTACCTTATTTGGAATCTACTACAACTTACTACAACCTGATGGGTTAGGTCTTACCTAAAACCTTTGCCTTGTATTTATTTCTCTCACTTTGAGGAATCAGTGTCTTCTCTTTGCCACCAGCTCTTAAGAACAGGTACATTTTATTACATGCCTCTTATCTACCAAGCTAATTCTGTGATGAAAAGTATGAAGTTTGGCACATAAATGATGCCCAATAAATGCTTATTGCTATGAAAATTATCATTTCCAACCTTCCCCCACAAAACAATGATCCCAAAGCAGCCAGACAAATGCGTCTTCTAAAGAAGCATAGAGGTACCAGTATAGCCTCTCATTTTTTCCACTTACTCTATTTCTTATTAGACTATAGCTTCAGGCATTAACATTATCTGTACCTGAATACCTTGTACCGTCCAACTAATCATCACTGTTTTGCTTTATTATGTGTGCTTTCTGGAAGCAGAGTTTCTTTTTAGCTTAGCACAATGCCATATGTATTAGAGTCATTAATTAGCAAATGACCTATTTGATAAAAATGACAAAAAAAAAGAGTAAAATCACCAAATACTGGATCCAAATGACCTCATACATAATTGCACTGGAAATTCTGGAGGTCATCAAGAAAATATTAGTAACATAAAGATATCACTGGATGAAAAGATCTATTCATTGATTCACTCATTTCTTTTCAGTCATTTGATAAAAATAAGAAGTAATTGATCATCAACAATTGTGATCCCTAGTCTCTTGGCTACCAATTTCACTCCAGAATTACAACGTAAAATTTCTATTAATATTTTTATATTTTAAAAAGTCTACTCAGCTAGATTAATCCTCTTATCTAAAAACTAAGTTTCTTTATTTCCTGTGGACGAGTGTTCTCAAACTTTAGCATATATTGGAATCACTTATAGGGCTCGCTTCTTAAACCTTGGTTCATTGGGCATCACCCCAGAATTCCTGATTCAGAAGATTTATAGTAGCATCAGAGAATTTGCAGTTCTAAAGTTTCTGGGTGATGTGAATACTGCTTGGCCTGAGCACTGTACTCTGAGGACCCTTGTAGAAAATCTGGTCATAGGTAGCAGACAAAGAGCAGACAGCAAAACACATGGAAAATTTTAGGAAACTCTTACAACTATGGGATGGAGCTGCTCTCTTGACTTTTTTTTGTTTTTTTTTGTTGTTGTTGTTGTTGTTTTTGTTTTTTTGAGACAGTGTCTGTCTTGAAGCCCAGGCTGGAGTGCAATGGCACGATCTTAGTCCACTGCAACCTCCGCCTCCTGGACTCATGTGACTCTCCTGCCTCAGCTTCCTGAGTAGCTGGGATTACAGGCACCCACCACCACACCCAACTAATGTTTGTATTTTTAATAGAGACGGGGTTTCACCGTGTTGGACAGGCTGGTCTTGAACTCCTGACCTCAGGTGATCCACCTGCCTCCTCCTCCCACAGTGCTGGGATTACATATGTGAGCCACTGCGCCTGGCCCCTCCTGATAATATTTAAACTGGAAGTCGCCTGTGTTCGTTCATGCTTCCCTTCTCTCTGTATGTTTCCTCACTCCAACTAGATTGAAGGCAGGTACATAATCATATAGGCAGATTGTACCTTCTTTGTTGTGCTTGCCACATAGAAGCCATGCTCAACTGATGTTAAACTGTTCATTAGTTTAGAAGGCGAAGTCTAAAAGTGGGAATTGCTTCATAGGCTGTTTTTCTTTTCTTTTTTTTTCAAATGTAACAGATCAGCTAAAGTCCCACCACTTTGTTCATATTGGCCTGCAGCTCATGTTGTTTAATCGACCTACAAAGTTAAATTATGTAATAAATATTGGAGACAAATTACTTTGGAGTTTCTCAGTTAAATTTGTTTTGTTCTGTTTTTAATATATACTTTGTTTTGGTGTTTTCAAAGTATTATTTTCCTTCTCATCTCTCTTTTTTCCTAATCTGATTTTTTTTTTTTTTTTTTTTTTTTTTTTTTTTTTGAGACAGACTCTTGCTCTGTCGCCCAGGCTGGAGTGCAGTGGCATGATCTCGGCTTGCTGCAAGCTCCGCCTCCCAGGTTCACGCCATTCTCCTGCCTCAGCCTCCCGAGTAGCTGGGACTACAGGTGCCCCCCACCTCGCCCGGCTAATTTTTGTCTTTTTATTTTTTAGTAGAGACGGGGTTTCACCTGTTAGCCAGGATGGTCTTGATCTCCTGACCTCGTGATCTGCCCGCCTCGGCCTCCCAAAGTGCTGGGATTACAGGCGTGAGCCACTGCACCCGGCCTCTGATCTGATTCTTACATCTCATTTGCTGTAACAGTTCTTGGTGTAAATGAAGTTGTTCTTTTATTATAAGCTTATTTATATCCTTTTATAAACTGTATGACATTAAATGTCAAGTATGTGTATACAAGTAAATATAAGTAAATATCTATGTAATATGTTTGCATATATGCACATATTTGATATATAATGAAGACTAAATACCAGTATTGAAAGTCTTAACTTCAATGGTGTTAAACTGAAGCCAATGTGAAGAATAATATTGCACATTTGTTCAATAATATGATTGGCTTAAACAGTTTAAAAAAGTGACAGAGGAAGTCAGTAGAGGAATAAAACCCAGGTAAACCAAAAAACACCCCTGTGCATTGCCACTGGTAAATTGAAAATCAAATTGACAGTTTGCAAATGTGAAACAAAAGTCTTCAGCCTATTGGTAACTACCTTATAATGTGGATCAGAGATCATTATAAGGGGGGGAAAAGACAGATAATGACCTCCATACTAACAGATTTAATCTTGCAAGATGAAATTGCCTAAAGATTATCAAATTATAGGTAAATATGAAAGCATTTGGAATCCCTTTCTTAGGCATATTGATAGTTGTGTTTTTCTTTCTTTTTAAATTTTGTTTCCCTCTTCTTTATAGTTTTCTGGGAAGGCAATATGACTTGCATGGGAACCAACATGGTCTCATTAGATGTCAAGGAAAATGCTTAAAAATGGCAATAATGAAAAGCATTTCAAACTTTTCTGTTTCCAACTTCCTTTTCTAACTGCTTCACTCTCTCTCCCCAACACACCAGACATTCCTACTGCCAGAGGCTACTTACTTGTTTTCCATTTTAACATACCTCTCAGCCTTCTACCCATATAACCACCACTACCCATCTTGGTCCATCTGGTTCACACTATTCCCCTGAAGATTTCATTGACTCTTTTAATAGCAACTTGCACATACTTCTGTTAGCACCTTCCTCTCTGAAGTATACTTGATATTACACTTATTTGTATAGTTTACTTCCAGTAGACTCTCAACTCCTTGAGGGAAAAAGGGAACTTGCTCCTTTTTGAAGCCTTCGTTCCTGAAACAGTGCCTAACATATGGAAAGTGCAGTACACGTTTGAGGAGATCAGGGAGGTAGGGATGTGTTTGTCTTATTTCTGTGCTTTACTTAGGTTACTTACCTTGAGTTTCTGTTTCAAAGCACATTTTCTCTGAAATGAAGCCAAAAATAGTTACAATAATTGTTTGTTAATATCTATACATATTTATGGAAATAATATAAACTACTGATTCTAAGAAACATTGCCAGCAAATCTACTGACTTTATTTATTAAATATTTGTGATTATAAATGCATATGTATATTTTAATGGCTGTCATGGAAGCCCATTTATATAGAAGAATGTTATTTTATTAATTATATCTTCTAGGTATAAAAAAGTACTGAAAAATATGCTGACCATGTAAAATTTCCAATTTTCCCCTCCTCTTTAAAAGTAGCATTATTTCCCAAGTGCACATGTTGGATAAATTTTTAATTCAGAATATAGACTAAGCCCTTTGTTCATTTAAAGTAAAAAACAAAAAACAAAAAAAACCCTGCAGAATTGTGAATATCCAAAAGTCAGATATTGAATATCAACAGTAACTGCCTTCTCAGTTTTTAAACCACTGTATTCATCTTGATTGATTCAAATTAAGATAGGAGTGGGGATCACCTAGATACTTAAATACTGGATACATTCAAGATACTTACAAAAAAATTTATGGCCAGTGATCTTTATGAAAAATTTCTCCCAGCAACCTCACATGTCCTGTTTCAGAACTTTGAAAATGCCTATAAGGTGAATGAAGTCTATTTGTGGTACTTTGCAAATGTTACCTGATGTGGCCTGTGCTAACTCTGCACATATCTTTAGTGCCATCCATTGCAAATTTTCATTCAGCTAAGAACTTTGAGACTCTTTGTTGGCTTAAGAAATACAGTTATTACGCTAGTTAACTTTAAAGAGAGTTTTGCAGAATTCAGTTCTGTGGCACAGAAACATCTCTTTCGATTTTTCTAGGCCTTGACTCTTAACAAGTTAACAAAACAGAAACAAAACCCCAAATCCTTAATATTAATATTTATAGTACTCGGGCCAATTTCATTTAGCCATAATGTTATCTTGAAGTGTTTAATATTGGGCCCCAAATTGGCAGGTATTAGGTGGCCTTCATAGTATGACTTGCCTAAGAGTTGTTCTAGAGCAAGAGATAAATTGAAGGGTGTGTGTGGATGTGTGTGTGTGTTTGTGTGTGTGAGAGAGAAGAGACAGAGAGGGAGAGAGAGAAAGAGAACAGGCGTGTGGGGTTGAGGGGAGACATTTGACAGGGTTGTAGAAGAGATGGAAACAATGCCTGTTGTCTTAGTAGGCTTAGGTTTTATCTTTGAATGTCTTAGGCATTTCTCCTCATTCAGCACTGAACCAATTAGTAGCAGCAGTAAAGAAATTTGTCAGACAAAATGGTGGTTATATCAGGACTTATATAGGAAAATAGTAATGAACTCTAGGAAAATAAATAAGGATAAGTTCAAGAAACATAACTGAAACTGCTGCACTGGTATAAATTGAATAATAAAATTTCTAGTCATATTTTGCCATAAATAGAGGTTTGGGAATTTGTCATTCTCCTTATTTAAAATTCAGAAATATTAAAGGTACAGAGTTCTCTCATTACAGAAATAATAGAATTCCAGCCATTACTGAGTTAGGGTCATTTAAATGGCTATAGCATGCATTGTATCAATAAGTGGAACATCTGTATGAAATGTCCACCTGCTGATCTAATACCCCCACTCCATGCACATTTCAGTGCACCACACTTAATCATTTTAAGATTTCTTCTAATGAAGCCTTATCTAGATTAACATTTTAAGCACAAATACTTTCAGGCATTAAAACTCTCACACTAAATGAAATTGCATTGTCTTGTTTACCCTTGTTGATTAATAAGCAATCTGTTAACTGTTAGAACAGTCCAATTGTGGCAGTAGAAGGAGATTAGTAATTCAGTGATGTTTGTGGATATAATCATCATTTCTTCTGAAGGCTCCGAATTAGAATATCACTTACATACTATCCGTAGGCAAAGAAAGGATATAATATTTTTAGACATGTGTACCCACTATTTTGCTTGAATCATTCAGTTTAGGGTCACTGCAGCAATACAAATGCTTGTGGGGGCAAAATGCTATTTTGATGCATGCATGTCCTTCTTAAATAGTGTGAATGTCTATTAAAAGAAACACAGCAACCAACAAATAGTGCAGTAATAATCCAGTATCTTAATTTTCGCTTTCAGAACATTATTGCTCTGTTAATCGAGCTTCAGAAGAATATTTCATATCTTTTTTTTTCAGATAATAGATTTTATATATAAAAATTCTTTACAATCTTATTTAACTTGTTCTCAGCCAGTAGAAAACTGAACTTTTTGCCTCCAAAGAATGTAGGAGTAAATTTGGAAAAATTCCATTTCTTTTCAGAGGATTTTTGTATCTTTTGTGTTTCCTTTGACCTTATATCAAAGCACTTCAATCTGTTTGGCATTCATCTGACCTAAGTGATTGATTTCATTAGGCTAGAAATTGGTAATTACTCAGGTGTCGAAGGGGACCCTACATTTCAGAGGGATAAATCAGTGAAAAAGTGTGGAGGAATGGGATGCAGCTAAATTCTTTAGCATATTGGGCTTCTGTAGAAGGCCTCCATTCTAAAAGAGACATCAGAGCTCTTCTTGTTGTCCTATTGTTGGTAGCTGAGTGTATCACTACAATTTGAAATTATGATGGAAGAAAGTGTTTCATGTTTTAGGGAACTTTGCCCTATAAACACTTATAGATTGGTTTCTCTCTATGTTGCAGTCCCTCTGTCGTGAAATCAAGCAACGACGTCGAGGAGTTGCCTCCGTTCTGCGACTATGCCAGCATCTTTTGGATGACCGGGAGACTTGCAATCTGAATGCAGACCACCAGCCCATGCAGCTGATCATTGTAAATCTTGAAAGAAGGTGGGAAGCCATTGTCATGCAAGCCGTCCAGTGGCAAACACGTCTACAAAAGAAGATGGGAAAAGAATCTGTGAGTGACGTTTTTTTTAAGCATCATGGTCTCTCATTTTCTCAGACAAAAAATAATTCTTTCAGGCTTGGAAACTGTATTCATCTTATAAATGGTTTTACTAACAAAGTGGTTTTAAGTAACTAAAGCTAGTAGTCTTACTACTAACTAGCTGTCCACTAAATGAAACTCCATTTGTTGTAACACTGACATTTATTTGCCTTACTAAAATGCTTTTAGTGTATCTCATTGTCTTTTTGAAAAAAATCACATGGAGGTTTTGCTTAACCTTACCAACCTAAGCCGTTAATTCTTTCAATCATTCCTTCACTAACAATATTCATTAATCATACAATAACCCATGAATATTTTGCTAGAAAGTAGCTTAGTACTGTCAGAGCATATGGAGCAATGTGTATGCTCTGCAGATAATACAATGAAATAAAGTATATTGTTTACCTTTCCCTGACATGACATAACATCATCTATTTGTACACTAATCTCCTAGTGTTCCTGCTTAGAGCTTCTTCTGATAGTTACATTGCTGAGAATTGGCAAGTTTCCTCTTAGAGTTTTAATGCAGTGCTCAAAGTGGTGAGTAGAGATTCCTTTTAAGGATTTTCCAAATTGAGTACAGATTTAAGCTGTTGCTAGATGAAGGAAATAGATATGACTAGAAGTTGTATCATTGTAATATACAATGCATATTTGTCCAGAGAGCCTTCATATCCTTTAGGAAAGGATTTATCGATAAAAAGATTGCATACTCCAAATGACCTTGAGGTCAGTGTCTATTAGTTGAAGGCCCAACTCCCATGTTTGACTTATATAAATGGAATACATACATATATACATATATACATAGAATGGGAAGTTTTCCTTATATGTTTATATTTTTCAGTTCTGTAACTTTGGAATGTTCAGGATCCAAAATTGAAAAATCAAATGTAAAAATCATGCTGCTGAAAAATTCTTTCCTCCTATGAATTCTGATTTTGACGAAGCCTTAATATCTGCTCTCTGATGTGTTTGGCACTTGGGACTGGGAACAGAAGGGACAATGAATCAGCAAGCCATCTAATTCTTTTTGTATCTGTAGATATATTGAGTCTAGGGGGTGATTTTATCCTCAATAGTTCTGTTTAATTGTTTTAAGCTGAACTGTTAAATTTCTTCAGACTTCCAAGTTATTACTAGTAATCAGAGTCAACATAATTAGATGTCTTTTCTTGAAATGACCTGTTTATTGTAAAGCTATTTAGCTGGCATGTTTTTTGTTTGTTTTGAGAGTGTTTGGAAGAGCAGATGAGATTATTGTTATTACTTTCTATACTTTTAAGCCTGTAATTGTGGTAGTGGCCATAAGATATATGCAAAAATCAACTGCAGCAGGAAAAGTTGTGAAATTTTGGAAGCATTCAGGAGTCATGCTTTGGAGGAGTCAAAGTTGCGTTTCTTTGAGGATTTATTTGAAATCGTATGATCAGGGGTTCTAGAGCAGTTCTCTGCAGACTACATGTAGACATTTTTATCCTATTTCTTTTTTTTTTTTTTTTAAGGATGGGATCTTGCTCTATTTCCCAGACTGGGGTACACTGGCCTGATCATAGCTCACTGCAGCCTCAAACTCCTGGGCTCAAGTATCCCCCCACCTCAGCCTCTGAAGTAGCTAGGACTACAGGCATGTACCACCATACCTGCCTAAGTTTTATTTTACTTTTTGTAGAGACATGGTCTCACTGTGTTGCCCAGGCTGGTCTCAAATTCTTGGCGATCCTCCCACCTTGGCCTCCCAATGTGCTGGGATTGCAGGTGTAAGTCACTACACTCAGCCTTTTATCCTACTTCTATGGTAAAGGCTAGCTTTAGCTTTGAGGAAACCCTGGTTGCTTCTTAAAGGTTCAGACTACTATATACAGGCAGATTCAAATTGCAAACAGAGAAAGATGTTTCCTTTTGTTTACATTGACTGCTGAATGTGTAGACTGGAAAAATGAAGGTAGCAAATAAGGTCCTTTGTGCTGAAAAAAGTTGAAAATCTCTGTTGGAAAAGGAATGAAGAGAGTGGACTAATGCCAGCAAATACTGTGAGCACAGGGTACATCATTCAGTGGGAGATATTTCTCTGCTTCTTATCTCTGTTGGTTGAGTGAAGAGTCCAAGTCGCTTTGAAGTTGCCAATGTGGGAGGCTGCCTTTGCAGATAATCAGAAACCTCTAAGTTGGCTCTTCAGTTATCATATGTCCCCATTCCCATTTCATCCTTGCTTGTGCATTAGGACTTTCACTTCTTGATATGGTTTGTCTGTGTCTCCAACCAAATCTCATCTTGAATTGTAGCTCCCATAATTCCCAGGTGTTATGGGAGGGACCCAGTGGGAGATAATTGAATCATGGAGGTGGTTTCCCCCATACTGTTCTTGTGATAGTGAATAAGTCTCATGAGATCTGATGGTTCACTTGGTTGTCATTCTCTCTTGTCTGCTGCCATGTAAGATGTGCCTTTTGCCTTCCACCATGATTGTGAGGCCTCCCCAGCCACATGGAACTGTGAGTTCATTAAACCTCTTTTTCTCTGTAAATTACTCAGTCTTGGATATGTCTTTATCAGCAGTGTGAAAACAGACTAATACACTGCTGTATTCCCCCAGGGCCTGGGAAATACTTGGACATAGTAGGTCTACAAATAAGTATTTGCTGAATGAATTGAGTACATGTGTTCATTTAATAAATTTTGTTTCATTCTGGCATTTGATTTGGAGTTACTGTATATTCTAAATTTTTACATTTTTTCACAAAGCAGCTGTGTTATGTTTCTATAAGAACACCAAGAAGATGATCTTTAATCTGTCTTGTTTAATAAGGCCTCCCCAGACTCCCAGACCTGTTTCCTAAACTCAAGGAGACTGTCAGTCTCTAAGTGGAGTCTAAGGAGGCTAAAGTGGCTAACATTGCTACAGAGCAGAATGCCAAAGAGGAAAGGACTACACAGACTAGGCACACCGGAGATATACAGAGGGATGTTCTCAAGTACTCAGCAGAAGGAACCACCTAAAGGGATTAGAGGGAACAGTCCCTGGAGCTTGCACAGAGCTAGAAATGGTTCCCTTTTCCCTCACTCATAGTAGAAACCCTCATCATTCACAAGGCATGTGATAGGGTACCAAGAAAGGTTTTTGCCTTAGTAACGGGGCAAACTTAGACTAAATGCTGCTCTGGTCTTACCCAAAAAAACTTAAAAGCAAGACCTGAAAGGACAAAACTGTTTCAAAGTAATTTTACTATACTCCCAGGACAAAGCTAAAGAATATTTATAGGAATACAAATACCCAGCATACAACAAGATAAAATTTATAAAATTTATAGTGTCTGACATCCAGTCTAAACCTACCAGGAATGGAAAGAAGCAGGAATAGTCAGCTGATGAGGAGAAGAATATTAATCAATATAAACTCATCCAGAAATGTCACAGAGTATAGCATTGGTAGACAAAAACATTAAAAGTTATTATACCCACATTCCATATGTTCAAGCAGCTGGAAAAAATATTGATCATATTAAGTAAGACATTAAAAATCTCTACCTGAAATCACATTATAAAGAGGAAAGTTATCATTACTGAGATGAAAAATACACTGGATGAGATTAACAGCCAATTAGACATCACAGAAGAAATAATTTGTAAACCTGAAAACATAGCAATAAAAATTGTGCAAAATGAAGCAGAAAGAAAAAAAGACAAAACAAAATAAAAACAGAGCATCAGTGATTTCTGAGGTATCTTCAAGCAGCCTAATTGAAGATTAGAATTAGAATCCCATAATAAAAGGAAGGTGGAAGCTGGGTGCTGTTGCTCACATACGTAATTCCAGCACTTTGGTAGGCTGAAGTGGGAGGATTGCTTGAGGCCAGGAGTTCGATGACAACCTGGGTAACATAGTGAGACCTCGTTTCTACAAAACAATACAAAAAGGAGGCAGGCATGAAGACACATGCTTGCAGTCCCAGCTACTTGGGAAGCTGAGGCAGGAGGATCACTTGAGCCTGAGAGGTTGTGGCTGCAGTGACCTGTGTTTGTGCCAGTGCACTCCAGCCTGGATGACAGAGTCAAACCCTGTCTCGGAAAAATAAAAATAGAAAGATAGTGGAACAAAACAACCTAGAATTATATATACAGAGAAAATATCATTCAAAAAGGAAGATAAAATAGTTTTCATTCATTAAAACCTGAAAATATTCATTGCCCATAGACCTGTACCACAAGAAATGTTAAAGAGAGTCCTTCAACCAAATGGAAAATTCTGTGAGATGGAAACCTGGAGAGGCACAAGGGAATGAAGAAGACTGAGAGTAACTGTGTGGGTTACTGTGAAATATTTTTTGTATTATTTAAATCTCTAAGTGGTAATAGGCTGCTTAAATCAAGTTAATAACAGCTTATTGTCTATTTATAACATACGTAGAAGTCAAATGTATGACAACAATATCACAACGGCCAGGAAGCAACAAATGGAACTATGTGGTTTTTATTCTGTGGGAGGTAGTATAATATCATTTAAAGTTTTTTTTTGAAAGGGGGATTAAAGAAAAAAATAGACATGTGATAAGATAAAATATATGCTTTTGGGTTTTTGTTTGTTTGTATTTTTAGATATGGGGTCTTACTCTGTTGCTCAGGCTGCGGTGCAATGGCACGATCATGGCTCACTGTAGCCTTAACCTCCTGGGCTCAAGCAGGTCCCCTGCCTGAGCCTCCAAGTAGCTGAGAATACAGGAGCATGCCAGTATACCCAGTTAATTTTTCTTTTTCTGTAGAGATGGGATCTTGCTATGTTGCCCAGGCTGGTCTCAAACTCCTGGCCTCAAGCAGTCCTCCCACCTTGGCCTCCCAAAGTGCTGAGATTATAGGCATGAGTCAACATGCCTAGCTTATAACTCTTTAAAAACATAACAAAAAGCTATAATTAGTAGGCCAACAGAGGAAATGAATAGAATCATTTTAAAACAAAATAAAAGAAAAAGAGAATAAAAAATAGATACAATAAATAGAAGAATAGCAAGATGGAAGACTTAAAACAACTGCATAAATAATCCTGTTAAATGGGAATGGACTAAAAGCCCCAATTAAAAGGCAACAATTATCAGATTGGGTTTATAGAGCTCTGCTAAGTTACATGTTGCCTATGAGAAACCCAATTTAGGCCAGATGTGGTGACTCACACCTGTAATTTCAGCACTTTGGGAGGCTGAGGCAGCAGGATCACTTAACTCCAGGAGTTTGAGACCAGCCTGGGCAACACGGTGAAACCCCGTCACTACAAAAAAATAAAAATAAAATATTAGCCGGGCATAGTGGCAATGCACCTGTGGTCTCAGCTACCCACTACTCAGGAGGCTGAGGTGAGAGGATCACTTGTGCCCAGGAGGTTGAGGCTACCATGAACAGTGTTTGTGCCCCTGTACCCCAGCCTGGGCAACAGAGTGAGACTCTGTCTCAGCGCCAAAAAAAAAAAAAAAAAAAAAAAAAGGAAACCCACTTTAAACATAAAGATATAATAAAGCAAAGAATGGAAAAATATATATTAAGCTAACACAAACAGAGTTGGAGTGGCTGTGTTAATAGTAAACAATGTAGATTTCAGAGCAAAGAACATTACAAATTATAATGAAGTGCATTCTTAATGATAAAGATGCCAATTAATCAAGAGGACATAACATTACTAAATGTTTATGCTCTAAAACAGAGCTTTAAAATACATAAAGCAGAAATTGATACAACTGTGAGGAGACAAAAAAAAAACAGACCATTTTGGGCAGAGATTCTAATACTTTTTCTTAATAGCTGATAGAGCAGAAAAATCAGTAAAGATGTAAAAGACTTGGAATGATGGAATTATACTATAAAGCAATATAATTGGCACCTAAAACATTCTATCCAAGGCTTTTATCAAAAGGACAGTGAATAACAATTGTTGGTGAGGTGAGGGTGTAGAAAAAAGGGAACCCTTGTCCACTGTTGATAGGAATGTAGAATGGTGTAGCCTCTGTGGGAAACAGTATGGAGGTTCCTAAAGAAAGTGAAAATAGAACTACTATATGACCCAGAAATCTGTCTTGTGGGTCTATACCCAAGAGAAATGAAATCGCTGCCTCATAAGGATGTCTTTACTCACATGCTCATTGCATCATTATTTATCATAGCCAAGATATGGAGCAACTGAAGTGTCCATTAGATGAATGGAAAAATAAATTTTAAAAAAATGTGTATATATATATACACACATGCTTATACACATACATACACACAATGTAATATTTGGCCTTAAAAAAAAAAAGGAGATCCTGCTATTGGTGAAAACATGGATGAAACTGGAGAACATTACATGAAGTGAAATAAACCGGACACAGAAAGAAAAACATTACATGATCTCACTTATATATGGAATCCAAAAAGAAAAAGTGAAAGAAACAGAGAATCTAAAGGTACCAGAAATCAGGTACAAGGGAAATGGGATGATGTAGGTCAAAAGGTATGAAGTTGGAGTTATGGTCCGATTAAAAAATCTAGAGATCTAATGTACAATCTGAGATGATGGATATGTAAATTTGCTTGAATATAGAAGTCACTTCACTACATATATCAAAACATCATGTTGTACACAATATATACATGTAAAAATCAGTCATGCCATCCAGCAGCAGCAGAATATACATTCAAGTGCACACCTAACACCTACTAAAACTCTCTTCTGAGCCACAAAACAAGTCTTAAATTTAAAAGAATTCAGCCAGGTGTGGTGGCTTATGCCTGTAAGCCCAGCACTTTGGGAGGCTAAAGCAGGAGAATGGCTTGAGCCTGAGACTAGCCTGAGCAATATATCAAGACTCCATATCTTTTTTTTTTAATTAAAATAAGTCATATCATACAAAGTATGTTATTTGACTATAATAGAATTAGCTTAGAAATAAGTAATAGCAATATATTTGGAAAACCCTCAAATACATGGAAGCTGAATAACACACTTATATACAACTCATGGGCCAAAGAAGAAATGAAAAGGAAATTAGAAAGTATTTTTAACTGAATAGTAACAAAATATTAAAATCTGTGGGATGCCACCAAAACAATGATCTTAGTTTTCATCTTTTGAAACTGGAAAAAGAAGACCAAGTTAAATCCAAAGTAAATAGGAGAAAGAAAATAATAAAATTAGAGCAGAAATCAGTGAAATAGAAGACAGAAAAAATAATAAAGAAAAAAATCAATGAAATGAAAAGCTGGGGTTATTTTTGAGAAGACTAATAAAATTGATAAACCTCTAGCCAGACTGATTGGGAGAAAAAAGAGAAGAAATAAATTATCAGTATCAGGAATAAGAGACAGACATCACTACAGCTTCTACTAATAGTAAAAGAAGACTATCAGCCAAGATCACACCATTGTACTCCAGCCTGAGCAACAAGAGCGAAACTTAGTCTCAAAAAAAAAAAAAAAAAAAACAGGAGAGGTATGAAGATAATTTTATGAATAATCTTTTATCTACTAAATACATTGAGTCATTAGTTTAAAACCTCCAGAAAATTTTCAGACCTAGTTGGTTTTATAGGTGAATTCTACCAAACGTTTAAAGAATAAATAATATTAATTTTATGCAAAGTTGTCCAGAAATTGAAAAGGAAAGAATATTTTTCATTCTCATTCCTTGGGCAAGCATTACCCAGATGTCAAAAAGGCAATACAAGAAAACTGCTGGATGATATCCCTTATGAATGTCAATAAAAAGATTCTTAACAAAATTTTATCAAATCAAAAAGTATATAAAATAGAAACTACATCATGATATTGTGAGGTTTAGCCTAGAAATACAGAGTAGTTTAATACTTGAATAAAATCGATGTAATTCATCGTATTTGTACACTAAGAGAGGAAAACCATTTGATTATCTCAATGCTGAAAAAGCATTTGCCAAAATCCAATATCCTTCTCAATAAAAACTCTCAGAAACCTAAGGAAACAATGTCCAGGTGTGGTGGCTCAAGCCTGTAATCCCAACACTTTGGGAGGCCAAGGTGGTTGGATCACTTGCGGCCAGGAGTTTGAGACCAGCCTGGCCAACATGATGAAACCCCATCTCTACTAAAAATAGAAAAACTTAGCTGAGCATGGTGGTGCACGCCTGTAATCCCAGCTACTCGGGAGACTGAGGCAGGAGAATTGCTTCAACCTGGGAGGTGGAGGTTGCAGTGAGCCGAGATCATGCCACCATATTCCAGCCTGGGTGACAGAGAGCAACTCTGTATCAATAAAAGGAAGGAAAGGAAGGAAGGAAGGGAGGAAGGGAGAGAGGAAGGGAAAGAAAAAGAAAGGAAGAAAGGAAGAAAAGACCTAAGGAAAAACGTAATAAAGGCGATCCACAGCTAATCAACAGTTAACATCATACTCAATAGTGAAAAACAGAATACTTCTCCTCTAAGATCAAGAATAAGGCAAGGATGTACAATTTCACTCTTTCTATTCAAAATAGTATTGGAAGTTTTAGCCAGATCAATAAAACAAGAAAAAGAATTTAAGACATACCATTTGGAAATTAAGAAGCAAAATTATTTTTACTCAGAGATTCCATCACCATCTATGTAGAAACTGCTACAGAATCTACAAAAAGATACTAAAACGAATAAGGGAATTTAACAAGGTTATAGGATACAAGATCCATATATAAATGTCAATTATATTCTAGATACTGTTGATAAATAATCATAAATTGAAATTTTTAAACATTCAATTTATAATATTAATAGTACATTAAATGCTTAGGGATGTATCTAATGATAGATATGGAAGAACTATATGCAAACAGCTACAAAATACTGCTGAGAGAAATTATTAACAAATTATAACTAAATTAATAATAGACTATACCGAATTCATGGATCAGAGGACACAATATTAAGATATCAAATCTCCCCAAATTTATCTATAGAATTAATGTAATCCCAATGAAAATCTCAGTGGTTTTTTTTTTTTTTTTTTTTGGTAAAAATTTGTAAGCTGATTCTAAAAGTCATTTGGAATGCAAAGGACATAGAATACCCAAAGCAACTTTGAGAAAGATGAGTTAAATTGGAGGATTTATACCTCCTGATATCAAGAGTTATAATAAAGCTACAGTAGTCAAGAAAGTACGGCATTGCTGTCAAGGTCAACAAATACATCAATGGAACAGAATAAATATTTCAGAAATAGAGCTACACATAAATGGGCAATTGATTTTTAACAAAAGTACAAAGGCAATTCAATGGAGAAAGGGTAATCTTTCAACAAATGATCCTGGAACAATTGAATTTCCATATGCACAGACATAGATTCATCTATATAATGTACCATATAAAAATTAGCCAAAGTAAATAATTGACCTAAATGTAAAATGTAGAAAATTTTAGAAAAAATTATCATAGGGTGAAATCTTTGTGATCACTGGCGCAATTACAAAGGGTAATGAGAAATCTTTTGAGAGTGATAGAAATATTCATGATCTTGTTTGTAGTGATCATTTTGTATGTGTATTCTTATATCAAAACATAAAATTGTACATTGTAATATGTATAATTTACTTTATTTAAATTATACCTCAATAAAACTGTTAAAAAAAACACACACACACATATTCAGAATTTTAATTACAAAGGAGTTGATAGATTACCCTGAAGCCTGGCAGTGAGTATCATTGTCTTGGAATAAGTAAATGAAAATGGGCATTCCTTTTCTGAAGAACCAAACAATACTAATAACAGCTAACACATCGCACTTGATATATATCAGGCAATGTTAAGTCCTTTAAGACTCTTAATAACCATATAATTTACGTGCCATTATCCTCTATTTTACAGAAGAAAAAAATTAAGGCAAAGAAAATTTCAGCAACTTTTCCCGAGTTACCACCTGGTTTGTAACTCATTTGAGATTTGAACCTGGGAGCTCTGGCTTCAGAGTCAGTGTCCTGAATCAACATCCTAAACCGCCTCTCTAGGACAAAGCCTTCTTTAATGATAAGAATGGTACATATGCAGTCACTTTTAAATCAAGTAAATAAACAAGACTTTTATAAATACAAACTAAGTGACTTAGATTTGGAAATTAGGTGATTCTATTTTCAATATATTTTGGGAAGTTATGGATCAAATTTTCTTATCACATGTGACATATGGAGAAGTTTTAATTGTCAAAAATTATATCTAAATGGGCTATGAAAAGCAATAATTTCTTATGAGAACTTTAAGAAAAAGGAGTAAGCAAGCACTTTCCCTTTTAAAGTGCTAGAGAAAATAGAGAAGAGGATTTGGGCTGCTGTGTGAATTGGCTGACCACTGATAGTTCATTGATACTTATTTAAGCATTTCCTCTAAGTACATGGGACTTTCTTATTAAATTCACACATGCCTTACAGAAACTCATGACATTTATGGAATTTGTAGTAAGAAGGACAGTTTTCCAGCAGTGATTTTTATGTACCACAAATCAAATTTCTCTTCTCAAATGCCATCTTAACAAACTTCTCTACTGACAGGTTCAGTCTAGTATACACAATTTCCTCAGGGGAATCTGCATAATTGCTATCACAAGAGGGTGTTAGACATTGTGAGGAGACATGTTTCTCAGTTTTTAATTTTTTTCCATATTAGTTTTGTTTGTCTAATTTACTGCTGAAGATCCCTCTAAAAAGCCATGTGGCATATCTTAAGTGTCACTCACCAAGAGAGTCGGGCTGTTGTATTACTTCCTAACAACATTGAACATATACTGTTTCTCAGTTGCTGTGTTACCACTTTTAATACATTGTGTTATTTAATCTTCATAACAACTGAAGATGAAGAAACTAAATTTTTGATAGATTAAATAAATTATACAAAGTTATGTATCCAGCAGGTAGAGAAAGATGTGGATGCAGGCATATCAGACTCCAAGATGTAAAGTTCTTTTAGCTCTTAAAGGGTTTATTGATAACGATTTATTGTCTTTCTTCCCCCTAAGACTACTTTGGTTGTTTAGCATATCTGTGTTAATGATTTATATTGTTATTCTTTTTATTGGAGACTGCCTGAAATTCCTTTTTGAATTGAATACAAGAAGAATCATATAAATGATTGATAGCACAGTAATTTTCATTAATATACTATTTTCATTAGTCAGTTCTAAGGACTTTTGCATGACATATTAAAGATCTGCAGACTCCAGTTAGACTGGATTGAATTAGAGAACACCATTTGGAAATAAATCCGGTGCTTCCCTCCATACTTTTTCATTGGCTCTTTTTTCTCTATTGCATGTCCTTCCAATGAAAATTGGCTCTTACATAAAGAGTTGGATTCATCAGAAGAAATACATGAATAGAGTTAACTATTGGTATTATTTGGAAAAATTTCAAACCCAAGAATGAGAAATAACTAAATAAAGAAAGTAAATCTTGAGAGGGAAAACATTGCTTGTAAATAATTGAAGTAAAAATTAAATTTTGAATTGAGAAAGTTTGAATAATTAAATAATAAGTTACAGTTTAGATTTTTTTATTTTTTATTATTTTTTGTTGTTGTTGTTGAGACGGAGTCTCGCTCTGTCGCCCACGCTGGAGTGCAGTGGCACAATCTCGCTCACTGCAAGCTCCGCCTCCCGGGTTCACGCCATTCTCCTGCCTCAGCCTCCCGAGTAGCTGGGACTACAGGTGCCTGCCAACACGCCCGGCTAATTTTTTGTATTTTTTAGTAGAGACAGAGTTTCACCATGTTAGCCAGGATGGTCTCAATCTCCTGACCTTGTGATCCGCTTGCCTCGGCCTCCCAAAGTGCTGGGATTACAGGTGGGAACCACAGCGCCCAGCCTACAGTTTAGATTTTTAATATGTATTTTTATGAATGAAATACTTTGGAGTAATAGAATGAGTCCTATGTAAAACTCTCTTGAGTTTCCTGTTGGCAGTTTTCTGGAATCCAAAGACAAAATTGAAGGGAAATATGATCTGACAGTTAATATATGTGTGAAGCTTAATTGGGCAAGTACTTGCAAAGTGTTGTAAATATAAGGCTCTTTGAGTGTTGGTTGGAAATAGTATGGGATTTTGCCATAAATATCCTTGCTCTGTCAGTCTTTGAAAGATCTTTGTACAGGACAACTTCTTTCTCTCACAACTTTCCCAGTTCAGATTCTTACATCATCTGCACCATATAAACGAATGCTATACTTATTTGGAGACAGTCAAACCAACCAAGACTAAACTAATAAGTAAAAGGACACAAATTTCTCTTTAGTTTTCAGAAATATGAGAATGTGCTTTAACAAAATAACTGGTGAAGACACAGGTATCATTCTCAGAAAATGAAAATGGTTTGACAAAGTGTTGTATTACATTTATTAATGATGTCCCCAAGTAATGTCCAATTCACTCCTCGATTTTTTAAGAAAATGTTCTGGGGTCATTTCTAACAACTGAGGACACCACTGCCATTGAGTGGGTGCATCTGGGGAGACAGTAACAATTCATGAAACAACCCTGTATGCAGACAGATTTTTCCACAAATGCCAGCAGTGTCCCCATTGGAAAACACTTTGCTCTGTAACCATTTTGGTGTATTCTTACTTTCATGTTCATGCTGAGGACAGATCTCTGATAATATACATCTGTAAAGTACTCAGTACAGCTCTACTTAGCCCTCTCAGGGACCCAAACCTTTATCTTAAGAGCAAGAAAAATGTACCTTTCCTATCTGTTTTCTTACCTCTCTAACTCTCATAAAAGGCCTCTGAATGGTCCTATCACTGTTTTCTGATTTCAGACAAGTAGTTATCAGTAGCAAGTAAATTATTCTTGCTTTTCAAATAAATGTTTTAAACAGAAACAATTTGGATTCCTTTGAAATATTTTTATTTCAATGAGTGTGCTTTTGAATCCTTTGTGAATTTAGGGTTTTAAGTTTTTATTCTTTGTACAAATGTATTTTTTTCTTTTGCCCTGGCACTCCAGAACTCCAGCATTGAAAACAGAACGTTGTGTCCAGAGAAACCTTACACATTTATTGGCCCCAAAAGTACATAACACATCTAGGCAAATAATTGAAAATAATAAGGCCACGATAAATGGGATGGCCCCAGGGTAAAACACCCAGAGGATTCAATTGGTGTCACTTCGCATCAATGTCCATGCATCATGGTAATTGAGGTAACATAACCAATTACCACATTTTAATTAGAGTTCTAAGAACTCGAGGAAATTTGCAATGATCAGACAGCTCACTTTACAAAAGAAAAGAAAGAAACAATGAAAGGAAGGGGAGGAACCCCACACTTTTTCTGCCTCTCAATCTTATTATTTGGTGATGCATATATTAAGATAAACAGCATTCTTATCCTAATCTGGCTAATGATTTCAGAAATTTATGACCAAAGAAATTCTCTAGATTGTGACCTTGGCTTATAATTTCATTTCCCATCTCGGTGTACCTCACTATTCTAAGTTGGGGATTCATTCTAAGTTTTTAAGTCAGTGTCTGAACACAGTGACACATTATTAAATACATATTTATCTGGGTTTGGTTACTGAACAAAAATAGATCAGATTTCACCCCCCAAAAAATTAAAAGCAAGCAGAATTACTACATTTAGAAAATAATTTTGACTTGTGGCAATTATTTTTATAAGGCTAGAGTTTAAGTGAAAAACCTCCTGTAAAATTTTAGTGCTGCTACATAATCAAGTAATTATGTAATTACTTGTACTTAATTACTTACAAGAGAGATCGCTGTTAAAAAAAAAGTCTTTATACATGTCAAAAACAGCTCTCTTCTTTAGAGTATTTCTAGATAAGCTTCAAATACCAAAAAGCTCTTTTAAAGTAATCTCCAATAAATTTATTTTTCTTTCATAAATCCTCTTACCATTTTTTTCAAATATATGAAAGTACATTATATGGAGATCTACATGCCCTACCTCCTGTTTCCACTTATTACAGCCAAAAACAAACCTGTCATTCCAAATCCTTGGGAGGCTGAAACAGGAGGACTGCTTGAGCCTACGAGTTCAAGGATGCAATGAGCTGTGATTATACCACTTCATTCTAGCCTGGGCAACAGAGTGAGACCCCATCTCAAAAAAGAAGGTGGGAAGGAAGAAACAATTTTTGAATTACACATGAAGGGCTTGATATTAAATATAAGAATATAAGACATGTATCCTTAATGTGACAGTTTCCAGTAGACAGAGTGGATTTTCAAGAAAGCTGGGAATTTTCTTGAGTATTAGAATATGGTGATTAAGAGCTGGGGCCAGATTCTCTCTCACTTAGTAGCTGTGTGATCATGGCAAATTATTTAACTTCTGTGTGCCTCAGTTTCTTCATCTGTAAGATAGAGATAACAATGATAAACTATAAAAACCCTAGAAGGGAAAGTCAAGATGGCCAATTAGAAGCATTTGTGGTCTGTGGCCTGCGAAACTCACGGAAAGGAATGAAAAGGGGCAAGGGAATTCAGCACCTTCAACTTACATATCCAGGATCTCACATTGGAACTAAGTAAGCAAACAACTCAACCCATGCAGAATGAAGAAAAGCAGGGGGTAGGGGCAACAGCCCACCTGGGAGTGGCACAGAGCCGAAGGAACCCCCACCCTCAGCCAAGGGAAACAGTGAGTGAGTGTGCAACCCCACCCAGGAAACCATGCTTCTCCCACGAATCTTTGCAACTGGCAAATCAGGAGATCCCCTTGTGAGCCCACACTACCAGGTCTTTGGGTCCAAGACACAGAGCTGTGTAGAGTCTCAGCAGAGCAGCCACTCAGGCACAAATAGAGACCCAGGAGTTTTGCAATTCTGGCCCTGGCATCCCTGGCAAGGCAGGAAATCCATCCATACATATCCCTAGGAAGGATGCTGAATTCAGGGAGCCAAGCAGTGTCATTCTTCGGACCCCACTTCCACAGCACCTCACAAGTTAAGACCTACTAACTTGGAATTTCAGTCAGCCAACAACAACAGGCTGGAGTCTGACTAAGACAGGACCAAGTTCCTATGGGGAGGGGCAGCCACCATCTATGTGGTTCAGTAGACTCAGCCATTCCAGCCTGCCGCCTTTGGAGAAAACAAACCATATGAACAAGGAAGGGTCCTCTATAGTGCAGCACAGCTGCCTTGGCAGATCATGGCCAGACTGCTTCTTTAAGCAGAACCTCGATCCATTCCTCCTCACTGGGTGAGATCTCCCTATAGAGGCTTTAGCCACACCAGCAAGGGTTCTACAGACAGAGCTCTGATCTCTCCCTGGGATGGAGCTCCTGTGCGTAGGGGCAGCTGCCATCTCTGCAGTTCAGTTGACTCAGCCATTCCAGCCTGCCAGCTTTGGAGAATACAGGCTGTCTGCACGAGGAAGGGTCTCTCCGAGTGCAACACACTTGCTGTACCAAACAGCAGCCAGATTGCTTCTTTAAGTAGATCCCTGATCCCATTCCTCCTGACTAGGTGAGACCCCAACAGGGGTTAAAAGAAAACAGACCGTTAAAAGAAAAATGAACCGTTAAAAGAAAAATGAACAGAAAACAACAATATCAACAATAAGACCTCACAAAAACCCCATTCAAAGGTTAGTATCCTCAAAGATCGAAGGTAGATAAACCCACAAAATGAGAAAGAATTGATGCAAAAATACTGAAAACTCAAAAAACCAGAGTGCCTCTTCTCCATATGACTGCAGCACCTCTCCAGCAAGGGTACAGAACTGGGCTGAGGCTGAGATGGTTGAATTGGCAGAAGTAGGCTTCAGGAGGTGGGTAATAATGAACTGAGCTGCAGGAGCATGTTGTAACCCAATGCAAAGAAGCTAAGAATCGTGACAAAACAGTATAGGAGCTGAAAGCCAGAAAAGCCGGTTTAGAGAGGAACATAACTGACCTAATGGATCTGAAAAACACAACATGATAACTTCACAATGCAATCACAAGTATCAATAGCAGAATAGACCAAGTGGAGGAAAGAATCTCAGAGCTTGAAGACTATCTTTCTGAAATAATACAGGCAGACAAGAATAGAGAGAAAAGGAATGAACAAAACCTCTGAGAAATATGAGATTATGTAAAGAGACTGAATCTACAACTGATTGGGGTACCTGAAAGAGACAGGGAGAATGGAACCAAGTTGGAGAACATGCTACAGGCTATCATCCAGCAGAACTTCCCCAACCTAGCAAGGCAGGTCAACATTCAAATTCAGGAAATGCAGAGAACCCCAGTGAGATATTCTGTGAGAAGATCATCCCCAAGACACATAATCATCAGATTCTCCAAGGTCAAAATGAAGGAAAAAATGTTAAGGGCAGCCAGAGAGAAAAGCCAGGTCACTTACAAAGGAAACCCATCAGACTAACAGTGGACCTCTCAGCAGAAACCCTACAAGTCAAAAGAGATTGGGGGCTAATATTCAACATTCTTAAAGGAAATATCTTTTCTTAATTAATTTATTTATTATACTTTAAGTTCTGGGATACATGTGCAGAACATGCAGGTTTATTACATAGGTATACATTTGCCGTGGTGGTTTGCTGCACCCATCAACCTGTCATCTAGGTTTTAAGCCCCTCATACATTAGGTATTTGTCCTAATGCTCTCCATCCCCTTGCCCCCGACTCCCTGACAGACCCTGTTGTGTGATGTTCCCCTCCCTGTGTCCATGTGTTCTCATTGTTCAGCTTCCACTTGTGAGTGAGAACATGTGGTTTTTGGTTTCCTGTTCTTGTGTTAGTCTGCTGAGAATGATGGTTTCCACCTTCATCCATGTCCCTGCAAAGGACATGAACTCATTCTTTTTTATGGCTGCATAGTTCCATGGTGTACATGTGCCACATTTTCTTTATCCAGTCTATCATTGATGGGCATTTGAGTTGGTTCCAAGTCTTTGCCATTGTGAATAGTGCTGCAATAAACATTAAACATATGTGTGCTTGTGTCTTTATAGCAGCATGATTTATAATCCATTGGGTATATACCCAGTAATGGGATTGCTGGGTCAAATGGTATTTCTGGTTCTAGATCCTTGAAGAATCACCACACTGTCTTCCACAATGGTTGAACTAATTTACACTCCCTCACCAACAGTGTAAAAGTGTTCCTATTTCTCCAGAGCCTCTCCAGCATCTATTGTTTCCTGACTTTTTAATGATCACCATTATAACAGGCATGAGATGGTATCTCACTGTGGTTTTGATTTGCATTTCTCTAATGACCAGTGATGATGAGCTTTTTTTCATGTGTTTGTTGGCTGCATAAATGTCTTCTTTTGAGAAGTGTCTGTTCATATCTTTCATCCACTTTTTGATGGGGTTGTTTGGTTTTTTCTTGTAAATTTGTTGAAGTTCCTTGTAGATTCTGGATATTAGCCCTATTAGTCAGATACATAGATTGCAAAATTTTTCTGCCATTCTGTAAGTTGCCTGTTCATGCTGATGATAATTTCTTTTGCTGTGCAGAAGCTCTTTAGTTTAATTAGACCCCATTTGTCAATTTTGGTTTTTGTTGTAATTGCTTTTGGTGTTTTAGTTATGAAGTCTTTGGTCATGCCTATGTCCTGAATGGTATTCCCTAGGTTTTCTTCTAGGGTTTTTATGGTTTTTGGTTTTATGTTTAAATCTTTAGTCCATCTTGAGTTAATTTTTGTATAAGATGTAAGGAATGGGTCCAATTTCAGTTTTCTGCACATGGCTAGCCAGATTTCCCAGCACCATTTGTTAAATAGGGGATCCTTTCCCCATTGCTTCTTTTTGTCAGGTTTGTCCCAGATCAGATGGTTTTAGACGTGTGGTGTTATTTGTGAGGCCTCTGTTCTGTTCTATTGGTCTATATATCTGTTTTGGTACCAGTACCATGCTGTTTTGGTTACTGTAGCCTTGCAGTATAGTTTGAAGTCAGGTAGCATGATGCCTCTAGCTTTGTTCTTTTTGCTTAGGATTGTCTGAACTGTATGGACTCTTTTTTGTTTCCATATGAAATTTAAAGTAGTTTTTTTCTAGTTCTGTGAAGAAATTCAATGGTATCTTCACGGGAATAACATTGAATCTGTAAATTACTTTGGGCATTATGGCCATTTTCATGATACTGATTCTTCCTATCCATGAGCATGGAATGTTTTTCCATTTGTTTATGTCCTCTCTTATTTCCTTGAGCAGTGGTTTGTAGTTCACTTTGAAGAGGTCCTTCACGTCCCTTATTAGTTATATTCCTAGATATTTTATTTTCTTTGTAGCAATTGTGAATGGGAGTTCACTCATGATTTGACTCTCTCTTTGTCTATTATTGGTGTATAGGAATGCTTGTGATTTTTGCACACTGATTTTATATCCTGAGACTGCTGAAGTTGCTTATCAGCTTAAGCAGTTTTTGGGCTGAGATGATGGGGTTTTCTAAATGTACAATCATGTCATCCGCAAACAGAGGTAATTTGACTTCCTCTCTTACTATTTGAATATCCTTTATTTCTTTCTCTTGCCTGATTGCCCTGGCCATAATTTCCAACATTTTGTTGAATAGGAGTGGTGAGAGAAGGTATCCTTGTCTTGTGCTGGTTTTCAAAGGAATGCTTCTAACTTTTGCCCATTCAATATGATTTTGGCTATGGGTTTGTCATAAATAGTTATTATTTTGAGATATGTTTCATCAATACCTAGTTTATTGAGTGTTTTTAGCATGAAGTAGTGTTGAATTTTATCAGAGGCCTTTTCTGCACCTACTGAGATAATCACGTGGCTTAATAAAAGAATTTGCAACCCAGAATTTAATATCTGGCCAAACTAAGCTTCATAAGCAAAGAAGAAATAAGATATTTTCAGATGAGCAAATGCTGAGGGAATTCATCACCACCAGGCCTGCCTTACAAAAGATCTTGAAGGAAGCACTAAATATGGAAAGGAAAAAATGTTACTAGCCATTAGCAAAACACACTGAAGTACACAGACCAGTGACACTATGAAGCAGCCACATAAACAAGTCCACAAAATAACCAGATAACATCATGATGAAAGGATCAAATTCACACATAATAATACTAACCTTAAATGTAAATGGACTAAATGCCCCAATTAAAAGACAGAACGCAAGCTGGATAAAGAGTCAAGACCCGTCAGTATGCTGTCTTCAAGAGACCCATCTCACATGCAGAGACACACATAGGCTGAAAATAAAGGGATAGAGGAAAATTTACCAAGCAAATGGAAAACAGAAAAAAGCAGGGGTTGCAATCCCAGTTTCTGACAAAACAGAGGTTAAACCAACAAAGATTTAAAAAGACAAAGAAGTGCATTATATAATGGTAAAGGGCCCAATTCAATTTAAAAAAGCTAACTATCCTAAATATATATGCACCCAATACAGAAACACCACACTCATAAAGCAAATTCTGGGGGACCTACAAAGAGACTCAAACTCCCACACAATAATAGTGGGAGACTGTAACACCCCACCGACAGTACTTGAGAGGTCATTGAGACAGAAAATTAGCGAAGATAATCAGGACCCGAACTCAGCTCTGGATCAAGCAGACCTGATAGGTACCTACAGAACTTTCCACCCCAAAACAACAGAATATACATTCTTTAAACCAACAAAGATTAAAAAAGACAAAGAAGGGCATTATATAATGGTAAAGGGTTCATTTCAATAAAAAAAGCTAACTATCCTGAATATATATGCACCCAATACCGAAGCACCCAAATTCATAAAGCAAGTTCTTGGAGATCTACAAAGAGACTCAAATTCCCACACAGTAATAGTGGGAGACTGTAACACCCCACTGACAGTACTAGACAGATCATTGAGACAGAAAATTAGCAAAGATATTCAGGGCCTGAACTCAGCTCTGGATCAAGTGGACCTGATAGATGTCTACAGAACTCTCCACCCCAAAACAACAGAACATACATTCTTCTCATTGCTACATGGCACCTACTTACTCTAAAATTGATCATATAATCAGAGGTAAAATACTCCTCAGCAAATGCAAAAAAACTGAAATCATAACAAACAGTCTATCAGACCACAGCACAGTCAAATTAAGAAATTCACTCAAAATCACACAACTACATGGAAATTGAACAACATGCTCCTGAATGACTCTTGGGTAAATAATTAAGACAGAAATCAAGAAGTTATTTGCTAGCCAGGTGCAGTGGCTCATACCTGTAATCCCAGCATTTTGGGAGGCCGAGGTGGAAGGATCACTTGAGGCCAGGAGTTTAGACCAGCCTGGCCAACATGGTGAAACCTCATCTCTACTAAAGATATAAAAATTAGCAATCTATGGTTGTGCCCATCTGTAATCTCAACTACTTGAGGGGCTGAGGCACGAGAATCTCTTGAACCCAAGAGGCAGAGGTTACTGTGAGCTGAGATTGCATCACTGCATTCCAGCTTGGGCAAAAGACTGAGACTGTATTTCAAACAAACAAACAAATAGTTCTTCAAAACTAATGAGAACAAAATGACAACTTACCAGAATCTCTGGGATGCTAAAGCAGTGTTAAGAGGGAGATTTCTAGCACTAAATGCCCACATCAAAAAGCTAGAAAGATCTCAGGTTAAAAACCTAGCAGCTCAACTAAAAGAACTAGAGAACAAAGAAGAAGCAAACCCCAAAGCTAGCAGAAGACAAGAAATAACAAAATTCAGAGCTGAACTGAAGGAGATAGAGACATGAAAACCTCTTCAAAAAATCAGTGAATCCAGGAGCTATTTTTTGAAAAAATTAATAAAATAGACCACTAGCTAAACTAATAAAGAAGAAAAGAGAAAAGAATCAAATACACACAATCAGAAACGATAAAGGGCATATTACCACTGACCCCACAGAAATACAACCATTAGAAAATACTATAAACACCTCTATGCACATAAACTAGAAGTCTAGAAGAAATGGATAAATTCCTGGACACATGCACGCACACAAGACTGAACCAGGAAGAAATTGAATCCCTGAATAGACCAATAATGAGTTCTGAAATTGAGGCAGTAATAAATAGCCCACCAACCAAAACAAGCCCAGGACCATTTGGATTCACAGCTGAATTCTACCAGAGTACAAAGAAGAGATGGTACCATTTCTACTGAAACTATTCCAAAAAATTGAAAAGGAAGGACTTCTCCCTAACTCATTATATGAGGCCAGCATCATCCTGACACCAAAACCTGGCAGAGATGCAACAAAAAAAGAAAACTTCAGGCTAATGTCCTTGATGAATGTAGATGAAAAAATCCTCAATAAACTACTGGCAAACTGATTCCAGCCAGCAGCACATCAAAAAGCTTATCCACCACAATCAAATCAGCTTTATCCCCAAGATACAAGGCTGGTTCAACATATGCAAATCAATAAATGTGATTTATCACATAAACAGAACTAAAGACAAAATTTCACATGATTATCTCAATAGATACAGAAAAAGCCTTTGATAAAATCCAGCATCCCTTTATGTTAAAAACTGTCAATAAACTAGGTATTAAAGGAACATACCTTAAAATAGTAAGAGCCATTTATGACAAATCAATATCATGCTGAATGGGCAAAAGCTGGAAGCATTCTCATTGAAAACCGGCACAAGACAAGGATTCCCTGTGTCACCACTCCTATTCAACATGGTACTGGAAGTTCTGCACAGCACAGTCAGGCAAGAGAAAAAAATAAAGGGCATTCAGATAGGAAGAGAGGAAGTCAAATCATCTTTGTTTGCAGATGACATGATTCTATCTAGAAAACCCCATTGTCTCAGCTCAAAAGCTCCATAAACTGATAAGTAACTTCAGCCAAGTCTCAGGATACAAAATCAATCTGCAAAAACTGCTAGCATTTCTATACACCTAAAACAGGTAAGCAGATAGACAAATCATAGATGAACTTCCAATCACAATTGCTACAAAAAGAATAAAATATCTAGGAATATAGCTAACCAATGGAAGTGAAAGACCTCCTCAAGGAGATCTACAAACCACTGCTCAAATCAGAGAGGACACAAACAATTGGAGAAACATTCCATGCTCATGGATATGAAGAATCAGTATGATGAAAATGGCCATACTGCCCAAAGTAATTTATAGATTCAATGCTATTCTCATTAAACTACTATTTACATTCTTCACAGAATTAGAAAAAACTTTAAAAATTCATATGGAACCAAAAAAGGCACTGAATAACCAAGACAATCATAAGCAAAGGGAACAAAGCTGGGGGCATCATGCTGCCTGACTTCAAACTATATTACAAGGCTACAGTAACCAAAACAGCATGCATGGTACTGGTACAAGAACAGACACATAGATCAATGGAACAGAATAGAGAACTCAGGATTAAGACCTCACACCTACAACCATCTGATCTTGGACAAATCTAACAAAAAGCAGGAATGGGGAAAGGACTCCCTATTTAATAAATGGTGCTGGGACAACTGGCTAACCATATGTAGAAAATGGAAACTGGACCCCTTTTATACACCATCAACAAAAGTTAACTCAAGATGGATTAAGACTTAAATATAAAACCCAAAACTGTAAAATCCCTAGAAGAAAATCTAGGCAGTACCATTCAGGACATAACCTTGGGTAATGATTTCATGATGAAAACAATGAAAGCAATTGCAACTACAGCAAAAATTCACACATGGGATCTAATTAAGTCAAGAGAGCTTCTGCATAGCACAAGAAACTACCATCAGAGTGAACAGACAACGTACAGAATGGGAGAAAGTTTTTGCAATCTATCCATCTGACAAAGGTCTAATACCCAGAGTCTACAAGGAACTTAAAGTTACAAGAAAAATCAAACAACCCCATTAAAAAGTGAGCAAAGGACTCTTCTTAAAAGAAGACATACATACGGTGAACTAACATGAAAAAGGCTCAATGTCACTGATCATTAGAGAAATGCAAATCAAAACCACAATGAGATACCATCTCACTCCAGTCAGAATGACTATTGTCAAAAATCAAAAAACAACAGATGCTGGCGAGGTTGCAGAGAAAAAGGAACACTTTTACACTGTTGGTGGGAGTGTAAATTATCTCAAATATTGTAGAAGACAGTGTGGCAATTCCTCAAAGACCTAAAGGCAGAAATACCATTTGACACAGCAATCCCATTACTGAGTATATACCCAAAGGAATATATAAAGATACATGCATGCATATATTCATTGCAGCACTATTCACAGTAGCAAAGACATGGAATCAATCTAAATCCATATCAGTGATAGACTAGATAAAGAATATGTGGTAGATATATACCATGGAATACTATGCGGCCATAAAAAGGAATGAGACCATGTCCTTTGCAGGGACATGGATGGAGTTGAAAGCTGTTATCCTCAGCAAACTAACACAGGAACAGAAAACCAAACATTACATGTTCTTACTTATAAGTGGGAGCTGAAAGGCTGAATGCTGAGAACACATGGACATATGTGAGTGAAACAACACACACTAGGGCCTTTCAGAGGGTGGTGAGAGGAGAGGGAGAGCATCAGGATGAATAGCTAATGATGCTGGGCTTAATACCTAGGTGATGGGATGATCTGTGCAGCAAACCACAATGGCACATGTTTACCTTTGTAGCAAACCTGCTCATGTAGCAAACCATGAACTTAAAAGTTGAAGGAAAAAAAAACAACCCTAGAAGAAAGCACAGTAAATGCCATTCCGGGCATAGGCCCTTGCAAAAATATCATAACTAAGATGCTAAAAGCAAAAATTGACAAATGGAACCTAATTAAATTAAAATGCTTCTGCATGGCAAAGAAAAAACAAAAAACAAAACTATTAACAGAGCAAACAACCTATAGAATTGGAGAAAAGATTTGCAAACTTTGCATGTGACAAAGGTCTAATATCCAGAATCTAGAGGGAACATAAACAAATCAACAAGAAAATGACAAATAATCCCCTTTTAAAAAATGAGGAAAGGACATGAATAGACACTTCTCAAAAGAAAACATGTATGCAGCCAACAGGCATATGAAAAAATGTTCAGTATCATTAATCATTAGAGAAAACCGAATCAAAACCACAATGAGATGCTGTCTGACACCAGTTAGAATGACTAGTATTAAAAAGTCAAAAAGTAGCAGATGCTGGCAAGGTTGCAAAGAAAAGGGAAAGCTTATACACTGCTGGTGGGAATGTAAGTTGGTTCAGCCACTGTGGAAAGCAGTTTGGAGAGGTCTCAAATAACTTAAAACCATTTGACCCAGCAATCCCATTACTGGGTGTATTCCCAAATCATACTACTGTAAAGATGCATACATATGTTCACCACAGAAGTATTCACAATAGCAAAGACATGGAATCAACCTGAATGCCCATCAACAATAGACTGGATAAAGAAAAGGTGGTACATATATACTATGGAATACTATGCAGCCATAAAAAAGAACGAGATATGTCTTTTGCAGCAACGTGAATGGAGCTGGAGACCATTACCCTAAGTGGATTAACACAGGAACAGAAAACCACATACCACAATGTTATTACTCATAAGTGGGAGCTAAACATTGAATACACATGGACACAAAAAGGAAACAATGGACATTGGGGCCTACCTGAGGATGGAGGGTGGGAAGAGGGTAGAATAAAATAACTACCTATCAGGTACTATACTTATTACCTGGGTGATGAAATAATCTGTACACCAAAATCCTGCAACATGCAATTTACCCACATAACAAAACACATGTACTTTCTGAACCTAAAATAAAAGTTGGGAAAAAAACGTAATACCTACTTCATAGGTAATGGAAAATTTAAATGAATTAATATATGAAAAGTGTTTTGAACAGCTGCTGCCACATAGTCAATGAATGTTAATTGCTATTATTAGTTTAGTTATGCTATTGTAGGAACTAAGTCTTATTTATATTTGTAATTGTCTAGAAATAATACATTGTCTGGCATAGTAGGCAATGAATATATTTTTGCTCAGTAAACATGAACAAATGACAGAGAAGTGAATAGAGGAGGAAATCCTGTCTTAAGTGATGGATTTCATGGTAGACTTCACCATTTATCCTTGCTCTCTTCCTTTTCCACAAGAGTGGACCAAAGCTAAAACAGTTGAATTGATTCTGGACGTATCCCTTTCAGTACTGGCTGATATAGTTGATTTTCTCTGCTGTTTTCTTGTTTTCCATGTCATTGACTTTTATGCTCTTATTTTTAATATTTTTTCTTCTGCTTCATTTAGGCTTAAATTGTTTTTCTTTCTCAGTTTCCTAAGGTAGGAGATGAGGTTATTGATTTTAAATTTTTCTTCTTTTCAAATATATGCACTTAATACTGTAAGTTTCCCTCTAAGCCCTACTTTTGTTGCATCCCATCAATCTTGGTAAGTTGTATTTTCATTTTTATTTAGTTCAAAATATTTTAAAATTTTTATTGAGACTTCTTTAACTCGTGTTATTTAGTAATGTGTTGTTTATTTCTCAATATTTGGGAAACTTTCAGCTACTTTTCTGTTAATGATTTCTAGTTTAATTTCATTGTGGTCTGAGAACATTCATTGTATGATTTCTATTCTTTTAAATTTGTTAAGGTGTGTTTTGTGGCCCAGATTGTAGTATATCTTGGTGAATGGGCAATATGAGCTTGAGAAAAATGTTTGTATTCTGCTATTGTTGGATGAAGTATTCTATAAATGTCAATTAGATCAAGTCGAGTGATAATGCTGTTCAGTTCAACTATGTACCTACGGATTTTCTGCGTGCTGGATCTATCACTTACCAAAAGAGAGGTGTAGAAATATTGAACAATAGGCTGGGTGTGGTGGCTCATACCTGTAATCCCAGCACTTTAGGAGGCCAAGGTGGGCAGACGGCTTGAGCCCAGGACTTCAAGACCAGCCTGGGCAACATGGCAAAACCCTATCTCTACCAAAAATATATATATACAAAAACTAGCCAGGCATGGTGGTACACACCTGTAGTCCTAGTCCTCAGAAGGCTGAGGTGGGAGGATTGCTCAAGGCTGGAAGGCAGAGGTTGCAATTGAGCTGAGATCCCACCACTGCATTCCAGCCTGAGCAGCAGAGTGAGACCCTTACTCAAAAAAAAGAAAAAAGAAATATTGAGCAATAATAATAGATGTTCTGTTTCTCCTTGCAGTTCTTTCAATTTTTGCTTCACATATTTTAATATGTTCCATTGTTAGGTGCATACATGTTTAGAATTGTATGTCTTCTTAGAAAATTGACTCATATATTATTGTGTAATACCCTTCACTATCCCTGATAATTTTCCTTGCTTTGAATCTGCTTTTTCTGAAATGTATCTAAATACTCTAGCTTTCTTTTGATTAGTATTAGCATGGTACCTTTTTTTCATCTCTTTACTTTTAACATAGCAGAGTCTTTGTATTTAACATGGGTTTGTGGGCCAGGTGCTGTGACTCATGCCTGTGATCCCAGCATTTTAGGAGGCCACAGTGGCCAGATTGCTTGAGCTCAGAAGTTCGAGACTAACCTGGGCAACACAGCAAAAACCCATCTATGCAAAAAAAGTACAAAAATTAGCTGGGCATGGTAGTACATACCTGTGGTCTCAGCTACTCAAGAGCAGTGGTGAGAGGATCACTTGAGCCCAGGTAGTCAAGGCTGCAGTGAGACATGATTGTACCACTACATGCCAGCCTGGGCAACAGAGTGACACTGTGTCTCAAAAATAAATAAATAAATAAATAAATAAATAAAAAGTGAGTTTGTGTAGACAGCATATAGTTGGGTCTTGTTCTTTTGTCTATTCTGACAATCTCTATATTTTAATTGCATTATTTAGACCCTTCATATTTAAAGTTATTATTAATATAGTTAGATTAATATCTGTCATATTAGTAACTGTGTTTATTCATTGCATTTGTTCTTTCTTTTTTCCCTCTCTTTCTGCTTTTTTTATTTTAAATTAACACTTTATATCATTTCATTTTGTTTCCTTTTTTAATGTATCAATTATACTTCTTTAAAAAAAAAAAATTAGAGGTTATCCTAGAGCTTGCCATAAACACTTTAAACAAATCCAAGTTTACCTTCAAACAGTACTATACAGATTCACATGTATAGTGCGGGTAACTTATAACAGAGTATACTCAATTCCTCCCTCCCATTTCTTACAGCATTACTGTCATTCATTTTATTTATATATATGGCCTAATCACCCAGTACATTGGTAATACTGTTAATTTAAACAGTTATCTTTTAGATCAATTAAAAATAAGAAAATTGAAAGATTTGATTTTATCTTCATTTATTCCTTCTCTGAGGATTCTTTCTTTATGTCGATCCAGGTTTCTTTTACCTATGTTATTTCCTTCTCCCTGAATAACTATTTTTAATATTTTTTGTAGGGCAGTTCTATTGGCAATGAAACCACCCAGGTTTTGTTTGTCTGAGAAAGTCTTTATTTATCCTTCACCTTTGAAGGAGAATTTCTGGATTTGGAATTATAGGTTGGTGGTCTTTTTCTTATAACGCTTTAAATATTTCACGTCACTCTCTTCTTGCTTGAATGATTTCTGATGAGAAGTCCACTGTGGTTCTTATCCTTATTCCTCTATGGATACAGCTTTTTGCCCTCTGGCATCTTTTAAGATTTTCTGTTTGTCTTTCATTTTCTACAATTTGTATATGATTTGCCTAAGCATAGATTTTTTGGTATTTATCCTGCTTCCTGGCTCTATGATTTGTCTGTCATTAGTTTTGAAATACTCTCAACCATTTCACTTCAAATATTCTACTCCATTCTTTCTTTGCTTTCTGGTATCCCAATTATACATATGTTATACCTTTAGAAAATTTCCCACTGTTCTTGGGATGTTTTATTCTTTTTACTTTTTTCTCTGCATTTCAGTTTGGGAATTTTTTATTTATTGTAATTATGTTATCCCACTCAGCAAAGATATGTTTTGGTTTCATTTTGCTTGTGAATCAAAGTTCATAACCTTCCAAGCCTCCATAGTCTGGTCCCACTGTGACTATATAAATATTTTGCCCCAAGAATAGCCTACCTATCCAGTTGGCTCTAAGTATCCCAGAAATGGGCAGAAGATATGACCAAGTGATTCACAAAGCAGTAAGTACAAATGGTTACTAAACCTATGAATAAATATCCAATCCAAATAGTAGTGAAAGAAATACAAAGTTACAGTTTGTCATTTGCTATTTATTTACTCATCAAAAAGAGGGAAAATTAAAGACAAATTTAAGTGTTAGAGAGGTAGAATCGGTTGCAAATTCACATAATCTTTAGCTATTTATTAATATACTGAAAAGTGTTCACACTCTTTGGCCTAGTATTTATCTTTATCAAATTTACTCTCAGAAAATAACCTGAACTACACATATAAAGACATTCATCATGCTTTATTTACAAAACCAGAAAAAATTGGAAATATGAATTTCTAACAATATGGGTTTTAAGTAAGCCTTTAAGAGTATTTAACATCCTTAAAAATTATGTTTCTTAGAAATATTTTATGAAGTCTGGGCACAGTGGCTCACACCTGTAATTCCAGCACTTTCGGAGGCCAAGATGGGCAGATCACTTGAGGTCAGGAGTTTGAAACCAGCCTGGGCAACATGGTGAAACCCTGTCTCTATAAAGAAAAAAATAAATAAAGAAAAAACAAAACAGAAATATTTGTGATTCACAAAGAATGAAAAATGGGTATGCATGTAATGCTGTTCATGTCATGTATGCATAATGAGCCATCAAATATTTACAAATGTTATCTCTGAGTTATTAAGAATGATTTTTATTTTCTTTATATTTTGCTAAGTTAAAAAAACATTCCTACAGAATTGTAAGATGCATCACTTTATAGAAGAAAAGTTCTTCTGAAAATCCTACCTGACTCCCAGAATCCAGCTCAAATACCTCCTCTTCCCGAATTTCTCTCTGACTACTCTTACTTTTTTTTTTGTAGATACTTCTTAGAAGTCTGATTACTTTTGCTTACATTGATCTTTCCATTTTCTCTGTTCATCTTTCTCTACCCAGCTTTTGAGTCTAGATGCTCTTTTCATTCTCTTCTTTCTCTCTAGGCAATCTCACTCAATGCCCATAACTTCAAGAACTACTCATCTGAGTTCTAAACGCATACATACAGCTCCACAGCTCTACTGAGATTTCCTAAAGGCATTTCAAACTCAGTTTGTCAAAAATAAAACTGCCGATCTTCCTTGGCAAACTGATTTTTCTCCATTATTCTGTCTCTCAAGGAGAGAGAGCACAATCTCTTCAGTCTTTCCCACAATCATGGGTCATCTTTGACACTTCACTCATTATCAGTCCATCTAGTCCATTAATGGGTCTGATTGGTTTTACTTTCTAAAGAGCTCATAAATCCATCTACTTTTCTCTAACTGCAGTATCACCACCTTAGCCCAACTTACCAGAATCTCTCATAAATGAGTTAATACCTATAAAGTGCTTAGGATATTGCTTGGCACAAAGAAAGTATCCAATAAATGTTAGTTGTTATTCTTCCTATTCTTATCAGTACCACTTATCTGTGCCACTTACCTATAGCCTATAATACTGCCTTTCCCACATCAACTTTTAGCCACTTCCAGCTGTTCTTTACACTGAAGCCTATGTAATCTTTTAAAAACACAATCTGATTATCCTATCTTGCCTGCTTCTTCAGGCACATAACCTTTCTCATTGCAGGCCAGACCCTCTGCCTGCTGTCAGGCCCTCAAATGCAACATGCTCCCTCCTGCCTAGAGCCTTCTTCCTTCTGCCTTCATCACCCACCCATACCCTGAGTTCCTTCCCAGAAAATTCTTATTATCCCAGCTCAAAACCATTTCCTCATGCAAACTTTTCCTGGCCTCCTCTTGTATTTTATCACAAACTATAATCTGACCTACTGAGTTCATATCTATTTTACTCAGTACCTGGTATTCAATAAATATGTTGAATATTTATTGAATGAATGAAGTTGTCTGAAAAGTTTATAATAAATTTCTTTTGTCTACTTATTTACTTTTTTCTTCCTATCTCAGTCTGTCATTAATTTAGCCTTCATTGAACTACTCCTTCATCTTCTCATATATTCATGGTTTTGCCAACCAAAGAAACCTCTAGTTATACTAGAGGTTGCCCAGCCATGTACCATGAATCATTTAGATGTGGGCTAAGATACTGAAATCATCATCCTGCATGTAGGAGGAGAGATGGGTGGGGAAGGGGAGACTGGGGAGAACCATAGGCTACTTGCCTTCTGCAGTGAGCAACTTCCTTCCCAGTATACAAATCTATGATAGCATTTTCTATGTGTTATGACTTGAAAAAGGTTGAGAAGCATTAGTCTAGAAATAATAGATATTAAGCCTCAGTGTCAACCCCCTGATCATGAAGTAGCAGTCACATTTACATTTTGACTGAAGAGAAGACATTTAAGTGGAAGTGCCACTGGTGTCAAATAATTTTCTTACCCCACTATAGAAGATCAGATTTACTCTAATTTTCTTTTTCATTTAGGTCTAATATTTTAAGTCTGTTGTTTCCCTCGAATTGTGTGTATGAATTTTTAACATATAAATGGGTAAGTCTGCAGAATATCAAAGAAAAGATGCTATGTTTAGTCATCCAGGGGGTTAATATTGAAATACCAGTATTGAAAAAGCTAATTATTGCATAGAGGAGAGTATCAGTGCAAAATAGTACAAGCAAACCCATAGGACCATGGTCTGAAAACTATTTTAGTATCGATTAACTGTTCTTCCTATAGCCTTAGTACTATTAATATATCACTGCTGATTATGCAAATATTGGATTCTGAATATTTAATCTATTTGCAAGGATGGTTCATGGTATGTTTCCATGGATTGAAAGGAACTGAACCTTCAGGCAGATAATCAAGAAGTACCATCTGAGTACCTGCCGTATGCTCAGCATTGTTCTGGGATTTGCCTACCCAGAAATAGAACAGGACATGAGCTTTACACTCAAGGAATCTGCAAGATAATATTGACATAGTTGAGACAGTAGTTATTCCAAACTATGTGTGGGATGAAAATGACAGCACCAATTACAAAACTAAATACTAAACTGTAAGACACTTGAGAGGTGGGTCTCCTTGATTCACCTTTATATCTGCTCAGTGCTTGGGCAGTACTATGTAACAAATATTCAGTGAGCCCTGGGCCAGTGACTCATGCCTCTAATTCCAACACTTTGGGAGGCTGAGGCAGTTGGATTGCTTGAGGCCAGGAATTACAGACCAGCCTGAGCAACATGGCAAAACCCCTTCTCTACTAAAAATACAAAAATTAACCAGGATGCTGGTGTGTTTCTGTGGTCCCAGCTACTTGGAAGGCTGAGATGGGAGGATTGCTTGAGCCCGGGAGGCAGAGGTTGCAGTGAGCCAAGATTGAGCCACTACACTCCAGCCCCAGTGACAGAGCAAAACCCTGTTCCCCTACACACAGAAAAAAACTCAGTGAACATTTGTTGAATGCATAAATGAATGCAAGTGCTAAATTATGTGATTCTATCTCTAGTGTAAGAATCAAATAAGCTGGAAATCACTGAGGTCTGGGTTACCAGAGAAATGTTTAAAGGAGTTTAAGATCGAATATAGAGAGATTGGGGTAAGGGTAGTATAAACCACATTTATATATTCATTCATTATTCAAAAAATATTTATTGGCTGGGCATGGTGGCTCACACTTGTAGTCCCAGCTACTTGGGAGGCTGAGGTGGGAGACTCGTTTGAACCTAGGAGGCAGAGGTCGCAGTGAGCCCGTGATGGCCCCACTGCACTCCAGCCTGGGTGACAGAGCGAGACTCCATCTCAAAGTAGGGGGCTTTGGAAGGCCAAAGGCAGGAGGATCACTTGAGTCTAGGAGTTCCAGACCAACCTGGGCAACATAGTGAGACCCCACCTATACATACAAATTTTAAAAATTAGCCAGGTGTGGTAGCGCAAGAGGCTGACAGGGGAAGATTGCTTGAGTGCAGGAGCTCAAGGCTTCAGTGAACTGTGACTGCACCACTGCACTCCATTCTGGGTGACAGAGCAAGACCATGTCTCCAAAAAAAAAAAAAAGACTTAAATTTCACTCATTTTATGTGACAAAATTATGGAATGCCTTAAAAGTCAGAGTAATTTAGAAGAGAAAATATCCACTAAAAGTTCTGGATTTGGGTTCTGTTTTTGTTCTCTAGTGAGGAAAGAAAACCAAAGGATTTGTTTTAAAAAGCTTGGTTTGGGCCGGGTGCGGTGGCTCAAGCCTGTAATCCCAGCACTTTGGGAGGCCAAGACGGGCAGATCACAAGATCAGGAGACCGAGACCATCCTGGGTAACACGGTGAAACCCTGTCTCTACTAAAAAAAAATACAAAAAACTAGCCGGGCAAGGTGGCAGGCGCCTGTAGTCCCAGCTACTCTGGAGGCTGAGGCAGGAGAATGGCATGAACCCGGGAGGCGGAGCTTGCAGTGAGCTGAGATCTGGCCACTGCACTCCAGCCTGGCCGACAGAGTGAGACTCCATCTCAAAAAAAAAAAGCTTGGTTTGAAAGTGGTTCATGTGATTATCCTAAATACATTGTTATCTCTTCTGTTTTGAAAAAAGTCTAGTGATAAATTTTTCACAAATTTCATGAGACTCTGTGAGAATATTAAATTGCCTTTTTAATAATGGTTACTTCTTGTGTATATCACCTATTTTTTCTTGTGGCAATATCATTCCATTTCTTGAGTTTAAAGTTGTGGAAATAAAGAACTTTTCCTGTCCAATAACTTTTCAAATATTATAGAAAATAAGTAGCCTTTTACCCACCTGGTGAAATAACACCAACTCCCTTGAACCTTCTCACATTGTTTGTTCCCTAAATTGTAAAGATCATTCCTTAACTATTAAACTTTAATGATACATAACTAGATTCACCTATGTGGGCCTGACTTGTCCCTTTGTTTTTACACTTGAGAAAGAGTGGTCATAATAATACTGTTCCTGTAAAGATTAAAGGACTAGAAGCTCCCAAAATAACCACATTTCAAGAGCAGTTTTGCATGTATAGAAAAGTCAACTTTGTCCAATGCAGGTTAAAGAATGTTTAATTTGGTGTGTACTAAAACATCTCACATTCTCTTTGTTCTTCACCGTATCACCATCATTATTATATGTGTTACTTTCTTAACTCTTGTCATCCCCAATAATTAGAAAAGGAGTTACAGCAATAATTATCCAGAGAGATGTCCCTTCTTTCCAAGAATACCTATACATCTAGCTGAGGTCAGAAAGGGTCAATTGATTTGCATAAATCTGCACATGCAGGGATGAAGAGAGAAGACACATTAGCTGAGCACTCTAAGACAACTCCTATCCATGGGATAGTATTTCCTGAAGGAACTTTTATGGGCCCATATTGCCTACTCCACCTCCCTAACCAAGGACCTCATTCTCAGTTAAAGAGCTCAGTGGTCAGCTGAAATTATCAAGGGTGGAGAACGGGCTGGGCAAGAGTTCAGGTGTTTTTGTATTTTAAAGGTTATTCCTGTAAGATTACTAACTCACCTCGTCTAAATTGATGCACATTAAAATTGTTTTAACTCACAAAGCAAAAGTAGAGAATATTAAGAGATCCAAAATAATCCATGCTTTTTGCTCCTTTCTTTTCTTGTTTTACAGTCTGAAAGAACTCACTTCAAATATGGAAGGGAGTCCAATTTTCAAAAAGCAATTCCTCCATTTTTTTTCTTTCTGAGCAGCACTCATACAGTAGCAGTGGTAAAATAAACAACGATGTGTTGAATTTTGTTTCTCTTTATCTATATGACATTTGTGTCATCACCGTAGCTCTAATCCATATTCAGGTCTTCATGTTTGGTGTGCAGTAATATGTAAATTATCTCGCCAGCTGCATGGAGCAGTGTTTGTTTATTCTATTTCTTTTGGCACTGCACAGAACTGAATTTCTGCCAAAATGGGGCTGCTTCAGGGAGCACTAATGCTCTAGGAGGAAGTTTTGAAAGGAAACGCACATCATAAGTCTTCACTCTGTGAAGCAGCAAAATCAAAACAAACTTTTTGTTTACTAAAATATCAGTATTATGAATGTAAAATAATGTGTTTGTTAAAATATAATGAGCATGCTGCCCATCTCTAACATGCTCAGTGTACGTGGGCTTTGGAAATGAGGACATAAAGCTGAGAAAGCTGGCGCATTTTTATTCTTAGAAACAAAGTAGGTGAAATAAAACAGAGACAACAGCTAGAAGTTTAAAGGGAAAGAAATATTTTAACATGCATATTAATCCCTGGAAACACATGGCATTTACATGCATTTAAATGTGGACAGCTGTGGCGTTTAAGTGTTAAAAAATTTCATTAATGATGCATAGAGCTATCTACTTCTGTTGGCAGGCCTTTCAGTCTTCAATCTGACACTTCCTTTTTTATCCAGCAAGCTAATTTCCCCTCTTTTGTGAGGAGTAACTGTTTTCACACTACTGCTTACCCAGCAAGCCTCCTTATTGTTTCATGGTTAATTATCTTCTCCAGCTTCACCTTCCCCAGCAAAGGGAGCAGGGCTGTTCCTCCCCAGCACTAATGAAAGCTGGGTTTTATGGGTACACTGTATAAATAAATGCAAGGTCTGATCAGGCAACATAATAAGTGAGTTCCTAAAGTTTATGGAGTCACACACAGCTCATCCAGTGGCTTTACTAAATAACGAAGGAAAATGATTAATTTGGTGGGGTTGGGAGCAGGGGGCTTCAATTTTAGAGAAAAAAATAAAGTCTTTGTCAGCTTAGGATGGAAACTATCTGCAGGTAAGCATAAGGGATCTCCGTTTATCCAAGTATTCCTTATGCTCAGTAATCGCAGCCATGACATTTGCCAGGAGAATGTCTTGCAGAATAGGCCTTTGAGAAATATTGTTGATTTGGTAAAAGGTGAAGGTCACCTGGTATTTTATTTCCCTGATTGCTTGCTATTTGTTAAGAGAAAAAAGCAACCAAGCTTTATGTAGTGCAAAGTATCCTACACTCTGCGCTGAATGCAAGCAAAGCAGAGATATTCACAAATGCTACCATTGTCCAGTGCCTGGAGAAATAAATTCAGCAGGTATGGCCCAGGTAATTAACTCCACTAGCCGGTCAATGTCTTACATCTCTGTGCTATAAACTCAGTCATAGTCGCTTAGTTGCTAACTCAAGGCCCCATATCCTAGAGTTTGGGACTTGCAGTTATTTTGGTTATTTTTTGCAAAGAATTTTAGGGGATTAAACTGATCCCAACCCCCTAATGCTCCTTTTTTTTTTAGTTTACAAAATGAATTCACATTTCGAAATCCTTTCTCTGTAGATTGAAACGTACATTTCTTTGATTTGGGAATCTTTGATTTGGGCTACAGTTTGAATTAAGGTCCTGACATTTAAAACTCTCAAGAGCCTGTGTAAGAGCCCAGGACAAGAACTTCTGTTTCAGTCAAGATTTAGTTCTTAAATTTAATTGGATCTCAGGATCCTAAGTGTGTTTCCCTTGAGATCGCAAAAAGAAAATCCCCCGAGGGAGTCTATGTTTTTAACGTGTCTAGGGACTGTAGCATAGGAATCAGAGTATAAAATCTCTTGGAAACTTACTTCAAAAATGTGTATTGCCTTCTAGGAAAATTCATCCTGAAATTTCAAGCAACCTTTCTAGCATCAGTATAACTTGTGAACTTCCCAGCCATTTTTATGGAGGGGACTCAACAGAGGTTTTCTAGCAATTCTGAGACTTTTTAATCTCCGCTAAGTCTAAAAGCAGTTATCTTTATGAGAAGCTATTAAAGCAAAGATACGTTAAATGAAATAAAATCAGATGTAGAACAAGGGTTAAACCATCTTAAGAAAATGATTCATAGCTGACCCGCCTATTAATTAGCTTAAACCCTGGGCCAATCAGATGATAAGCATGAGGAAAGCAAGACAAGTTTCCTTGACTGGCTTAGTTAAGAGGAAAAAGAGACTAAGATAATGTGTGCCATTTTTGGTCATTGTTAATTTGCTAATCCAAACTGATCAACATTTTATTATTTTTTTCCTCTGAATAAGTTGTAATCATAGCCTCATTATTAAAAAAACAACAAAAATCATATTATATTTATCTGAGAGGAGCAAACAAGAACAGTAATGATATAATGTTGGCTCCCAATGTGTCCTTATTGAGAATGAAGACACAAAAGGCTCTCAATAAAAAAAAAATATGTTCCCATGGTTAGGTTACAACTGTAACTGTGGGTCAGAAGGATGGGGACTTGTGTGATTGGCATCTGAAGTGAAGGCAGTCTTGTAGGACTGAGCCCTCTCACATATGGGATCTGATACTAACTCCAGATAGATAGTGTCAACGTTGGATTAAATAGTAAGACACCCAGCTCATGTCTAGAGAGTGGACAGTTGCTTTTTTATTTGAAAAGCCTTATATCAGAACTGTAAAGGGCACATTTCCTAAACATGAGTGAACTCTATTATCTGATATAAGGCTTTTCAGGTAAACCCCCATTTTGGCAAAGCTCTCCTTGTACATTCGACTACCTCAGGATCATGCCAAGAATCTTGTGTTCTTGAAACTGAGTTTGAAAGTTGGAACCTTAAGTCTATCTCACAGGAAAATTCGTATGTTAGAAAACTTCAGGCCGGGCGCGGTGGCTCAAGCCTGTAATCCCAGCACTTTGGGAGGCCGAGACGGGCGGATCACGAGGTCAGGAGATCGAGACCATCCTGGCTAACACTGTGAAACCCCGTCTCTACTAAAAAATACAAAAAACTACTCGGGCGAGGTGGTGGGCGCCTGTGGTCCCAGCTGCTCGGGAGGCTGAGGCAGGAGAATGGTGTGAACCCGGGAGGCGGAGCTTGCAGTGAGCTGAGATCCGGCCACTGCACTCCAGCCCCGGCGACAGAGTGAGACTCCGTCTCAAAAAAAAAAAAAGAAAAAAGAAAAAAAAAAGAAAACTTCACTTGTTTACATGATGATTCACCTCTTTTCTACCAATACGCATTGTAGGTTTTAAAAAATGTAAGTTTTTATTAATGTAAAATCATTATCATAAAGGAGGGAGAAGGGTATACTTTTCCCTAAGGCAAGGCAAGGCGAGGCAAAAATTACATCCAGGAGTACAAAACTCACATGATATGTCAATTCCTGAGCAATGTCAGGAAAAAAAGTGGGGCCAGATGTTATCATTGGGGGAAAAGAATGTAGGCAACTTTGCATGTGGTTCTGTCATTGCCCTTCAAACAGATTTACCACATGGTAGAGTGAAGAAAATGCCACCATTTCATTGCAGTTGGGATTTTTACAAATTCATTGATGTTATTTTTCCCTTGAACTTTCTTTTATTTGTTTCAGTTCTATGTAATACTAAAGAGGTAAGAAAGAAATTATTTTTATTTGAAAAACTCTTCCTAAATTTTTAAAAAATTCATCTTTAAACAGTCCTAAATTTAGGTACTTTCTTGAAACTCTGTGGGGAAATTCCAGGGAAACAAGGAATATAGAGACTGAGAAGAAAAAAAATAAACCAGTTTTCCTATTCAGGCTCTTCTGAGTGTAATAAAAATGACAGTGTGTTGACATATAAAGCAACAGTCAAGGTAATTTATTTGCCAGTGAAAAGTAGATTATTTTTCAAGTTACTTCTAGTGAAACATTCAGAGTTGGGTGGGAAAGTAACTTTTTTCTACAGTAGATGCCTAACAACTATGAATAATGATTTGCACAAGAATTAACTTGTTTAAGAAAAACATAGCTTGATGCAAGGGATTTATCTGTTGCCACCTACCTATAATACTATCAACACTGAAGTTACTGCACCTGAGAATTCTTTAGAAATTATGACAGTATCTAGTTCTTTGATTTATTGGCACAAATATATTGCTTCTCTATAAAAAGTTTCTCTGCCCACACTTAAAAGTTTCTCTACACACACTCTGGCAGCAAATTTGTGGGGTTTTTTTACACCAAGCCACTGTCTGCTCTCTAGACATGAGCTGGGTATCCTACTATTTAATCCAACTTTGACACTATCTATCTGGAGTTAAGCATCAGATCCCATACGTGAAAGTGCTCAGTCCCACAACACTGCCTTCACTTCAGATGCCAATCGCGCAAGTTCCTATCCTTCTGGCCCACAGGCTGTAAATCCCCACTTTCACTCATGTCCGTGTGAAGAGACCACCAGACAGGCTTTGTGTGAGCAACAAGGCTGTTTATTTCACCTGGGTGCAGGCGTGCTGAGTCCAAAAAGAGAGTCAGCTAAGGGAGATGGGGTGGGGCCGTTTTATAGGATTTGGGTAGGTAAAGGAAAATTACAGTCCAAGGGGGTGTTCTCTGGCAGGCAGGGGCTGGGTGGAGGGGAGGGGTCACAAAGTGTTCAGCAGGGGAGCTTTTGAGCCAGGATGAGCCAGGAGAAGGAGTTTCACAAGGTAATGTCATCAGTTAAGGCAGGAACAGGCCATTTTCACTTCTTTTGTGATGGAATGTCATCAGTTAAGGCAGGAAGCAGCCATCTGGATGTGTTAGTGCAGGTCACAGTGGATATGATGGCTTAGCTTGGGCTCAGAGGCCTGACATTCCTGTCTTCTTATATTAATGAGAAAAGTAAAATGAAATAGTGGTAAAGTGTTGGGGTGGTGAAAATTTTTTGGGGGTGATATGGAGAGAGAATGGGCGGTGTTTCTCAGGACTGCTTTAAGTGGGATTAGGGGCGGCATGGGAACCTGGAATGGGAGAGATTAAGCTGAAGGAAGATTTTGTGGTAAGGGGTGATATTGTAGGGTTGTTAGAAGAAACATTTGTCGTATAAAATTATTGGTGATGGCCTCGATACGGTTTTGTATGAATTGAAAAACCAAACGGAATAAGAGAAGGAGAAAAACAGGTATTAAAGGACTAAGAATTGGGAGGATCTAGGACATCCAATTAGAGAGTGCCTAAGGAGATTCAGCATAGCCCTGCCAGCAAAGATTATTTATTTACTTTAAGAGTTAAGAGTGGCAGTTTGGGGATAGCACCAGGAGATATCAGCTGTGATGACTTGGAAAAACAGTGTAAACGGCAGTGTAAACAAGAGCAGGGCATTTATGAGTAGTTGAGAACGGTGAATAGGAGTATGACTAGATAGAAGATAGTAGGGATGACAAGTTTTTGGGGCACCGTCCAAGTTGGGCTGGTGTCTGGAATGAGACTGGGGCTTAATAAAAAGGAGTGTCCATATGGGAGCTCAAATGGTCTGTACCCTGTAGCATTCTGAGGACAGGCCCAAATTCTGAGAAGGCAAAGTGGTAAAAGTATTGTCCAGTCCTTTTTAAGTTGGTGGCTGAGCTTGGTGACGTGTGTTTTTAAAAGACCATTAGTTCACTGAATACCAAGAGCCTGAGAAACTGCTTGGGTGATTTGACTAATAAAGGCCGGTCCGTTATTGGACTGTATAGAGGTGGGAAGGGCAAACCGAGGAATTATGTCTGACAGAAGGGAAGAAATGACCACGGTGGCCTTCTCAGAACCTGTGGGAAAGGCCTCTACACATCCAGTGAAAGTGTCTACCCAGACCAAGAGATATTTTAGTTTCCTGACTTGGGGCATGTGAGTAAAGTCAATTGGCCAGTCCTGGGCGGGGGCAAATCCCCGAGCTTGAGTGTAGGGAAGGGTGGGGGGCCTGAACAGTCCCCGAGGAGTAGTAGAATAGCAGATGGAACACTGAGAAGTGATTTCCTTGAGGATAGATTTCGATGATGGAAAGGAAATGAGAGGTTCTAAGAGGTGGGCTAGCGGCTTGTAACCTACATGGAAGAGATTATGAAATGACAACAGAATAGAATGGGCCTGTGAGGCTGAAAGGAGATATTTTCCTTGGTCCAAGAACCATTTGCCTTGTATGGGAAGAGATTGATAGATGGAAGTTTCCGTGGAGGAGTACGTGGGAGTGGTCAGATGAGAAAGAGAATAACTGCTGTGAGGGATAGAAGTTGGAACACTAGCTGCTTTTTAGCTACCTTATCAGCATAAGCGTTGTCCTCAGTGATGGGATCTGATGCCTTTTGATGGCCCTTGCAGTGAATGACTCCAGCTTCCTTTGGAAGTAGAGCTGCTTTGAGAAGCATTTTTATTAAAGAGGCATTAATGATGGAGGATCCTTGCGTAGTGAGGATCCTCTTTCAGCCCATATAACAGCACGGTGGTACAGGATATGGAAGGCATATTTAGAGTCAGTATAAATAGTGACGTGTAGTATCTTTGCAAGAGTGATGGCCCAAGTTAAGGCAATGAGTTCAGCTTGCTGAGAGGTAGTGGAGGGGGCAGAGCAGTAGCCTCAATGATAGATGTGGAAGATAACTATAGTATAGCCTACCTTTGCTGGTGAGTGGTGATTAGGCCTGGTGGAACTGCCATCAATAAACCAAGTGTGATCAGGGTGAGGAACAGGAAAGAAGGAAATATGGGGAATTGGAGTGAATGTCAGGTGGATCAGAGAGATACAGTCATGGGAGTCAGGTGTGGTATCAGGAATAATGTGGGAGGCCAGATTGAAGTCTGGGCCAGGAACAATGGTAATTGTGGGAGACTCAACAAAAAGTGAGTATAACTGAAGGAGCCGGGGAGCAGAAAATATATGCATCAGGTGGGAGGAAGAAAACAGATTTTGGAATTTATGAGAACTGTAGAGAGTGAGTTGAGTGTAGTTTGTGATTTTGAGGGTCTCTAAAAGTATTAAGGCAGTGGCAGCCGCCGCATGCAGACATGAGGGCTAGGCTAAAACAGTAAGGTCAAGTTGTTTGGCTAAAAAGGCTACAGGGCACGGTCCTGGCTCTTTTGTAAGAACTCTGGCTTGACTGAAGTAATGGAGGCTGTCTGTGAAGCCTTGCGGCAGTACAGCCCAGGTAATTTGCTGAGCCTGATGGGTGTCAGGGTCAGTCCAAGTGAAAGCGAAGAGAGCCTGGGATGAAGGGTGCAAAGGAATAGTGAAGAAAGCATGTTTGAGATCCCGAACAGAATAAAGGGCTGTGGAGGGAGGTACTGAGGATAGGAGAGTATATGGGTTTGGCACCATGGGGTGGATAGGCAAAAACAATTTGGTTGATAAGGCACACATCCTTAACTAACCTGTAAGACTTGTCTGGTTTTTGGACAGGTAAAATGGGGGAATTGTAAGAAGAGTTTATAGGCTTTAAAAGGCCATGCTGTAACAGGTGAGTGATAAAAGACTTTAATCCTTTTAAAGCGTGCTGTGGAATGGGATATTGGTGTTGAGCAGGGTAAGGGTGATTAGGTTTTAATGAGATGGTAAGGGGTGCATGATCGGCAGCATCAGTCTTCAGCTGCTAAGCCAAGCAGATCTGGGAAGGAGTCAGTCAGAAAGTATTGGGCTAGAGCTTTAGGGGCTCTAGGAGTGGCTGCTGGGTGAGCTGGGCAGTATGATTTCCATCGGGTCCCTGCACAGATGGGACATGGCTTGGGAGGAATCCCGGGCTGCGAGCAGTCCTTTGCCCGGTGGCCAGATTTCCAGCACTTGAAGCAAGTTCCTGGGGGAGGAGGTCCTGGAGGAACCCCTGGCAGCTGTGGTTCAGGTATTTGGAAGTTCTTGTGCACTGCAGATGTGGCTGGGGTTTGTCTCACAGTGGAGGCAAGGAATTGCAACTCAGAAACACATTGCTACTTGGCTGCCTTTCCTCTTATTATTATATACATTGAAGGCAAGTTTAATGAAGTCCTGTTTTGGGGTTTGAGGGCCGGAATTTAATTTTTGGAGTTTTATTTAATGTCAGGAGTGGATTGGGGAATAAAATGTATGTTGAGAATAAGACGGCCTTCTGGCCCTTCTGGGTCTAGGGCGGTAAAGCATCTAAGGGTTGTTGCCAGATGGGCCGTGGACTGGGCTGGATTTTTATATTTGATGAAAAAGAGTCTAAATGCTAACTGATTTGGGAGAGGATAAAGGAAAAAGGAGCATTAACCTTGACTATGCCTTTAGCTCCAGCCACCTTTTATTTAAGAGGGAATTGCTGGGCAGGTCGGGGAGGGCTAGTCGTGGAATGAAACTGTAAACCAAACCAGACCCAGTGTGAGGAGGGGAGGTGACAAAAGGATTATAGGGTTGGGGAGCAGAGGCTGAGGACAAATTGGGACCTAGCTCGGCCTGGCCAGGAGCAGCCTGGGGGGGACGGAATAGGTCAGAGGGGTCCGTAGAAAAGAAAGATTCAAAAGACTCAGAGATGCTAGGGATTGGGACTGAAGGGACAGGCGGTAGGGAAAGAAGGAAGATTTGGGATGAGTTGCATTGGGAACAGAGACTAGGGAGAGACCAATGTGTAAAAGTGCCTGGACGTCAGGGACCTCAGACCATTTGCCCATTTGCCCTTTTATGACAAGAATTATCTAGGTCTTGTAGGATGGAGAAATTGAAAGTGCCATTTTCTGGCCATTTAGAGTCATTATCAAGTTTGTATTGCGGCCAGGCAAAATTGCACAAGAAAATGAGGCTTTTAGGTTTTAGGTCAAGCGAGAGTGGAAAGGTTTTAAGTTCTTGAGAACACAGGCTAAGGGAGAAGAAGGAGGAATGGAGGGTGGAAGGTTGCCCATAGTGAAGGAGGCAAGTTTAAAGAGAAGGGTAGAGACACGGAGAGAAGGGGTAGGGGGTGCTTGCCCCCCAGGAAAGTAGAGAAGGGGTAGAGACATGGAGAAAAGGGATGGGGGGTGCTTGCCCCCCAGAAAAGCGGTGCTTGCCGCTAAGGGTGAAGGACCAAGGCAGGCGTCCCCACATGGTCAGACACCTCTGAAACGTGGGTGAATAATCAGGCAGGCGTCCCCGCGTGATTAAACACCAAGGAAAGACTGTCTTCCTGAGTCCATGACCGGTGCCAGAGTTTTGGGTTCATGGAAAAAACGCGTCTCCTTTGTCTCTACCAGAAAAGGAAAGGAATGGAAATTCAGAGGCCTGACACCCATAACCCTTCCTTAGGTTATTCTAACCATAACTTGTTAGAATTGCTCTGAGAGCTCAAGGAAACACTTTACTTACATTTACCAGTTTATTTAAAGATACGACTCAGGAACAGCCAGACGTAAAAGAAATGCACAGAGTAAGGGGGTAGGCAAAGCTTCCACATTTCTCCAGGTACACTACCCACCTAGCATCTCCAGGTGTTCTGCAACCTAGAAGCTCATCAAATCTCTTTGTTCAAGAGTAGTTACAGTTTTCATCTCTAGCCCTACCCCTCCCTTTTCCAGAGGTCCTTAGGGGGAGCAGAAAGTTCCAGCCCTCTAATCACTTGGTCTTTTTGGTGACCACCCCCAACCTGAGGCTATCTCAGGACCCTGCCCTAAATTTTCTCATTAGCATAAACTCAGTTGTGATCAAAAGGGGCCATTATGAATAACAAAAGGTATTCTATCACTTAGGAAATTCCAAAGGCTTTAGGGGCTCTATGCCAGAGAACTGGGACAAAGACCAAATATATTTCCTATTATACCATAGCTTCTTAATCAAAATAGCACTTAGATGGGCAGCCCCTCCAGGGAAACTGAAGTTACAGTAAGAAAAGGAAGAAAAGAAACCTTTATTTTTTTTTGTATTGCTCTTTCTTCTTGGCAGTCCTTCCTACAACTTCACAATCACCATGTTTATAGAACTTTCAAGGTCTTTGCAACTTATTCTTCACACATAAAATCAAATTCAAAAGTGATAAGTTTTTTGTTTTTTGTTTTTTTGTTTTTGCCTGGGGTGGTTGTTACGAGAACTGAGATGGGCTACTGTGCTTTGAGGTAGAGGTATTAGAACAATTGAAGAGTTTCCTGTACATTCTATGACCTCTGTGGTTTCTCCGCTTCTGTTCTCCTTCCAAGACTGCTGCGGTACCTGATAGGGCCACACTCCTAATTTCAACTCAAATTTTACCAGAGAACCTGGACTTTTTCAGGCTACTTTCTAGCACATCCTGTACTTGTTTCCTCATGCACTGGCCCCTAGCACCTGCCATCTCTAAGGTTACAAATGATTTTCTTTTTGTTTATTCAGTGGCTTTTCCTTAATTCACATAAATTTAAGCATTTTAAAGTGAGCAGTTCTGTGGTGTTTAGTACATTCACCATGTTGTGCAATCACCACTTCTACTTCCAAACGTTATCATCACTCCAAAAGGAAACCCCAGGCCTGTAAAACAGTTGCATCCCATTCCTCCCTCCGCACCCCCAGGCCCTGGCAACTACCAGTCTCATTCATCTCTGCAGATTTACCTATTCTGGATATTTTATATAAATGGAATCATACAATATATGACTTTATTATGTCTGGCTTCTCTCATGAAACATGTTTTTGAGGATGTTAGCTTTTATAACTGAGAGTTTGCACCAGTTTGAAAGTCAGGGATTTTCCAGGTGATTTTGCCACAGCATAGTTTACCCTCAGAACCTTTCTCCAGATCCCCAGATCCCTTCAACAGTTCATGAGACAACAGGCAAGTCTTTTTACTTTTTTCCTTCAGATCACTCAGTAAATTTTTCCTTTCTTACTTTTTTATTTTTTAGAGATAGGGTCTCACTGTGTCATCCAGGCTGGAATGCAGTGGTGCAATCATAGCTCACTGCAGCTTTGAGCTCCCGCGCTCAAGCAGTCCTCCCGCCTCAGCCTTACAAGTAGATGGGACTACAGGCATGTGCCACCATGCCTGGGCAATCAGTAATCATTTTTTAAGAATCTGCTTTATGCCAGGCACTATTTTAAGTACTGAGGCTCTAGTGGAGACAGGACAGTCAGAGCCCCTGTCTTCATGAAGTTTATTTATAGGAAGAAAACCCCTGCTTCCCATTGTTGGACTCCCTTTTGTCCCTGATCCCTTTTGAGAACAAAGGCAATTTTTACTGTTATAAAACTTACTTTAAAACAACATCTAATGGATTTTTCATTTTCAACTCTTTCAGAATTATCTGTGTAGTCAAGACTAGGAAATGTGTCCATGTCAGTACTCATTTTAGTGAGATTTGTGAGATGACTTTGGATTTGATTTGTCTGTTTTGAGTTTCTGATCAGCTTTGTTATTGAAAAAGAGCATTCACTAGAACAGTTTTTGATCATTAGTGTGAGATAGACTTTCAAAGCATTTTCTGAGCTGAGACAAGTTACTTTAACTTTATTGTCAATCTGATAGATAGTGAGCAGGATTTGATTGCTCTAATGTGTCAGTTGTGATAGAATTTCACAGACAATGCACTTGCCTTTTTTAAAAAAAAGGTTATTTTCAGGAAATAGAAAGTCCTTGAGCTATGCCTTGCTGAGGACTGGGCAAATGTCTTTTCTCATTTGGTTATCTTTATGGGATAAGTCCAGCTAGGATATGAAAAAACAAATGTATCACCTCATTTATAGTGCAGTAGAGGTGAGTAAGGGGCCTAATCAGTGTTTCTTTTTTTTTTTTTTTTTTTTTTTTGAGACAGAATCTCGCTCTGTCGCCCAGTCTGGAGTGCAGTGGCGCAATCTTGGCTCACTGCAAGCTCCACCTCCCAGGTTCACACCATTCTCCTGCCTAAGCCTCCGGAGTAGCTGGGACTACAGGCGCCCGCCACCACACCTGGCTAATTTTTTGTATTTTAGTAGAGATGGGGTTTCACGGTGTTAACCAGGATGGTCTCTATCTCCTGACCTCGTGATCCACTCGCCTTGGCCTCCCAAAGTATCAATGTTTCTTTCATTGACTCTTTGGTCATGCCAAAGACATTAGTAAACCAACCTCCAGTCTTAAACACTGTTACGGTTATTTAGGATTCAGCCTTACTATCCTCTCCTCACTTCAGCAGAGGGAATATATGCTGATAGCTGCCAGTCATTGCACCCCTACTATGTACCAGGCTCTCCCCATAGGACTTTACATACATTTTAGTAATTTAAAGCTCCCAACAATCTATAAGGTAGATACAATGTACTGTAATTGTCCCAGATAAACAAACGATGGAACTGAGGCATATAGAAGTTAAATAACTTGTCCAGGATCACACAGCTAACATATGGGAGGGCTGATCCAGGATTCAAACCCAAACCTGTATGAGTACCTCCTCCAGTTGCAAAATGGCTGATAAACATGGAACATTATTCTTTTTATCCTAATTTTTATTTTCTTCTATATTTTTTTCTTGCTAACTCTAAAGCCATTCTCTGCTCAATAAGAGGCAGTGTATTACAAACTCAGAGTTCCCTTAAAAGTTATCTTTCCATTTTCAGAGATGGAAGCAGCTGTTTGGCATTGTTCTTATATGGTTTGTTTGTTTGTTTGTTTGGAGACGGGGTATTGCTCTATTGCCCAGGCTGGTGTGCAGTGGCATGATCATGGCTTACTGCAGCATTCAACCCCTGGCCTCAAGTAATCCTCTGCCTCAGCCTCCAGAGCAGCTATGACAACAGGCACATGCCACCATGCCTGGCTAATTTTTAAAAAGTTTTACATTGAGACAGTGTCTCACTATGTTTCCCAGACTGGTCTCAAACTCCTGGGCTCAAGCGATCCTCCTGCCTCAGCCTCTCAAAGTGCTAGAATTATAAGCAGGAGCCACTGTACCTGCCCTGCTTTTGTTTTTGTTTTTATAAAATTTCTACCTAAGTCTAATTTAGGAAGATAATTATGTAACTAATGCTCAGACACTTTGGTTGTAGGTTCAGGGTTGAGGGGTACCAAAAAAAGCAGAGTAAATATATGAACGTTGGCATTTCCCCTAGTTTAAATTGATTTATCTATCTGGAGCTATATGTTATCTTCTTCCACCTCTCCATCACCCCCTCAAACCTGTGTGTTCTGCTTTTTCACCATGGGGTAAATGTATACATCTTTATTCAATTACAGTTACTGCTGTTTATGTTGTTGTCACTTTTATGTGTTTGTATGTTATTGTTGTGTCCTACTTTCCTCCAGATAAATCTCTCCTTCCTGATTTTTGCATGTGGTGCTGCCCCATAAACTCCTGGATCTAGAATAAACAGGGAGACACATATTACAAGACCTCCTTAATGGTTCTGCGCATTCTGAATACCAGAAGTTTAACTCTAACATTCAGTTCATCCTAGTCTTTTTGAGATCTTTTGAAAAAAATCTTTCAAAAGACGCAACTTTTTAAAGGAAATTAAAGGTATCCAGAGGCAGCTATATCAGTTCTTTATTAGGTTATTGTTTTGTAGACTGTCAAGTTCCTTTATCTTTACTCTTTAGCTAAATACCACCATTTAAGCTAAAATTTTAAGAAAATCCTGGAAATGCAATCATGGGAGACTTAACTCAATTAAAGCCATATACATGCAGAGGGTGTTAATTGAGATGTGTATTACCTGCCACAGTTGGAATCTTGGTTCTTTCTTCTTTTTTGTCATCATCATCATCATTTCTCCAGCTACTTTTATTACTTTCTCTGTATATGTTGTGCTAATGTAAATAAAATGCTTCTAAGTACAAAAATAATGAAATAAACTAGCATTATTTAATTCCATTTGTTTCTTGAGCAGATCTGTATAGATAGGGGTGTGTGTGTGTGTGTGTGTGTGTGTGTGTAATTATTTATATAATGCCTTGGTTTGGGCCAAAATTCTGTACCCATGCAGCAACTTTATGAATAGAAGACCCTTGCATGAATTAATTCATAATTATTTCTGGAATTGCAGGCTGTCTTTTGGAACCTCATTTACTACTTCCTATCCATTTGGTCTCATTCAAATACTCTTAGATTTTGTCTAAATTCACTTAGATTTATCACTATAGCAAAGACAGAAACATTGTGCCTTTGAAAAAAAGTACCAAATAGTTCCTCTGGGAAAACAGCAACAACAAAAACAAATGTTTGATTAGCTTGAGCATTATTGGTTATGTTGGGCTATCATCAAAGAGAGCATTCAACCAAATAATTTTCCCATCAGTTACATCTTTGTATATGCAAATCTTTTTTTCCAAAAGAGAACTTTTTTAGTTATATAAATATTCTAATGTCTCTCTTGGAAACTTTTCCCACTTTCTTGCCCCAGGGGTATATTTTATGGTTGAAGTTAAATCCTGAGGAAATGGAGATTTTATTGAGAATATTGACAGAATTTAATCCACAACAGGAAGGGAGTGAGGGAGGGCAGAGTGAGTAGAACTTCTTTAATATGAAAAAAATTTAAAGTCTAAAGAGAATGATTTTCTAATGAATCCTGTCAGATATTTCCTGGAATTGACATACAAAAAAATTTCAGAAATCACAATAAATATAAGAGGTTTATAAGAGGAGAGGGTTAAGAAAAGAACAATATTACATCCAAAAGTTTAATCTTTTCCTATGGAAACTTTCCACTCCAACTGCAGCTATTTGTCAGTATTCGTTCCCCACCACACACACACAGATACCAAAATCCTCAGATGCCCATGTCCCTGATATAAAATGGTTTATTATTTGCGTATAATCTATGGTCATCCTCTTCACTTTAAATCATCTCTAGATTACTTATAGTAGTTCATACAATGCCTGTATATCACTTGACACAGGGAAAATTTAAGTTTTTCTTTCTGTAACTGAAATTTTTTTTACAAATATATTTGATCTGCAGTTGGTTGAATTCGTGAATTTGGAACCCATGGATATGGAGGGCCAACTATACTTTATTGAGCAAAGGAATTTTTTCCTTTAGGTGCTGCTATAAGCTTTATAGTTTCTTAGGCTTGAATTCGTAAAGCCATAAAGGATAGCATTTGGTCAGAAAACGACTGTGTCATGGAAGATGAGTCTGAGTTGCAGACGTCACTTGGGCTTAGCTCCCAGCCCATCCAGATGGCACAATTCCCACTTCTCCATGTGAGCCCCTAGGTTTGGGATCCTTGTGGAAAATCTGTGCTGCTAAATGTTAAAGTCAACCACAGAGTTACAAAAAGACCTCCTTTGAAAGACTGATTCAATTATTTATCAGCACTCTCAGAGTACAGTGTCAGGCAAGATAGTATTTGAAATTAATATACTATTTGATCAGACTGATTGATTGTTCCTACAGCGGAAGATTTTAACATTCATTAGCCATACGAACCGGTCATTAGTACTTCCTTTATCAGCAAGCAAAGAATAAACAGAAACTCTAATAAAAATTCATCACAGTGAATGTACTCCATACCTAAGCCACTATGATGATTACTGGGTACTAGATTAACCGCTGTAACATTGGCAGTGGGAAAGATTTCTCTTAGAAAATTTAAAAATATCCCTTGATTAATGTTTACCTTGTAACTGGACTCTTACATACCCAGTATAGTAAAGTGCGAATGGGTATTTTGTACTTAATGTATTTGTGTGGTACCCTTTAACTATTAGTTTCAGGAAGGATTGAGGGCTTCTTAGGAAAGTTTTGCTGATGTGCTGCAGGTGAAGCTTTTTCCCCACTACTGAGGATAAAAGCATCATGGGCTGTTTTTCAACCAGTTAAAATAATTCTGACATTAATACAAATATGCTAGCCTGTTATGCTGTGTGATACCTCTCTCTTTCTACCATGTCGTGAATCCCTTGTGGTTTTAATAGCAAATTGGAAGGTATGATGTGAAGAAGAGAATGAAGCAGACAGAGCAAACCCTTTATGAATTGACTCAAGACCACACTAGAGCGATTCTGCATGTATTAAGAATTATAGCTACTGGCTGGATGTGGTGGCTCACACGTATAATCTCAGCACTTTGGAAGGCCGAGGTGGGAGGATCACTTGAATCCAGGAGTTCAAGACCAGCCTGGGCAACATAGTCACACCCTATCTCTACAAAAAATAAAAATTAGCCAGGTGTGGTGGCACACACCTGTAGTCTCAGCTACTTGGGAGGCTAAGGTGGTTTGAGCCTGGGAGGTTGAGACTGCAGTGAGCCATGATTACACTACTGCACTCCAGCCTGAGCTACAGAGCAAGACTGTGTCAAAAAAAATATATATATATATATCTCCACCTAATACTGCCTGCCTCCTCAGCACTTCGCAAGTACTAGCTTATTTAATACTCAGAATGATCTCGAAAAATTGATAATGCTATCCCCATTTTAAGGGGAATGAGACTGTTGCTCAGAAAGGTTAAGCAACTTGCCCAAGGTCACGCATATGGTAAGCAGCAAAGTCAGCCCTTCAACCAGTCTGCAAGTTCTAGTGCCATACTCATCTGCTTGGCTACCCTGCATAAGCATAAGCTGAACTTAGAAGTTCTGTTTGTGTTTCTGTCTGTAGGTGAGCCCATCAAGGCCTGCATTATATATATATATATATAAAACATCTTATCTTTCTTGGCTCTAGCATGAATTCAAACAGCTGGAGAGCAAGTAAGGACAGTGAAGGAATTTGAACAGAGTCCAGGAGTCCAGTCAGCTACTCTGTCCCAGAATATGTCAAGCTCTATCTAAACAGAGGCAGAGCCAAGAAGTCCAAGGAAACATCAAGGGTCCCAAGTGGGCAGGCAGAGGGCAGCATAAGGGAATCTGGGCTACTTCATCCTGGGGTGGTCAGGAAAGTCTTCACATAATTATTCTGGGGCTGGTGTGGGCTGGAGTGAGAGGTTCCTGTCTATTAGAAATGGGGCAGGACTAACAGTAGTGAGCCAAGTTAACAAGGACCAAAGTGAAATCTCTGTCACAGAGAGAGACTGGAAAAGAAAGGAGCTGAGAGAACTTTGACTAAGAAATTGCCCTGGAGCATTCAGGGTCTAGGAAGATACAGGTAAGGGAAACAGTCAAGTGTTGCTAATCTTATGTCTGCTTGGGAGCAGCGCCACGATCTGAAAAGACAGATCCCTGAACAGGAACACAGAGGAAGGGGTACACAGTCATGTGCCTCTGGCCCATGAAATGCTATACATGGTAGCTACAACTCTAAGTCCCCAGGCAAAAGCTGCTTAAAATGGAGAACCCATGAATAGAGGCAAGAAGGAGTTTGCCATGTATGGCTGCAGATAGTATTCTACTGTGGACTCCAGAACTAAAATAGGATCAGTGTGAATGTACCTTAGGAGATGTCATAGGCTGTACTCTTTTTACCTTCATTCACCTGATAGTTTTCACTCTATCCAAGATTAAAAATGTAGATAAATCAATAGGAAATGGCTAATTCCATAAATTACAATTTGACAATAATAATCATACATTTTAGTCTATGTTGTTGCCTTCAGTAACAAATTACTATTGATCAAAAAGCCTATTTCAGTAAATTTTGGGTGTTATTTCAGAGAGGATTAGAGTTGATAATTAGGCTATCTTTCAAGTCCATGCTTGGGGCAGTTTTCTTTCCTGAGTCTTCCAAGAGATTTTCAGTGGATAAAATTTTCATGCTTATGTTCCCTAATTCTTCTCCTTTCTTTTTTTCTTTCTCTCACACAGGAGACTTTGAATGTGATTGATCCTGGCTTGATGGACCTAAACGGGATGAGTGAGGATGCCCTGGAATGGGATGAAATGGACATAAGTAACAAGTTAATTAGTCTGAATGAGGAATCAAATGACCTTGATCAAGAACCCCAACCTGTCATCCCTTCCTTGAAGCTTGGAGAGACAAGTAATGAGGACCCTGGTTATGACGAGGAGGCTGATAACCATGGGGGATCTCAGTATGCCTCAGATATTACTGCCCCCTCCAGTCCACACATTTACCAAGTGTACAGCCTACACAATGTTGAACTCTATGAAGACAACCACATGCCATTTCTGAAAAACAATCCAAAGGTCACTGGCATGACACAGCCTAATGTTTTAACTAAGAGTCTCAGTAAAGACTCTTCATTTTCATCTACCAAATCTTTGCCAGATCTTCTAGGTGGTTCCAATTTGGTAAAGCCCTGCGCATGTCACGGAGGAGACATGAGCCAGAATTCAGGCAGTGAGAGTGGAATTGTCAGTGAAGGAGACACAGAAACCACTACCAACTCTGAAATGTGCTTGCTCAATGCAGTGGATGGGTCCCCAAGTAACCTTGAAACTGAACATCTGGACCCACAAATGGGAGACGCAGTTAATGTGTTAAAGCAAAAATTTAAAGATGAGGGGGAATGCATTAAGCTTCCAAATAGCTCTCAGTTGTCCATTTCACCAGTGGGTTGTGTAAATGGAAAAGTTGGAGATTTAAACAGTGTTACCAAACATACCCCTGATTGTTTGGGAGAAGAATTACAAGGAAAACATGATGTGTTTACATTTTATGATTACTCATACCTCCAAGGCTCAAAACTCAAATTACCAATGATAATGAAACAGTCACAAAGCGAAAAAGCACATGTGGAGGATCCCCTGCTTCGTGGTTTTTATTTTGATAAAAAATCATGCAAATCTAAACATCAGACTACAGAGTTACAACCAGATGTACCTCCCCATGAAAGGATTTTGGCAAGTGCATCTCATGAAATGGATCGCATTTCATATAAAAGTGGCAATATAGAAAAGACATTCACTGGCATGCAGAATGCCAAACAGCTCTCTCTTTTATCTCGTAGTTCATCTATTGAGTCCCTTTCTCCAGGGGGTGATTTATTTGGATTGGGCATCTTTAAAAATGGCAGTGACAGCCTCCAGCGAAGTACTTCTTTAGAAAGTTGGTTGACATCCTATAAAAGCAATGAAGATCTTTTTAGCTGTCACAGCTCTGGGGATATAAGCGTGAGCAGTGGCTCAGTTGGTGAACTAAGTAAAAGAACATTAGATCTCCTGAATCGTTTGGAGAATATCCAGAGCCCCTCAGAGCAAAAGATAAAGCGAAGTGTTTCTGATATCACTCTTCAAAGCACTTCCCAAAAGATGTCTTTTACTGGGCAAATGTCATTGGACATAGCATCTTCTATCAATGAAGACTCAGCGGCATCTCTAACAGAACTTAGCAGCAGTGACGAGCTCTCTCTTTGCTCAGAGGATATTGTGTTACACAAAAACAAGATCCCGGAATCGAATGCATCATTCAGGAAGCGTCTGACTCGTTCAGTGGCTGATGAAAGCGATGTCAATGTCAGCATGATTGTTAATGTCTCTTGCACCTCTGCTTGCACTGATGATGAAGATGACAGTGACCTGCTCTCCAGCTCTACCCTTACCTTGACTGAAGAAGAGCTGTGCATCAAAGATGAGGATGACGACTCCAGTATTGCAACAGATGATGAAATTTATGAAGACTGCAACTTGATGTCAGGGCTAGACTATATAAAGAATGAATTACAGACATGGATTAGGCCAAAATTGTCTTTGACAAGAGAGAAGAAAAGGTGCAATGTCAGTGATGAGATGAAGGGCAGTAAAGATGTGAGTAGCAGTGAGATGACCAATCCCTCTGATACTCTGAATATTGAGGCCCTTCTAAATGGCTCTGTAAAACATGTCTCTGAAAATAATGGAAACGGTAAGAATTCATCTCATACCCATGAGTTAGGGACAAAGGGTGAAAATAAGAAAACTATTTTCAAAGTTAATAAAGATCCATATGTGGCTGACATGGAAAATGGCAATATTGAAGGTATTCCAGAAAGGCAAAAGGACAAACTGAATGGGACTTCAAAGGTGTCAGAAAATCTTGCTTCAAATGGGAAGGAGATTTCAGAGAGTGAGCATTGTAAGTGTAAAGCACTTGTGGATAGTTTAGGTGATTCAAATACTGCTGGCAAGAAATTTGTTTCCCAAGATGTTAGACATCTTCCGAAGAAATGTCCAAGTCACCACCATTTTGAAAATCAAAGCACTGCTTCTACCCCCACTGAGAAGTCATTCTCAGAACTGGCTTTAGAAACCAGGGTTAACAACAGACAAGACTCTGATGCGCCGAAATCATCTGATGATGCACCGAGTATGGCTGGAAAATCTGCTGGTTGTTGCCTAGCACTTGAACAAAACGGAACAGAGGAAAATGCTTCTATCAGCGACATTTCCTGTTGCAACTGTGAGCCAGATGTTTTCCATCAAAAAGATGCCGAAGATTGTTCCGTACACAACTTTGTTAAGGAAATCATTGACATGGCTTCAACAGCCCTAAAAAGTAAATCTCAACCTGAAAACGAAGTGGCTGCTCCTACTTCATTAACTCAAATCAAGGAGAAAGTGTTGGAGCATTCCCACCGGCCCATCCAGCTGAGAAAAGGGGACTTTTATTCATACTTATCTCTCTCATCTCATGACAGTGATTGTGGGGAGGTCACCAATTACATAGAAGAGAAAAGCAGCACTCCATTGCCACTAGACACTACCGACTCGGGCTTAGATGACAAGGAAGACATTGAATGCTTCTTTGAGGCCTGTGTTGAGGGTGACTCTGATGGAGAGGAGCCTTGTTTCTCTAGTGCTCCTCCAAATGAATCTGCAGTTCCCAGCGAAGCTGCAATGCCACTACAAGTAACAGCATGTTCTTCTGAGTTTGGTGATAGTTCTCTTTTAGCTGATGATGCAGATACAGTGGCTCTTTCAAGTCCTTCCTCTCAGGAAAGAGCTGAGGCTGGAAAGGAAGTGAATGGTTTGCCCCAAACTTCCAATGGCTGTGCAGAAAACTTAGAGTTTACTCCTTCAAAGCTTGACAGTGAAAAGGAAAGTTCAGAAAAAACAGGTGAATCTGGAATGTCAGAAGAACAAAACGCTGCTTCAGCCAAATCTAAAGTTCAAGACCTCTCCTTGAAGGCGAATCAGCCAACAGACAAGGCTGCATTGCATCCCAGCCCCAAAACTTTAACCTGTGAAGAAAATCTTCTAAACCTTCATGAAGAACGACATAGAAATATGCATAGGTAGAATGTACCCCCTCCCCAAGCATGAAAATCATCTCACTGAAAGGTACGTATAGTCCTCGTGCCATATATGTATTTAAAATATTGAGTTCAGGTCAGCAAAACCATGGTAAGAGAAAAGACTAGTCAGAATGACCAATTATGGCAGACAGTTATCTAAATAAGACATTTAGATAGAAGAAATGCTCCCAACAATGAAAGTAACTGTGAACCAAAAGAAAAAACAAAACAAAACAAAAAAAAAAACAGGGAAAATTGACATTCTTAGTGACATTATCTTTATTACATCATTCTGGCAAGAATACAAAATTTGAGGAAATAGTTGAACAATTTAAGGCCTCAAATTCTTCCATTGAGGGAGAATGAAAAGGTTATCCAAATCGCAATTATACTCCATGATCAAAATTCACGCACAGTAACAATACCCTCCACTTCAGCTTCTTGCACAGAGAGCTGTCCCTTCTCTTCAGTGCTTGGAGATGAACAATGATTAGGCTAAAGGCTGCATCTCCTGATTTGGCCCTTGCTTTTATGCTTCTGTCTAATGTAACTATCATCACATTTGCTTCCCCAGTGGAAGACTGTGCTGTCACAACTCCTAATCATGGCCATGTCTAAGGATTCAAACAGGAGGGGAAAGTTGGTTTTAAAGAAGAGGCTCTTATTTATCCACACACAGATTGAGAACAGGCACAGAAAGCAAATGCAGAAAGAATACATGACAAGTTAATGGCGTTTTCATAAAAACAGAATTTTTGAATTTTGCCTGAAGGTGACAGGCTGGTTTCCATCAAATTTTTTAAGAAAGTCATTCTGCTCTTCGTATTTAATAAGACAGCTATTGATCGATAATTCCAGGATGATGATGTGTCTCTAAAAGTGACACAAAGATTCTGTTATTTCCCATTTCTAAGCCCCAGTGATGAATATGCTTTCTCAATCAAGTTTAAAGAAGAAAATTTGAGCTTTCAAATGTGAGAGTCATATTTCACCCAAGTATGAGGTACCTAATGCCACCTCCACCCCCCACTCCAGAAGCTTAATGCCGTCACCTAAACTTGTGCTATAGGAAATGAATTACAGAAGCAATCTACCCTAATTTGTTAACTTATTCAAATAACAGTTATTATACTTAACTGTGCTAAAGATTATCTTTTTGTGGCAGATTGTTTATTTTTTGATGAGCCTAATTACTGATTTTCTAAAAGTAATTTACATTTATTACAAATACATCTTTTAAAATGTGACAGATAAATGTTGTTCCCATAATGTATTATGAAAAAAGTTACTATTTAAAAACACATTATTTAATTTGAAAGATGAATGGCAAACATCATTATTTTTTTCCTGCAACACCTGTGCCCTAAGCTTATTAAAATGTGTGATTCTGTGTAGAGCTGCTAGAAATGGGGACTAAGGGGGGCATCTACACCATATATACCCTAAAAATAAACTCAGTATGCAAAATTGAAGAAAGGCCTCCCACTTACTAATATAGCTCAACTAATTTTGTGTTTCAGACTCTATTTACAATTGGCTGCAAGTGAGAACAAAAGTAGGAGAGAGAGAAATGTATTTTCTGTGAAACATGTCCACCCTATAATCACATTCTCCATCAGTATGCAGTAAAACTGACCATTAAGGGAGAATAACTGCAATTCCATAAGCTGCTTCAAAACAAGTTCTATTAGAACCGATTGTACTGCTGGCTCTGCCAACCTCCGCAGAAGGGCTGGTAGAGCCTGGCTGATTTTGTTTTCTGAAAGGGGATAAAGGCTTGAAAGCAACACCACTCTGAGCATGACATCATGTGACTGTGACCCTCAAGTCACCAGTCATGCTGAGATCTGGAGCTCCAGAAGCTCTGGCACTGGAGAAGCCTTTGCGATGCACTTTCCGTTTTTTGATCCTCTGGGAATTTCTTCTCTCTCTTACATAGAATTGAAATGAAATGTAAATGATGAGCAGCTCCATCTTTAGACTTGGAGGAAGTGAATGTGCTGATGGATCTCTGTAACCCTCACATTTTACAAGCAGGGACAGTGTAAAACTAGCAGCCATCCCGCCTGCCAGTCAGCAATATTTTTTGTTAAGCCCCGTTGATGCCTGGCCTTATCTCGGGCAAAGGGAGAAACAGCCAGATTTTACTTCTGCAGAACTCACATCGCCCCCAAGTGACTTGTTATAGGCCTAGAGCTATTTAAATAGCCATATTTACTGGTCCTATTCAGGATTTTTTTTTTTTCGGTATCATGTGGACAAAACATCCGGATGCCTGAATTTTTTACCAGACATTAGTATTGGATAACTGAGTATAAATAGTCACATATTGTTAAAATACTATCAACCAGAACAAGTTATTTAATCTCAAAATGTTGACATGCCTTCAGTATTTAATGTCAACAATACATAGTAAAATTGTTTGATAAATATGAGGTTTCATGTCCACAAGAGTCTAATTTTTGTCATTGTTCTTTCTACAAGTTCAGAAAAAGAAAAAGAAAAAGCTGTGCTTTTTAAAGTCATTTGAAAACCATCCGTTGTGATGCTCTTTTTATCAGGACAGTAAAATTCACCAAATTCCATTTGCTGTTTTTCTTTTTTCCAGAACTAAGTTTTCAGATGATGAAACGATTATAATGCCATCCAGAAGAGATATAACTTAGAATAGCAGATAGAGTTTACATCAGTAACAAAAAATGTTTTTCAAAGGTTTTTTATTTACTGTGTTCCAATTAAAAACCCACTGCAACTGCTTGAGAAGTTTTAACATGATCTAGCAGTATGCATTTGCACTGATTTCCAGGCATACTGCTGTGCTTTTCACTATTTTCATTTATGTGTCATGTTTCTATAAAAATAGAGAGGTCAGTTACAGCAGATCACATCAAAGAAAAGGTAACTGGAAAGATCCAGATCTTTCTGCCTAATTTGGAGGAAGCACATAATGTATGTCTGTAGTGCCTCCTAGGACCTGCCTAAGAGATGTACTTTGCACTAATCTTTTTGCTGTATTCTGACAGTTATTTCTTCATAATCCTCATCATAAGCCTCTGATCTTTGATGAATGGTTTAACCCTAAACTTCAGGCTGGATAAATCCCATGGTATAAAAATTTAACTCATCATATGCGGCCAGTGTGTGCCTTTTCTTTTCCTTTTGGTCTGCTCTAGTGATTTGGAGTTTTGTTTTACTATGTGTGTGTAAGAGTGTGGTGTTTTGGGGGGTGGGGTGAGGAGGTGTATTTACTTACAGTGCAGATATTTCCTTTAGAACTTTTTAGCTTTATTGCCTTTCCTACTTTATTGGTCTGTAAATGTGATAGTTGGTGGTCAGTAGATTTTAGGCAATTACTTGTATTTGTACATGCTCAAGTACACACATAAAGAGTTTTAAATGCTGCTGCTCAGATTTTACAAACTGAGAAAGCTGTAAGAACATTTGTTTCTCATGTACACAGCACAATTCCCATTCTGTTCATTGGATTGACATTAAGTGCTTAATATTTTCCAAAGCTGGTCAACCAGGTTTAAGAAACTACCTTTGGTGATTGTGTGTGAATTTTTCACTAGACAATACAGGTATAATCTTATCAAACTTACCTTTAAAATAACTTTAATAAACCAAGGTTTTGCTGGATGTGAAGTGTCTTTAAATTATCTGGCACTTCTGAATAACTAGCCCTGCTATGCTAAATAACAAAGATGTTATTGTGCATCACCTGTCACCTATCACACACACACACACACACACACACACACACACACACAAAAAAAAAAAAAAACCCAGATCTGTGCCTCAGCCAATTTGGCCTGCCCATTTCCAAGTGGGCCAAGTTGAAAGAATTGATTATCCAGAGAGAATTTAAATGCCAGCATTTAGTAAGACCAGATTTGCCTCACCTAAGGATTCCCTACTCTGTGGCCAGATTTCAAATGAGTCATGTCCTCAGCATTTGAACAATGCACCAGGCTTTCTTATGTTACTGCATTATTTTACTATACCAAATTTCATCCCATCTGTTTCTGTCTACCCCTGTTCTTTATCTAATTTTTCGTCTTTCCCCAACTCCCCATGGCTCCAGTCAAACGACTTTTTGTTAATGTTTTTCTGGCTCTTAACACAAGTTGAAAGATTGTAGAAAAACGGAGAGCAAGACAAAGACAATATTTCGTTCTTGAGGGACAGTAAAACAACCTGATATGAGACATCAGAACTCGGTTTAAGCCCATACAAGCAGAAGCCTGCTTTCTTTGAGAGCTGGTCAGGGGACTTACAAACAATAATTGCATCCTGCATTGCCTAAACTTGATATTTAGGTGTTCCTCACATTTGACCAGTTGCTTTTAGCCATTTAGAAATAGGCAGAACGGATCGAGTTTGGAACAAATTTATATCATAGCCATGAGATGTACAAATATAATTGAATCCATCTCGTATCTACAATGCTGTTTGTACCTTAAATGAAATGCATTACTATTTGAGGTAGAAGCCCCAGTTACATCTTTTTTTAGGCTGAAACACTTCGTATAATCACAATGTTATGAATCTTTCACCACTATACATTAGTGGAATTGTTCGATATCATACATAAAATCACTGCAGGAAGGGTTAAGCCTGAGAGCCTATCGGTTCCCAGTCTGTGGAATCATTGTACATTGTAAATACTTTGCTGCATCACTTGGCATCAGCGGCCTCACATTTTCATATTGGTTTGAAGCTATTTTGATGTTCCAAACTGAGTTCACAGGCAAAAGAGTGGATGAGATCCACAGAAAAGGTCAAACTTGATGATTTTTCTTGTTTTCTTTGAAACCGTATCTTTAAAAAAAAAAATCAGTGTATTTTTCACATTTACACTGAGACTTTTTTTGTCAGTAATGTGAAGCTTGGGCTATTAAAATTATTTATATTTTATGTATCTTTTTATTTCAGAACATTAGCAAGTAGTCCCACAATTGCAGCCTTCAATGGTTCCTCAAAGGGCTTGGTTTTGCTGATGAAAAATATATTTCTGAAACCTTTTCTTGTCACTTTTTTTGTTTCTTGTAGATACGCCTGGCTGCAACTCAGGGGTGGCCTCATCCCCCCGCCCTGGGCTGGTCTCTGGTTCCATCACGTTTGTCACTGCCGTTTATTACATTGACTTCTCCCAAGATGAATCTTCCTTCCAAATGTGTTTTCTCCACACGAGCCTTGTGATCTGAATGTGTGCGCTGGTTCTCTTTAGGTGATCGTCTTTGAAGTTCAGCAAAGCTGCTTGTTCTCCCATGGATTCCTGTCCCAAGCTACCTCTACCAACCCTCTCTCTCCAGCTAGACTTTTCTGTTTGCCTCCTCCCCTCCCTTCTGCTCTTTAAAGTTCTGCAGTTCACCAACTGGTGGTCCATTAAATTCTCCTGTCTAGAATGACCCCCCACCAGTACTTGACCAATTTCATGTTTCAATCTGGATTTTTTAAAATGGTATGATGACTGTGTTTATTGAAAGAGTTTTACCTAAAAAGCTAACATTTGAATTGATTGCAGCATAGAGAAGAAACACTGGTCCTTCTTTCAAAATTAAGCAACTATTAAAAGCGCCATTTTATTTATTTCATTTAAAAAATAATCTATGCAGCATTTCAAGAAACAACCATATGATGTTGTATATTATAAACTGGTGACATTCTACTATTGAATTATGTACAACATTTTCATTTTTTATGCTTCTTGAGGTGGTAATGAGAAAAAAGTTTTTTAAAAAAGTGTGCCTTGCTGTATTTCTTATACCATTTATTAAAAAGCTGCTTTCACGGTAAAATTATGTTGGTTTGAAAGGAGGAAATAGCAAGGTTAAGATGTGTGAATAATTTCTGTATATATGTATAACCAAGTGCAAACATTGATGTATAATGACAGTATAAAATGCTTTCATGTTTGTGATGTCTAGTGATGTGGAAAATATAAGCCTTAAATCCATTAGATTGCATGGTAATTAAAATTGGCATAATAAACACAGATTATTGGGGGAAAAGGAAAATTAGTGATCTCTTCTACTATGTTCTTTACCAAATTGTTGCATCTGGTTCTGAAAAAGCATAGCATGTAGCAGCTTCCAAACATATTCATATTGCTTAAGAGGCTTAACATTACCTAAACTAGAGACTAGACATAAAGCCTTCAGTTTTCAAAATCTTTCTGGTCACTATAAGGATCTTGGAACAGCAAATGATTACATGTCAGTTCCCCTAAACCAATAAAAATTTATACTAGATTTTTTATTTCTACTTATCATTAATGATTTGGTGTTGGATTTCAGGATACCTTGTATGTCTTAATTTATTTTAAATATTTATTTTGAATGAGTTTGATAGAAAACTGGTAGAAAAGTATAGAAAATTTGACTATTATTTATAGATTTCAGGTATATTTATATGTGTAAAAGAAATTGACAAAGATATAGTCCATCTGGCCTTTACTGACTCCTGTTAAATGCAGTTTTAAATTTATATCATAACACCTACTTAAGTGCCTGACACAGTAGGTATTCAATAAAAATTTATTGAATTAAAGAATTAAATTAGGTGACATGATGACATCTGTCCCTTTATTTTGACACTAAAACATGGACACAACTAGAAAAGGGTACAATGCAATATAAAATCACAATAGATAATATGTATCAAATTTCAAAAACGTAAAGCATGTTGTGGGTTCACGTAGTCACAGGAATGACAATCGTTTATTTAACAGATAGTTCAGAAACACTTTTTGTCTGCAAGGCACTATTCTAGATCCAGAAGATGCAATGTGGAACAAACAGACAAAGCCCTGTCCGCAGAAGGCTCTCCTACATTAGGGACAAGTGAACATACAAATGACATGAAGTATTTGTTGCAGAGCTGAGGAAGAGAGCAAAGATAGTGATAGAGGCACAATGAGAGAAGCAGCAGTGGGGACAAGGAGGAAAAAAAGGGCTTGGAGAGAGTGGAAAGTTAGTGGAATATGCATGAAACTTTATTGCAGGGGTAATAGGAGAAAAATTAAATTAGGAGGACTTAATGAAAGGTCTTTTAAAACGGTAACTTGGAGCTTTTGTATGTAAAATGCTAGGTAATAAGGACACTTTGTAGAGGCCGTTTTGCACTTGATTTTATTTATCATTAGTGCCACACCAAGAATATTTAAACGATGCTTATCTGTAATTCTACCACTTTAATAACTATTTGTATTTTTATGCCCCTTCTAATCTTTTTCATACATATTTCTAAATGGATGCATTGTTTTAGGCTTTTTAATAGGTAGTAATTTGTTCAAAAGGGGTTTTAGCCAGATATCTAGTTGCAGTGTTCAAGAAGATTTAGGGGAAAGACATTAGAGATAATTGTCTAGTTAGGGGGCAGCTGGAGAATATAAGCTAAGTTTGCCATAACAGAGTACACAAGTATAGCGGCCCAGGATGTAAAGAAAGAACAAATCCTAGAGTCTTTGAAATTCCTAGGGGCATTCTAGACCTCTGTTGGGATATGGTATTATTTTACATATTGAGACAACGTAAATTTTCTTTGGGTAGTAACTAATGTCAAGTCTACATCTACTGGTAAAATATTCAAAGAACAAACTGACAGTGATGTTCTACCTACTTGTTACATGCTCATGGAAGACTGTGCAGTATTGAAAGTATTTGTTAATTATCTGCTTAGTATTAACACTAAATTTGTAGAATGACTTTCAGGTTTGTTGAACAATGCCTTTTCAGGTTGGAAGAGGAAAAATAGCCTCAATCTCCCACCCAATGTAGGCACTACCTCCCCAATTACCCTTATGATCACACCAACTCTGCCTACACACTTCCAGCGATAGTGGTTCATTGTCTGTTAAGGCAAACTGTTCCACTGTTGGACATATCTCTTTGTTAGAAAGTTCTTTCTTAGGTTGCTAAAATCTGCCTAGTACCCCACTACCCTACATTTAACTTTGCTCACTGGTCCTAGTTCTGTCTTATGGAGCAGCCCAGAGTATCTTTTCTCCCTCTTTCTCATGGCAACCTTGGAGATAATCGAGGCCAGCTACTCATCATCTCCCAACCACTGTTCCCTCAGCTGCCCTTCATATGTCATGGTTTTCAGATCCATTCCAACCTGACTGAATGTTAACAGACAGAATTCTTGAAATTAAGGAACTGTCTTCATCATCATACATGTAGAAAAGAATCTGAATATTTAAGTGCTAAGTTTTCTCTAGAAATATATTTAAGATATGTTTATTCTATTATTGTAAATTTCAACCAATAAATAAATAAGAATCCATGACTTCCTTCAGTGGCCCAGTCCAGTGCCTAAGTCATCTTGATTCTTTTCCTTATATCAAATACAAACCAAACCTGTTTCCTTATAAAGTAGGGCACTCCCTCCGTTTATTCATTTATTCAACCATTCAGTGAACATTTATTAAATGGCTACCTATGTGAGGCACTATGTTTGGCATTAGGTATATAAAGGCAACTAACACATGATATCTGTCTCCAAAGGTTTACAGTTTTTCTTCTGAAAGTGCCTTTTGCGTCCTTGAATAGAGTGATTATGACTTTTCTCTAAATTAAATGATGACCTCATTTACTTTGTTTCTGATGAAGTTTCTCTACATTTAAGAAAATCTAGTGAGCAAAACAGTATATAAAATCATCTGGATCTGACTACCAGAAAAAGTAAAGTGGTTTAAATTACAGAAGGAAAAATGTTTTTTAGATTTCTGGTCACTGAATAAATATGCATTTTATACAACAACAGAACAATCTAAATTTAGGGCTTCTGGAAACCTGAGGTTTGATGATTTTGTTGTGTTTGGTTCATCCGGACTAGGTTTTACCCATTCTATAATTCCTAGGAACAAACCAGATGAAAATATCAAACAATGAAATGATCCAGGTTTTTCTTGTAAGTCAATTTGCTTTAGCTTCTAAAAGAAGTTGAAAATTTTTAGAATTTTAAAGAAAAACTAACTTTTCAAATGTCATATAATTCTTATATTTTAAATATAAATTGAACCAACTAAATTTACTGCTATATTTTTTCTACATTTTCTTTTTTCAATTTTCATTTGAAAAACTTCAGACCTATGTAAAAGTCGAGAGTAGAGCAAAGATACTTGGTACTCATCACTCAGGTTCATTTATTGTTAATATTTCACCATATTTACTTCATCTCTCTGTATACACACACTTTTTTGTATGATTAAATCATTTGAAATTAAATTGTAGAGTATGATACTTCATCTGCAAATACTTCAGTATGTATTAACTGAGAACATGGGCATTCTTCTACAAGTCTACAATACCATCTTCCCACTCAAGAAATGTAACATTGACTGGGCGTGGTGGCTCACACCTGTAATCCCAGCACTTTGGGAGGCCGAGGCGTGTGGATCACCTGAGGTCAGGAGTTGGAGATCAGCCTGGCCAACATGGTGAAACCCTATCTCTATTAAAAATACAAAAATTAGCCAGGCATGGTAGCTGTAATCCCAGCTACTTGGGAGGCTGAGGCAGGAGAATCGCTTGAAGCCGAGAGGCAGAGGTTGCAGTGAGCTGAGATTGCACCACTGCACTCCAGCCTGGCCAAGAAGAGTGAAACTTTGTCTCAAAAAAATGTAATATTAATACAATAATATCTGATAGTTTATATTCATATTTCTCTAAAAACCCAAATTATGTCCTCTTCTAGTTGTTTTTGTTCAGACAAAGATCACATACTGCTTTTAGTTTCCAAGTCTTTTTTGGTTTTTAAATCTTGAATAGCTTCCCTGTGCTTTTATTCTGTTTTCCTTTGGGCTTTTGTAACATTGACAGTTCTGAAGAGTCCAGGCCAGTTTTGCAGAATGATCGACAATCTTGATGGGTCTAGTTGTTTTCTCATTATTAAACTCAGGGTAAACTTTTTTTGTCAAGTAAATACATAGGTGACTTTGCATTCAAAGCCACTCTTTAATGAAGATTGATTGAATAACTGACATTCCTGATATGTTTTAAAGTTCACAACTTACTCTTTCACCCCATGCTTCATCCATCTAAGGCAAGGGTCAACAAACTGTGGCACATGGGCCAAATTCAGCCCACTGCCTGTTCTGGTTTGACCTGTTAGCTTCAAACAATTTTTACATTTTTAAGTAGTTAAAAAAAACAAAAGAATACTTCATGACATGTGAAAATCCTATGAAATTTAAATGTTGGTGTCCATGTATAAAGTTTTATTAGAACACATCCACGCACATTTGTTTCCATATTGTCCATGGATGCTTTGACACCATACAAAGTTATGTAGTTGCAACAAAAGCCATATGGCCTGCAAAACCTAGAACATTTACTATCTGGATTATTACAGAAAGTTGTGTGATCCCTGGTCTATGATATTCTAAATTATGACACATTTTCTTAGGATAGATTTCCATTTGCAAATTCAATGTAATACATAAACACCTGCAATAGTTGTGGTTTTTTTTCTTTTTACTGCCTAGATTTTATTGCATTCTTAACTTGTTTCGTATTACCTTAAAAAATAAAGTGCACTTAAAGATTATTTCACATCCACAGTTTGTTTAAGGATTTAAATTTACTTCACTATTACTGCCTGGCTTTGATTGATTTAGAGGGTTAGTCAATTACAGACTAAATAATTAGTTCAATAAAAGCCATCAGAAAAATTGACACAACTTAAACTCCCATGCACCAATAAACTGGAATTCTTTCTTTAAATGCTTTTCTAAAGCAGTCCAAGGAATTAAATTCAGGCCATTTCACAGTCAGTTTTTTTCAGATTCATTTTTCAACTCGAAGGCAAAACCATGATCAAAATATTGTATACAGTACACCTTCACTTCCCAACTGCTGAATTTACCAAGGAATTAAGTATTCACCACAAACCCTGGTGTGGCCATAGGTGGACACTCTAATTGAAAAGAAGATGTTCAAAAAGAATAGTCCTTTTCTTTCTTAAATTCACCTTTGATAGCACTGCCACCTTCTAATGCCACACGTCTGGGAAGGGAACATTCAAGGAAACCTTTTAGCCACTTCTTTTTAAAAGCAACCACATACCTTCTATACAACAATGGCCCTTTAGTTTGAGAGTTGCCACATACTTTCATTTCCAGAGTAAAATAATAGAATGATGTGGGTGGGTCAGGCCCACACAGTATGGTTTCTTTGGCAAAGGCATTTTGGCCAATGCCATAAGACCGTTCTGGCCCTTGATTAATGGATTCTCACCAAAGCAGAAATGCAGAGCTTATTTGTCCTTGCATTTTGAGGTAAATCATCGACTGCATAAAGCAACTTTTTTGTCTCTTTTCCGTTGCAGCATGCAGGACTTGGAATGTGTTCATATGTGTAAGACTGTCTTAGTCTGCCCAGACTGCTTGGACTGTGTTGTTTATAAACAACAGAATTTATTGCTCAAAGTTCTGGAGACTTGGAAGTTCAAGATCAAGGTGCCAGCAGATTCAGGGTCTGAGGAGGGCTCACTCTTTGTTTCATTGATGCACCTTACTGCATCCTCATCTGGTGGAAGGGGCAATGAACAAGCTCCCTTGGGCCCCTTTTATAAAAACACTAATCCCATTCAGGAAGACTTCACAACTTAATCACCTCCCAAAGACTGTATCTCTTAATACGATCACATTGGGGATTAGGTTTCAACATATCAATTTTGGGGGTACACAAATATTGAGATAATGGTGAGACACTTCCAAGCTTTTGCCAAGCATTAGTAAATAATTTCCAGTGGAATACTCTGCCCCCTTCTCTCCTACTCAAGCAGAGTATCTTAATGCAGCAGATTGGAGTGACATTACTCTAAGGGTAACTTCGAAGCCAATCTTAATTCATACTCAAAAAAGTATTCCAAAATTTTGGTATTCTATTATTGGTTACGAACCCCTTGTGACATCATATTTAAGAACCACTGCTATTGAGGCGTGCATTCTCTTGCTTGAAATGAGGTGCCCCTAAATCTGGGAGAGGGCTCCCAAAGAACAAGAGAATCAACCGCATTGTGCGTTTATGTGCCGCCCCAGATAATCCACAGGCACAAAGGACTTGAGCTTCCCAGTGTGTTCTTCAGAAAAAGGGAATTCAAAAAGCAAATGTAAAATGCAACAGAACTTGGTCTCAAAGTGATGTTGGAAAAATAGCCAGTCCTGATGACGTGGTCGGGGTAACTTGTTTACTACAGAGTCATATGATAATGGAACATCAAGGTTTTCCAGATATACCCAAAGCCTTTTGTGTCTATATCTTGTAAACTGTCATGTTCATCAACGTTTTAGACTGTACCATTGCCCTTTCTCCCTTCTTTAGTCATTTTATATGGGGAAGTTTGACTAGGATCACCAGATGTAGATTTGGTAATTTTTCCATACCATGAAGATATATGATAATGGATTTTATTAATTTAACACAAATGCATAAAAATATGATGCAATGAGAAACAATCCTGAAATTATTAAAACATTTCTTTGTCCTTACTTAAACGTAACCTGCCATTTTAAAAGACACCTAACTCTATAAACAATGGGCCATTACAAATATTATTCCGTGAAATGTATTCAAGGACTTAAAATGATTGAAGGAATTAGGAACATAAAAATGCATAAGATCCTCTTTTAAATCCCAATATTCCCTAACCACTGGTTTATAAAAAATACTCTAAGGTTTATAGAATTAGTTTGGTTCTATTAGTTGATCAAGTTACTCACACTAAGTCAGCAATTCAAAACAAATAATTCCCTCTGTGTGTGTGTGTTTGTTTGCTTGCAAATATGTTTCATTTATTTTAAAGTGTCTTTTTATATAGAAAGCCAAGTTGGTGAAATTTATCTTGTCATTAAAATCATGTGAAAATCAAATCATTCTTCATATTTGTGCTCTTATCCCTGCCGATCTCAAATAACTAATGATGCTTATGGCAAGGTTTTATAAAGTGAAAACTCCTTAACTTTTCAGGAAACAATTCTATTTTTACATATATACCATTTGCCTCTTTCCTGAACACTTCTATCAGTGTTCTAAGTTCCAAATATTCTTTTCTAATTTACCAATGATGTCGTCCCATGCAAAGTATATTCTAAAACATTTTTTAGTAAGTTAAATTACTAATCATTTACAGGTTGAGGCATTTTCTAAAGGAATGAAATAATGTTCTAGTGAGTAAAGAGTTTTTTTTAAAAAGACAAAAGAGATTCAGAATTTGTCTTTTTAAAAAGACAAAATTTGATTCAGAATGATTGAACAACAGACAATTCTTACCAACCTTAGGGTGTGATTATTTAACTCATTTGTGACTTACTGGCAACTCAAACATTTTTAAACAAAATTTAATCCTTGATGGTTCAGCTTCACCATATGATTACCAATTATTGTTTAGTGTTGTAGATGAGTAAATTATAGGAAATTAGGCTAAATAAGTAAACACACTCTGGATATTATTTTTTAAATCAATCTAATAAATCATGATCGCTTGAGGGCTTGCTATATGCCAAGTACTGTACTAAGCGCTTTACATACTCAATTTAATCTTCACAATACTCTATGATTGGTGCTATCCATTCTATATAATATGGAAATTATCTCATTTGCAATCGTGATAAATAAGGATTTACAGTAGTCCTCCCTTATCCACGTCTCTTTTTGCATGCAGTTTCGGTTACTTGCAGTCCCAAAATATTAAATGGGAATTTCCAGAAATAGACAATTTATAAATTTTAAATTGCATACAGTTCTGAGTTGCTTAATGACATCTTCTGCAGTCCCTTCCTGTCCTGTCTGAAGATGAATCCTCTCTCTGTCCAGTGTCTTCACACTATAGGTGCTGCCCATCATTAGTTACCCAGTAGCATCTTGGTTATCAGAGCGACTGTCTCGATATCACAGTGCTTGAGTTCAAGTAACCTTTGAACCTAAAATGCAAGAGTAGTGATGCTGGCAATTCAGATATGCCATGGAGAAGCTGTAAAGCGCTTCCTTTAAACGAAAAGATGGAAGTTCTCAATAAGGAAGGAAAACAAATAGTGTGTCTAGGTTGCTGCAATCTATGGTAAGAGCAAATCTTCTATCCATGAAATTGTGAAGGAAGAAAAAGAAATCCATGCTAGTTTTGCTGTTACAAACTGTGAAAGTTACAGCCACACTGTATAATAACTTTTATTACAGTATAGTGTTGTAATTGTTCTATTTTATTGTTGTTGTTAATCTCTGTGCCTAATTTACAAATTAAACCTTATCATAGGTACGTATGTGTAGGGAAAAACATGGTTTAGATATAGGATTCATATTATCCCAGATTTCAGGCATCCATTGGGAGTCTTGGAATGTATCCTTCGAAAATAAGAGAGGACTTACTATAGTGAACGGTGTTCATTTAATATCCATATATACCTTGCTAAATTTCCTGCCTATATTAAATGCTTATTAAATATATAATTCATGCCAAAATGAAGAAAGGACTTTCATTTTAAAAAGTATTTCTTATACAAATTCTATAGGAAGAAGTGATAGCTAAATGAGCGCTTGAAAAAGGCCAAAGAAAATTGTATACTGTATATAATTATGCCTCATTATGACCTGTGCACATTTTCCAGAAAAGTTAGGCATTAAAAACACACACAACAGGAACACCTTAAAGGTCAGAGGCTGATGAAAGAAAAATGCAATAGTTAATTATGAAGAATGAGATTAATGTTCTAGTATGAACATACATTTTTATCATTACATTTTGCTCAAGAAATACTTTAAAACATGCAACTTCTCATTGTGTATTTTGTTTAATATCTGAGGTGGTAGAATTCTATTTCAATTTAGTGAAATAAAAATGTGGGTTTTGCTATATTCCTAGCACCCTTTATGCGACTCTTCTTTACACGAGCCTTCACCACTCTCCTCCCAAAGATATTCTGGCTTTAAGAGTAAATACTAAAGTCTCAGTGCGCAAAAAGTTTAATTCAAAATTTCTCATTATTTTCAAGAGCTGCTTTCCTAAGATACCACAGTTTGTGCATCATATTTGCTAGATGCACCACTGGCAGGACACCTGCTATAAACATTTAAAATAACAAATGACAATTGTTTTTTATAGTTTAAAAATTATTTTAGATTTATAAAATATTGCAAAACCAAAAATAGTACACTTTAACCACATTCACCTTTTGTTAATATTTCACCCCATTTGCTTTATCATTTATGAACTCTATCTATCTACCTGTCTGTCTATGTATCTGTCTCTCTATCAATCAATCTATGTATTTATCTGGTTTTTACTTTTCTGAGCCATTTGAAGGTAAGTTGCATACATCATGGCTTTTTATCCCTGAATGTTTCATTGTATATATCCTAATGCATATATAGTTATATTCTCTTATATAACCATAGTACAGTTATCAACTTTATACATTTCCATTGATGCATTATTTCTATTGAATCCTTTCACATTTCAATTTTGTGAGTTTTGCCAATGATATCTTTTGTAGCATCCCCCCCTTCAGTACATGATTTGGTTATTAAATTTAGGTGTCACATCTCTTTAGCCTCCTTTAATCTGGAACAATTTTTCCAGCTTTTCTTTGTCTTGTTATGACATTGACAATTTTGAAGAATAGACTCCCCCCGGCCCCGCCACTTTTTGACTAGATTTTTCTTCAGTTTTTGTTTACCCTTTCCTTGGGATGAGATTGAATTTATGGATTCTCAGCAGAAGTGTTGCATGGGTGGTGATCTCTCCTCAGAGTATCATATCTGGAGAAATGCAATGTCCATCTGTCCCCCATACATTATGTTAATTTTGATCATTTTGTGGAGAGAAGCTCTAAAACCATGCAAGTATCCTGCCCTCTTCAAGTTTTCTCCTATATTTGGCATCAATGGGTAATTCTTGTCTAATTAATTTTTATCAAGATGGTTGTGAAATTGTTTTTCCAACTCTAGTACTCTGTTCACATTTATCACTTGGCCCTTTGTATTCCCCAGTGAAATCCCTCCCTTCACTCCTACATATTTACCTCTTTATCATAGACAGAAATTTATGAATTCCTTTTCTCCAATTATTTATAATTTATTACTTTAATTATTTTGGGCTCAAGTTGTCCCAGGTTTGGCCAGTGGGAGCCTCTTCAATCTGGGTCTTGTATCCTTGTGATCTCTTTTAAACAATTTCTTAATGTCTTACAAAGTGCTCTGGTCTTGTACCTAAGTGTTCCAACTCTTGAATCAGCCATGTCTCTGAGGATCCCTGGTTCTTTTTAATAGGGATTGGCGTTAGAGGCCAAGATTTTAGTGTTAGATGTGTTTATTGCTACTAGGGTATCTTTGCTTCTTGATGCTTTCAGCCAACAAGGTTAGGAAATATGTGAACGTCTATACACATTAATGTAAACATATATACAATTTTATATGCACAAAGGCATATTCATACACACATATAAATGTGTATACACACATATACTTACTTTAGATATCAAGAACTCACATCAATGTCTCCAATTTTAGTCCATTTTCACAGGAATCTTTCTTTACTTCCCTGATTCCATATTTGTATTTTCCTTCTTTAAGAACCCTTGATAACAACATCAACATATATACCCATTTGCTAAATAGCATGATACATTTAAATTGTGTCAGAATTGCTTAAAAACCATTATAATCAACCTATTTAAAATAGTTCAGGGGGGGCGGAGCAAGATGGCCGAATAGGAACAGCTCCAGTCTCCAACTCCCAGCGCGAGTGACACAGAAGACCGGTGATTTCTGCATTTTCAACTGAGGTACTGGGGTCATCTCACTAGGGAGTGCCGGACAATCGGTGCTGGTCAGCTGCTGCAGCCTGACCAGCGTGAGCTGAAGCAGGGCGAGGCATCACCTCACCTGGAAGCGCAAGGGGGAAGGAAATCCGTTTTCCTAGCCAGGGGAACTGAGACACACAACACCTGGAAAATCGGGTAACTCCCACCCCAATACTGTGCTTTAAGGAAACAGGCACACCAGGAGAATATATCCCACACCTGACCGGGAGGGTCCCACGCCCACGGAGCCTCCCTCACTGCTAACACAGCAGTCTGCGGGATCGATCCGCAAGGCAGCAGCGAGGCTGGGGGAGGGGCGCCCGCCATTGCCGAGGCTTAAGTAGGTAAACAAAGCAGCTGGGAAGCTCGAACTGGGTGGAGCTCACAGCAGCTCAAGGAAACCTGCCTGTCTCTGTAGACTCCACCTCTGGGGACAGCCCACAGCTGAGGTCCAATAGGGAAAGCAGCGGGGGCCGGTGCAGAGGCGAACGACTCTGTCTGACAGCTTTGGGGAGAGCCGTGGATCTCCCAACGCGGAGGTTGAGATCCGAGAACGGACAGACTGCCTGCTCAGGTGGGTCCCTGACCCCTGAGTAGCCTAGCTGGGAGACATCCCCCACTAGGGGCAGTCTGATACCCCACACCTCACAGGGTGGAGTCATCCCTGAGAGGAAACTTCCAAAGGAAGAATCAGACAGGTACACTCGCTGTTCAGCAATATTCTATCTTCGGCAACCTCTGCTGCTGATACCCAGGCAAACAGGGTCTGGAGTGGACCTCAAGCAATCTCCAACAGACCAACAGACAGTCCTTCTGACTGTCAGACAGAAAACTATCAAACAGGAAGGACACCTCTACCAAAACCCCATCAGTACGTCACCGTCATCAAAGACCAGAGACAGATAAAACCACAAAGATGGGGAAGAAGCAGGGCAGAAAAGCTGGAAATTCAAAAAATAAGAGCGCATCTCCCCCTGCAAAGGAGCGCAGCCCATCGCCAGCAACGGATCAAAGCTGGTCAGAGAATGACTTTGACGAGATGAGAGAAGAAGGCTTCAGCCCATCAAACTTCTCAGAGCTAAAGGAGGAATTACGTACCCAGCGCAAAGAAACTAAAAATCTTGAAAAAAGAGTGGAAGAATTGACAGCTAGACTAATTAATGCAGAGAAGATCATAAACGAAATGACAGAGATGAAAACCATGACACGAGAAATACGTGACAAATGCACAAGCTTCAGTAACCGACTCGATCAACTGGAAGAAAGAGTATCAGCGATTGAGGATCAAATGAATGAAATGAAGCGAGAAGAGAAACCAAAAGAAAAAAGAAGAAAAAGAAATGAACAAAGCCTGCAAGAAGTATGGGATTATGTAAAAAGACCAAATCTACGTCTGATTGGGGTGCCTGAAAGTGAGGGGGAAAATGGAACCAAGTTGGAAAACACTCTTCAGGATATCATCCAGGAGAACTTCCCCAACCTAGTAGGCAGGCCAACATTCAAATTCAGGAAATACAGAGAATGCCACAAAGATACTCCTCCAGAAGAGCAACTCCAAGACACATAATTGCCAGATTCACCAAAGTGGAAATGAAGGAAAAAATCTTAAGGGCAGCCAGAGAGAAAGGTCGGGTTACCCACAAAGGGAAGCCCATCAGAATAACAGCAGACCTCTCGGCAGAAACTCTACAAGCCAGAAGAGAGTGGGGGCCAATATTCAACGTTCTTAAAGAAAAGAATTTTCAACCCAGAATTTCATATCCAGCCAAACTAAGTTTCATCAGTGAAGGAGAAATAAAATCCTTTACAGATAAGCAAATGCTTAGAGATTTTGTCACCACCAGGCCTGCCTTACAAGAGACCCTGAAGGAAGCCCTAAACATGGAAAGGAACAACCGGTACCAGCCATTGCAAAAACATGCCAAAATGTAAAGACCATCGAGGCTAGGAAGAAACTGCATCAACTAACGAGCAAAATAACCAGTTAATATCATAATGACAGGATCAAGTTCACACATAACAATATTAACCTTAAATGTAAATGGACTAAATGCTCCAATTAAAAGACACAGACGGCAAACTGGATAAAGAGTCAAGACCCATCAGTCTGCTGTATTCAGGAGACCCATCTCACATGCAGAGACATACATAGGCTCAAAATAAAGGGATGGAGGAAGATCTACCAAGCAAATGGAGAACAAAAAAAAGCAGGGGTTGCAATCCTAGTCTCTGATAAAACAGACTTTAAACCATCAAAGATCAAAAGAGACAAAGAAGGCCATTACATAATGGTAAAGGGATCAATTCAACAGGAAGAGCTAACTCTCCTAAATATCTATGCACCCAATACAGGAGCACCCAGATTCATAAAGCAAGTCCTTACAGACCTACAAAGAGACTTAGACTCCCATACAATAATAATGGGAGATTTCAACACTCCACTGTCAACATTAGACAGATCAACGAGACAGAAAGTTAACAAGGATATCCAGGAATTGAACTCAACTCTGCACCAAGCGGACCTAATAGACATCTATAGAACTCTCCACCCCAAATCAACAGAATATACATTCTTCTCAGCACCACATCGCACTTATTCCAAAATTGACCACATAATTGGAAGTAAAGCACTCCTCAGCAAATGTACAAGAACAGAAATTATAACAAACTGTCTCTCAGACCACAGTGCAATCAAACTAGAACTCAGGACTAAGAAACTCAATCAAAACCGCTCAACTACATGGAAACTGAACAACCTGCTCCTGAATGACTACTGGGTACATAACGAAATGAAAGCAGAAATAAAGATGTTCTTTGAAACCAATGAGAACAAAGATACAACATACCAGAATCTCTGGGACACATTTAAAGCAGTGTGTAGAGGAAATTTATAGCACTAAATGCCCACAAGAGAAAGCAGGAAAGATCTAAAATTGACACTCTAACATCACAATTAAAAGAACTAGAGAGGCAAGAGCAACACATTCAAAAGCTAGCAGAAGGCAAGAAATAACTAAGATCAGAGCAGAACTGAAGGAGATAGAGTCACAAAAAACCCTCCAAAAAATCAATGAATCCAGGAGTTGGTTTTTTGAAAAGATCAACAAAATTGACAGACCGCTAGCAAGACTAATAAAGAAGAAAAGAGAGAGGAATCAAATAGACGCAATAAAAAATGATAAAGGGGATATCACCACCGACCCCACAGAAATACAAACAACCATCAGAGAATACTATAAATGCCTCTACGCAAATCAACTAGAAAATCTAGAAGAAATGGATAATTTCCTGGACACTTACACCCTCCCAAGACTGAACCAGGAAGAAGTTGAATCCCTGAATAGACCAATAGCAGGCTCTGAAATTGAGGCAACAATTAATAGCCTACCCACGAAAAAAAGTCCAGGACCAGATGGATTCACAGCTGAATTCTACAAGAGGTACAAGGAGAGCTGGTACCATTCCTTCTGAAACTATTCCAATCAATAGAAAAAGAGGGAATCCTCCCTAACTCATTTTATGAGGCCAACATCATCCTGATACCAAAGCCTGGCAGAGACACAACAAAAAAAGAGAATTTTAGACCAATATCCCTGATGAACATCGATGCAAAAATTCTCAATAAAATACTGGCAAACCGGATTCAGCAGCACATCAAAAAGCTTATCCACCATGATCAAGTGGGCTTCATCCCTGGGATGCAAGGCTGGTTCAACATTCGCAAATCAATAAACGTAATCCAGCATATAAACAGAACCAAAGACAAGAACCACATGATTATCTCAATAGATGCAGAAAAGGCTTTTGACAAAATTCAACAGCCCTTCATGCTAAAAACGCTCAATAAATTCGGTATTGATGGAACGTACCTCAAAATAATAAGAGCTATTTACGACAAACCCACAGCTAATATCATACTGAATGGGCAAAAACTGGAAAAATTCCCTTTGAAAACTGGCACAAGACAGGGATGCCCTCTCTCACCACTCCTATTCAACATAGTGTTGGAAGTTCTGGCTAGGGCAATCAGGCAAGAGAAAGAAATCAAGGGTATCCAGTTAGGAAAAGAAGAAGTCAAATTGTCCCTGTTTGCAGATGACATGATTGTATATTTAGAAAACCCCATCGTCTCAGCCCAAAATCTCCTTAAGCTGATAAGCAACTTCAGCAAAGTCTCAGGATACAAAATAATGTGCAAAAATCCCAAGCATTCTTATACAACAGTAACAGACAAGCAGAGAGCCAAATCAGGAATCAACTTCCATTCACAATTGCTTCAAAGAGAATAAAATACCTAGGAATCCAGCTTACAAGAGATGTAAAGGACCTCTTCAAGGAGAACTACAAACCACTGCTCAGTGAAATCAAAGAGGACACAAACAAATGGAAGAACATACCATGCTCATGGATAGGAAGAATCAATATCGTGAAAATGGCCATACTGCCCAAGGTTATTTATAGATTCAATGCCATCCCCATCAAGCTACCAATGACTTTCTTCACAGAATTGGAAAAAACTGCTTTAAAGTTCATATGGAACCAAAAAAGAGCCCGCATTGCCAAGACAATCCTAGGTCAAAAGGACAAAGCTGGAGGCGTCACGCTACCTGACTTCAAACTATACTACAAGGCTACAGTAACCAAAACAGCATGGTACTGGTACCACAACAGAGAAATAGACCAATGGAACAGAACAGAGTCCTCAGAAATAATACCACACATCTACAGCCATCTGATCTTTGACAAACCTGACAAAACAAGAAATGGGGAAAGGATTCCCTATTTAATAAATGGTGCTGGGAAAATTGGCTAGCCATAAGTAGAAAGCTGAAACTGGATCCTTTCCTTACCCCTTATACGAAAATTAATTCAAGATGGATTAGAGACTTAAATGTTAGACCTAATACCATAAAAACCCTAGAAGAAAATCTAGGTAGTACCATTCAGGACATAGGCATGGGCAAGGACTTCATGTCTAAAACACCAAAAGCAACGGCAGCAAAAGCCAAAATTGACAAATGGGATCTAATTAAACTAAAGAGCTTTTGCACAGCAAAAGAAACTACCATCAGAGTGAACGGCAACCTACAGAATGGGAGAAAATTTTTGCAACCTACTCATCTGACAAAGGGCTAATATCCAGAATCTACAAAGAACTCAAACAAATATACAAGAAAAAAAAACAACCCCATCAAAAAGTGGGGAAAGGATATGAACAGACATTTCTCAAAAGAAGACATCCATACAGCCAACAGACACATGAAAAAATGCTCGTCATCACTCGCCATCAGAGAAATGCAAATCAAAACCACAATGAGATACCATCTCACACCAGTTAGAATGGCAATCATTAAGAAGTCAGCAACAATAGATGTTGGAGAGGATGTGGAGAAATAGGAACACTTTTACACTGTTGGTGGGATTGTAAACTAGTTCAACCATTATGGAAAACAGTATGGCGATTCCTCAAGGATCTAGAACTAGATGTACCATATGACCCAGCCATCCCACTACTGGGTATATACCCAAAGGATTATAAATTACTCTACTACAAAGACACATGCACACGTATGTTTATTGCGGCACTATTCACAATAGCAAAGACTTGGAATCAACCCAAATGTCCATCTGTGACAGACTGGATTAAGAAAATGTGGCATATATACACCATGGAATACTATGCAGCCATCAAAAAGGATGAGTTTGCGTCCTTTGTAGGGACATGGATGCAGCTGGAAACCATCATTCTTAGCAAACTATCACAAGAAGAGAAAACCAAACACCGCATGTTCTCACTCATAGGTGGGAACTGAACAATGAGATCACTTGGACTCGGGAAGGGGAACATCACACACTGGGGCCTATCATGGGGAGGGGGGAGGAGGGAGGGATTGCATTGGGGAGTTATACATGATATAAACGTTATGCACATGTACCCTAGAACTTAAAGTATAATAAAAAATAAAAAATAAAAAATAAAAATAAAATAAAATAAAATAAAATAGTTCAGGATTCATTTACAATTATCCCATCTCCCACCCTCCCTTTCCCAAATACTCAGTGCTATTCAATACTAGGGTTGTGTGGTTAAATACTGTGTTCCAAAGTTCATAAGCTACTTAGATTGGTTTCTTTCTTCCCTTCCCTTCCCTTCCCTTCCTCCTTCCTTCCTTCCTTCCTTCTTTCTCTCTTCCTTTCTTCTGTCATTTCTTTACTTATTTGCTTCAATTAATTATGGCATTCATTTAAAATAATTAAAGTTAAGTCCATTTGTTTCACTTTCCTTTCAGTTTAGGTTATTTTTTTCTTCCCTCCCATTCTTATTGACCTAATTTTATTTTCTGAACTTGTAGAATGCTGATATGAATTGAATATATGTCCCCTCCAAATCTTATGTTGAAATGTGACCTCCAATGTTGGAGGTGGGCTGGGGTGGATCCCTCATGAATGGCTTGGTGCTCTCCCAGCAGTAATCTCACTCTGATAGTTCACATGATATCTGGTTGTTAAAAAGAGCAGTGGCTCATGCTTGTAATCTTGGCACTTTCGGAAGCCAAGGTGGGAGGATTGCTGGAGCCCAGGAGTTCAAGACCAGCATAGGTAATGCTGTAAGACCTTGTCTCTACAAAAAATTAAAAAATAAAAAATTAGACACTGGGTGTGGTGGCACATGCCTGTGGTCCTAGCGATTTGGGAGGCTGAAGGGGGAGGATTGCTTCAGCCTAGGAAGTTAAGGCTGCAGTGATCACACTACTGTACTCCAGCCTGGGCAACAGAGTGAGATCCTGTTGAAAGAAAGAAAAAAAAAGAAGAAAGAAGAAAGAAGAAAGAAGGAAGAAGGAAGGAAGGAGAGAGAGAGAAGGAAGAAGGAAGAAAAGAAAGAAAGAGAAAGAAGAAAGAAAGAAAAGGAAGAAAGGAAGGAAGGAGAAAGAAAGAAAAAAAAGAAGAAAGAAGAAAGAAAGAAAAGGAAGGAAGGAAGGAAGGAAGGAGAGAGAGAGAAAGGAAAGAAGGAAGAAAAGAAAGAAAGAGAAAGAAGAAAGAAAGAAAAGGAAGAAAGGAAGGAAGGAGAAAGAAAGAAAAAAAGGAAAAAGAAAGAAAGAGAGGAAGAAGAAGAGGAGGAGGAAGAAGAAGAAGAAGAAGAAGAGGAGGAGGAGGAGGAGGAGAAGAAGAAGAAGAAGAAGGGGAAGAAGGGGAAGAGGAAGGGGGAGGAAATCAAGGAAGGAAGGAAGGAAGGAAGGAAGGAAGGAAGACAGGCAGGCATCTCCCTTGCCCCCTCTTTCGCCATGGGACACACCTGCTCCCGCCTTGCCTACTGCCATGAGTGAAAGCTTCCTGAAGCCTCCCCGGAAGTGGATGCTGGAGCCATGCTTCTTGTGCAGCCAGCAGAACGGTGAGTCAAATCTCTTTTATTTATAAATTACCTAGCCTCAGGGTAATTCCTTCATAGCAACACACGTGGACTAACACACGTGCTTTCCAACTTAAAACTATACAAAAAACTGTACTCAAACAACCAACACTGCCTTCACTATCTCTTCCATCCCATTTCCCCCCAGCCCTTGTAAATACACAAATTCATTGTCTTCTGGCTGATTCTTCTTCTGTTTCTTTCGGTAATAATAAGGAGATATATGTGTTTTTGTATTTTTTCCTTCTTTCTAGCCTCAAAAGTATCATACTAAATGCATTTTTTGTCTTTGAGTTTAAAATGTAATATCCTCTGGAAATCACTCCACATTAGTTCATAGATGTCTTTCTTTTTCTTTTCTTTTTTTTTTTTTTTTTTTTTTTTGAGACGGAGTCTCGCTCTGTCCCCCAGGCTGGAGTGCAGTGGCGGGATCTCAGCTCACTGCAAGCTCCGCCTCCCGGGTTTATGCCATTCTCCTGCCTCAGCCTCCCCAGTAGCTGGGACTACAGGCGCCCGCCACCTCGCCCAGCTAATTTTTTTTTTTTTTTTTTTTTTTTTTTAGTAGTGATGGCATTTCACCGGGTTAGCCAGGATGGTCTCGATCTCCTGACCTCGTGATCCGCCCGTCTCGGCCTCCCAAAGTGCTGGGATTACAGGCTTGAGCCACCGCGCCCGGCCAGATGTCTTTCTTTTATAAACATATGACACACACTGATATCATAACCTTTTTGAGGTTCTTAAAAAAATACAAAAGGAGACTGCATTTCATTCCATGCCTGTATTATGTGAAAGGATTAATGACATGAGAAAAACTTTTCAAGAAATGTGTTGGCATAAATGACCATATCTGCTGTGTTCATTGTCTAAGAGCAACTGTGCTTTAAGCACATCTTTTCATGCTTCTCTTTGAATTTCCTCTGGCAGTTACCCCTATTCTCCTGTCCCTTAACTACATTTGATGCCTCCTGACCTCTACCAACAACTGGCAACTTTCGCCAGACCAGTGCAGTGTGCATGCACTGTTGAGAGAAAGTTTTGGATGGCAGCAGATATTTAAGCATGGGCTTGCACACTGCATAAAGACTCCTAGCTGGAGAGGCCAGTCAGGATGAAATCCATCCAATATTCTTCTGGCCAAGTCATGCCAGCTCACATATGGAAAAATGTCTACCAAGAAGAAGGGATGCATTTCTTAATTTTCAAAAAGACACTGTAAAGTCTACTAGCAGCCCTGTCCTCAACCCTCCTTCCCTATAGAGTTACCGTCACATCTCTCCACCCTACACAATCAGACTTCTCAGAGTTTCATCTTAGTCATATCCCTCCCATTCATTCTTCCTCTGCAGTCTTATTTCTGTCCCCTTCCCTCTACTGTAACTGCTCAACCACAATGCCTCAGGAAATCTTAATCCTACCCAACACAAAGAAGCTTCTGGTGCTTGAAACCTTTCTTGAGAGTCATTTTTCTCTTGTTTTCCGAATCCTAAAATTCTATTTTCCCTCCTTCATTTTGACACATGTCTCCTTCCTTATCTACTAGATGTCTTCCTCCCAGTTTCCTTCTTAGCCTTCCTCTCTTTCCACTCTGTAGTTCCTATCTGAGTTATTTCTGTATTCCTATAATATCAGCTCAACTCGAGGTGTAAAATTCTAGCATTTCATCTCTAAACTTGACTTTTCTCAGGTCTAGGTCCATCTTTCCACTTGGTGGTTTCCTTAGGACTTCGTATTTTAAAATCAAACATGATTTTCTACTCTTATATATAACATTTCCTATCTCAGATAATGGCATTCACATTTTCCTAACTGTTCAAGATTCAAACTCTGGGATATCTCTGATCTTTGAAGAAGATCAGAGACCCACAAATAATAATTCTTCTTCTTCTTCTTCTTCTTCTTCTTCTTCTTCTTCTTCTTTTCTTCTTCCTCTTCCTCTTCCTCTTCTCCTCCTCCTCCTCCTCCTCCTCCTCCTCCTCCTCCTCCTCTTCTTCTTCTTCTTCTTCTTCTTCTTCTCTCTCTCTCTCTCTCTCTCTCTCTTCTCTCTCTCTCTCTCTCTCTCTCTCTCTCTCACTTTAAATCCCCTAATGTGACTAGAAAGGTCCTGGTTGAAGCTCTTCCCCACATTTTGAAACTCTTTTAAATACTTTTCATTTCCATTCCCACTCTGATGACACGACTCCTATGATTTTTACATGGTGGCTATAACTTCCTGATTCTGGCTGGATGTGGTGGCTCCTGACTGTAATCCTAGCACTTTGGGAGGCCAAGGTGGAAGGATCACTTGAGCCCAGGAGTTTGAGACCTGCTTGAGTGACACAGTGAGAACCTGTCTCTGAGAAAGAGAGAGAGAGAAATAAATAAATATATATTTCCTATACATATATATATATATATATATATATAAAATTAGGAAATATAGACAGATGATAGATAGATAGATAGATAGATATCCCAATTCCCTTTTCATTGGTGGGTCACTGACAGTGAATATCTAAATTTGTCCCCTGCTAGAGCTGTGAACAATGCTGGTGAAACATAAGTCTTAAAGGCAAATTTCCAGCTTGGGGAGACACAATTAAGTCGTGGATCAATTGGAGAATGATTCTAGGCCAGTGGTTCTCAGTCTTTAGTGTGTAGAAGACTCAAGTGAGTTGCTTGCAAAAAGGCAGATTCCCAGTCTACCTTGATTCTAATTCAGTAGACCTAGCATAGAGCCTAGGAATCTACAGAACAAATATCCCAAGTTATTCTTTTCTAGGTATAACACTGACTACACTTTCAGACAGTCCTCCAGGGAGTGCCTGCTCTAGTATCCAATCTATGTTGAAGAAATATTTTTTCATATGCATCTAGACACTGCCTGCTTCCAAAGGTGATGTGTGATGTGAGGCAGCTTACAATAAAAATCTTGGTTAAGTGGGAAACCATTAATATAATGAGAGACACAAGCCAATAAATAAAAGTAGTGAAGGAATAATTATATGAAAATTCAGACAGAGAAAAAATACTGAAACTGAGCATAAAATTTTACTCTGAGCTTCCTACCCATTAAAGTAAAGAAAAAGAATGACCAATGGGAGTACTCTTTGTCTAATAAAAGGAGTAACTTTCTCTTGCACCTGAACTTTGTGAGGAACGCACCATATATGTCTTGCTTTCTTTAAGGGTCATTTAATGACATGATGAATACTATAATTTAAATCCTTTTTCCAAAAAGTCCACATAGAGCTACTTTGTAGAATAAGCTTATGTGATAACGTAAGGCATAATATGGTTGCATTTTGGAGAATCTTAAAGATGAGTGATTGGTGGCCCCCTTAGCTTCAGCTACACTTTTGACAGGAGATTAATAATAGACAATTCAAAATTGAGATTACTATCCATTTCTACTCACCGATAGCCCACATTGCTGACTGAAAAAAGATCTGAAGTGAAGATGACAAGGGTGTTTCCTTGTGAAAATAAATGGACTTATCTGATATTTTTATTGTAATGGAAGGTCACCTCACCTCTGTACAATAGTGAGCCAAACGAGCGCTTTCAAAGGGATGAAGTGCAGTGCTCACGAAACACTTTGGGGTCTGCACAAATTGTTGATGCAAATGCCATAACTCTGTACCATAAGGCACAAAAGAGTTGGCCTGTCTTGAAAGCTTTTGAGGATAAGCAGTACCAAAGGTCTGTCTTGACTAGAGAAGATCCTTAACATGACTCCTGTAAAATGCAACTGCTTCGCAAGGGTTAACCAAGTAAATCACCAACTGGGGTTCTTAGGAACTAACTATGGCTATCAGTTGAGCAGAATAATTTGATATTATCCATCTGGACATCAAAGTGTGTCTGCCAAAATTAATTATTTCAGTTTTAGAAAAATTAATATTTAGCAGCTTTTCCTGATATATTTTGGCCAATGGGTTGAATGGCTTGTCAGAGCCACTTCTCTGATCATGTAGGAAGGCATGTCATCAACACATGAGAGGTACTTGTCACACTGTGGCTAGGTCATCTAAAGACAAACAACTTATTCAGTTATAAAATTGAAAGGAGGGCACTTGGGATCCAGCCCTGTTTTATGCCATTTAAGACAGACATTTCATCTCTCAAAAAGAAGGTCTTTCCTATCCATGTTAATTTGTGCCATATTGCCAACAGTAATGGCTCTGAGAGAGAATTATAAGGCTGGAATCTATGTTGAGATCATACACTTAGGCCTCTTTATAGATTCAATGACCAATGATGGATCAATAATTCCATGAAAAGTCTGAAAGTGCTCCTAACTGATTGAAAGACTGCATTTTATCCTCAGACATGTATGCTGCATGCTGATTTCTTACCTCTCTCCCAACTGTCCACAACCTGTTTCCTAATCTGTCCTCAGGCCTCTTCTTTATACTCTCTTATATTATACTTAGGTTTGCATACATCTTATGGCTTGAATTAGCTTTCTATTTTATTAGATTCTCCAACGCTTTCACAGTCATTCTATAAATATAAGCCTTCTCTAAATGTTTGCTTGATGAAAGAATGAATGACTGGTAGATGGATGAATACATGGATAAATATTTCCTTCTTTTAGTCATGATTAAATATAAAGTTTCTAACCCAACAATTTGGAAGCACAGAAGAGAGAGACAAAAATTCAAAGAACGTGATGAATGTGATCTGTGTCCTTCAGCTCAAGAAGTTGTTCTGGCTTTCTGTCAAGGAAATTTGGAATCATGTCACTTGAGACTTTCAAGGTATGGATTGTCGAAAATGGTTCAGCTCTATCGGCACTTGCCATGGAAATACAGGCCTTGTCACTTTGGCCAAGCCATTGCAATGTCCCAGTTGGATTCCTCTAATGTCCTTTTCCTGAGAAAAATACAAAGAACACCTAGATGGTCTGAATAATGAAATCTATAAATTCATTAATTTTCTCGTTTCTGTTCTGGCTCCCATATGTATACCAAGGGGTTGTATCTGGCCTCCAAAAAGCTTTCAGTTGATTGATAATATATTTGAATTTAGATACCAGCTATTTTTCAGTGCATTATGCATCCAAGTCTATGATTCCTTATGTTTTTTGCCTCATGGCATACATAAGAGATGGTGTCATACTCTGGGGTAAATGGAGGAAGCTGCTTGTGGTGACTGGCCCTTGTGGTCCCTCCTGGGGGCTCAACATGGGCCTAAGAAGGTCCCACCTCAGCACAACAGTAACACTGCATTCTGGTGTCCCACTTAACTAAGTTTGGGAGGCTTTGGTCTGTGATATACAAAATCAAAATTTTGGTAGAAAGTGGTTATCAGTTCCAGTTTTTCATGTCCAAAAATCAGATTTAATTACTAAACATTCAGAACAGAGATTGTTAATATTTAAAGATTTCTAGAGGCTGTTGTTATACTATCTCTGTTGAGAGACTGTCCTGCTGTGGGAACATCATTTGTGTATAAAAGTCCTTATGTTGCCCAACTTGCTCTCCACTATCTCTAGTCAGCACTTTTATCTTCTCATAAATTAAAGTCAACATTCTCAGAAAAACTATCCTTCAAAGCTTGGAGCCGGTCACTTGTCAGTCTCTTTTCACGTAAATGAGGCCGGTTCTTTCTATCATTTATTTCAGGGCTGGTTTCTTATTTGCTAAATATTTCATTTTATTTTATCTACCCTTCTTTTAGTTTTGGTTCTATAAATTCACTGTGATTTATTCACATATTTTAAAAAATACAGAAATCAAAGTTTGACAAATTATAAAACTCTATCACTGTGTATGTATATATGGGCTTCTGCAAGTCTTACTGTGGTCCACAGTAAGTCTTGTGTATTTTCCCATTATAAGCCGAGTCAATTGATACTAGTTACAATTATTAACAGACAGATGAGAAAAGCCTGTGAAAAAGGGCCTGAAATAATAAAACTATCAATACTAATATTGATCACAGCTGTTATTAAATTAATAGTGCTTAACAAATATTATTTCATTTGATTCTCATAGCAACCTAACAGGTAGATGCATTACATTTCCATTTTATAGATGAGGAAGCTGGGGCTCAGGAACATTTAGGAACTTGTCTAAGGTCAGTCTTGGATTTAAGCAGATTAATTCTCTGACCACTGCCCCTTACTGTTTTCAAGAACTGTAGTTCAGAATAACAATAGTCATACTGACTTGCATTGTATACCTTACTCTGGTTCTTTCTGTAGTTACCCTACTGTGGATGTCAGTTCACTTTATTTTACTTTTATTTCTCTATTTTTTATTTGTATGGGTAACATAGTAGGTGTATATATTTATGGGGTACATGAAATATTTTGATACAGGCATGTAATATGTAATAATAACATCAGGGTAAATGGGGTATTCATCACTTCAAGCATTTATCCTGTGTTTGTGTTACAAACAATACAATTATATTTGTTTTGTAATTTTTAAATGTACGATAAATTATTGTTGCCGGTAGTCACCCTGTTGTGCTATCAAATACTAGACCACATTCATTCTAACTATATTTCGTACCTATTATATATTATATATAATATAAACAATATGTAATATACAATATATACATTGTATATATAATATATACAAACAGGTATATATTTGTACATATTAGCCATCACCCTTACCTGCCCCCCACTACGCTTCCCAGCCTCTGATAACGATTGTTCTACTCTCTATCTCCATGAGTTCAATTGTTTTAATTTTTAGCTCCCACCCATGAGTGAGAACTTGCAAAGTTTGTCTTTCTGTGCCTGGCTTATTTCACTTAATGTAATAACCTCCAATTTTATCCATATTGTTGCAAATGACAAGATCTGATTTTTTTTATGGCCAAATAGTACTCCATTGTGTATATGTACCACATTTTCTTTATCCGTTTGTCTGTTGATGGACTCTTAGGTTGCTTCCAAATCTTGGCTATTGTAAATAGTGTTTCAATAAACATAGGAGTGCAGACATCTCTCTGATATACTGATTTCCTTTTAGGGGCCGTTATATACCTAGCAGTGGGATTGCTGGGTCATATGGCAATCTATTTTTAGTTCTTTGAGGAACCTCCAAATTATTCTCCATAGTAGTTGTACTGATTTACATTCCAGCCTACAGTGGACAAGAGCTCCCTTTTCTTCCCAGCCTCACCAGCATTTCTTATTGCCTGTCTTTGGGATAAAAACCACTTTAACTGGGGTGAGATGATATCTCATTGTAGTTTCAATTTGCATTTCTCTGACGATCAATGATGTTTATCACCTTTTCATAAACTTGTTTGCCATTTGTATGTCTTCTTTTGATAAATATCTATTCAGATCTTTTGCCCATTTTTAAATCAGAGTATATATTTTTTTCCTATGCAGTTGTTTGAGCTCCTTATATACTCCGGTTGTTAACCCCTTGTCAGATGGGTCGTTTGCACATATTTTCTCCCATTCTGTGGGTTGTCTCCTTACTTTGTTGCTTGTTTCCTTTGCTGTGCCAAAGTCTTTTAACTTGATGTGATCCCATTTGTCCATTTTTGCTTTGGTCGCTAGTCTTTGCCCAGTCCAATGCCCTGGAGAGTTTCCCCAGTGTTTTCCTGCAGTAGTTTCACAGTTTGAGGTCTCAGATTTAAGTCTTTAACCCATTTTGATTTTATTTTTGTATATGGCAAGAGAGAGAGAGGTCTAGTTTTATTCTTCTACATATAGATATCCAGTTTTCCAAGCATCATTGATTAAAAAGGTTGTCCTTTTCCCGGTGTATGTCTTGGTAACTTTGTCAAAAATGAGTTTACTGTAGATGTATGGATTGTTTCTTTGTTCTCTATTCTGTTCCATAATGCCCGTACCATGATGTTTGGGTTTACTACTAATTCTATAGTATATTTTGAGGTCAGGTAATGCGATTTCTCCAGTTTTGTTATTTTTTATCAGGATAGCTTTGGCTATTCTGGGTCTTTTGTGATTCCATATAAATTTTAGAATTGTTTTTCTGATTTCTGTAAAGAATATCATTGGTGTTTTGATAGAGATCACATTGACTGTGTAGATTGTTTTGGGTAGCATGAACATTTAAACAATATTGATTTTTTCAATCCATGAACATGGAATGTATTGCCATCTTTTGATGTCCTCTTCAATTTCTTTCATCCATCTTTATAGGTTTCATTTTAGAGACATTTCACTTCTTTAGTAAGTTAACTCCTAGGTATTTTATTCTATGTGTAGCTATTGTAAGTGAGATTACCTTCTTGATTTCTTTTGTTCACTGTTAGCACATAGAAATGCTACTGATCTGGGTATGTTGATTTTGTGTCCTGCAACTTTCCTGAATTTGTTTACCAGTTCTAATAGTTTTTTGATGGAGTCTTTAGGTTTTTACAAATATAAGATCATATCACCTGCAAACAAGGGTTGTTTGACTTCTTCTTTTCCAAGTTGAAGGCCTTTATTTCTTTTTCTCATCTAATTTCTCTAGCCAGGACTTCCAGTACTATGTTAAGTAACAGTGGTGAAAGTGGGCATCATTGTCGTGTTCTGGATGTCAGCTCCCTTTTAAAGGTGATGTGTATCTTCACATTTGATCAATTATCTCCCCAAGAGAACCAAGCAAAACTTCAAAAAAGTTAATGCTTCTTAAAATATGCTTTTAAACATATTATCCTAATCCATTATACTTATATTGCTTCTAACAAAACTTCATTTATTAAGCACCTACTTACAAAGCACTACTATATGTCCAAATATTCTTCAAGGTACTCAGTTTAAATATAAACTCAGGGTGGGGCGTGGTGGCTCATGCCTGTAATCCCAGCACTTTGGGAGGCTGAGGTGGGTGGATGTCCTGAGGTCGGGAGTTTGAGACCAACCTGGCCAATGTGGTAAAACCCTATCTCTACTAAAAATACAAAAATTATTTGGGCGTGGTGGCGGGCACCTGTAGTCCCAGCTACTCAGGAGGCTGAGGCAGGAGAATAGCGTGAACCCAGGAAGTGGAGGTTGCAGTGAGCCAAGATCGTGCCACTCTGTCTCAAAAAACAAGACAATGAAATTCTGTCTCAAAACAAAACAAAACAAAACAAAATATATAAATTCATATAGGCCTATGAATTAGATACCATTTTAAAAATGGAGCAATTGATGTACAGAGAAGTTGGGAACTTGCCCAAGATCCCAGAAATACTGTGGCGTGAGAGCTGGGATCTGAGCCTGCACCAGAAACCAAGTATGTAACCACAATCTAATCTCCTACTGCTTGCTGAGCAAAGCATTATGTAAAGAAGGTATGATGACCATTTTAATTCTATGAGGAGTTTAAAACCATAAAGTGTACATTTGTTGATATGTAGGGGTAGATAGATAGATGCATACAGATATGCATTTTAAAATTTTAAATAAAACACAAACAATCCCTGTTATTAAGAGATGGCTTTATAGAAATGTAAGCCAAGAAACCCGTGATCAAACACACATACAAACCTCAAATTTCAAAGCTTCCAGAGCAGTAACATAAATAGGAAATGTCACCAAAACCCTTCCCTTAGTGTGGTATACATGTTTTCAAATGGATCTGAAATTTGGTGTCTTGACCTGAACTCCAAGCAGCAGAGCTACGTCAGGACAGAGCATCCTGCAAATATCCTGGACTTCCTACAGTCAAGGAAAACCGAGGGGCCTTGAAAATATTACAGCCTTGAGACCATGGACGTATCAATGCTGACTCTTTTTCATCATTGAAGAGGATATTATTCAGCTATGACGTATCTGTCATTTTTAATGGCAACTGCATAAATACATCACTATTATTTTATATTCTCAAATGTTGGTCATTGCATCTCTCATAAAAAGGCTGTTCAATTCAATTTAAACAAGAAATTTTTATCACATGACATCCTCCACCTTGTTCATTTTAAATAATGTAATTTGGAAGATATTTGGGAGTTCTTTTACATGTAATTTTCCTTTAAAGAAGGCTGGGAGACTTTGACCTTTGTTGAAATCAGCATAGATTTCAATGGGGGAAAGGAAAGAAAGTATGTTCCTTCTTACAGTTTACATTTATTGTGTGCTGTTGCACCTAAAATAAGACACTAACAGTCAGGTATCAAGAGGAATTTTAAAAGATACCACATATACATATAGGCATTGCTTAGGCAAACAGTAAAACCTATAGGCCACACTGCTAAAAGGAGGGTAAACTTGGTGCATTTTGGACACACACAGCAACCACAGTGAAGGGAAGAGCTCTGGGCATTGGAGTCACAGGGGCTCGGTTGGAATCTCAGCTCTGCCACTTGCTGTCTGTATGTCTTTAGGCAAATTACTTACTCCTTCAGAGTCTCAGATCCCTCAGTCATATAATGAAGATGCAAATAATTTACAAGATCACTTTGTATATGAGAGGTAAGGCCTCAAGTAGCCCAGTTCCTGGCATTTTGTAGGTATAGATATAAAAATGGCGTTCCTTATTACGAAGATCTATGTTCTTATTTACAATTTTGATATGGGACATTAACAAAGAGAAAAAGGAAATGCTGTGGCATCATCACAATGGCAAAAAGAAGGCCCTGGCTCCCTTCTAGTGATCAAAACCTGAATGCTTTGTTGTGAAGTGTCTTATATTAGGCGACCAACACATGGTAGCCCAATACACTCTATGCAATAATGTGGGGCCAAATAGTTTACTCTATCACTCTGGTTCGCTGTGAGATACTTTATTTAAAAACAAACAAACAAACAAAAAAACCACAGCTGCAATTACGAGATAGGTTTCCATGATAGAGACAAACTTACCCAAGATAGGATTATCTTGCCCAGGCTTAGAGCCATACAAAGTATTATACTATAGTCAGCATGTAGAGTCTATGTACACTTTCCCAGATGTAGCAAACTGTGATAAATTATATCTCGACAAATAAACCACTCTTATTCAAAGCAAGTTTGGAAACAATATTTCAGGAGTCTAACAATTCTTTAATCATATGCTTTGATGGAAGAATGTTCTTATGCACATCGCTCAGCTCAATTCCTTCCAGAAGGACTGACATCTTAAACTGCACTAAACAATGAATCACCTTGTCAAATAAAGTGCAAAATGGAAAACCTGTTACCAAACTCATCTGATATAATGACATTTACAACAACATGTTTGAGGTGATAAACCGACAATAATAATTATATTTCCTTTAGACGTTGATTGTACTTTGAAAGTTTGATGCAATCATACTTTCTTCCTTCAAGAGAATTTTACACCCCGACATTTAATTTCTGAAACTTCAAACCTTCTATGAACATGCAAATCATAGTTGGCATTAAAAGAAGCACTCTCTGCTCCCTTTCAGGAGGCTGCAATAATGATGACGATGATGATGCAAACAATAGCTAAGTATAGGAGACTTTTCCTGTAATTCAAGGTTGATGGAAGCATTTCAGTTCAGAAATGACAAATAGAGCACTTTTCTCCCCCTAACAAGAAGATTTTGCTGGTAGTCTCTCCAGGAGAATAAAAGTAGACTCAAGGTCACATGCAATGCTAGATTATAGGTACAGGCTAGAGCTTTTGCACATAGTAGGCACTTAATTATTGCTAAATGAATAGGCATTTCCAGGAATTTTCTGTATAATATTGTGAGCATGCAGAAGATTGGGTCCCTCCTCCTATAGGGGTTTTAATTATCTTCACAGAGCATGCTGGAAATTCTCCCTCAGGTTATAAAGCTGAGTTACTGGACCTCACAGACATTCCCGGCTCCCTCTATGGCTCTGTCATCCTGCTTAAAAACCAGGCCCCCCTACAGGGTCCTGGGCAAATACCTTGCTTCCCTCTGGGGTGGCCAAGCCTTGGATCCTCTCTGTGGTGGTTAATATTAGGTGTCAACTTGATTGGACTGAAGGATCCCTAGATGGCTGGCTGTTTTTGGGTGTGTCTGTAAACGTGTTGCCAGAAGAGAGTAACATTTGAGTTAGTGGACAGGGAGAGGAAGACCTATCCTCAATCTGGGTGGGCACCATCCAGTCGGCTGCCAGCGTGGCTAGAACAAAGCAGGCAGAAGAAGGTGGAATAAGCTGGCTTGCTGAGTCTTCCGGCTTTCATTTTTCTCCTGTGCTGGATGCTTCCTGCCTTTGAACATTAGATTCCAGGTTCTTTGGCCTTTGGGTTCTTGGACTTATGCCAGTGGTTTGCCAGGGGCTCTTGGGCCTTGGCCACAGACTGAAGGCTGCATTGTCAGCTTCCACTTTTGAGACTTTTGAACTCGGACTGAGACACTACTGGCTTCCTTGCTCCTCAGGTTGCAGATGGCATATCACGGGACTTCACCTCGTGACTGTGAGTCAACTCTCCTTAATAACTCCCTTTCATATATATATATATATATCTCCTATTAGTTCTTTCCTTCTGGAGAACCCTGACTAATACACTCTCCTACAGTCCTAAACTCTCACTGCTACAGCAGCTGTGTTCAAACACTTGTGGGTTCCGAATCACTAGCATTCTCCATCTAGTTTGCCATTTGTTAGTAGCTCTGGCAGAAAGTTCACTAAGGGTAAACATGAAAACTTTCAATTAAAATGGGCTTGGAGATACTATTTGCAGGTACCAATTATCTACGCTTTATCTGTCCCAGAACTACCCAGAGAATCAAGCATGGGGCTACAATCTCTTCCCAGAATATTTATAATTACAAAAATCTATTTATGATCCAAAAGTTCAGAGATTAAGGCACAACAGAAAAACTGAGTAACATGTAGAAATAGGACTTTTATTTCTAGATATAACTGAAGATCCAACTGTTTCAGGTGCTCTACGGAACATAAAAAATTGTATATTTTGTATTGTTTATGAAATTGTAATCTTACATAAAGTGGAGGACATGCTGTATACACATTTCTTTTTTAATTCACTTTTAAGATTTTAGGTTCAGGGGTACATGTCCAGGTTGTTATATAGGTAAATTGCATGTCATGGGAGTTCGGTGTACAGATTATTTTGTCACTCAGGTAATAAGCATAGTACCTGATAGGTGGTTTTTCGGGTCTCAGGCTCCTCTCACCCTCCACCCTCAAGTAGGCTCTGATGTCTGTTGTTCTCTTCTTTGTGTTCTTGTACTCATTGTTTAGCTCCCACTTACAGTGAAAGCATGCAGTATTTGGCTTTCTGTTCTTGTGTTAGTCTGCTTAGGATAATGGCCTCCAGCTTCATCCATGTTGCTGCAAAGGACATGATCTTGGCCGGGGCACTCATGCCTGTAATCCCAGCACTTTGGGAGGCCGAGGCAGGTGGATCATGAGGTCAGGAGTTCATAACCAGCCTGGCCAACATGGTGAAACCCCATCTCTACCAAAAATACAAAAATTAGCTGGGCGTGATGGCGGGCACCTGTAATCCCAGCCACTTAGGAAGCTGAGGCCGGAGAATCACTTTAATCCAGAGGGCGGAGGTTGTAGTGAACTGAGATCACGCCAACTGCACTTCCAGGCTGGGCAACAGAGCGAGAGACTCCAGCTCAAAAAAAAAAAAAATTGTCGTTTTTTTATGGCTATGTAGTATTCTGTGGTGTATATGTACCACATTTTTAAAATCCAGTTTACTGTCAAAGGGCATTTAGGTTGATTCCATGTCTTTGCTATTGTGAATAGTGCTGCAGTGAACATAAACATACATGCGTCTTTATGGTAGAACCATTTATATTCCTCTGTGCATATACTCAATAATGGGATTGCTGGGTTGAATGGTAATTCTAAGTTTTTTGAGAAATGTTCAAACTGCTTTCCACAATGGCTGAACTAATTTACATTCACACCAGCAGTGTATTAGCATTCCCTTTTCTCTACAACTTCACCAGCATCTGTTATTTTTTTTGACTATCTATTTATTTGTTTGAGACAGAGTCTCGCTCTGTTGCCCAGGCTGGAGTGCAGTGGAGTGATCTCGGCTCACGGCAATCCCCCGCATCCCAGGTTCAAGCTATTCTCCTGCCTCAGCCTCCTGAGTAGCTGAGATTACAGGTGCCCGCCACTACGCTCAGCTAATTTTTTGTATTTTTAGTAGAGACAGGGTTTCACCATGTTGTTCAGGCTGGTCTCGAACTCCTGACCTTGTGATTCATCTGCCTTGGCCTCCCAAAGTGCTGGGATTACAGGTGTGAGCCACCGCACCCAGCTTCTTGACTTTCTAATAATAGTCATTCTGACTGGTGTGTGATGGCATCTCTTTGTGGTTTTGAGTTGTGTTTCTCTAATGATTAGTGATATTGAGCATTTTTTCATATGCTTCTTGGCCATGTGTATTACTTTTATTTTTCTGAAAAGTGTCTGTTCATGTCCTTTGCCTACTTTTTAATGGGATTGTTTGGGATTTGTTTGCAAATTTAAGTTCCTTCTAGATTTGGGATATTAGACCTTTGTCGAATGCATAGTTTGCAAATATTTTCTCCCATACTTTAGGTTGTCTGTTTACTTTGTTGATAGTTTCTTTCGCTGTATAGGAGCTTCTTAGTTTAATTAGGTCTCATTGGCCAATTTTAATTTTTGTTGCAATTGTTTTTGGTGTTTTCATAATGAAATCTTTGACAAGTCCTATGTCCAGAATGGCATTTCTTAGATCATCTTCCAGGGTTTTTAGTTTTAGGTTTTACATGTAAGTCTTCAGTTCATCTTGAATTGATTTTTGTATACGGTGAAAGGAAGGGGTCCAGTTTCAAACTGCTGTATATGGCTAGCCAGTTATCCCAACACCATTTATTGAACAGGAAATCCTTTCTCCATTGCTTGTTTTTGTCAATTTTGTTGAAGATCAGATGGTTGGCGGTGTGGGGTATTATTTCTGGGCTCTCTATTACGTTCCCTTGTTTCATATGTCTGTTTGTGTACCAGTACCATACTGTTTTGGTTACTGCAACCTTGTAGTATAGTTTGAAGTCAGATAATGTGATGTCTCCAGCATTGTTCTTTTTTCTTAGGATTGCCTTAGCTATTCAGGCTCTATTTTTTATTCCATATGAATTTTAAAATAGTTTTTTTCTACTTCTGTGAAGAATGTCATTTGTAGTTTGATAGGAATAGCATTGAATCTGTAAACTTCTTTAAGTATGGCCATTTTAACAATATTGATTCTTCCTATGCATGAGCATGGAATGTTTTTCTATTTCTGTCATCTCTGATTTCTTTGAGCAGTGTTTTGTAATTCTCATTGTAGAGTTCTTTCACCTCCTTTGTTAGCTGTATTCCTAGGATTTTGTATTCTGAAACCTTGCTGAATTTGTTTACCAGATCAAGGAGCTTTTGGCCAGAGACTATGGGGTTTTCTAGGTATAGAATCACATCAACTGCAAGCAGGGATAGTTGCACTTCCTCTCTTCCTATTTAGATGTGTTTCATTTCTTTTTCTTATCTGATTTCTCTGGCTAGGAATTCCAATACTATGTTGAATAGGACTGGTGAGAGAGGGCATCCTTGTCTTGTTCTGATTTTCAAGGGGGATGCTTCCAGATTTTGCCTATTCAGTATGATGTTGGCTGTGGGATTTTCATAGATAGCTTTTATTATTTTGAGATATGTTTCTTCAGTGCCTAGTTTGTTGAGGGTTTTTAACAAGTAGATTGAATAGATGTTTAATTTTATTGTAAACCTTTTCTGCATCTATTGAGACAATCATGTGTTTTTTGTTTTTAGTTCTGTTTATGTGGTGAATTACATTTATTGATTTGTGAATGTTGAACCAAACTTGCATATTAGGAATAAAGCCTACCCGATTGTGGTGGATTAAGTTTTTGATGTGCTGCTGGATTTGGTTTGCTAGTATTTTGTCAAGTATTTTTGCATCTGTGTCCATTAAGGATATTGGCCTAACATTTTCTTTCTCTTTTGTTGTGTCTCTGGGAGGTTTTGGTATTAGGATGATGATGGCCTCATAGAATGACTTACTTAGGAAAGAATCCCCCACTCCTCCATTTTTTGGTATAGTTTCAGTAGAAATGGTACCATTTCTTCTTTAAATATCTGGTAGAATTCAGCTGTGAATCCATCTGATCCTGGACTTTTTCCGGTTTTTATTACTGATTCAGTTTTGGAACTTGTTAATGATCTGTTCAGGGATTCAATCTCTTCCTGGTTCAATCATAGGAGCTTGTATGTCTTTAATCCATTTCTTCTAGGTTTTCTAGCTTGTATGGATAGAGGTGTTCATAATAGGCTCTGAGAGTTTTTTGTATTTCTGTGGGGTCTGTGTTAATGGCCCCTTCGTCATTTCTGATTGTGTTTATTTGAATCTTACTCTCTTTTTTCTTTAGTAGTCTAGCTAGTGGTCGACCTATCTTATTAATTCTTTCAAAGAACCAGCTTCTGGACTCATTGGTCTTCTGTATGGTTTTTCACATCTTAATTTCCTTCAGTTCAGCTCTGATTTGGGTCATTTCTTGCCTTCTGCTAGCCTTGGGGTTGATTTGCTCTTGTTTCTCTAGTTCCTCTAATTGTAATGTTTGGCTGTTAATTTGAGATCTTTCTAATTTTTTGATGTGGGCGTTTAGTGCTGTAAACTTCCTGCTTAACACTGCTTTGGCTGTGTCCCAGAGATTCTGGTATGTTGTATCTTTTTTCTCATTAGTATCAAATAATTTCTTGATTTCTGACTTAATATCATTATTTACCCAGAAGTTATTCAGGGACAGGTTAATTTCCGTTAAATTGTATGGTTTTGAGTGATTTTCTTAGCCTTGATTTCTATTTTTATTGCACTGTGATGTGAGAGGATGGTTTGTACGATTTTGTTTGTTTTTTAATTTGCTGAGAATTGCTTTAGGCCTCAAAGTTATTGAGCTGGTTCTTTCTCATTTATGTGGGTATGATCTTCCTTCAGTCTTTTAGGTTGCTATCTTGGAAGAGACTCCTCCAATTACTGTCTCTGTGCCCATGTTTCTTTTGTTGGGTATTCCAGTCCACAGAGCTCCCTTAGGCAAGGGCCACCATTGGCAGAAAAGTTGTATCCTTGCCAGGTTGGCCCTAATCTGCCGTCCCTGTGCTTCCTGGAAAAACACAAGGTTGTGCCTGCCCCCAGAATTCAAGCAGCAGTGGAACTGCTGGGTTGGAAGCTCTAGTGGGTGTGGCTTATCTGACTACAAGAAGCAGGGGTGGGTGAAGTTGTCCGCCCTGCTCTCTGGGTGTTTCTAGGGCCAGAGGAGGCTGTCCCCTCAGTAAATTCAGGCAGAAGTAGGACTGCTGGGACAAAAGCTCTAACAGGCATGGTTCACCTGGCTACCAGCAGAGAGGGTGGGTGGGGACACCTGCTCTGTCATCTGGGTGTTTCCTGGGACAACAGGAGGCTGTACCCTCCAGCTGAGTTCCCATAGAAGTAGGGCCACTGGGCCAGAAGCTCTAGCAGGCATTGCTCACCTGCTATCAGGAGTGGGGATGGGTGGGGCCATCTGCCCTGGCATGCTCATGCTTTCTGAGACAACAGAAAGTTGTATCCACTGTCCACTGCCTGAATTAACCAGAAGTGGGACTGCTGGGCCGGAAGCTCTAGCAGGTGTTATCCACCAGGTTCCCTGTGGCAGGGTTGGATGGAGGGTCATGCACCCTGCCATCCAGGTGTTTTCTGGGACAACAGGAGGCTGTGCCCTCTAGCCAAGTTCACACAGAAGTGGGGCCACTAGGCCAGAAGCTCTAGCAGGCATGGACTTCCTGGCTATGAGTAGCAGGGGTGGATGGAGTAGCTGGCCATGTTCAGGTGACATGGGACTGCTGGGCCAGAATCTCACACCAAGCCACATCCAGCAAGGGGCAGGGTGGAGAAATCTTACTGCTTCCAGGCACCAGAACTGTGGCCTCTATTGGTGCTATGGAACAGGCACTGGTCTACTCTGGAGCCCAAGGCTAGTAGAGGTCCTCTTAGTTGACCCTGCAAAACAGCTGGGTGACTTTCTGCCTCAGTCTAGAAGTGCAGTGGGTGGTGGAGGGTGTTCAGAGGGATTCTCCCATTCCCAGTGCTGCACATGTCCCATGGGGAGCATGAATTCCCCTGAGGGCTCTCACTCACTGACTCTTTCCTGTGTTGGAGAGGTTTTCCTGGCTCTGCACTGAGCCCAGACAAGCTGGTGCCCAGCTTTGTTTCTCTCTGCTCTCTGTTTCCCCTTGCTGCCTTGATGGATCCCCAGGTGTTTCTCAGATGATCTACCTGCAGGGTCAGTGTTCACTAGGCTTTCATTTCCTCTCCGTGAGAGCTGCGCACAGGAGCTGCTTCTAGTCTGCCATCTTGGCTCCGCCCCTCCACATTTTGTTCTCTGATTCCTTAGGTCTTACATGGCCTCCCGCAATAGAGATAATAAACTATAATATTCCAGACCTAACTTATGAACATGTTTTCTAAGTTACTTGTTTGAAATACTTTGCCCACAGCTGCATCAACTGTTAGAATACAAATTCCCAGTGGTCTGTATCTCGGCCTTCTGATGCCTTCCAAAGTAGCAGGATCCAATAAATAAATTGGTGCTAACTTTGAAATGCATGTAAATATTTAAATAAAAATACTGTGGATTTTTTTTAATGCAAAAATGTGGTTTGACACAGTTTTTCAAAAGGCAGGGAGATTTCCAGAGCAGTTTGACTGATGTCATACTTAGACATCATAATTTCACACTTTGTATTTGTTAAACAAATAAATGAGGAAAGACAGGGAGACGTTCAATGTACGGAAGGGAAGAGACAGTTTCACAATATAGGACTGAAGGGAAGATGGTGATATTGACAAACAAGCAAATCAGTGTGCAATGAGAATTTAGGCCATGGTACAGACAGCAACAATGACGGCTATGATCACTTAGTATATCGCAGGAGCTTCATGTATGCTATCTCTAATACATGTACAATTGCTAATGCTTACCTTACAAGATGTTTATTTAATACATGTACAATCTCTAACACTCACCTTACAAGACGTTTATTAAACTCACTCCACAGATTAGGACAAGCAACTTTCCTGAGGTCAAACAGCAATGATGGGGATAAGTCAATATTTGAAGTCAGGCCCATCTCTTCTAAACCCTCTTATTTTCCATGTACCCTGCACTGCCCTGCTTGCCACCTGAAGTGCATAGAAGCAATGAGAGTAGGAAGCATGGAGGAGTGGGGAAAAGGGTATCAGGTTTACAGCTTTTCAGGACCATGACAGGCAATGGAGATTTGATGTAGTGAGGCCATTTGGGAGAAGATACTGTGATTTTGTTGATTAGAAGAATGAAACTTTTCCACTTATGCGTGCATATGACTCTAGCAAATTTTTTAAAATTTCTTTTGACCCAAAGTGTAGAATAACACTTGCCCATTCTTTGTAAACAATAAGAGATGATTGGTGGCTACATGCTGGAATGGTTATCTTCCCTCTGCTCTACACAATGTTATTTGTAAAATCATTGAAAGGGGAAAAATGATAAAGACTCCATATTGAGTAAGATACTGCTGCATTCAAATAGCTTCGTCCCTTTCTTCAGAAATCAGGCAAGAAAACATGGCTAATTGGAGGACCAGCAGGCCCATGAAGCCCACATAATGAATTTCAGGGGCAAGGACACACCAGGTTTCACATTCTAGTAAAAGGCTTGAGTAGCAGTGAGCCCAGGAGGTTGTCTCCCTGTGTGTGGTGTCCACAGGAACAAGAGCTGTGTGGAGCCTGCCAACATCACACACATGGGGTCTGGGCTAACGTCTGTATTAATTTAACATTTTGCTAGAATTGCTGTTTAATTTTTTTCCTTTAAATGAGTCACTGCTTTACAAAATGGAGAATCCATAAAATGTAACAAGAACTCTATGACAATTAGTGCCATATGCTCTTTTTTAATCCTTCTCTGGAAATGGAATTTTTCATGGTTCAGATACTGTTCCAATAATTAATTTGAAAATGGGCCGTATTTTTCTGAATTGGTGTTCTTCATTTTTCTCCAGGGAACAAGGTGAGGAACTGCAAACCACTTACCTTTATAGCAACCTGGTGAAAACCTCAAGTTAGGATAGCAATGGCAATGTGCTACCTCTGTCTCTCTCTCTAGGCCAGTGAGACTCAACAAGCTGCCACTCAGCAGCCTCTGCCTTCACAGTTCTGTCACCAAGAAGAAAACGTGGGCCTCAGATGTCAGCAGTGTGGGCAGATCTGGGAAAATCATATCCAGAATTCTCGCAGGTACTTCTCAATTTCATAGTTACTAATTTAATCTATCAAAGTTGAAGCTCAGCTCAATTCACTAATTTGACAAGAATTTGGGGGGCACCTATGTGTAAGGCTGGATGCTATTTAATACTATTGTATCTCACTGAAGATACAGAAGTTTCTCAAGCCAGAACCCTGGAAGTCACCCTGATTAATAACATTCCCTCATCTTCCAATTGGACTTCCTTTAGCTAGTCCTATTGATTCTATAGGCAAACAAAATCTGTTACTTTCCCCACTTCTTTTGCAAAAGTCCAAATCACCATCATTTCTTGCCTGTACTACAGTTGGATTTATCTGTTGATCCATCTGCCCATCTGCTCAGCAAACATCAATAGGACATCCACGGTGTGCCAGGTCCTTTTCTGGGCTTGAGAGTCATGTTATTGAACCAGGCAGACAGAGTCCTTATTCCCATGAAACAACATTGTAAACAAAGAAAACAGAACATTTTAAAAACATGGAAAACCTAGTTAGTGATGAGTATAGTAATGATAATAAAGCAGCAGTAGGTAGAGAGGCATCACATTTTTGTCTGGGTCTTCACATTGTGTTGTCTTTGATCTCACCCTTTGGAAAGGCCAAATAGCTGAAGATGTACTTCGAGGTCATTTTTGGCATCCCCAAACTTGTCAGTAGTTACTGATTGGGTGATCACGCAGATTTTCAGCGTTACTAACCTGAGTAACAGCATCCGTGATAGAATAAGGTCTATCATTAGAACATTGTCAGTATTTGAATAGTCATTTTATTTTTATTTGTTTATTTTTATTTGTACAAATGTATGGGGTACATGGGCAATGTTGTTACATGTCTACAATGGGCAGTGACCAAGCCAGGGTATTTTGGGTGCCCAACACCCAACTACAATACATTTTTGTTAAGTATAGTCACCTTACTCTGCTAACAAATGCTGAATTTATTCTTCCTATCATACTGTATATTTGTACACTTTAACCCACTTATCTTTATCCTCCTATCTGACCCCCACTCACTCTTCCCAGTTTCTGTTATCTATCTTTCCACTCTCCATCTCCATGTGATCAAATTGGATAGCTCCCATATATAAGTGAGGACATGAGATATTTGTCTTTTTGTGCCTGGCATATATACCACATTTTCTTTCTCTATTCTTCTGTTAGTGACCACTTAGGTTGAATCCATATCTTTGCTGTTGTGGATAGAGCTGCAATAAATATGCAGGTTCAGGTATCCCTTTGATAAATTTACTTTCCTTTGTGTAAATACCCAGTAGTGGGACTCCTGGACTGAATGGTAATTATATTTTTACTTTTTATCTTTTTAGAGACAGGGTCTTGCTTTGTCACCAGGCTGGAATACAATGGTGTAATCATAACTCACTGTAACCTCAACCTCCTGGACTGAAGCTATCCTTCTGCCTCTCATGTAGTTAGGACTACAGGCATGAGCCACCATCCTTGGCTAATTTTTTAATTTTTTATAGAGATGGGGTATTGCCATGTTGCCCAGGCTGGTCTTCAATTCCTGGGCTCATGTGATCCTCCCACCTTGGCTTCCCAAAGCACTGGGATTGCAGGTGTGAGCTACTGCACCTGGCCTATTTTTAGTTTTGTGGTGGAATCTTTTGCAGTTTTTGTAGATGTAAGATCATAGCATCAGCAGAGAGGGACAATTTGACTTCCTCTCTTCCAATTTGGATGCCTTTTATTTTTTCTTTTGCCCAATTGCTCTGGCTAGGACTCCTGGTACTATGTTGAATAGGAGTGGTGTAAGTAGTCATCCTTGTTTTCTTTCAGTCCTTAGAGGAAAGGCTTTCAAGTATTCCACATTCAGTGTTACATTAGCTGTGGGTTCGTTGTATATGGCCTTTATTATTCTGAGATATGTTCCTTCTATGCCTACTTTTTTGAGAGTTTTTATGTTGAAGGAATGTTGAATTTTGTCAAATACTTTTTCTGCCTCCATTGAGATTATTCTCTATATGGTTTTTTTCCTTCATTCTGTTGATGTGCTGTGTCCTGTTTATTGATTTGTGGATGTTGAACCATCCTTGCATCTCTGGAATAAAACTCACTTGATTGTGTTGTATTATGTTCCTGATGTGCTGTTGGATTTGATTTGCTAGTATTTTGTTAAAGATTTTTGTGTCTGTGTTCATCAAGTATACTGGCCTGTAGTTTTCTTTTGTTGTTGTTGTTGTTGTTTTGTCCTTGTCTGACTTTGGTATCAGGGTGATGCTGGCTTCATTTGTTATTAGTTATTCTTTGTACCTTTGGTAGAATTTAGCTGTGAATCCATCTGGTCCTGGGCTTTTCTTTGTTGGAAAACTTTCTATTACTGGTTCAATCTTGCTACTTGTTATAGGTCTGTTTGGGTTTTCTGTTCCTTCCTGATTCAACCTTAGTAGGCTGTACAAACATAGTAGTCTGTATGTTTCCAGGAATTTATCCGTTTCCTCTAGGTTTTTCCACTTTCTCAGCATATACTTGCTCATAATAGTCTGTGATGATCTTTTGTATTTAAAATTTATTTATTTATTTTTTATTTCCATAGGTTTTTGGGGAACAGGTGGTGTTTGGTTACATGAGTAAGTTCTTTAGTGGTGATTTCTGAGATTTTGGTGCACCCATCACCCAAGCAGTGTACACTGTACCCAATGTGTAGTTTTTTAATCCCTCACCACCCCTCACCCTTTCCTGAGTGCCCAAAGTCCAAAGTTTCATTCCTGTGCCTTTGCGTCCTCATAGCTTAGCTCCTACATATGAGTGAGAACATACGATGTTTGGTTTTCCATTCCTGAGTTACTTCACTTAGAATGATCATCTCCAATTCCATCCAGGTTGTTGTGAATGCCATTATTTTGTTCCTTTTTATGACTGAATAGTATTCCATCATATATATATATATATATATATACACACACCATACACACACACACACACACACACACACCACATTTTGGTTATCCACTCATTGATTGTTGGGCATTTGGGCTCGTTCCATATTTTTGCAATTGAAAATTGTCCTGCTATAAACGTGTGTGTGTGAGTGTCTTTTTCATATAATGACTTATCTGCCTCAGGGTAGATACCTAGTAGTGAGATTGCTGGATCAAATGGTAGATCTACTTTTAGTTCTTTAAGGAATCTCCACACTGTTTTCCATAGTGATTGTACTAGTTTACATTCCCACTAACAATGTAAAAGTGTTCCCTTTTCATGAAATCCATGCCAGCATCTATGATTTTTTTGATTATGACCATTCTTGCAAGAGTGAAGTGGTATTGCATTGTGGCCTTAATTTGCACTTCCCTGATAATTAGTGATGTTGAGCATTTTTGCATATACTTGTTAGCTATTTGTGTATCTTCTTTTGAGAATTGCCTATTCATGTTTTCACCCCACTTTTTGATGAGATTGGTTTTTTTTCTTGTTGATTTTTTTAGTTCTTTGTAGATTCTGGATGTCAGTCCTTTGTCTGATGTATAGATTATGAAGATTTTCTCCCACTCTGTGCATTGTCTGTTAACTCTGCTGATTATTTCTTTTGCTGTGCAGAAGCTTTTTAGTTTAATTAAGTCCCATCTATTTATCTTTGTTTTCGTGGCACTTGCTTTTGGGTTCCTGGTCATGAAGCCTTTGCCTAAGCCAGTGTCTAGAAGGGTTTTTTTGATGGCATCTTCTAGAATCTTTATGGTTTCAGGTCTTAGATTTAAGTCATTAATCCATCTTGAATTGATTTTTGTATATGGTGAGAGATGAGGATCCAGTTTCATTCCTCTACACGTGGCTTGCCAATTATCCCAGCACCATTTGTTGAATAAGGCATCCTTTCCCCACTTTATGTTTTTGTTTACTTTGTTGAAGATCAGTTGACTGTAAGTATTTGGCTTTATTTCTGGGTTCTCTAGTCCATTCCATTGGTCTGTGTGCCTATTTTTATATCAGTACCATGCTGTTTTGATGACTATGGCCTTATAGTATAGTTTGAAGTTGGGTAATATGATGCCTCCAGATTTGTTCTTTTTGCTTAGTCTTACTTTGGGTATGTGGGCTCTTTTTTGGTTCTATATGATTTTTTTTCATAAAAACATTGATTTTTTTTTTTTTTTAGTTCTGTGATTAATGATGGTAGTATTTTGATGGAAATTGCACTGAATTTGTAGACTGCTTTTGGCAGCATGGTCATTTTTACAATATTGATTCTACCCATCCATGAGCATGGGATGTGCTTCCATTTGTTTGTTGTCTATGATTTCTTTCAGCTGTGTTTTGTAGTTTTCCTTGTAGAGATCTTTCACATCCTTGGTTAAATATATTCCTAAGTCTTTTATTTTATTTTTTGCAACTATTTTGAAAGGGACTGAATTCTTGATTTGATTCTCAGCATGGTCGCTAGCAAGCTGATTCTCAGCTTGGTGTGTAGCAGAGCTACAGATTTGTGTACATTAATTTTGTATCCTGCAACTTTGCTAAATTCATTTACCAGTTCTAGAAGCTTTTTAGATGAGTCTTTAGGGTTTTCTAGGTATAAAATGATATCATCAGCACAGTGACAGTTTGACTTTCAGGTGTTCATAGTAGCCTTGAATGATCTTTTGTATTTCTGTGGTATCAGTTCTAATATCTCCCATTTTGTTTCTAATTGAGCTTATTTGGACCTTCTGTGTGCTTTTCTTGGTTAATTGCACTAATAGCCTATCAATTTTATTTATCTTTTCAAAGAACCAGCTTTTTGTTTCATTTATATTTTGTATTTTTTTGTTTGTTTAAATTTCATTTAGTTCTGCACTGATCGTCATTATTTCTTTTCTTCTGCTGGGTTTGGGTTTAGATTGCTCTTGTTTCTCCAGTTTCATGAGGTGTGACCTTAGATTGTCTATTTGTGCTCTTTCACACTTTTTGATGTAGATATTTCATGCTATGAAATTTCCTCTTAACCCCACTTTTGCTGTATTTTAGAGGTTTTGATACATTGGGTCACCATTATAGTTCAGTTCAAAGAATTTTTAAATTTCCATCTTGATTTCATTGTTGACCCAGCAATCATTCAGAAGCAAGTTCTTTAACTTCCATGCATTTGCGTGGTTTTTGAGGGTTCCTTTTGGAGTTGATTTCCGATTTTGTTCCACTGTGGTCTGAAAGAGTATTTGATATACTTGATACAATTTCAATTTTCTTAAATTTACTGAGACTTGTTTTGTGGCTGATTATATGGTCTATGTTGGAGAATGTTCCATGTGCTTGTAGCAGGACAAGCCATGGACAAAACCCCGCAGACACCAAGATAGTGAAGAAAGTAGCTTTTAATCAGCTGGAAGCATCAGCAGACTAGCATCTCAAAATCTGAGCTTCTTGAGTGCACAATTTCTGTCCCTTTTAAGAGCTCACAACACTAAAGATTTTACATGACAGGGCCATAATTGATGGAGCAATCTAGGGGATATGTGACAGGGGCTGCATGCACCAGTAATCAGAGTGAAACAGAACAGAATGAGAAGTTTCTTTTTTTTTTTTTTGAGACGGAGTCTCGCTCTGTCGCCCAGGCTGGAGTGCAGTGGCCGGATCTCAGCTCACTGCAAGCTCCGCCTCCCGGGTTTACGCCATTCTCTCGCCTCAGCCTCCCGAGTAGCTGGGACTACAGGCGCCCGCCATCTCGCCCGGCTAATTTTTTGTATTTTTTTAGTAGAGACGGGGTTTCACAGTGTTAGCCAGGATGGTCTCGATCTCCTGACCTCGTGATCCGCCCGTCTCGGCCTCCCAAAGTGCTGGGATTACAGGCTTGAGCCACCGCGCCCGGCCAGAATGAGAAGTTTCACAATGTTCTTCCATACAATGTCTGGAATCTATGGATAACTTTGGTTGCTAGGTCATGGATTGAATTTTAACTATCAGGCTAAGGTCAGGCAGACCCAGGCCCGGTTTGGGGTCTGGTTTTGGGTCTGGTTTTGGTTCTGGTGCCTGGCGCCATGCTGCCTGCCTTTGGTTTCACTTCCTTGTCTCTTCTTAAAACTGGCACTGAGCATAAAACAATATAGAACAATATGGGGCGGGTCTCTTTTTCTCTTCTCTCATGCTGATGTATAGAATGTATATTCTGCATTGGGTAGAATGTTCTGTAAATTTTTGTTAAGTCCATTTGTTCTAGGGTAGAGTTTCAGTCCAGTGTTTCTTTGTTGACTTTCTGTCTTGATGACGTGTCTAGTACTGTCAGTGGAGTATTAAAGTCCCCCACTATTATTGTGTTGCCATCGATCTCACTTCTTAGGTGTACTAGTAGTTGTTTTATAAATTTGGGAGCACCAGTGTTAGGTGCATATATATTTAGAATTGTGATATTTTCCTGGTGGACTAGTCCTTTTATCGTTTTATGTCCTTCTTTGTCTTTTTAAACTGCTGTTGCTCTAAAGTTTATTTTGTCTTATATGAGAATAGTACTCCTGCTCACTTTTGGTGTCCATTTGCATGCAATATCTTTTTCTACCCCTTTACCTTAAGTTTATGTGAGTCCTTATGTGTTAAGTAAGTCTCCTGAAGACAGCAGAAACTTGGTTGGTGAATTCTTATACATTCGGCCATTCTGTATCTTTTAAGTAGAGCATTTAGGTCATTTACATTCAATGTTAGTAGTGAGATGTGAGGTACTATTCTACTCATTGTGTTATTTGTTGCCTGAATATGTTTTCTTTTCTTTGCGTTATTCTATATAGGTCCTGTAAGATTTACGCTTTAAGGAGGTCCTATTTTTGTGTATTTTGTGGCTGTGTTCAAGATTTAGAGCTCCTTTTAGCAGTTCTTGTAGTGCTGGCTTGGTAGTGGTGAATTCTCTCAGCATTTGTTTGGAAATAACTGTTTTTTTCCTTCATTTATAAAGCTTAGTTTCACTGGATACAAAATTCTTGGCTGATAATTGTTTTGTTTAAGGAGGCTAAAAATAGAACCCCAATCCCTTCTAGCTTGCAGAGTTTCTGCCAAGTAATCTGCTGTTAATCTGATAGGCTTTCCTTTAAAGGTTACCTGATGCTTTTGCCTCACAGCTCTCAAGATTCTTTCCTTTGTCTTGACTTTAGATAACCTGATGACTATGTGCCTAGGGGATGATCATTTTGCAATGAATTTCCCAGAGGTTCTATGAGCTTCTTGTATTTGGATGTCTAGATCTCTAGCAAGGCTGGGGAAGTTGTCCTTGATTATTCCCTCAAATACATTTTCTAAACTTTTAGATTTCTCTTCTTCCTTGGGGACACCAATTATTCTTAAGTTTGGATGTTTAACATCATCCCAAACTTCTTGGAGGCTTTGTTCATTTTTTAAAATTCTTTTTTCTTTGTGTTTGATGGATTGGGTTAATTCAAAAGTCTGTCTTCAAGTTCTGAAGTTCTTTCGTCTGCTTGTTAAATTCTGTTGCTGAGACTTTTCAGTGCATTTTGCGTTTCTCTAAGTGTGTGCTTGATTTCCAGCAGTTGTGATTATTTTTTATTTATGCTGTCTATTTCACTGAAGAATTTTCCTTTCGTATCCTCTATCATGTTTTTGATTTCTTTAAGTTAGACTTCACCTTTCTCTGGTGTCTCCTTGATTAGCTTAATAATCAGTCTTCTGAATTCTTTTTCTGGCAATTCAGAGATTTTGTCTTGGTTTGCATCCATTGCTGATGAGCTGTTATGATATTTCAGGGGTGTTAAAGAATCTTGTTTTGTCATATTACCAGCATTGTTTTTCTGGTTCCTTCTCATTTTGGTGGACTATGTCAGAGGGAAGATCTGGGACTCAAGGGCTGCTGTTCAGCGTTTTTTGTCCCAAAGGATGCTCCCTTGGTGTCATATTCTCTCATTTCCCCTAGGAATGGGCTTCCTGAGAGCTGAACTGTAGTGATTATTTTTGCTTTTCTGGGTCTAGCTACCCATTGGAGCTACCAGTTCCAGGCTGGTACTGGGGAGTGTCTACAAAGAGTCCTATGTGTCTACAAAGAGTCCTACAAAGAGTATCTATGATGTGATCTGTCTTCAGGTCTTGAAACCATGGACACCAGCACTTGCTCCAGTGGAGGTAGCAGGGGAATGAAGTGGACTCTGTGAGGGTCCTTGGTTGTGTTTTCGTTTAGTGCACTGGTTTTGTGTTGGTTGGCCTCCAGCCAGGAGGTGGTGCTTTCAAGAGCGCATCAGCTGTGGTCCTATAGGACGATGCAAACTTGACCTTGGGACACCTGGTTAAGTATTCATGTTTCTCAGGCAGTAGGCAGGGCCATAGAGCTCCCAAGCGATTATGACCTTTGTCTTCTACTACCAGGGCAGGTAGAGAAAGACCACTAGGAGGGGACAGGGATATGGATGTCTGAGCTCAGCCTCTCCTTGGGCAGGGCTTGCTGTGGCTGCTGTGGGGGTTGGGGGGTGTGGTTCCCAGTCCAATGGAGTTCTATTCCTAGGGGGATCATGGCTGCCTTTGCTGAGTCATACAAGTCACCAGGGAAGTGGGGGAAAGCTGGCAGTCACAGGCCTCACCCTGCTTCCACACAGCCCACAGTCCTAAAGGCTGGTCTCAGTCCCATCATGCCCCCTCCAACAGCACCAAGTCTATCTCCAGGCAGCTGGTGACCAGGGCTGAGAACTTGGCCCAGATCACAAGCCTCCCCATTGAGAAAGCAAGCAGACTCACTTTCAGCATCTCAGGGAGTAGGCAGTGGTGATCCATTTCCTTTAAAGGGTCTGTGGATTCTCTTGGCTTTCCTGGTATATTCCTGCAGTAGTTCTGGGAACAAAAGTTTACGATATGAGTCTCCACCTGGTGCTCTATCTGTCCAAGCAGGAGCTGCAAGCTAATCCTGCCTCCTATCTACCATCTTCCACAGTCACATGATCTTTTGTATTTCTGTGGTATCAGTTGTAACGTCTCCTTTTTCATTTCTGATTTTGCTTATTTGGGTCTTCTCTCTTCTTGATTAGTCTAGCTAGCAGATTATCAATTTTCTTTATCTTTTCAAAAAAACAACTTTTCATTTAGTTGATCTTTTGTATTATTTATTATTCATTTAGTCTCTATTTCATTCAGTTCTACTCTGATCTTTATTATTTATTTTCATCTGCTAATTTGGGGTTTGGTTTGTTCTTAGTTTTCTAGTTCCTTAAGGTACATTGTAGATCATTAATTTGTAATTCCTTTATTAGTTCGTAATTCTTTTTTTTTCTGAGATGGAGTCTCGCTCTGTCGCCCAGGCTGGAGTGCAGTGGCCGGATCTCAGCTCACTGCAAGCTCCGCCTCCCGGGTTTATGCCATTCTCCTGCCTCAGCCTCCCGAGTAGCTGGGACTACAGGCGCCGGCCACCTCGCCAGGCTAGTTTTTTTGTATTTTTTTAGTACAGACGGGGTTTCACCGTGTTAGCCAGGATGGTCTTGATCTCCTAACTTCGTGATCCACCCGCCTTGGCCTCCCAAAGTGCTGGGATTACAGGCTTCAGCCACCGCACTCGGCCTCGTAATTCTTTTTTTTCTTCTTCTTCTTGAGGCGGAGTCTCACTCTGTTGCCCAGGCTGGAGTGCAGTGGCGCTATCTTGGCTCACTGCAAACTCTGCCTCCCAGGTTCAAGCAATTCTCCTGCCTCAGATTCCCAAGTAACTGGGATTACAGGTGCCCACCGCCACGCACGGCTAATTTTTGTATTTTTAGTAGAGACGGGGCTTCACCATGTTGACGAGTTTGGTCTTGAATTCCTGACCACAGGTGACCCACCTAGCCTCGGCCTCCCAAAGTGCTGGGATTACAGGCATGACCCCTTGTGCCTGGCCGTGTAATCTTTCTTTTTGATGTAGGCATTTATTGCTATAAACTTTCCTCTTAACATGGCTTTTGCTGTATCCCACAGGTTTTGGTATGTTTTGTTTCTATTTTTATTTGTTTTTCAAGGAATTTTAAAATTTCTTTCTTAATTTTTTTGTTGACCCAATGGTCAATTGGGATTATGTTGTTCAATTTCCATGTATTTACATAGTTTTCAGAGTTTTTCTTTATATTAATTTCTAATTTTATTCCACTGTGGTCTGAGATGGTACTTGATATAATTTCAATTTTTAAAAATTTGTTGAGAATTGTTTTGTGGCCTAACATATGGTCTATCCTGAATAATGTTCTATGTGTTAATAGAAATAATGTATATTCTGCAGTTATTGGATAGAATGTTCTGTAAATGTTTCTTGGGTTCATTTGGTCTAAAGTCAATTTAAATCTAATGTTTCTTTGTTGATTTTCTGTCTAGATAATCTGTCTAATGTTGCAAGTAGTGTGTTGAATATGTGCTTCCTCACTATTACTGTATTGCAATCTAGCTCTCTCTTTAGATCTAGTAATATTTGCTTTATGAATCTGAGTGCTCCAGAGTTGGCCCTACCCAACATACTCACACCTCCCAGAGAGGCAGATGAAAAGATTCCTCTTCCACTCTTGTCCTCCCGCTCCACCTTCCTGACTCCCAGGCCCCATTCATTTGGTGTTCAGAGTTCTGCAGAATGTTCTTTTCCCTTGTCAATTGCATGCTGCCACTCCTCTGCTTAGCATCCTTCCAGGGTTTCCCACAGCATTCAGAATAGTGCCCAAACTCGTAGCCAAGCTTCCAAGACAATGAAGACCCGGTCCCTGCAGATTTCTCTAGGCAAATCTCAGGACTCTCTCCCCTTCGCTCATTAATTTCCAGCCCCTCCTCTCTGCACATTCACATGTCATGCTCGTAGTCCAATCTGCCCTATGGCCCATAGCATTCCTTTTACTGGGTGCACTTCCCTTCTGCCCTTTGCATGTTGTCCAAATCCTCATTTCTCAGACCTCAGCCTTACCTTTTAGAGTCCTTCTCTAACAACAGCTACAAAATGCTGTTTCTATCCCTTAACCTTATGCTAATATCCCCTTCAGCTATTTTGCCCTTTGAATTTCTTTTCTTGTTTGTTGACTGTCTTCCCTACTGGACTGAAAGCTACTTAAAGGCTGGAGCCATGTTGGTTTTCTTTACTGTTGTGACCTCAGCACCCAGAATGATGCCTGGCAATGGCAGGCATTCAATAAATATCCATTGAATAGACAAGAGAAAAAGAAAAAAAACAACAGCAGTCCTTTAAGCTATAACCCAGTAGGGAAAATAATAAATAAATAAATAAATAAACCCAGTAACATATTAAATGAATTGTTTCCATGTACTGAGTAGTTAGTATATACCAAACATATAGTGTGCTCAACATTTTATTTTATTGCTCACAATTCTATAAGCAAGATATTATTCTCCCTGTATATTTTTCTTTCCCTTTCTCCCTCCCTCCCTTTTCTTTCTCTTTTCTTTCTTCCATTCTTTTCTTTCTTTCTCTTTCTTTCTTTTTTCTTTCCTTCCTTCCTTCCTTCTTTCCTTCCTTCCTTTCCTTTTTCCTTCCTTTCTTTCTTTCTTTCTTTCTTTCTTTCTTTCTTTCTTTCTTCTTTCTTTCTTCTCTCTCTCTTTCTCTCTCTCTTCTTTCTTTCTTCTTTCTTTCTTCTTTCTTTCTTTCTTTTTTCTTTCTTTCTGCTTTCCTCTCTCTCTCTCTCTCTTTTCTTTTCACAAGATTTCACTCTGTCACCCAGGCTGGAGTGCAGTGACACAATCATGATCATGGCTCACTGTAGGCATGACTTCCCAAGTTCAAGCAATCCCCTGACCCCCTGACCTCAGCCTCCAGAGTAGCTGGGACTATAGGCGTACGCAACCATGCCCAGCTAAAAAAAAAGAACAAAAAAAAAAAAAACAGTTTCCCAAAGTGCTAGGATTACAGGCATGAGCCACAGTGTCTGGCCAATATTTTTAAAACCAACTAAGATAAAGAAAACATGGTACTTGACCGGGCGCAGTGGCTCACGCCTGTAATCCCAGCACTTTGGGAGGCCGAGGCAGGTGGATCACAAGGTCAGGAGATCGAGACCATGGTGAAACTCTGTCTCTACTAAAAATACAAAAAATTAGCTGGGCGCGGTGGCAGATGCCTGTAGTCCCAGCTACTCAGGAGGTTGAGGCAAGAGAATGGCGTGAACCCAGGAGGTGGAGCTTGCAGTGAGCCGAGATCGTGCCACTGCACTCCAGCCTAGGGGACAGAGCCAGACTCCGTCTCAAAAAAAAAAAAAAAAGAAAACATGGTACTTATATACAATGGAGTACTATTCAGCCATAAAAAAGAATGAGATTCTGTCCTTTGCAACATGGATGGAACTAGTGATCATTACGTTAAGTGAAATACACCAGGCACAGAAGGAAAAACATCACATTTTCTCACTTACTCGTGGGTTCTAAAAATCAAAAGCATTGAACTCATGGAGATAGAAAATAGAAGGATGGTTACCAGAGGCTGGGAAAGATAGTGGGGGAGTGGAGGGCAAGTAGGAATGATTAATGGGTACAAAAAGTACATAGTTAGAAGAATGAATAAAAGCTAGTATTTGCTAGCACAACAGAGGGACTATAGTCAATGATAATTTAATTATACTTTTACAATAACTGAAAGAGTATAACTAGATTGTTTGAAACACAAAGGATAACTGATCAAGGGGATAGATACACAATTTTCCATGCTGATTATTACACATTACATGCCTGTATCCAAGTATCTCAGGTACCCCATAAATATATATACGTACTATGTACCCACAAAAACTTAAACAACTGAGAAACCAGAAGCTCAGACAAAAAAAGTACCTTGGCCAAAGTCATAGTTGGTAAGTGGTAGAACCAGGTATTGGTTGTAGAAGGCTTTGAATTCCATACTGAGAATGAAGACTTAATTTAATTGACATCTAGGAGGCACTGAGGATGTTTTGAGCAAAGTAAAATAACTCTTAAAATATTTTATCAGTAGGAGTATTCACGCTCTGAATTATAATAGCCAGTTGGTAGTTTCACCTCTGAAACCTAAATGGAGCTGATATTCAATTTCTCTGCCAGGCTTTGCCCAAGGACTCAATTTCTGATTCTACTCCCCAATTAAAGAGAATTGGGTTAACTTTTTGAATGTAAAATTCTCCTCTGACACACAAATACTCACAAGGACAATTAAAATGATTAAATGTCAGGTTAAATGGGAAAGAAAGTCAAACATAATTTCTTCTGAGTGTTTATAATTATTTTGTGGCATAAAATTGTGTTCTGTGCAAAAATTCAGAAACTTTAATTTTCAAGAGAGAAAAATAGCATCATCACTATACTCCCTTCCAAAATGTGTTTTTAACATAACATATTATAATTTATGCCACGTTTTTAATATGAAATAATTTTAATGTGTCTGGCCTGGTTCAGTCATGTTAAACAACAAAAAAGACTGCAAAATGTATTTCCCCATGTGGCTAGATACATTCTAAGGTTGTGAAGAAACACATTATGTATATATGTTTGTCTGTATTCTCAATTATAGATAGAAATCCAGGCACAAAAAGGTGTATCTTTGGGCAACACAGTAATTTGTGAAAAGGCTACACAGTTAAACAAGCATTTTACTAAGATTTGAAAAACTAATGAGGAAGCATGAAAGCACAAAGAAATTAAATTTTAAGCTGTAAGGACTGACTTGAGAATATTAAAGAGAGGTATAATTCAGATACACATAATTCACATATAAGTCACACACATAGTTGTGTGACTCTTTTTCCTTAAAAATCCATTTTGATCATTTTCTTATGTCATTAAATATTATTCATGCTGTACAATAAATGTATAATATTTCAAGATGGGGCTATGCCATTATTGCTTTAACAAAGCTTTCTTTTGTGTAGCAAAACTTCTTTTCAACTTTTATTTTTTGCTTTTTTAGTTTCAATAACATAAAAAAAATTCCACTGGGATAAAAAAATATTTTTATTAATCAGCTTTATTTAGCTATAACTTGCTTATGATGTAATACAAACACTCTTTTTAAGTTATATTTCAAGGAGTTTGATTATAGTTAGAACTCAGAGTATTCCAATCAGACAAATGTCCCTTAGTGTCCCCCACTTCCCTGGCCTAGGGAACCATTGATCTGTCACTAAATAACCTATGCCTATTCTAGAATTTCCTGTCAGTGAAATCACACAGTGTATATGCTTTTGGGTTTGGCTTTTCTCATTCAGCATAATGACTTTGCTATCCGTCCGTGTTGTTAGTTGAGACAAGTTCATTGTTGCTGAGTGGCAGATTCACAATTTGTTTATTCTTTCTCCCTTTGGGATATTTGTGTTGCTTTAGGTTTGGGCTGTTTTGAATAAAGCCGCTATGAACATTCACTTACAGGTTTTCATGTGAGACTTTCATTTCTCCAGGGCAATCACCTAGGAGTAGGATTTCGTAGTGATATGGTAAGTGGGTGCTTGATATTATCAGAAACTACCACACTGTTTTCCAAAGTGGTAACCCACTGAACGTGCCTACCAACGGTGTATGAGAGTTCCACTTGCTTCAAATCCTTGACAACACTTGGTATGCCCAATCTTTGTTTTTTTGTTTGTTTGTTTGTTTTTCAAGACAGAATCTTGCTCTGTTGCCCAGGTTGGAGTGCAGCGGCATGATCTCACTGCAACCTCCACCTCCCAGGTTCAAGCAATCCTCCTGCCTCAGCCTCCTGAGTAGCTGGGATTACAGGCAGGTGCTACCACACCTGGCTAATTTTTCCATTTTTAGTAGAGGAGGGGTTTCACCAAGTTGGCCAAGTTGGTCTCAAACTCCTGACCTGAGATGATCCACCCACCTCAGTCTCCCAAAGTGCTGGGATTACAGGCATGAGTCACCACATCCAGCCTGGTGTGGCCAATCTTTTTAATATTAGCCATATTAATTGGTTCACAGTGGCATCTCACTGTGGTTTTAATTTGCATTTCCCCATGGATGGCAGCTGATGCAGACCCTCTCAGACGCTTTCTTGCCATTTCCACATCTTTGGGGGAAGTGTCTCCTCCAATCTTTTGCCTGTTTTTTAAATGGGTTGTTTGTCTTCCTGAGTTTTGGGACTTCTTTATATATTCTGGATACACATACTTTTGTTAGATATATGCAATGCAAATATTTTTTTCCCATTTTGTGACTTGTCCTTTTGTCTTGTGCTTTTTGTGTTCCACCCAAGAAATTGTCTTACCACCAGAATTTCAATAAACTTTGCTAATTTACCAAGTGAAAATGAATAATATATATAGCGAGTATTAAAATATATCCAGCCTCTGTTACTTTCTGGAGCTGCTATGAGAATTGAATGAGATCCATGTAAAGCAGTTAGTCTGGTTACTGGGGCATATGAACTATTCAACACGTGTTAGCTTTGAATATGTTTATCAGTAAGTTGTATTTTCTCTTTTGTAAATTTCTTTCTCTCCCCAACTTTATTAAAGTATAATTCACAAATAAAAATGGAATATATTTACAGCATACAGCATGACGTTTTGACATAGGTGTGCAGTAGTCCCTTCTTATCCATAGTTTTGCTTTCCATGATTTCAGTTATCTGTGGTCAACTGGGTCAAAAAATGTTATGTAGAAAATTCCAGAAATAATTCATAACATTTAAATTGCATTGTTCTGATTAGTGTGAAGAATCTCAAGTTGTCCTGACCCATACTGTCCAGGACATGAATCATTTTCTTGTCAAGTGTCTCCGCACTGTATACCTAGGTCAGAACACCCATTAGTCAACTGCATCATCTGCTCCTGACATACAGCCTCGGCATCCTCATGGCTTGATGGGCCAGGATCGCCTGAAGCAGGTGATTCTCCTGGCATATTATCAGAGGTCTGTAGTAGCCTAACACTACATCCCGGGCCTATGTCATTCACCTCACTTCATCTCATCACGTAGGCATTTTATCGTCTCACATCATCACAAGAGAGGTGAGTACAGTACAATAAAATATTTTGAGAGAGACCACATTCATATCACTTTAATTACAGTATTTTGCGATTTAAAAAATTGTTCTTGGTGGTGCATACCTATAGTTCTAGCTACTTGGGAGGCTGATGTGGGAGAATCACTTAAGCCAAGGGGTTCAAGGTTACAGTGATCACACCACTGTACTTCAGCCTGGTGCCACACAGCAAGACCCTATCTAAAAAAGCAAACAAAAAAAATTGTTCTTTGGGAAGACTGCTGTACACTGTGAAATGATTAAATCAAGCTAATTCATATGTTAATGACCTCACATACTTATCATTTTTTTGTGCTGAGAACATGTAAGATCTATTCTCTTAGCAATTTTCAAGTATACAATCCATTATTATTAACTATAGCCACCACACACTGTATAACACATCTCCAGAACCTATTCAAGCTGTCTAACTGAAATTTTGTATCCTTTGATCAACATTTCTCCAGTCCCCTTTCCCTCACTCTTCTCACTTGCAACTTCCATTCTAATCTCTGCTTCTGTGGATTCAATGCTTCTATATATAAGTGACATAATGCAGTAGTTGTCTTTCTGTGGCTGACTCATTTCATTTAGCATAACGTCCTCTAGGTTCATCTATGTTGTTGCATGACAGGACTTTCTTCTTTTTAAAGGCTGAATAGTTTTCCATCGTATGCATATATATCACATTTTCTTTCTTCATTCGTCCCTCAGTGTGCACTTGGGTTTAATCTATATCTTGGCTATTATGAATAAAACTGCACTGAGCATTGGTGTGCAGATATCTCTTTGATGTACTGATTTTATTTTCTTTGGATATATACTCAATAGTGAAATTGTTGGATTATATAGTAGTTTTATTTTTAACTTTTCAAGGAATTTCCGTATTGTTTTCCATAATGGCTGTACTGGTTTACAGTCACATTAATGGTGTGCAAGAGTTCCCTTTTCTCCATGTCTTTGCCAACACTTGTTAGCTTTTGTCTTTTTTATAATATCTATTCTAATAGGTATGAGGTAATATCTTTCTGTGCCCTTACGAGATGTATGGTTTGCAAATATTTTCTCTCATTCCATAGGTTGTCTCTTCATTCTGTTGTTTCTTTTGCTGTGCAAGAGCTTTTTAGTTTGATGTAATCTTATTTGCCTGTTATTGCTTTTGTTGTCTCTGCTTTTTGGAACATCCAAAAAATCATTAACCGGACCAATGTCAAGAAGTTTTTCCCTATGTTTTCTTCTTGTAGTTTTACAGTTTCAGATCTTATGTTGAAATCTTTAATATATTTTGCCTTGATTTTTGTACATGGATTAAGAGTGTAGTTTTATTCTTCTGCATGTGGCTATCCAGCTTTCCCAGCAACATTTATTGAAGAGACTGTTCTATCCTGATTGTGTGTTCTTGGCACCCTTATTGGAGATCAATCACCCTAAATGTGTAGAGATTTATTTGTGAGCTCTCAGTTCTGTTCCACTGGTCTATATGTGTGTCTTTATGCTAGCACCATGTTGTTTTGATTACTAGAGTTTTGTAGTATATTTTGAAATATGGTAGTGTGATGCTTCCAACTTTGTTCTTTTTTTGCTCAAGATTGCTTTGGCTATTCAGGTCTTTTGTGATTTCATATGCATGTTATTATTGTTTTTCCTATTACCATAAAAAATGCCACTGGAATTTTGGTAGGGATTGCATTGAATCTGTAGATTGATTTGGGTAGTGCGGGCAATACTACTCCCCAAATTAACATGAACATTTAACAATTTAATTCTTCCAACTCATGAACACAGGATATGTTTCCATTTATTTGTGTCTTTTTCAATTTCTTTTTTGTAAATATCTTTATACAGAATATTTTAAGAACGTTATAATCAGAAAACAAACCTTTATTTTCCGATTTTTATTGCCTAATTGTTGCCCCACTAATTGCTTTTTTTTTTTTTCACTCCTGTCACCTAGACTGAAGTGCAATGACACAATCTTGGCTGACTGCAACCTCTGCCTCTGTGGCTCAAGTAATTGCTTTTTATCTTTTCATTTTTTCATTATATTTTCTCTATGATTCCAGCCCCCACCCTAAAACTGGTTTTCATGTTTAAACGTCCTGCCTCCTGCAGAATCTTGTCTAAATATAAGCATTTAATATACTATAAAACAGACACTACAGAATGATGAGGAAATGAAATCAATAAATTATTTTGGGACTACTTATTAACTATTTTAAAATTCAGAATGTTATTTCACATCCTAATTCCAAACAAATTTTAGGTGAATTGAAAATCCAAATCTAACAGTGAGGAAAAATAAAATAAATAGGAGCATGGTGTCCCTTATTTGCCACATTCTGTTGGTTAAAAGCAAGTCATGGGTCCCACCCATGCTCAAGGGGAAGGGTTTGTAAAAGGATGTGACTCATGAGAGTCACCTTAGTGTATGTCCAGCAGGTTCATTGATGCCTGCAACAACACAGATGACCCTCAAAATCATTATACTGCAGAAAAAAAAAAAAAAACCATAAAAGAGAGCACTTACTTTTATTCAATTTACATATACACACAACTGTAAATAGTTTGTCTCTAAGAAACTCACTTTAAATTTTGAAAAAAAGATGGACCAAAACTAAAAAGATGGAAAAAAACAAATACTATGAAAAGGCAAAACAAAAGAAATCTATAATTTATGAGTATTGAATAAGTGGATTTCAGAGTAAGAAATATTATCAGGAATAAGTGGGGGTATTTTATAATGATAAATATTTGAGTTGCTAATAAATGAGTTTCAAGCACATGAAGCAAAAAAACAAAAAAAAATTATGGACTGAAAAGTAAAATAGAAAAGTCCACAATTAGAGTTGGAGATTTTAAACGTTCTCTTACAGTATTCAATAAAATAAGCAGACAAAAATCAAAAGGATACAGAAGATTTGAACAACACTATCACCAATGTGATGTAATAAATTGATAGAACATTTTGTCCAATAATAGCAGAATGCACAATCTTTTCAAGTACATATGAAACATTCACCAAAATAGAATATATTCTGGGCCATAAACCAGTTTTAATAATTTAAGATATTTTAAATAATAAAAAGTATGCTTTATGATGGCAATAGAATTAAAGTTAAGAAAAAGGCATATAGAGAATTCCCAAATATTTGTAATTGAACAAGTCTGCATAGCCCATGAGTTGAATTATAAAGTCAAAGAGAAATTAGAAAATACTTTTAATTGAATGAAAAGGAAAAGACAACATATCAAAAATTGTCAGATGCCATCAAATCAATGAGGGGAGAAACACTTATAAATTTAAACACTAATATTAGGAAAGAAGAAGGGATTCACAAAGAATCTAAATTTCTACCTTAAGAAACTAAGAAAGGAAGAACAAATTAACCTAAAGTAACCAGAAGAAAAGATATAATAGAAAATAATACTCAATATAAGAGAAAACAAAATAATAAAAATATTAATTGAACCATAAGTTGGTCCTTTGGAAAAAAATTAAAGCTATAAACTGCTAGTAAAAATATCAAGAAAAAACAAACATAAATTACCCACAAAAAGAATGAAAATGGAAATACCAGCTGGGCATGGTGGCTCAGGCTTGTAATCCCAGCATTTCAGGAGGCTCATGTAGTTGGAATGCTTGAGCCTCAGTTTGAGACCAGCCTGGACAACATAGCAAGACACCGTCTCTACAAGAAAACACAAAAAATAGCTGGGCCCACCTGTAGTCCCAGCTACTGAGGAGGCTGAGGTCCCAGGCTCAGCCTGGGAGGTCAAGGCTATAGAGAGCTGTGATCATGCTACTGTGCTCCAGCCTAGGTGACAGAGTGTGACCTTCTGAGGGAGGAAGGAAGGAAGGAAGGAAGGAGAGAAGGAAGGAAGGAGAGAAGGAAGGAAGGAAGGAAGAAAGAAAGAAGAAAAGAAAAAATATCACTACGCATACTACTTTAAAATGTAATAAAGGAATAGTGTAAATAGCTTTATGCCAATAAAGCTTAGATGAAAACATGGATGATACAGATAAATTTCTTGAAAGACACAAATGCTCAAAACTCACTGAAGAAGAAATAGATAACTTGTATATAAGAAAGAAATAATACCGATATACACCTATTCTTTCAGAAGATACAAGAGTAAGAAAACTTTCCCACACATCTTATGAGGTCACAATTTTCCCACACATCTTATGAGGGTAACCTCATATCAAAACCACACAAAGATATTATAATAAAGTTCTTGGGCAATATCCCTCATGAATATAAACAAAAAAATTCTTAACAAAATTGTAGCAGTCAAATTTAGCAATATATACAAAGGATAATATAAAATGACTAAGTGAAGTATCTCAGGAATTCAAGGTTAGTTTAATATTTGAAAATAAATTAAGACAATTCAACAAATTAATAGAATAAAGCAGAAAAATTGTATGACCATTCTAATAGACACAGAAAAAAGCATCTGACAACATTCAACTTCCACTCGTGTTAAAAACTCTCGGCAAGCTATGAATAGAAGGGAACTTCCTTAATCTGTCAAAGGGCATCTATAAAGTCCTACAATTCTTGTCACTTCTTTTCACTATTGTAGTGGAGGTCTTGGTCAATGCAATAAGGTGAGAAATAAAATGGCATACGGATTAGAAAAGAAAAATAAAACTATCAACGAATCTGCAAAAAAGCTACTTGAACAAATTTAGCAAGGCTGTAGGATAAATATATAAAAATCAATTGCATTTCTACATACTAGCAACAAATGATTAGAAATTAAAACTGAAAAATATCACTTACAATAGCATCATAAAATAAAATATTTAGGTATAAATTTGACAAATGTGAGTACAAGAATTGTACATTTAAAACATTTAAAAATTGCTGAATTTTTAAAACAACCTAAGTAAACAGAGATATTTACTATGTTAATGGATCAGAAGATTCAACATTAGCAAGGCATTCGTTCCCCACAAGTTTACTTTATAATATAATCCCAATAAAACATAATTTTAATAAAAACACCATGGAATTTTCTTTCAGAAATTGGCAAGCTGATTCTACATAGATGTGATAAAAACCTAGAACGAGTAAAACAATATTGATAAAGAACAAAGTTGAATTTTTACTGACTTCAAGACTTATTATTAAGCTACAGTAATCAAGATAGTGTCACACCGTTGTAAAGAAAGAAAAACAGATCAGTGGAACAGAGTTCCATAGACTCACTTGCACATTTTAACATCCCTGCAAATTTCCTTCCTGGTATTTTCCTTTACAGAAAAATTATTTTATTTCAAGTCTGTCTTTCTCACTGTGCTATAAAAGCTGTAACCAGGGTCTATCTTGCACACTGGTCTGTTCCTAGCCTCTAGCATGATGACTGTCATGTAGTTGGTGCTTACTGTATATGGTTCAATGTAATATAAAGATTGTGAATCTGCAACCATAACTTTAGTATATAAGGCATGTCACATATCTTCATTTTCTTTAAATCAAGTTAAACTGAACCTTAAATCCACACCCTCACTATCTCACTATCACTGTATTTCTCACATGGATAGTGAGAAATACAATATTAATCAACATTGGTTGTTCATGGTGGGTGAGGGGGTGGATTCTGGGAAGGTATCCTTACCAACTCTTAACCATCCCTTAAATTCTTCAGCTGTGGGACCCCCAAAACACCACTGTAACACCGTTGTACTCTCCCATGAAGTCTTCCACCTGCTCTGACTCCAGCTGACCTTAATCTTTGCAGGCACTGCCGTCTCCTTTCCACTCTAGGATAAAATAATTCAATAAAATAATTTATTTTAAAAAAAAACATAAGGAGCAGTTTTTTTGTTTGTTTGTTATCTTGAGAAAAGGGAGACAGGGTCCCGTTCTGTCACTCAGGCTGGAGTGCAGTGGCATGATCATGGCTCACTGCAGCCTTGAGCCCCTGGGCTCAAGAAATCCTTCCGCCTCAGCCTCCCAAGTAGCTGGGACCACAGGTGCCCGCCACTACAACCAGTTCACTATTTTTTTTTTTTTTTTTTTTGTAGAAAAAGGTCTTAATATGTTGCTCAGGCTGGTCTTGAACTCCTGGGCTCAAGAGATTCTCCTTCCTCAGCCTCCCAAAGTGTTGGGATATACAGGCGTGAGCCACTGAGCCTGGCCAGAAGAGCATTTACTTCAAGCAACTTTGATACAAGAGGTTACCTGCTAGTAGAGGTTAGAGATTTAAAAATACAGGAGGAAAAGGCCAGGTACGGTGGCTCATGCCTGTAATCCCAGCACTTTGGGAGGCCGAGGTGGGAGGACCACCTGAAGCTAGGAGTTCTATTAAAAATACAAAAAAATATTAGCTGGGCGTGGTGGCGGGCGCCTATAATCCCAGCTACTCAAGAGGCTGAGGCAGGAGAATTCACTTGAACCCGGGAGGTGGAGGTTACAGTGAATCAAAATCTCACCATGGCACTCCAGCCTGGGCAGCAAGAGTGAAACTCCATCTCAAAAGAAAAAAAATACAGGAGGAAAAAACACAAAATCATATCTCAATAAACTGTTCTTCCACAGGGAAAAAAGAAATGACCACATGATTGAATGAGTGTATCCAGGTCACTAAAGCTAGTGATTTTCTCATTATTATAGCCATTTGCTGTCTCAGCCACCATCATAATTGCACATTCATTTTTTACAGGCTCTTTCAAAGGCTTCTCCTTGCTCTTAGCATAAAGACCAAAAACTTGGACGAGGCACTCAAGATTTTACACGGTCTAACCCCAAGCTTTTTCTTTGTCACACTCCCTCTAACTCTAAGGCAGCAGTTCTGAATGTTGGCTATGCATTGGATTCAGCTGGGAACTTTTAAAACAATACCAGAGTCCTGCCTCATCCCCTAATGATTGTTATCTAAATCTCAGGGGATGGGGCCCAGGTGTCTGCATTTTTTTTAAAGCTCCCAAGTGCAGCCAGGGTTGGGAATTATTGCTTCAAAGTCTCTAGCTACACTGGTCTTGTTTCTACTTACTTCAAAGTAGAATGATTCTTCCCAAATTTTGAAACTAGGTCAGCCAACTGCATTCTCTTCCAGCCTTTTCCATCATTAATGACTGATCAGTAATCTTCATACCTCAACCCAACTCTCCTTCTCATGGAAGTCTTCCCGTAACCACCAAACCAGGTCAGATCCCCTGTTCTTTGCTCTCATCACACCTAACGCATTTTCCTCAGAGCATGTACCATGGTGTGTAATTATTTATCTTCTATGATTTTTTTATTAACATCTCTCTCCCATATTAGATCATCAACTCCACGAAGGCAGTGGGTATTGGGGCATTTGTTCATAATTATATCCAGAGCTTAGGGCATAATAGAACAACAAAAGTTTGCACAATGAACACAAATGAAAAAAATCAAGGTGTGAATATGAATTCATACATTCAGAGGAATGTATGAGCATACTGGGAGTATGTGATCAAGTATATAATACACAATAAAGATGAGAAATTATACTCTTTTTTTGGATGAAGTTTGAAAGACCTTGGAAATACTTCCACAGATGGTAAATTGACAAGCCTAGTTGTCAAATATTTTCTGCTTCTAACATCTATACCCGACAACTTTAGTGAATAATTTCAGAATTTATGAGAAATATTTAATATTTTAATTATTTTGGTTTAATTTTCCAACTTGAATGAAGAAAACTTAGTCTTGTGAAAAGAAAGAAAACCTTGGCATGCGACTGAATGAAGAAACAAATAACTTTTAAAGCCTTACAAACTACAGTATTTGTACGTAGGTGCAAAAGTCATCTCCACAAGCACCAAAAACACATCAATATGAAATTAGAGTGTCCTCTTCAGGAATTTCTTAGGGAATAGAAACAAATTCTGGCATGTATAACATGGCGTTTTGATCATTTATTTACTGAAAAAAAAATATCAGTTCAGATGTACTGTGGGTTTTTGGTGAGGTCCTACTTAATTTGAAGTATTTATTTTAGAATTTAATAGACTTGTTAAAAAATCCTTTATTAAGAAATATAGAATTTTCCTTCAATATGTTTTCTTCTTTCTTTAAGATGTGTTGGTATTAAAAAACTATAGTTTATAATTCAAACTCTAAGTATGAAAAATATTTAGCACTATTTCTCAACAACCTGCAGTTTAAGAAACTGTCCAGATAATAAAATTATGATTTAGAGATTGAGTCATTATTTAGTTCTTAGGGTGTTTTTCAATAATTAATCATTTAATTGCCTTCATATGTGACTTTCCTAATTGCAATACCTGTGGTAGTTATAGTAGAATATGTAAGATACCATTTGGTTTCTTTTAAAGATCATGGCTGGGTGTCTCTGCTCTGTTCTTTGCAGGGACTAGTATATACGTATTTCACCATGGCACATTCAAGGCTAAGTGATATTTATGAAATCCTTAAACAGCTGTTTCTAATGTTCTGCCCTGTGCATTGTGTTGATTAGTGGCACGTGGCATGGCGATCACACAAGGTTCAGAAGAGAGGCCTTCAGAGGCCCTCACCAAGTTCCCCAACACTCGCCTCCATCACAGATGCTCACCGACAACATTTCTTCAGCTGTTCTGATAGCTTCTTTCCCCCTCAGTTGACCATTGAAATGGCTGATCTGTTTGCATTGATAGGGGTAATTTAAAGCAACTATGAGAGAAACATTATCGACTAGCCATTGTGTATCCGACACTGCATGGAGCCCTGGCAAAGCAAAGGTAATGCATTTAATGTTTTCAGCAATGAAAAATAATTATTCGATCACTTAATCGTTGGGGTTTTTGTGTCAAGGAGTTCATCTTTATCCACATGGCACCTTTGTAGTAGAAGAAAGATAACATTTGTTGGCCATTTATTAAGTGCCAGTTTTTTTTTCCTTAACAAATCCAATTCTATGCCTCAAAGCACCACTGTGGGATGAGAATTTTTTTAGCTTCATTTTGCAGATGGGAAAACTGGGGCTCTGAAAGGTTAAGTCACTTGCCTGTGAGTGAGTGGCAGAACTTCACCAAGCTACCTAGGAAAAAGTCCCTGGATACTAAGAACTCAGAAAGAATGGCAGAAAATGAGTCCACACATCCCTTGCTGAAGAATTGCCCCCTTAGAGGGTCAAAGCAAAATATCACAAATATTAGAGGAAGCAAATTTTGTGACATCAGAGCATAGGGAGAAATAGATGCTTGTGCAAATAGGAGAGGGGTAAAAAAGTCCTTTATTAAAAACCTTGAAAATGCAATCACCCTTTCCAAGTGCAAGGCATTAGTAATTTGCTTACCACCCTTCCCTGCAAGCCTGTGTGTTTTAACACAACCAGTTCTTTTGTATTACAGGCATGACACCCATTTTTCTGCTACTCAGACAGAGTCACTTAACAATGATACGATGCAAATATTTGTCCCCGGGTGCTAGGCACACTATTTCAATCTGAGATCCGTGAGGAGCCGCTTATGAGCCACTTCTAATGGCACTGAGCATCTTCCTCCAATCTACATTCACATCAGTTCCATTTTCAAATGAGTCAAACGGGAAGCTGAAGTTAGCCAGTCAGAGCTTAACACCTCTGATTTATGGTCAGAAGTATCTTAATAGGATCATTCATTTTCCTTTGCTCGTTCAGAACATCTGATGTTACAAGTTTCTAGAAATGTTCGTGTATCCTCTGGTTCTGCAAAAATATAATCTTTATCTCCAAAAGTGACCTTCAAATGAGCAGGAAATGAAAGCCGGCCGCTCTTTCTCAGTCACCTTGCCTTGCTTTATTGATGTGTCATAATGGAAATCTTGAGAGCCAGGAATCTCAGAATTATTATGATATTTTAATCTTTTTAGGTTAAGTGTAAATGTGAAGGTATAGGGCAAAAAGCATTAGTTTAGGCTTGGCTTTATGAAGTATTTCTTTCTTGCCCTTTTTCTCCTTGCTCAGTTGTGTTAGAGAGTATGTCTTGCACGCAAATCCTCAATTTCTGGGCTTTCATGAACTTGGTCTTCATTTCTTATACCTTCCTCAGTGGCTTGATTTATGAAATTGGTTGGAACAACTCTAAGCACTCCCTTGCCTCTTACCCTTCATTCCCCCTCTCCTTTCCTCACCTCAGCACCTCAGCACTAGATCCTTTGTTTCTACTACATATTTAAAGAATATTGGCAAACAAACAAATCTAACTGCACTCCGGTTATTTGTCTCCATTCTCACAGGAAATTTGTGTATTTAAACACCTGCTTTGTTCAGTGTGAGACTGCACATGTCAGAATACAGAGGGCTCCAGGCCCCAAATACTCCAGCTTTCTAAGTAGCTTAGAGTTGATCATGATCTTGCACAAAAGCTATGGTCTTGTTGTTATTCTACCTCTTGATCATGAGCTTCCAATCCCAAACCATCAGAGTGTATCTTTTTATAACATGCATCTCTAGAATTGGTACTCTAAAATGTTCTTTGGTTGAGATGAAACCTTAGTAATGGTTCTGACTTGCTTTACCTAGGGTAATGATTTATCCTCCCGAGGCAGAAATAATTGCTAACTGCTCAAATCTAAATGAATCTCAAAGGCAATAAAAATTAGGACAAATTAGTGAATTTATAGAGATGTCCTAGTAAATAAAAAAAAATCTTTCTCACATCATGATTTCTTAGCCATAAGATCACCCCAAAATAATTAGTTTTAACTGTGCACTGAACTTTGTCTGAGCCAACCAGATTTTTTTTTTTTTTGGTCTCCAATTACCTAATATGTTCTTTAGGGAAAAAAAAACTGTCTTGACTTTATTTTTAATTGCTAAATTAATAAATTCTCACTGTAAAAAATCAAATCAATAAAGTAATGTACAAAATAAAAAGTAAAGACTGCTTACCAATCTCATACTTCATAGATAATCTCTTAAAAATTTAATTTCTATCTTTCCAGGTCCTATATAGAAAAGTAGATGTATAGGTATAATATTCAGGTACATTTAATAAATATATAATGAAAGTATATGTCTATCCTAATATTTGTACTATTTCATTGACTTTATAGTTTGCATCCTTTTTCTGAAGGCTGTATTCTGTGGCAATAACACCAGAAGGACTACCCTGGAAGGGGGGGACTGATATCTTAGCTGTCCAACTGGCCCATACTGAATGGATTGAGCATCCGACATGTTACATTTGAAGGCCTCAAGGATATATTTTATGATCAGATTTAACAGACCACATATTCTTTCCTTTAGGGAGGTCATAAAATTCCCAGATTATGGGAGCAGATCTTGTGCTTAATTTTCAGTTCTCTGTCTTAAGCTTGAATTCTTTTTTACTGTGCTAAGATCTGTCAATGGAACTTTGGTTAAGTTCCCTCCTGTGGCCAAAGACTTCTTTCCTATATATTTATTTTTATAATAATGTGGTTGTGTTTAAGAAGATGGACTTCCCACCTAAAATAATGCAATAAGGGTCATCTTTTTGTTGCTGAAAATATCTATCTGAGTTAATGAGATAGTCAATATAAACTGATGAAGCCAAAATGTTTGTGATAGTCAATAATAATCATAAACCCAATGGGAAGTTTCCTTGGGGTAGAAAAGTACCTCTTATAATAGATAATGAACTGCAAAGAGGAGAAGAGCTTGGTTCAGTCTCCTTTTTATTGATGAAAAAGGAACGGAGATGGCATCCTTGTATGTTAATTTGGCATAAAAGTCAAGTTCAGGTAGTGAAGGCAAATCCTAGGTCTTCTGTTTCAAAAACATTTTACAAACTGAAAGACAAGTCAGCATGAAAGACTGTTTGGGGTTTTGTTTTCTACTGGTAGCCACTTTTGGTTAGGTGTTCTGTTCCACAAAGTAGGATTTCAAAATCTCTGTTCCTCTGGGCATACAATTGTCCTAGTCCAGCTACTTTTGGTCAGCTCCTTTCTGTGGTTAGAAACTTTCAGTTCAAAGCAGTCACACAACAGCTTTTTTTTATTGTCGTCTTTTTCCATTTTATTTCTACCGACTATAATCTTAAGGCATTAGACCTCATTGCTTGCCTTCCCATTGTTAATGTCCACTAGAATCGGTCGAGTTTCTCACTTTCCCATAAATAGGGAGAAAACAGGAATCTGGTTTAGTTTCGCTTTCTCTTTTCTCCTCTCTTCAAAATCAGAGTCAATAGTCAGCAGTTTGCACTAACATAAATCTTGTTATTGTTTATACCAACTCACCCTTTCTAATGCTATTAGAACCACGGTGGACATAGACCCCAGAGATTTGCTCATCTTAAAGCTCTAAAACTGCACCACTTTTATGACAATAGTAAAACCTTGAGCTGTCACTTTACCCCTACGACTGTTATTCACCGTGATTACTGGCATTTCTTTCTTGCTCATTCCCTCCTGGTCCCATCCCCCATTTGATTGTCTGAAAAAAAATGTTTGGAACAAATAAGGTAACAGAGGAATGATGAGCAATTTTTAGTCGAGCTATGTAAAACTCCAGGCCTTGCTGTATGGAATCCTATTCTGTTTGTGATATATCCATGTACACTTCCCCCTTCCCGAAAACTCATCCCATTATTCTGGTGGGTTTTAATGTGGCTCTGGAAGTGAGAGGGATAAAGAAAAACATGGCCGCCTTCTCCCTAATGAGGAACTGGCTGTGTCTGGTGGGGAGACTGCACAAACTGCACGACAATTTGACCTCACAGACCTAGGTTCAAGGCTGACCGCCACTGCCGCCAGACTATAAGTTTCAGTCAAGATAGTAGCTTCTCTGTCCTTCAGTTCCTCACTGAAAAAACATCAGGTCTACCTCACAGAGCTCCGCTGAGGAGCAAACGAAATAATGTATATAGAAGTACATCATAGACTTGTGAGAACAGAGTAAATTTCCAAAATTAATAAGCTTATTGATTAAAAGAAAGGAGGGATATTCAAAAGAACTAGAACTCACCTGCTCAGGCATTTAAAAGTTACAGTCAAATGGTCCTGTGGTCTTTGAATTTAAAGACTGACATTTTAGAGCATACCGCTAAAAAATCAGCACTACTTATTATTTATTTTTAATTTTCAGTTTCCACTGTGTCGTAGAGTATGAAGGTGGTGTTATCCTCATTTTAGAAATGAGAAAAATGGTATAAAAATATGGAATTTGCCTCAGGACCTATATCAAAAGCTTTCTGATTTTGACAGCCAAGATATTTGTCGCACAGCCTCCGGAGGAAGGGGAGGATTTATGTGAAAAGTCCATCCTGAGAAAGGTTACATTTTCTCTAATGTATGTTCATTTTGCATTAACACGTTGCTCTATCCTGGAAGTGTATTAGTGGTGTCTTAAATTTTGTTCTGTTGTTTCTCTATTAAAATAAATCTGTTTTTAAAATGTTTAATGTAAAAATACATTGAGAAGCAGCATTTATAAATAGAGAAAATAGAGCAGAGAAAGTTCCTAAGTGCCAAAGTCAGCCACACATCTTTAGATTGAAGCTCCCTCTTCCATTTCCTTTTTCTTCTCTGCAAGTACAAAATGTGCAAAACATGAAGTTTAAAAATGTTTATTTGAACACTGGGATGGTGACAGTAGTGTTAGAACTGATTCTTTCCATTGAGTCATAGAAGAACTCAGTTAAAATCTACTCTCCTGCCTACCCAAAAGGATTTTTTTTAATGTTCACATTTAAAATTTCACTTGGAACAATGCTTTGGCTCATTTTTTTAAACAAGTAAGTCTATATATAAACAAAATAACAATCTGCAGGATGAAATAGGTGAATAATCTGTAGACTAGACATGTCTGAGAATTTCTCCTCATTTTGGTCTCTGAAAGTTTTGCAGAAATTACTCAGCCTAACTTCAGTTTCTCAGCCAAACTGAAAAATGATTGACCTCAGAAGAATAATCCTGGATACTTCTGATTTACGAGTGGGCCACTTCTGAGAGTCAGTATATATGTAAAGTGTCTGAAATGTAGTATTTGCTCTTTCCCTGACAGTGTTTTTAGGAATGTGGCTCAGTTCCCCAACTAGTCTGCAAAAACTTCACTGACAGTGAATCAGGAGGTCTACTTTTTTTTTTATTTAAAAGTTTTTGTGGGTACATAGTTGATGTACACCTTTAGGAGCTCTAATAATATTCCAAGAGCCACAAGCATTCCAGTGTCTCAGACATCTCTCTGCCTCGGTGGCAGCAGCTTTGAAAGGAACAGACTCAGAGGACAACAACTCCTTCAAGAGCAGGTGGATCAATATTTTCGAGATCCAGTGACTCTGTTATTATGTTTGTTAGATAAAGTATTCCTCTGAATGGGTCACTTTCCAGTATGACTAAGAAATGAAGAAATGGTGTCCATAGGAACTAGGGGTTTGGGGTTTGCTTCCTCTGATAACTTTCTCTGCATGTAAATTGTTAAGTATTTCTTGGAGAATCACTGTTGGGATGCCTAATTACCAGGATCACAGGGCACGGGGATGCACGTGAATATGTTGGAAGATGGATTTGCACAAAAGAAGAGTTTTTGAGGTTTAGTCTCTTGTGAGCAGTTCTGATTTTCACAACAGAAATAATGTCATAGGACTGTAAAATGGCCATTAATGAGCTGTTTGTAAGCCAGATCACCTAAAAATCCCTCAAGTTTGACTTAGGAAACAAACTTTAATCTTTTATTTTGAATTGAGAAAAAAATATATCATTTAGTGTCTTATAGAAACTTCTTTGCATTTAAATAAAGGAAAACATATTCACAGTTTAACTTAGATGTTACGAAGATTTACTGTCAGCAGATGGTTCCTAAAAGAGGATGAATTAAAATTTACTGGTCTCTAAATGGATATGTAAAGTTAAACACTGGTTTTACATAACCTTTTAGTTAAAAAGTAAAACTTGAAGGTTTAGTCCAAATATCTGAATGGAAATAAAGCCTTACACTCAAACCCAATACGCTCTCTTTATCAAGGACCATGGATATGGTGTGAAGTCCTTAAACCAAAAAGGAAATTGATTTCTATGGCAATAACAGCAGAATAAGTGAATCCTATTATTAGATGATTATCCTATGCAAGATTTGGAATATATGCCATTATATTTACATTATCGTTCCTTTTAGCCTGCCAGCATGCCTGGGCTGGCTTCTTGTCAGCCTCTGGGATGACTTCCTTGGGGCTGGGGGAGGTGGGGCACATGACCATGTATGAAGTAGTCTTATCCCAACATTCGGATCTTTGTGTTTCAGAGTATTAACCAGATTACAGGTCATAATCTGTAAAAGCTCCCCTGCTAGTGCCCTGCTTGACTTCTTTCCAGATGAAATCTCTTCAAACAAATCCTGGATCACAATGATACCCTGTTTTGTGTTTGAAGCCAAAGAGAAAAAAAAATATGCATATAGAAAGACAAGTATCCGCCAAGGGTAAAGAGCTAGATTGATGAGGTTCTGCATCACCTCTGGGAAAAAAAAATTGTTCCTGTAAAAGAAGCCAATTGTAACATTTAGGATGAAGTAATTCATCTGGTGATTCTTCTTCCATTTGAACTTTTCATATCCTTGGGCTTTTTTAATGGATGCCCAGTTTGAATGTGTCTAGATAAGGACATGACTTATTTATTGGCACTAAGAGCTTTTTATAAATGTAATATGATTTATGGATTTTTAATAATCCCTCTAATTGTTTCTTTACATGAGTTACCACTTTTTTTAAGAGCCAAATTTCATTTGCTTTACGACAGCACATGAGTGAATAAGAAAATTAGGGTTTAAATAAAAAATTATCCCACTTGGCAACCCAAATCTGTTGTCTAACTCATAAAACACCACCACTGGGGACACCCCATTATTTTTAAGGGGTTTATGAAATGGACAGACTTCAACTGTTCTCCTTTGTTCTCTGCATGCAGACAGGATATTTATGGGAAAGTATCTAAAAAAAAAAAAATAGCTTCCATTCTGATTGGAAAAGTCTGGGGTAAAGCTGCTGTAATCAAACTCGCTTGTTAAATGCCCTCAATTTTTCAGAAGCAATTTTCTGTATCTTTTGCAAAGTTTTTTTTTTTTCCCAGAGATATACTTTCTAACTCAATTAATGTTTACTAGCATTCTTTCATGGCTTGGAACTTGCTTCCAGCATCATTTAGTAGCTTGGAACTTGCTTCTAGATTGAATAATCTGTTGACATCATTAGAATAATTCCAAGGAGACTAGCCTGCAAAAGAGGCTATTGGTCTCTAGATGAATGTCCTTCAGACTGGAAAGTATTCTCTTCCTTCCCAGTACGTCCCTTAGCTGAACACCACACATGCCCACACCAGGATGCCACTCTGTATGTTATTGTCGTCTACTTCAGCCCTTCCTGGTCGATACCTCCTATGTTACCATGTTCCTATCAGTAAGCAAATTCCAAAGATCTTAATCACCTTCAGGGAGAGCTCTGGGCTTTCTCTAGCTCTGATCAGTGTGGCACTGAAGCCAATAAGCAACTTAAGACAAAGCAAACTGAAGAAGCTGCCACCCCAGGAGAAGAGTTTCCCCTTCTTCTCCATTAAGTTGCCAAGGTGTTTCCTTTGCCTGGGACCTGCCCAAATCTCCAGACCCCAGACCATTTCCCCAAACTGCAGCCCAGGCCTCTGCAGACTGTTCCTTGTGTCCTACTCTGTTCTCTGGTCGGGCATGGTGGGAGGCCAAAGTGGGTAGATCATGAGGTCAGGAATTTAAGACCAGCCTGGCCAACATGATGAAACCCCATCTCTACTAAAAACTACAAAAGTTCGCCGGGCCTGGTGGCAGGCTCCTGTAATCCCAACTACTCCGGAGGCTAAGGCGGGAGAATTGCTTGAACTCAGGCAGCAGAGGCTGCAGTGAGCCGGGAGAATCGCTTGAACCAGGGTGGTGGAGGTTGCAGGGAGCTGAGATCGCACCACTGCACTTCAGCCTGGGCAACGGGGTGAGACTCTGTCTCAAAAAAAAAAAAAAAATCTGTTCTCATTCCATCTAAATTTCGCTTTTTAATAATACTTTTCATGAAGTATAATTTACACATAGAATACAATTCACTCTTTCGAGGTATATAATTTAATACATTTCCATAATTATACACATTGATGAAACCACTTCCCCAATAAAGAGATGGAATAATCCCATTCTTTTAAAATGTTCCCTTGTGCCTCTTTATGGCGGATGCCTTCTCCTAACTCCCAGATCTGAGTGACCTGCTTTCTCTCATTGTACTTTTGACCTTCCCAGAATTTCATATAGGACTCATACTTTACGTACTGTATTGTGTTTGGATTATTTCACTTAGTCTGATTTTTTTAGATTCATCAGTATAGTTGTTTCTCATTTTTTTGCTCAGTACATATCACAATATATTTATTGACTCGCTGACAAGAGTCATGTTGATTTTGCTGCACATATTCCATTTCCTTCCACACTGGTTTGAAAGTGAATTCCTTGAGTTTCAAAATGTCTGGTCCCAAAACTGAGCTAATTAAACACATCTGTATTGAAACATAACAGAAAAGATCCAGAGAAGAAGAAGGATCCATGGGGTCCTCAAAAAGGAAGGGTATTTTCTTGTACTGATGCTCTTTGGGAAATGAAGAATTATTCACGTATGGGGAATTCATGCCACATTGGAGAGATATAGTTTATTCAACATTGGAAAGAACAAAGGCACAGCATGGTCATTTGTCTCCACTGTGGTCTCCCTTGATTCTGATGTTTTTTAAAGGTAAACTTAATTTTTCCCTCCTACCTTATCTGCCAGTGTTCCTGAGCCTTGTATCTAGTAGAAGTGTGTTTCTCCTAATGACCACTTAGATTACAGGTAAAATGTAGTCAGGAACTTCTGCAGTTATTTAAATATGTAAGTCCCACATACGCCCTTGAGTATTTAGCTTGTTTTCTATCTACATCAATGGTGACATTTAAAAATCTGAAGATCAATTATTTGAAAAGAATTGTTGTTTGAACTTACAGGTCACTTTGTTTAAAAAAAAGAACTGCTTGATCTGAGTTGCTATAGTCATGACTTCTGCAGTGGTTTTCAAATTGTAGTATGCATAAAATCACCAGAGTTAGCTTGTCAAATGTGAAGGCCCTGAGCCTCACCTTTATAGATTCTGATGAGATATGCAGGTTATAGCATAAGAATCTGCATTTTGTAAGCACCACAGGTAATTCGAAGTGACCGATATAGTTTTCACATTAAGAAGCCCTGAAGTGCAAAAGATTTGATACAAAATGCTAGTAAAACTTATTATTTGGCCAGCTACATACATTAGTAAGGACTCTTTCACTTGTAAGTGACAGGTATCCAAATCAAACTGGTTTAAACAAAAATGGTTATATATTGACTCATATAACTGGAAAGTATGGGGGTAGAACTGGCTTCAGTAAAATAAAACCATGTGCTAGCTTTTGGAGGATATCATCAGGTCTTGATTTCTCTGTCCATCTTCTGGATTTGTTTTCCTCTATGTTGCTCCTTTCAGGCAGACTCCAAGAGGTGACAAGACAGCCACGAGTGATTCTATGTTTTTATGACATCTTCTCAGGACTTCTTTGGAAAGACAATACTCCCACAATGAGTCCCCATTGGACTAAATTGTATCACATCCCAATCCCAAAGACAATTTCCACGGCCAGTGGGTAGAATGCTCTGAATGGCCAGGCCAGAGTCAAATTCCTCCTCCTCCAGCCCCCAGATGAGTGAGTATGTATGTAAGTGTGTGTGAGCATGTGTTTGTGTGGTTTGGGAGGTGTGGGGAATGGACGGTTCCAATGACATCCCATGAATTGACTATGGAGTAGGGGTGATTCCACCCTCGTAACAAAAAGTCAATATGTTGTCCTTGGAAAACAGCCCAAGTCTACTGCATTACACATTTCGTGTAAATAAATGTTAGTAAAATACCGTTTCCCTCCAACTAGCTATTCATGGACAATCTTAGATTTCTACGTCCTAGTGAGCACTAAACTAACTTGTTCTATATATGGCTTAGGCATACATGTTTAATAAATACATTTTAATCTCGATAATTAGCATTGCTATGACCGAGTAGCTTTTGGAGAGCTTAGCTATTCAAGGAAGGATGGAGGACCCCTAACAAAACTGTTTCTGAGGATTAGAGCCTGTTGGATGGTTAGGATTACATTTTGTTGACTTGTGCTTTGAAATTCATGACTTAAACTGACACCACTAACTGTGATGATGGAATGATGAATTATCTTTAAGAAAAAAATGCCTGCTAAAACCTCATCAATGAAAGGTGAGAGATAAAGGAGAAGGAATTAAAAAATGAATAGCAGAAATAATTGATAGAACCCAGGTAAAGGAGATGACTGCTCAAAGCTGTGTGCACTAATTAAGCCATGACTATGAAAGTGAGATAATTCTGTGTACATAAATGTGGGCGGTAAGAGGAGGGGGTGATGGACATGAGAAATCAAAACCTTGCTTTCCATGAGAAAGACCAGACCTAGTATTACTATGGGCACAAGACCTACAAATGTAAATCAGTTTTTTCAGTAATATTATCATGTGGAATAATTTCATAAAGTCTCATCTAGGAAGAGGTTTAACCCATTTATGCTGCAGGTTGTGAAATTTTGTGTGAAAAATCAGACCTTGGCTATGACCTTGAGGAGTAGGATATAAGTAACTCCCACAAGCTTAGCATTCCAATAATGGAACTTTAAACATAAATGGCTTAAGGCTAGGGTGAGTGGTACAGGAGAAAAAAACCTAAATAATTATGTGAAAGACTGGCAGGAGATAGAGAGCTAATGACTCTTGATCTCAGTTTTCTATTTTTCCAAACCCAATGTGTCTCCTTTGTGAATTATTTCTAAGCAGTAACAATTCAAGGTTCAGTTGAATATTAAACAGGTGGGGACCTCTTCCAGGCCTGCAGGCTGATATAGGTTTGACAGGACCAGTGTATACATATGGCTTGTGACTCAGCAGATTCAGGAAGTAGCAACAGACAGCTTTTTCCCTTTAACTCGTTACCAATGCCTCTGATGACCTAAAATTTTAAACCAAAATGTCTGAAAGTGACCATCTTCAGCTCAGAATAGATAGGACTCAAAATAACTTGATTTCTTAGTTCAAAATTTGAAAGTTCAAAAAATATGGTAAAATTTGGTGGTGATATTCAAAAATATTTTCCCAGAGGAATGTATCATTGTGTCAGGATTGCATGTCTTTAAAAAATACACAGTGTTTTTAAAAATTATATAATTATATATAAATGTATATTTAAAAATTTTCCCCAGTGGATACTACATGGTATTATTGTGGATACTTATGTTTCGTTTCTTGACATTTTTCTTAGATGAATTGACCATGTATCTCATTTAGAGAAAAGCAAGTTCAGTAAAACTATAGTAAATTAGACACCAAGAAAAAGACAAAAGACATGAATGTGACTCTAAGTGATGGTAAGGTCTAGATACAGGATGACATCAGCATGTTGGCAAGAAAGGGAGATATGCAACAAGGCGAGACTGTCTGATGTCCTGCCTGGGGTGGAACAAATGAAGGCAAATACAAAGCTACAGCAATAAATACAACTGTCTAAAACGTGCCCATCATGGTTATTAGTACATTTATTTTCTGATGCAGAGGGGCTTATTTAATGTATACAATTCATATTTAACCTTTCTCTTTTTCCTCTTATGCTTTCATCTCTGTCAGCCCTGCTCTTGCTCTGACCTTCCACCCGTTCCAGGAGGATTTGTCTGACACTTGTGTTCTGTAAAAACCTCCTCTCTTTCAGGGCTCCTTTCTCCTCTGCTTAACTGAAAGTTGGCTTTTACTTGACCATGAAACCTTCCTTATTACTCGCTCAATGGTTTCATTTACAGATAAGGGTTCTTGGGTTTCTCCAAGATAGCAGGTCTGCAACAAGGGCTTGCATTCTGGTAGGATATTTTAGGAAGCGATCCAGAGCACAGGGTGGGGAACTGGAAGAGTGACTCAGGAAGGAGGGAAAGCCAATACAAAGATGGGTTATCTACTTGATCACTGCAATGGACAGCTGCAGTGCAATCCATCTGGGATGCTCTGAGGAACTTTAAAGAAAGCATCTCCATTGTTTGCCTAAGGGATGGGAGAGGGGAGTGCTTATCCGCAGGCTAAGTATTGGTCAAGTGTTGTTCCAATCAGTCTTAATTCCCGGTTTTTAGGTCACGCATAAGTGAGTGCCACATCAGTGCATCATCAGAAAAGCTCTGGAACAAAAGACAAGAGCTGAGTGGTGTAGTTGAGCTGAGATGCTGTCTGCTTACATTTATTTGAAGCTGGTTGCTGCAGCAATTCTTGCAGTAAGCAGTTGCTCAAGAGGATATGAAGAGGGGCACATGAAGTGTCCTATACAAGAGGCAACCAATCCCCTGTAACAATTGTTACCCAGCCAACAATCATTTTCTGGAATCCATGACATCTCCCTAAACCACTCTCTCCCTCACCTCAGCTTCCAAGATGCTGTTCCAACTTCCTCAATGATCGTGGCACTAAAGCCTCCACCTTCTCTATAACCTGGGCTCTGTCACTGTTTTCCGTGGCTTCAGTACACACAGTGATGACCATGTAACTCCCTGGCATCACAATTTCTCATCTTCTTAGTCATCTCCCAACTTCAGTGACTTTCGGCACAGCCTTACCTGTGGTAACAGAATCACCCAGGTCTTCCGTACTTATAAAGCTTGAACACAGGAATTTATAATGATTATTTGGGTACATAACATTTTCCTTCCTTGTCCCCTCTGCTCTTCTCCTTATTCTGTGCCCTCTGATGCTTCCCTTCTTCCCGGTCCACGTCCTAGAAACTCTGATTTGATTTGCTTTCATACCTAGCTTGGACTTCTTGAAATGAACAACCATGTGAATAATATATACATATTACCTTAAAATCCTATACCACTTTTTCCTACTGTCTGTACTCTTGGTTCTGTGTCCTTGGTTATTCTCAAGGTGCTGGGGAAAATTCTCAAAACCGTGATACCACACTCAGCTACAAATTCACACTCTTTCCTCTCTGCTTAAACAATCATCTTATTTATGTGTTTTTGAATCCCTGTACTAGTGGGTTCCTTGCTTGCCTTTTCTGCATTCCCTAAACTTCAACCCTTAATCTTATGTACTCATTCTCAGTAGAAGCCCTTTATGTCTACTTCATCGAAAAAAAAAAAAAAATAGCGACATTATCACATAAGCCACCTCAACTTCTCTTATTTTCATCTCAAACTTTGTAGCCTTACCCAAACTCTCTTTGCATCTATCTCTGAGGGAAAATGAGCCCATTTCTCATGGAGCAAATTTTACCCTTTAAGGCTATGATATCAAATGAAATGCAACAGATCTACTATGAGCTCGTTATTCAACTATCTCTGTCAGCACATTCACAGTCCTCTACACTTTAAATGGCATTTCTCTTGGATGTGTCACCATCATACTACACCAATCCATGGCCCTCCACAACACATCCACGTATGGAAACAAATCATATTTTCCCTTCTGTGCCCTCCTGGAGGAGTCCTCTCATGCCCACCTGAATCAGAGCTCTGGCCTCCATGCTGGTCTTCGAGATGCCATCACATTTATTACCTCATATCATCTCTTTCATCAATCACTAAGGCAGTGCTCAAGGATGCAACCTTGTATAGTGTTCAGGACCTCTGTAATCCAGCTCCCCACACACCCACATGCGCCTTGCACGTCTCCATCAAGTAGGAGGAGTATGTTTCTTAGCACATGCTGTATCCATTACTTGGAACATTTCTCCCCTTCCTTTGAATCATCCACATTCTACTCATTCTCTACAAATTACATCAGTTTGTGTTCATCCTTCCCTTCTCCAAACGTCGATCATATGTGTAGTCTGGAGTATATTAGACTATGCACTATTTTTATTATTCACTAATTCTTTGTTTTTGTGGCTTCTCTTTAATGAGGGAGTCTGCTCCTTAGGGCTATTTTTCTCTATACTTACCCTAGTCTCTTAATATTCCTTGAGTCTTTTGAAGCCTAAATACAGTTAGGTTAAAACATCAGTTACACATATCAATATTGAGAAAGCCATGATTTAACAGGTTCCCTGATGCAAACGATCAATTTCTTTTATGAGGCCAGCCGCGGTGGGTCACGCCTCTAATTCTAGCACTTGGGAGACCAAGGCGGGCAGATTGCTTGAGGTCAGGAGTTGGAGACCAGCCTGGCCTATATGGGGAAATCCCGTCTCTACTAAAAATACAGAAAATTAGCCAGGCATGTGGTGTGCGCCTGTAGTCACAGCTACTCAGGAGGCTGAGGCAGGAGAATTGCTTGAACCTGGGAGGTGGAGGTTGCAGTGAACTGAGATAGCACCACTGCACGCACTCCAACGTGGGAGACAGAGCAAGACTCTGTCTCAAAAAAAAAAATTCTGTTATGATTGTTTGCTTACTTTTGGTCCTTTGTTAAAATTTTCATGTGGCAACCATGCCTAGTATTCTCTAGTCCTCCCAGTTTTACGTCATAAGCAAATTTGATAATCATGGTGTCTATGTGCTCATTTAGATCATGGATTAAAACTTAGCTAAACTTTCCTAGACCAAGATAATAATTTTATGGTAAGCCACTTGTCCTACCATCCTGACCCCCAACCAGTTGGCATCCATCCGTGGGTCCATGATCTTTAAATCTTCGGAAAAAATCATTCAATCTGCTGAAATCATGATATTAACATCCAATCTATATTTCTCTTTCTTGATAAGAAGGTATCAAGGCTGAATTTGTTAGTCTGCTAAAATAAAAACACATTGTCTAAATTATTGTCCTCATATACCAAGTTGTTTCCATTGAAAATGGAGCTGAGGCCAGTGCTACTGGGTTGCACAATTCAGGGGTTTGGTTCATCTTGTCTATTGCTCAGAAGTCTACCGCTAAGCATAACTCATATACATGGAATACAACATGGCTGGTTCCCCTGGAGCTGTGCAACCCTGCAGCCCGAATGAGGTTAATTTGACAATACTGTTCTCGAAGCTTCTCTGCATCTCTGCTAGCTCCTGGTGATTATGTTCATAGGCCAGACTTCAACACAAAACAAAAAATCCCTGACTAACAATTTGTTGGCATCAGATGTCAGACATACCTCAGAATGATTTCCTTTGATAAATACTTTGGTAACATTTGAAGTTATGGAAGAAACTGTAATCTGGTTATAGAATCAATTTTTAATCTTAGTAAATGCTATGTAACCCCAGAGAAAATCTAAATATTGATGGTTTTCCATATATATTATTCACTTACACTTAATCAACATATCTATTGTGGTCAAGATGATCTTTTGGAGCAGGGGTTAGTAAACACTCTTGTAAAGGGCCAGATAGTAAATAGTTTAGGCTTTGCAGGCCTCCTATGGCCTGTCACACCTTCTTTTTAGTTTTTCTAGCAGTTATAAATGTTTTGATAGCTTGTAGTCTTATAAACAGTAAGTATCATCTCACTGTCTTATGTTTTTTTCTCTTTATTTTTGACACTATGGGCATACACTGTCCTAAGTAGTTTTTAGGTATCAACTCATCAAATCCTCATAGTAACTCAAGGAATAGGTACCCCTATTATCTCCATTTTTTAGATTGGAAAACTAAAGCATAGTGTGGTTTTGGAGGGAGGGGTTAAGCAACTTGCCCAAGTTTGGGTGATGATTTTGCTCTTGCAAAGAATTTCTTCACATTGTGTCTTGCATATATTAGAGGGTGCAAATAAATGCAAAATAGATACAAAGAATTGTTATTTATCTCTATAAAAGGTAAAGTGGCCTCTGCCTTTGACTTTTTTTCTTCATACCACAGAATACAACTGCAGAAGTGTGTTTTCACCATATTTTGGAATGACAAACTGATAGGAAAATATTTTAAATAGCATGCCAAAGATGTCTTCACTGTGCACAAAATGGACAAAGTCCAAATGTTAGTTTAAATTTCATATTATCTACCAATCTTCCCAGAATAATGTGAAAGATGTTATTGTTTAGGTCACGTAGTCTTTCTGAATAATCTTTTCTTTGTAAACAGTTGACAATCCCAACCCTGGATTTTTCCATTTAATGTTCAAGGGAAGCTCATTTCTGAGATCGTTTTTGATCAGCATATCTGTCATCTTCTTTTTTAACCTTTATTTTGCCATTATTTTCTGGTATTGGTGGTTATTTGCCTTGAAACTTTAAACTGTTGATCACTTTCCTTTTTAGCACTGCAGTTTCCTATTTAGTAAGACTTGCATTTCCTCCACATTTTCTCTAACACTGAAAATGAATGGTTGCTTCTAAAAGTTGTAATTTTTACATTAACATTTTTTCTTCTCTGAATTAGTGTTCTTCTGTCAGACAATGGTAGGGAGCTGGTGAAGGGTGTTATTTATTTGGGGAAATCCAAAAATTAAAAAAATAGAAAATAACGTAATAAGTTTTGTTGTGAAACAAAGGCTTGAAACAAAAATATCTCATAAGGACTCTAACCATGGGGTGAATAAAGAGAAGGAAAAGGGGAAGAAGAAATGGTGTGGGAAGAGGCAGGGGTAACACTAGAGATGTCCTCACCAAGTCAGAAGTTAGAGGACAGTCAGATGCAGGCGACCAAAGGGCTCCTTCAAATTTAAGTAGAAAGCCATATCCAGGTACCTGTAAATCCAAGCCTCCAGGCCAGTCCACTGACCCTGAACATGAGGACACCTTGATAACAGAATGTTTCGTACAGAATGTGTGTATAATATGCATTCGAGAGGAGGACTCACAGCCAGCAGGAAGCGACCATATTAAAACTTCTTTTAAGTAAACAGGTATTCACATTTCTTATCTTTCTTGTGTTAGTTTTCCTCTCTGTGGAATTATTTATTTATCTCCTACAAGAAACTTGAAATTATGCTTTTTTAGGAGGGTTCCCCTTACCTAGAGATGATTTTTAAATATAAAGTAGCGTAACGAAAGAAATCATGTGGGATTTCAAACCTAAAATCCTTTTTTACTTTAATTTGGACAAAGAAAATGGGCTCACGAATTAGAAGATTTAGATAATATTATATTCAATCCATGAATCTTAATTCACCTAACAAATGTTAAGCGTTCTTTCAAGTTTGACAAATAAGTTTCCAGTCTTGGTTTGTTAATTTTACACAAACTAAAATTAAAATAAAACATATTAAATACCTCAAGAAAATTCAGTTAAAAACCTGGATTTTTTTTTATATCATCACAAAAATGCAATATATTTTAAAATTTTTAAAAAACTTCTTTCCCTAGTTTTCATGGATTTAAACCTCCGACAGTGTTAAACTTTTAAAAACTATCTAATTTTAAGTATTGGTTTTCCTGACTCGACATTTTAATTTGTAAAACTGCATGTTATTTTTAGCATGGCAATCTAATCAATAGGACAACTTCTGTCAGGTTACAATGATTAGAAAGCATCATTTACAGTAGAATCAACATTAATTTTCTGTAATGTAAATTATGATGAAAATAAAATACAGTGTACAAGGAGGATCAGAGCATGGGGTGTATTTGTTTATAAGGTGCTTTCAAATCAACTCTTAAGAATGATTTAATTGCCAGTTCATTCAAAAGCCTAGTTGGTTACGGTCTTAATGTTTTGATGTTCAGGGACAGATTTTTCCTAGCCCCTGAGCTGGTATATATTAAGCAAGTTTCACATGCAAAGGCCCTAACCAGAGCGTTTTCACATAGCTCACTGCAAACACTGTACAGTGTCCCAGTTCAGCACTTGTCCACTAGGAAGCATTGCCAGTCACAACCAGTGAGAAAAAAACCTGCATGCTTTTCCACATTGCAACAAACCACTGATTGTACAGAAAGGACTGTCCTAATCAGAAAGGCATGCTAACCTAACCTGAAAGGTAGATGGATGCCTGGAAGGTAAACACATAGATATATCTAAAAACATTGACTCATACGGAATGTTACTCATCTGTTAGACACTAGGAAGATTTTTTAAAACCTTTTATTAAAGTATCATGTACACGCAAAAAAACCTAGGTATAGAGCTCCATGAATTTTTACAAATTACACTTGTAAAATCAGCACCCAAATCAAGAAACAGAATATTGTCAGCACCCCTGAAGCTATTCATTCTTCCACCTTGAAAATAACCCCTTTCTCTCCCCTAACAGCATAGTGTAATCTTGTCCGTTTTGAAACTATTTCTGTAAATTGAAACGTTATATATGTACTATTTTGTGTGACTTCTTTCGTCGTTGAGATTTAGCCATATTGTATGGAGTTGTGTTCCTTTTTTTTCTCATTCTATCATGAATATACTCTGATTGATTTATCCATTCTACTGTTGATGGGCTTTTGGGAAATTTCCAGTTTGCGGCTTGCATAGTGTGGCCATGAACATTCTTGTGCATTACTTTCAGTTAACAGATGTATGTGAGATAAAATCCACATTCCATGATCTGGCATTCAAGTCTTTAAAATATGCCTCCTGCTAAGCTCGCAAACCCGAGTCTGATTTCTTGTTGCTCATTTTGCTCTGTTGCTTCACCTCTGCTGCCCACCACAACCCCGACTGCTCTGATTGTGCATGAAGCAGACACGCGTGCTCCCACTCACCTACTAGAAACGACTGATCTAGAATGCCCTTTGCTTCCACGCCTGTGAAACTGCAACTGATTTTCTCCTCCGTGAAGGCTGCTTCTGTCCTCCCTTCCATTTGCCCAAGTCACATTCACCTTCTCATCTGTTTTCACATCAATCACCACTAAGTTCTGGGGCCTCCTGGCCGCCTGGTCCCCTAGATGTTAGTTTATGTGTCTAGCCTCCCTGCTTCTTCAAGGTCCTCAGCGGTGAGTAAGGATTGAGTCCGTTCATATCTTCAGTGTTTAACATAGATGCCCAATGGATATTTATTGAATGTATAAAAGAATTTATTGTAGCCAAGGAGGCAAAAACAGGCTTTCTTCATAGTGGAATATGAATATACTACTTTTCTCATTTCTTATTAATATGATCAAGTTTTGTTTCTTTGCTTATCAGTATTTTTTAACTAGGTGTTTGCAATGATAGTACTTCTGTATATACTTTAAAGTGCCATCTCTTTGCAATTATGATGTCCATGAATAGGAAGATTTGCTGGGATACAGTGAGACTGAATAATAGGCTTTGAATAAGAAATTATAGACAAAATTCCTGAAATCAAATTTATTTTAAAACGTAGAAGCACAGAGAGTTCCAAATGGAGTGTGTGCACCAGGGTATGCACTCTCTTCATTGCCACTCTTCAGCCTTTGCCTGCTCCTATTTCCATTCCACAGTGTGTAAAATTGATGTGCTAAGCTGATTATGCAGGAGTGAAGTGTGATTGATCATAATGTTGCTTTTAGAGAAGTCTGAAAAATGCCCCCCAAATCTGGTATATTAAAAAAATTTCATGTACATTTTAAAATTAGAAATAATGTTAAAAATATAGTGCCTGGGCCAGGCAAAGTGGCTCACACCTGTAATCCCAGCGCTTGGGGAGGCTGAGGCAGGCGGATCACAAGGTCAGGAATTCGAGACCAGCCTGACCAACATGGTGAAACCCTGTCTCTACTGAAAATACAAAAATTTGCCAGGTGTGGTGGCGGCCGCCTGTAATCCCAGCTCACTGGGAGGCTGAGGCAGGAGACTCGCTTGAACCTGGGAGGCAGAGGTTGCAGTGAGCCAAGATCTCACCACCACACTCCAGCCTGGGCAACAAAGGGACAGTCCATCTCAAAAAATTAAAAAAAAAAAAAAAAATATATATATATGTACACACACACACACACACACATATATATAAAGCCTGGGTAAAACAAATGAAAACCTACAAATAAATCTTCTCTGAAATGTAAAGCCCCAAATGATTCATAAGCCCTTTTATAGAAAATTGAAAAATTGTAAAGGTATCAATTACTCATGAATGAATAAATTCTTCACCTTTTCCTTAAGGTATTTTCTGTGGACACAGTCATCATTCAAAAATTTAGCTTTTAATTTAACCTTTAAAATCTAGGAAGGCTGATTTTTTAAAATGCTGTTATAAGAATACTTTATAAAAAACAAGATAGTGGCACTATTAAGACAGAAAAGCCTCCCTGAAGTGCTTTGCAATAATTAAGAAAAATAACAATGCACTGGAAAAAGTTAATTTTAATTTTCCAAACGGTTTTACTCTTCCAACATTCCAGATTTTATCAATAAGTTCTAAAGAATAGAAATATGCTGAACAAAGGGAAGAAACACTTTCAGACAAGTTGCAAAAAGAAAATAAGGATTAAATATTTTTCATACTTTGTTCAAAAGTGTGTATTTTGATTTTGTTCTTACTTAAATAATGCTAAATTACAGTACGAAGCCTGCATTAGTAACTATTCTTCAATAGTCACATTATCCAGGATTACCGGCATTAATACTAAATTAGCATTAGCTGGCTGCTATTGTTTGTAATTTTTTTTTCCACTTTGTGTGAGTTCCATGAATCTAAACATTGTGTAATCTCCCTCTTTCTCTCAAGGGACGTAATGTTTTACAGTGAAAATAACTGTGGCCCAGAAACCTGCAGACTTAAAATTAAAATGTGACTTGCTACCAAGTGGTTTTGTGACCTTAGACAAGTCACTTAGCTTTCACTGACTCTTGTTTAAAGGGATTGGGCTGGACCTAGGGCTGTGTAAGATCTTTTCCAACTCTAATATGAAATGACTCTTCTCTGGACCCGTATTAAAGAGGATTATGGCTTATAACATACCACTGTTCCAGACTCAGCCCTTTCTCTACGAGTTTTGACTTAAGAATCTTCTAGTTAAAAGTAAACCCATCTCAAACAGACTTAGCCAAATAAACACATTATTGGCTCACGTAACTGAAAAGTCTTGGAGTAGATCTAGAGTTCTGAAGTCTGGAGGGATCAAAGGACTCCAAATGTATCCTCAAAATCCAGATCCTCAAGTTCTTCTCCTCCATGCTGCTTTCCTTTCACTTGGTTTCATTCTCAGGCAGGTCCTCTCCATATGCTGGTCTCTTGTAACTCTAGGCCTGCCTCATCTTTTTTTTTTTTTGAGATGGAGTCTTCTTCTGTCACCCAGGCTGGAGTGCAATGGTCCAGTCTTGGCTCACTGCTACATCTACCTCCCAGCTTCAGGCAATTCTCCTGCCTCAGCCTCCCTAGTAACTGGGACTACAGGCACCCGACATCACGCTGGGATAATTTTTAGTAGAGATGGCGTTTCACCATGTTGGCCAGGCTGGCCCACAACTCCTGACCTTTAGTGATCCACCCACCTCAGCCTCCCAAAGCGCTGGGATTACAGGCTTGAGCCACCAAGCCTGACCCCATCACTGTTTTCTGAAGTGAAAAATAAACATTTGTTCATTAAATAACTGTGGCAGCTGTGGAAGTGTGACACTCAGATTGCAAACTGCTGATCTCCATCTGCGGTGACTTCAGGTTCTACCAGAGCACCCTAGCTCAGATCATACTCTTCCCGCACAGCCACGTCCTCATGACTGAGCATGGTGGGGTTCTAGGGCCTGATATTTCTGCCCAATGCTGTGCTCCTCTATGGGCAGTCTTTGACTGGAAGCTTCCCATTGGGTTGGCCAAGAATTGGTTAGGTCTGCATGGCAGCCTGAGGCTCTCCAATTTGCTTCCTCCCATTTTCTTACACACTTTCGAGTGTGTCTGAAAGCTTTCCCTGTCTAATCCCACTTTCTTGCCCTGTATCTTCCACAGGTGTTACCTCCTGGTAAATCTTGTGCATTCCTGGCTCTGTCTCAGCATTTACCTCCTGGGTGACCTACACTGGTGGTAAAATGGGCTGTCAGGCTGGGTCATTCGGTATCTAGCAATGAGGACCCCATTGTGGGTGGTAAACAGAACACACAGAGTTCCTAGCACGAGGTGCTGACCCCACTGCTTCAACCTTCACAAGCAGTGACCTAGGACAACGTTGCAATGGAAGGGAACATCATACTTGCTATAATGATTCAGGACTTTGAACAAGGCTGAGTAGGAGATGACAGGAGAATAATGCATACAAGGACAATCAAGTTGGTTTGCTGTTATTAGATTGAATTGAAACCCTGCAGAAGAATAATGAAAAGCTAAGGGCAGTTAACAAACTGAAAACTCAGTGAGAGGTCCAGGGGGCCTCTTTGGCAGCTTAAAAAGCAGGCTTTACCTTGAGAAAAACCTGAAAAACAACCTCAGGGCTTGGAATCACTGAGCTTCAGAGATGATGAGATGCTTAGTAGAGGCAGGACTAATAATCAAGCACGAGTTGGGAATATGAGGAAGCTTGAATATTGGATAGGGACATCTGAGTTGATATCCTTAAAGAGTTTGGTTTCCCAGATTCCTCAGAGCCTGTGTGGGGAACCCATTCATCCCTGTTAAGAGCTAGAGCTCTCTGCATGTGAGGAGACACTGGAAGGGCTTCTTCCCAGCAAGGCATCAGGGGTGCCCACTCAGGGTTTATCTGTGCTTCTGGCTGCATGTTGATACCTAGGATTAAGTTGCAGCATAACCCACATCTGCACTGGCCTGATCACAGGGACAGCAATTGTGTCCAAAAGTTGCTACAAAAATTAGTCAGCATCTACCAGCAGAAGCTGAGAAAGTACTCCTGGGATTGGATTTTGAGGGTGCGTGACAAAGGAGACCAGAACATAAGATTGGATGAAGGAGAGTTTATGGACTTAGGGGCACTCTCTTGGAATATAGGATTTCACCCTGGCAAGGACCTCGGGTACATGATATGTAGGCTTTGATTTAGCAAATATGCTACTTTTGATTCTCATCAAGAAAGGGGAACAGAAAAAGTCCACATCTATATAGTATGGAGAGCAGAATGCATTCACAGTTATGCCCCAGGGCTATGTTAACTCTGTCATAACAGAGTCCTAAGTGATATGAACCATCTGAAGAGCCCTCAGAATATCATGTTTATCCATTGCATTGATGATATTATGCTGATCAGACAGACAGATTGATTAAGGCACATGTACTACAGAGGAAAGGAAATAAACCCTTTGAGGATTCAGAGGACTGTCACCTGGGTAAAGTTTTTAGGGGCCCAGCAGTCAGAGACATGCGGAGGCATCCCCTCTAAAATAAAAAACAAATAAACAAACAAAAAACAAATTGTGGCATCTTGTATACCCTACAGGAAAGAAAGGAGCACAGTGCCTGGTAAGCTGCTTTGGGTTCTGTAGACAACACATTCCATACCTAGCAATACTCCCTCAGCTGAAATATCAGGTGACAGGTATCAGGTGCACACTTCACGTTCAAGCAGCCCCGCTGCTCAGACCACATGATCAGGCAGACCCTATGATTTTGTTTAGTGGTGGTAAAGGATACATTGACATTTAGGAAAAAGCCCAGTTGGAGAATCTCAATGCAATTTGAAACAAATCCAAGTCATCTGCAAAAGAGAAATACACACCTTTTCAAAAACCATCAAAACCAATAGAGATGATAAAGGAGGCCGAGGAGAATGGAGAGGCGAAGGGAAGTGAATATCAGTTGCAAGAAGGACTGCCTTCTGGAAGAACATCCCTTGAGAAGCCTGCAGGGCTGCCCCTGAGTGTTTACGGAGAAGCAGATTCAAATGGCACAGGAATGGCCTGTGGCCGCCAGGGAGATGTGCTGGATGTATCTCTCCTTAAGAAAGAACCTGCTACTCAGCTGTGAGGAGTACAGAGGGTTGACAGCTTTCTGAAGCAGTGTCTTTGGAGTATGTTACAACTTTGAACCAAGGCCACACCCTTTCCTGATGGTCCTCAAACAATGACTGAACATGATGGGGGTGCCAGGACCAGCCACTTCTGCCACGCATGGGGGTATTCCTTTAATACACTATATAACTCCCGACTTTTCCAGTGTCTCAAAATCTCTTTGCTTAATTCTGTATCCTCCCCATTTGCCTTTCATAAATCTCAGCTTTATGTCTGGTCTAAAAAACCTTCTCCCCAAATCCTCTTGCACTCCTGTCTCCTGAACAGACTGGGGTGATAAGTTAACCTCCAAGAGCCCTTTCTTTACTATTTTTCACATTTGTAAGAAAATAAAATGTAATCATTTTGCTGTCTTCCAGTTACATCATGCAACAGGTCTCTTTCAGGACAGTTTCCGATTACATGGTGAGAAGGGCATCCACACCATGGAAGGGCAAGTGTTCATGTGAGAATTATGGCCTCTTTTAATGGTAAGCATATTTTTTTGCATCCTTAGCTCCTGTTTCCTACATCATTCTGGAGTTAAAGTCTCAAAATATTACTCGAATTATTTGTTAGTCTCCTCTTCTGTCTCAACAGTACCTTTGTAAGAACTTTAAAGTCGTTTTCTTTCACTGGTATTTAACGAATGCTGATTTTAAAGGGGATCTAGTTTCTTTTTTTCTCATCCTCTTATTTTTTCTTCCTCTGGTATTAGTCTTTTCCGTTGCTTTTATTAAGCTATCTTTGAGTTCAGAAGGCTGAGAGAATTTTTTTTTTAAAGCAAGCTTGCCTACCAGCCAGTTTTATATTTTTCCCCAAGCACTCAACAGTCTAATCTTTTTCCCATTTAAAATGAGAATGAGTTTAGCAAGAAATTGACTTGATGTTAGGACAGGAGCTCCGGGAAGCTCTAATCTCAGTGACAGCCTTAACAAACCAATCCCGCTCTCTGGCCTCGTACATATTGAACAGGACCTGTTCTTTCTGGCCCTCCAGGTAGGAAAGTAAGCCTCTAAAGTACACTGGTGAGGGCTCTCTGTTCACTCTTTTGGTTTGTTCTTCTGTACTTTTAGGATTTGGGGTCTTTGCAATATATTTCCTACCCTTTTAGAAGCAGAAGACTATAAAACAGGAAGCGGACTTTGGTTGCTTTTGAAATGTTTGCTCTAGTTTTACTATCAGGGCAGCTCTCAAAACGGTGATATTTAGAAATTTCTTGAAATTTGAGTCTTTAAATAAATATTTTGTTTTTTGTTTTCTCTTTCCACAGGAAAAAAACTAATGACATACATTTTGTAGGCTAGGGAGAGGGAGTCTTGCCTCAGAGAAAATAGTATTATAATGATCTGTAACATTGCCTATTGCTTATATCAGTAAGTATCCATGCCAGTGACCCTCAAACTTTGGAGTACATCATAATCACCTGGAGAACATTTTAAAATACAGATTTCTGACCCCACTCTTGGCATGTTTTATTCAATAGGGGAAGGCCGAGGATTTGCATTTCTAACAAGTTCCCAGGTGATGATGATAATGCTGGTCCCGGGACCACTCTTTGAGAACCACTGATCTATGCCATTGCTGTCAGTACCCATTAGGAAAAAAAAGAAAAAAAAGAAAAAAAAAAAGCTCAAATTTCTATGAGCATTGTTCATTGAACTAGGGGGTCATGACTGTTTTATATCATAACTGAATTAACTTAATAGGGAAAGTTACAAACCCTGATTTATTTTAGAATAAATAATTGTTGAGATAAAACTGTCATTTCTGTTCTCAGCCTGGTGGGTGATACTGCATTCCTTTGTTTCTTACAAAAATGTATATGTGGTCAATTATTTGTAAAACAAAAACTGGAAACTAAAAAGTATAAGCTATGTTGAATACTCTTTAAATGTCTCAAATACTTATTGGAATCAATAGTAGATTATGAAGTTTTTTTCTGTAAAAGTAAGGCTTAATAAGATGCACTTTATAGGATTGTTATGAAGTTTAAACCAGAGTATGTACAGAATGCTTAACAGTGTCTGACAGTAGCAGATAATCAAGAAATATTGTTTCATTTTCATTTCTTTAACCATTTCAACACCATTAATTATTATTATTATTATTTTTTGACACAAAGTCTCACTCTGTTGCCCAGACTGGGGTGCAGTGGCCCAAGCTCAGCTCACTGCAACCTCCGCCTTCTGGGTTAAGCCATTCTCCTCCCTCGGCCTCCCTGGTAGCTGGAATTATAGGCACGTGCCACCACGCCTAGCTAATTTTGTGTTTTTTAAAATTTTATTTATTTATTTTCTTGAGACGAGTTTCATTCTTCTTGCCCGTGCTGGAGTGCAATGGCGCCATCTTGGTTCACTGCAACCTCTGCCACCCGGTTCAAGCAATTCTCCTGCCTCAGCCTCCCAACTAGCTGGGATTGCAGGCACGTGCAACCATGCCCAGTTAATTTTTGCATTTTTAGTAGAGATGGGGTTTCATCATGTTGGCTAGGCTGGTCTTGAACTCCTGACCTCAGGTGATCCATCCTCCTTGGCCTCCTAAAGTGCTGGAATTACAGGTGTGAGCCACCATGCCTGGACCCATTAAATTCTTTATGATGATATTTTTACAAATATATTTGGAAAAGTGAGAGAAATAGGAGAGGGGAAGTTAAAAATTTTATTACATGTTAGATTATGTTTCATTATGCATTGCAATAATTGGAATTGGGGATTTTTAAAAAAATTTATTTTTTACAACGAAAGATTAGATAATAGGAACACTGCCTTCAATACAGACTAGGCATGCTAGTTTAGACTATTATTAAAAATTCAAATTTTTTTGTTGATTCTATAGCCAAATCCATGTAATACTACCAATAATAACTTTTCCATTGAAGTACGTTTGCATGTCAGAGACTGTGCTAAACACTTTATATTGCTTACCTTGTTTCATCCTTATAATAACCCTGTTAGGTATCTTTTCTGACTTTTATGCATATTTGTTCATTGGTATCTCCTCTTACCTCTGATGAAAGCTTTGATGAACAGGGGCTTTGTTTTATACCCTGCTGTAGCCCTGCTGCTTAAAAGAATATTTGGCAGCCAGGTGTGGTGGCTCGCGCCTATAATCCCAACACTTTGGGAGGCTGAGGCAGGTGGATCGTGAGGTCAAAAGATCAAGATGACCATCCTGGCCAACATGGTGAAACCCTGTCTCTACTAAAAATACAAAGATTAGCCGGGCATGGGGGTGTGCACCTGTAATCCCAGCTACTCTGAAGGCTGAGGCAGGAGAATCACCTGAACCAGGGAGGCAGAGGTTGCAGTGAGCTGAAATCGTGCCACTGCACTCCAGCCTGGGCAACACAGCGAGACTCCATCTCCAAAAAATAAAAATAAATAAATACTTGGCAAATAGTAGGTGCTTAAGGAGAGTTTGCCAAAATAAATTCATGCATCAATGAAAGGCAGTCTTGAAGTTAAGCAATTTGCCCCAAGATCCTGGCCAGTATTAAAATCCAGGAGCTCTCACTCAAATTTTCCCTGTCCTGACCCTTCACATGCCCTGTAGAAGATGAACTTTTCTCAACTATTGAAAAAATATCTCAGGCATTTGTATTACTTTCTTTGCAGCTTTCAAATGCTAAGAATATAGTGTATGTAATATCAAAATGTTCTTTGAAAGAAACCTGTAGTTTAGGTAAAAATTCAGAATAAACTCAGGGTGAAGGTAAGAGCATCTTTTATAGAGAAGACTGCAGGAAACGAGTTACTCTGAGGCCTGTCTTTGTGTAAAACTGGACTGAAAATGGTAAGATATCTGGTATCACCAACAGGGGGTTCTCTCTTTCCCAAACTGTTAAGTGCCTGCAGTCTCTCCTTCAATGAAGGGTGTGGTTGAGGCTTGGTTGAAGCCATTTCTCTGAATCCCACAAAGTATAAACATGATGATGGGATAAACTTGATCCTTGTTATCCCTCCCTCGCATTATGAATATAGGCTAAAGGAACAATAGACGACCACAGTATTATTGATGTGCACATTTGCCTGAATTTAAGTTCTAAATCATAAATCAAATGAAAATCATACCTCATAATACAAAATTTCTTATTATACTAGAATTCTTAGAAATTTGTCATCTTCTTCCTTTTAACAAAAGGAAAAATGTTGCCACATTTTACTCCTATATCCCTTCCCCTTTGTCTTCATTGAAAATCAGAAGCATCTTTATCTGCTTACTGGTGAATACTTTCAAATTTGGTTATTTCAAATAAACACTGTTGAACTTAATCCTCATAAGCTTCAGTGAAGAGTTACTTCTAATATTTTCATTTCAGATTAAGTGGATTTCTATTTGTCTCTTAATTTTCAGTGGATTTTTGAATTGAACTGTCTTGTTCTACAATAATAGAACTCTTGGTTTTTATCTGGCCATCACTCTGTAATATGTACTTCATTTCCCAGCTCATTTCAGCCATTTGTGGCCATGTGACTAGATTTTGCCCAATCAGATGTGAGAGCAGTACACGTCATGCCCAAAACATGTTCTGAAGGGCAGTGTCCACGCCCTTCTCTCCCTCTCTCCTGGTAACTCTGTCCTGCGATGTGGATGTGGTAGGTGATCATCTTCAACTATGTGGATTAGCCCAACACCCCTGACATGGTGGAACAACAAGAGAGAAGAAACCCAGGCTCCTGAACCATCTACTTTTAAATGTTAACATGAGAGAGAAACAAACTCTGACTTATATAAGCAACTATTAATTTGGGTTTGTGTTACACAAAGCTAAGGTAGCTTCATGTACAGTATATTTTCCTTCTACATTGTTTAATATACCTTTTTAGAAAAAAGTAAAAAATAAGGAAATCATAATAAACCAAGATCTTTAGCAACACTGAAATCTCCAAGTGCAAATACTTTATATCACTTTTCAAAATCAAACAAAATAAGATTGCTGGGCATGGTGGCTCATGCCTGTAATCCCAGCACTTTGGGAGGCTGAGGTGGGTGGATCACCTGAGGTCGGGAGTTCGAGACCAGCTTGGCCAACATGGTGAAACCCCATCTCTACTAAAAATGCAAAAAATTAGCTGGGAGTGTTTGCATGTGCCTGCAATCCCGGCTACTTGGGAGGCTGAGGCGGGAAAATCGCTTGAACCTGGGAGGTGGAGGCTGCAGTGAAGCCAAGATCACGCCACTGCACTGTGGCCTGGGTGATAGAGCGAGACTCCAACAACAACAACAAAAGGATTGACAAAACTTTGGTTTAGATGTTTTCCCTCATATATAATAAGTTGTGATTCTCAGTGAATCCTCTTCAAGTTTATAGTTTTTATTGGCCATAACCACACAAGTGATTTTTTTTGGAGGGATCATTTATCAGTCAAAATAAGTAGAATTAAAAGTTTTGTTAGTGTATTAGCTTTGTACAAAGGTACACAGATAAAATTTCTATACACATCCTTTCTTGATCCCTCCAGACACAGAGACTGAAAAGTTGTCCCTATAAATAAAGAAGCATATTCTTCTAAAACTTTCCATTATGTATATATCTGACAGGGTATAATTTTGGGGCAAGATTATATTCATTTCTACATTACCTGATTAATTCTTCAGTGGTTTATCACCTGTTTGAAATATATCCTTGATTTGGTTTTGAGTCACTGGTGATAGATAGTGACCTAACTTCAAAAGGTTGCCGCACCCTATTTGGTCTGTACTCTGAGCAGCTGTCCAGGGTACTTAAATAAAATTAATTGTTGGAAATACTTAAGTTACAGATCTTTTTCCTTATACTTTTGAGCAAGTGAAGATGCTTTGCACAATAATTCAGTTTGTTTTCCTATTTTGAACAAGAACTTGAAATCCTCCTGCCTTAGAATAGTGATAAACAAAGAAATTATTTGTAGTTGCCTGTGGAAACCATGTTAGAAAGATCACGTTTTGAAAAGTGTTGTGATGTGTTGTTTATGATATAGAGATGATATGGTTAAAGATTATGTATATATGTTATAAATTTAGAGGACATTGACTCCCTCTGACCCCCAGTGCAAAAATTTCTCTTCTGAATACCTAGAAGATAGTCTTCTTGTCTGCTAAAATATGTGCCAGGTAAGGGAGGATCTACTTTTTCAGAGGTGGCCCTCTTCACATTCTGAATGATGGAAAATTTACTTCTGATATGAAACTTAATCTAGCTCCTTATATATTTCATCTTTCCAGCCTTCTGGAATATCATTCTCACTTATACATTCTCATAGCTTTCTCAGAGAATGGAGAAAAAATGAAGTTCCAGACCTGAGATCTTCAACATTAAGTAACTGAGTTCCTTTGATCAAAACAGTACTCACTTCCTGGATGATAATAATAGTATAAGGAAACAAAGTACCTATTTCGAGTTCTATATAAAATAGAAATCCTAATAAAGAAAATGTGGTACATATACACAATGGAGTGTTATTCATCCATAAAAAGGAATGAGAGCCTGTCATTTGCAATAACATGGATGGAACTGGTGGTCATTATGTTAAGTGAAGGCACAGAAAGACAAAGTTGGCATATTCTCATTTATTTGTGGGAGCTGAAAAAAATAAAACAAGTGAACTCACGGAGATAGAGAGTAGAATGATACTTACCAGAGGCTGGGAAGGGCAGTGGGGTGAGGGGGAAGTGGGGATGGTTAGTGGGTACAAAGATATAGTTAGATAGAACGAATAAGACCTAGTTTTTGATAGTACAACAGAGTGACTATAGTCAACAATAATTTATTTTACATTTAAAAATAACTAAAAGAGTATAACTGGATTGTTTGTAACACAAAGAAAGGATAAATGCTTGAGGTGATGGATACCCCATTTACCCTGATTTGATTATTCTGCATTGTATGCCTGAATCAAAATATCTCATGTACCCCATAAAAAGATACACCTACTATACCCACAGAAATAAAAACTAGAAGAAAAGAAATTCTAAGTACAACATTGGTAATAACCTGTTCATAATTTGATAGTAGAGCAATATAGAATTGTAAAGTACATTTTCACTCTTTTAAAAAATAAAAAAAAGAGAATTTTAATTTTTAAATTTATTAATAACAACTTGAGAATTGCATAGTATTAAGGCATCAATTTTTGGAGTGTGGGCTGAAGACCCTTTTGGGGTGCCTATGAGGGCAACCCTATTTTATAATAAAACTAAGACATTATTTTCCCTCTTCACCATGGACAAAAATTTAGCCAGCCATGGTGGTGTATACCTGTAGTCCTAGCTAATCAGGAGGCTGAGACGAGAGGATTGCTTGAGCCCAGGAGTTCCAGGCTACAGTGAGCTATGATTTTGCCACTGCACTCCAGCCTAGGTGGCAGAGTAAGACCCTGTCTCAAAAAAAAAATCATGCATGAACAAAAAAATCTATAGATCAATGGATTTTAATGGCCACAGTTATAAATATCTTATTACTATGATTTCAGATTCCACATTTTAACTAACTTTCAAGAAGCTACTACTTGTTGAGTTTTGGTGTAATAGCAAAGAATACCCATAATTATATGAAAAAGTGATTATATTTGAACTTAACTCTTTTCTAAGTCCATATCTATGTGAGGCTGGATTTTCTTCATGCACAATCAAAACAACATAGCATTATAAGAGATTGAATACAGAAGAGATATCTGTCTTCTACTAAGCCAGATATTAAAGAGAACCAATAATATAAAACAGTATCACAGTTCTATTTTTTGTTTGGGGATAAAAAAATTTAAAAAATGTTATGCTGTGTAATGAGTTTATCATTGTTATTTTTAAATGAAATAATAAGTTTATAGGTTTTACATTTGAATACAGTAAATATTCATAGATGTGATATATGTAATCTGAATCTCTTTCAGTGGCTCAAAAATATTAAAGGGGACTTGAGACAAAAATGTTTGTGAATCATTGCACTATGTAATACTTTAGTGAAATATTTCAATTATCCTTACCCTCATTGATTCAAAAAGATTTGGAATAAAATCCAAATATTCTTAATTCCAATAATAACCAATATAGAATCTGATATTCAAATTGTATTTACACTTTGTGAAGCTATTTTATTTTATGCCCCTGCACTTCTTGTATATGATTGATGCCAGAAGATTACCAACTTTTGTAAAAAGCAAAACTTCAAGCCTCTTTCTAGAAAAGTGCTCCTGACTTCATGGAACACGTGCAATCCTTTTACATGGCATCCTTCTTCACTTTGATGAAAAAGTTAGTCACTCATAATTTCAGGTACATTGTTGTAAGTTTAGAAGAAATAATTGTTTAGACTTGTCAACCTTCATAAACAGAACATGTAAATATTTTATAACTTGTCTGAGTAATCACTAAGACCTTTTCCATCACCGTGAAAAAAACCTGGAAGAGAACTTAGACGTTGGTCTTCTGGGAATGATTACCTTACATTGAGTAATGAACATGCGTTAGGCACGCACTAAGTACTTTATGTACTTTACATCAGTTAATGCCTACAATAATCCTTTAAGATCTATATTATTAGTTTTTTTCTTTCTTTCTTTTCTTCTTCTTTTTTTTTTTTTTGAGATGGAGCTTCACTCTCTTACCCAGCCCGGGTGCAGTGGTGCGATCTTGGCTCACTGCAACCTCCGCCTCCCGGGTTCTAGCGATTCTCCTGCCTCAACCTCCTGAGTAGTGGGATTACAGGCACCCGCCACCACACCCAGCTAATTTTTTTAGTAAAGATGGGGTTTCACCATGTTGGCGAGGCTGGTCTTGAACTCGTGACCTCAGGTGATCCACGTGCCTCAGCCTCCCAAAGTGCTGGGATTACAGGTGTGAGCCACCGTGCCCGGCCTATACTAGTTTTACAAAGTAAGGAACTGAGGCTTGGAGAAAGTAAACAAATTGCTTGAAGTCACTTAGCTTGTAAATGGTAGACTCACCTTCAACTCAGAGAACATAATTCATACCCTGTGCTCTTGACCATATTTGATTACTCTTCTCATCTGGCTTGGCTCCCAATCCCCATGCCAGTTTTGTGCATTTTACATAAATCTATTGTTGCCCTTATGATATTTTGCTGCAATTTATTTATTTACTATCTACCTCTTCTAATAAACTATTGGCTCACTAAAGGAGGAAACTGTGTCTGAATTCCCACCATACAGGACACATCTTTTTTTGCTGGATTGAATTAATACCCGGTTGCAGACGCAAAGAGAGCTTAAATAATATGCCTTTGACTACTCAGTCAGTGTGTGTAGCAAAGTTGGGATCTTCTGTCATAAACACTCTAGGTCAGTGGTTCTCAAATGTGGCGCCTGGGCCAACTGCATCAGCATCACCTAGGAACTTGTTAGAAATGCAAATTATTGGTCTCACTCCAGATTTACAGAATAAGATTTTGTAGAGGTAAGGCCCAGAAGTTTGTGTTTTAAAAAACCCTTCTTATAATTCTGATGCACCCTAAAGTCTGAGAATCATCTCTCGAGGGTGAAGGAATATAACAGTTTAATAAAAACAGAAAGCTTTACTGAGCATGCAGCTTAATAAATCCATGTGTTTGATTTGCTGTATCATTAAGCTTATGCAATATTATATCTTATTGAAAATGCAAAATTCATCTCAGAACTCTAATGTTTTTATTTTGAAAAAAATTCAATCCAAAGCAATTAGCTATTCCATTAGTCAATCAGGCACTGAATTAATAATTTTATAATCAATAAGAAAACTCAGTGAAGAAAAGAGTCCAATGGCTACATGGGTATGCCTACCTGGAAGAACCAAGTCAAGTAGAAACTCAAGTTCCGGTTAGCACTGTGTATAATTTCCAGGGAAACAAAAACTAGCCACGACCTGCAGATCTGTGGTACGGGTACCAAGTTATGTTTTAGTAGTTCCATCGAAGTTCCAATTACGCTGACAGTAATAGACACAGCAAACTACTAGAACCAACATTTAGGACTCTTGTATTCACAGGAAAACAGCAAATCAGTTCTCTAGAAATTAGAAATATTTCAATACCAACATCACATCCACTATCATGAGAAAATAAGCAAAAGAAACTTAAAAGATTGTTGTTTAAAGACAAATTTGCCTTTTAAATATGTTAAGAGTAGTTATTTTGCATTTAAATCAAAGTTCATTTACAGTTATATTGATTTGCACATGCTTTGGAATTATGTGTGCCACAATGTGTAAATATTTTAACTAAAATCCTCATTGGATTTCTGCAACCCTTCTCCACTAACACCAATTTTTCTAAACAGTGTTTCCTCCCCTACTGCCTGCTACTGAGTTTAAGAGCTAAAAGACTCTTCTAACTATAACTCTTCTTTTTCTAGGTATGTATTTATAAAGTCCTCTGAGAATTAGTTTAGCATAATAGCCCGAGATATTTCAGTTTGATATATGTAGTACTAATATGAAAAAATCCTCAGAACTCTTTTTATATATTATATATGGATATACATATATAATAAAAATTTATTAGCCACTATCTCTTAATTCCTTAGTTTCTCTTCTGGAATACCAACAATGATTATATTACTAAGTTTATGGTTGTTTTCCTCCCCTGACATTATTGTTTTGCTTTTGAATGTACTAAGGACATATTAATAGAATGGCAAATTTAGCAGTAAGAGCTAGAATTCCATTTGGATTGAGGAGCAAAGATGGAAAATTGGTTAAATCAAAGATTTAAGCCCTCTACAGAATGTAAAAATCTTCTTTGCAAGATATGATGGAGGCACTGTGTAATACTAGTTCATGGCTTTTCCTGTAATAAAGACTCAACTCTCAGGTTGTTGGAAATTATAAGGTTTCTTTATAGAAAAAAAAAACCCTTTTTGCAGCATAATCACTTCAGTAAAAACATCTAACATTTCCAAGGAAAGCATTTTTTACTTTATACACTACCTACAGTATTTTTATTCTTCTTAGGTTGTTTTGCTTTACCTTATCCTGATCTCTGTATACATTTTTTTCTTGTTAAATATCTGGCCAAATTGAAGCAAAAATTAGATACATTCGGGCTTTGTAGGCTTCTCTCTCCTACCTGCCATTGGCACCTTCTGACAGGAAATAGTGAAAATTCAAAGTCAAACAATTTAAGTACATGGAAATGAAATTTCAGAGAATAGATATTTGTATTGTATGAGTAAAAGGCACAGTTGTACACTGACAAGGATAAAGATGTAAATATGTAACTGTGTATCTATATATCATATGCATGTATTTGGGGTTAAAACATCATATAATCATTATTCCAAGTCTCTACATGCACTGAAATTTAGATGTGGCAGGGGTATAAAATGAGGGAGTATACAGGTTAGTGCTAACTGGAGTCCTTTTGGTTGGGTGAATGCCAAAGCAACTTTCAAAATATTTCAAAACAGCTGCTAGCATGTAAAGATTTTAACTGAAGGAGCAGAGTAATGAAATCTGAATTACTAATGAGAGAATAAACTTATATTTTGCTTAAGGTCCTTAATGAACATGGAGATAAGCAGATCCAGTAAGGAATTTGTCTCTCATGCATGCAAACCGACCTTCTGAAACTATACATGTAAGGATAAAATACTGAAACAGACCTAACAAGTGCATTGTAAGGGAACCTACTGTGCAAATCTTCTTTGAGTATTTTGTGTATTCCTGTTTTAGAAAACAAAGTTTCTGGAGGGCAGGAGCCATATTAATTCTCGTAAAGATGGGTAATTGAAAGCTTGGAACTTTAAAGTTGAATGTGCTCATTAAACTATTTTGATAACAAAGCATAATTGAAAAGGCTTCAGTTTATGTAGTTTTAAATGTCCACCAACAAACCTCACATTTTCTTTCCATTGGGGCAATTTTGCCCTTTGGGCTTCCAAGAAAAAATTGCCCTCCAAAAGTGACAGGAAACAGGGTGATACATTTTCAAGCCAACGATTTTGTAAAATAAGTAGTGAATAAAATGTAATTGCTGGCCTCTTCTAGTCATAGAATTGGTATTGAAACAAAGAAGAGTAGTAATATTCTTTGTAAATATAACTTGTTGACTGTGCAGAAAGACTTTAAAAGGGAAACTAATCTTCTAAAAGTTTTGCACTTCTGGCCACAGAGGGCTTTTCCCTCCTTTGACTCACTTGGCACATTGAAGCTGCCTCTGGATGCACAGGATCCAGGTGGAATACTGCATTACATTCCTGGAGTACACATGGATCCAGGAGCCACTTGCTGGAAGCCTCCATCAACTGGTTGGCCTAGACATCTGTGGCAGGCACAGCACCACCCCACAATGGGCCAACAATTAAAAGCTATTTTATAGAAAGGCACCGCCTGCATCGGGGTTCATTTTTAGCCTCATTCACGAGTCATTTACATACTAGACTTCCTTTGGCCTACAATACCGCCGGCCTTGACCAATGCAGTCAGAGAAAGAAACTTTCCCCAATCCCTAAAACATTCCTGACCGCTCTCGAATTGGCATAAACTCCCATTTCTCGCTCTGAGAAAGCCTGCGTAGAGCCAAGGAGTGGTATTTGTGATATTTTCATAGCCCGAGAGGTAGGGAGGAGAGCGCGCTGAGATCCAAGTCAACCTGCGACGCCCAGCGCTGTGCGCTCCGCGTGGGATGAGGACCCACTTCTGTGACCAAATCTTTTCCACCAGCCCGGCCTCCGCCCCCATGCCCACAGTCCCGGCCCAAAGACCTTGCGTTTGGCCTCTGCACAATAAGTATCCCCTAAATGAATGCCGATAAGCTAGAAAATGATTTCTTCTCGGGAAGGAGGGAGTCAGGACCTCGGTTAGGTCTTCAACAAATTCGTGGGATCCCTCACACAAGGCACAGATGCTCATTACGATTCTTTTTACGTGCAACACGTGGGGGACGAAGCAGTTTCATATCTCCTGGTATTATCTGCCGTCCAAAGCATTTTCTTTGAAAGGAAAATGGAAACGCAGCTGCGCCGTGGGCCCGGCCAGCGAGAGCTGGGGCTCCCTCCCTCTGTTTCCCAGCGGCTGCCGGGCGCAGGAGGCGCCTCCGGAAACTGACTTGGGTTAGGGGAGTTCAGAGGTTGCCCCGGCAGGCGCGGGACGCCGCCAGAGCAAAGGCTCGCCTTTGTGCGGGTTGGCTGTTTCCCGAGAGCCATCAGGGTGGGAGGGGACGCCCGGGTCTGCGGCAAGGGCAGGCGTCTGGCCCCTACACCGTGTGCGGGGACGCTGGGCTGGGCGGCCTGTGTCACTCTCGGCCTTGGCAACTTCTGCCCAATCCGCCCTGCCCCTCTGTGTCCCGGCGTGCCGGCTGCGCCCTAGGCTCAAAGGGTTAAGCAGGTGCCTCTCCGGGCGAGGCGCTATTGGCCGAGGGCTGGGGCGGCGCGGCCGCGGTCACCACGCTAAGCCGATCCCAACTTGGGTTCCTGCAGAAGGCAAGGCGGCCACTAGTCCCCTGGCTGCGGCTGTGGGGCCCGGGCCTTGGCGTGCAGGGAGTGGGAAGGAGAAAGGACAAGAAGCGGCAAGCACCAGCCGCACCAGCAAAGGGGGCGAGGGTGGCGCGCGCAAAATGAAGGGAGCCGGAGCCCTTCATCCCGAAGGAGACTGCGCCCACCGCCCGCAACTCCACTCCCGGCTCGCGGGCCGGAAGAAAGAGGAGGAAGTGGGACAACGGGGGTCCTGGGCAGGGGGTGGGGGAAACGATCAACTCCTACCGCCCCCACCCACTAGCCGAGTGAAAAGGAATGCAAGTCGTCACTTAGAAAGGCTCGCCCAAACCGCAGGCATGCCTCCTCACCCCTTAAAGAAACATTGATGTAATAGTGTGGAGAAGTAACTGAGAGACGCGAGGAAATAAATGCACGTGTTTTCTCTTTTTGTTTCCCTGGTGGTTGGAATTTGCAGAGTTCGTCTCAGTGGTGGCTGCTAATTTATTCGTTTCATCGGTCGAAAGGGGCGTATAGAGGTGGGTCATCGGGGCACAACCGGATCCCTCTAGCCGGACCTACCGTCCTCACCTCACAAGTTTGTCCAGGACCCACCCGCCCGCCCACCAGCAGCGGGAAGAGCCCATTCTTACAAGGAGAACAAACTCTCCATTGCACAAAAGCGGCTTCTTTTTTTCTCTCTGTCTTTGCACACCATCCCTCCTCGATAAGTATCAAGTTCTTGAGGAGCCCAACTTGCGCTTGGCAGCCCTCGCGCCGCCTGATGTGCATGAGACGGGTAGAGTGGGGTTCCGGACAGGAAGGGAGGCTCTACGCCCCCATTCCTGCACACGCGGGCTGGCTTCCAGGTTGCTGGAAGCCGCGGGAGGCGCGAGCTTGCCTGGATGGTGGTTATTTCTCTAGAGAAAGGAGGGGAGAGAGAGCGCGCCTGAGTCTTGCACTTTGGGTCGGAAGTGCGCGGCGTGTGTGTGTGTGGGTGTGTGTGTAGAGGGGGGCGGGAAAGAAACGCACCCTCCGCTGCCGGTCATTCCCTTGCACCGGCCAAGTCCTCGCCAAGCCTCCCGGTGCATCCTTCCTCCGCCACCCCCTCCCCTTCTTCCCTCAGCTGGGCTCGCGCGGCGCAGCCGGAGCAGCCAGTGAGAGCAACATCCTGGAAAGAGGGGGGAGCACCGCCGCCCCCCAAAAGGGAAAAAAGGCCCCACCCTGACACGTTTTGCTGTTTGCAAGTCCCTCGCACGCCCCCCGCACCTCCTCCTCGCGCTCGCGGCAACCCCCCCCCCACCCCAGCCCGCTGCGCGCACATCAAAGCGTCTCTCCGCCGCGCACAGTGGCCGCGGCTCACTAATGGGATTGCAGGCTGGTGCCTGGCTCCGCTGCTGCCGCCGCCGCTGCTCGCGCTGCTGCTGCTGCCGCCGCCCGAGCCCGAGCCCGAACCCCCGCCAGCCCGTGCCCAGAGCCGCCGCGCCCGGGGGCCGAAGCCGCGGCGATGATCCGAATCTTTCCGGATTTCAGCGTGCAGGTGACGGCCGCGGCGGCCGGCGGGGCGGCCGCGGGGGTGCCGGCCGGCGCGGGCATGGGGAGGGCCGGCGCCGCGGCCAACGGCACCCCGCAGAACGTCCAGGGCATCACCTCCTACCAGCAGCGGTGAGTAGTCCCGCCTGGACTGGGATAGTGCCCCCGCCCCGGGGTGCTTGGGTGGGACTCACTTTGCCTCCTGTTTTGTGTCTTACAACACACATGCACATTGCCAGGGCTCACTTTGCCTGCCCCTCGTTCTACAGATGAGGAAGAAAAACACACTTCACTTTGGTGGATTGAAAAGCACTCCAGTGCGCTGGCGAAGTGAAATCATCCTTTGCCCTTTGCCTGGCCCCCAAATCCAGAGCCTCAGCCCCGAGTAGCGGAGGAGTTGCAGCGAAGTCTGAGACGCCGCACAAGGTGCTAGCAAAGTTTAGGATCCTCATCCCTTTCCAGTGGAATTTTCTCAATGCCCCAGCCGGATGCGGACCCGCGCAGACAGCTAGGGGGGCAATTGATCACTGGAGGCTGATTGATTATTTGTTTCCAAACAGAATAGGAACGATTTTCACGTGTAGCTGTAGACTTGGAATTCTACATAACAGTGTTATCATGTCACCTGTTACTACAGGGAAATACAGCATGAAATCCGAGTCTCCTCGGCGCTGTTAAGTATTCATCTTAAACGCATTATAATGTAAATGCCTAAGATTCAGGAATACAAGTTAGGAAGCAAATTTTACAAAGTCAGGGTAGGTGGTGAGAAGGAAGTTTTAAAGTATTGTTTGTTTGTATTTCTCTTAAAAGTATTTATAGATTTTCTTAAAAATTATGTATTTGACATTGAAATAGTAATTTGATTCAATTAGGAAAGAAAGGGAAAGCAATTTACCACCACCAACAGCTTTAGAACCCTGAAGTTTTTCCTGAGGACAACTTTTGATGTTCCAAGATTTTACTGAAAATGTAATCCACGAAAATGCGCTGAGAAAAACTAACAATGTACTATGAAAGGTAAACTCCCCATTTGTGGGGCTTGGTTTTATAAAAGATGGAAGAAAAAAGAGCACATGAAAGTGTGAAATTAAATATTTGTGTTTCCCAGATTGCACACGATTAAACATCTGAGAGATTTGCCAATGGCATTTAACTTAAAATATACACAATGCATAATTCAAATAACAGTTCCTATTTTTACCTTGTATTTCAAACTTCATTGATTTGAGAACCTTTGATTTGAACCAACAGTATTTAAACTGAAAAGGTTAAGATAATCTATCACTGCCGTATTTTGTGCCTTCCAACCAATGGCCCAGTGACCAGAGCAGATTTTGCATAACACATTGAGTGTTTTCCAAGTTGATGCCCAGTATTCCAAATATTCTGTAGAAGACTTCATTATATGCTCTGTGTACTGGCTGAAGTTTCTTTCTTTCTTTTTTTGTTTTTTTTAAGAGTTTGGAAAATAACTCAAAAAGGGGTTATTCCTTGTCAAAGAAATTTTTGATTTAAATTATTTTAGTCTTGTTTTACTTCAGTGATTACAGGAACCTTTAATACAAAAGATCTGGGTCTTTTTCAAACATAAAAGACTAGAAAAGAATAAGATTTTTCCTTTTCATGGTTCAGGTATGTTTTTTTTTTTTTGTCACTTATACAACATTTAAATGACAATAGAATCTGGCAGTCACTTTAACTAGGAAGTGCAGGCAATGGTCACAGTAGTGTGGTCTGTGAAGTAGGGAGTCAAGGGTCAGAAGTGTCAGATGGCCTTTGGAAGATTTCAGGGACCTCCGGGAACTTGAGCTAACCTATACCATATAAACTGAGCATAAAGGGGTGGGGGTTTAGGAATTTTCTGCCATCAGGTTTGCTCTGAGTGTTGCTGTTATCCTTTACCATAAAGATCACCTCAGAGACAATTTTCCCTCAAAGCAGGAGCACCAGGGACAGTCCCCTACAGTCTGCCACCTCAACACTGAGAGCTGCATTGGTGCTTTCCACTTTCAACTCTGAATTTGGGTCCCTTATGAAGTCTCTGAATTCCACTGCAGTTCTAAAGACTAAGGCTTTTTTTTTCTAGCATCTCTAAACTTTAGCTTTTGGGGTGTATTATTCCCTCCTTCAATTTTTATGTTATATTGACAGAAGAGAAGATGATAGCTGTGAAAAATGTAGACTTCTTTGATTTTGTTACTAAGACATGATGACACCTGTTACTTTTAGTTAAAATAGGGGGAGGGGGGCAGAGAGTGAGCTGTGTAGGGCAAGGTCATTGGTAGGTGTTGGAGGTAAGGTCTGAGTCAGGAGTCCCCTGTCCTCTGGCACCTCAACAGGATTGCGGGGTTCTGAGGGACAGACTTAGTTTCCGTTTGGATTTGTTTCCATCTGGATTTGTTTGTTAAGTGAATGGTGACATATCATTTTACCAAAAAATTATTTTTAAGTACTTTTGAGGAGTCCGCCGCGGGAGTGACAGGAGTGGGGGTTTTTCAAGCAAAGAGTGGCCTGTTGGGAGACTACAAGCTTCTCTCACTTGTCATCTTGGGGCAGAAACCCCCTAGACTGGGTGTCCTGGAGCCAACACTTTGAACTGGCAACTTTTTCCCTTCTCTGCCAGCCCATGTATATCTTGTCCATAACACTCTCCACTCCAGTTCATTTCTCATTCTCTCCTACCTGTAGAGTGTACTCCAAAGAGAACTTAAAACACCATCATGCAGATTAAACACCTCTACCACGAAAAGCATTTATGTGTTCGTTGGAAGTTTCCAACTCCCAGCCCTACTTTACTGGAGTCGTAGAGACCGAATGGAGGACCCCTTTTCAGGTCTTTATTTTTTTTCGTAAGTTTAAAGTCAAATGCAGAACCTCACACAGGACTGATGTTTTCCATCAGGCGCTTTCATTCATTCAAAGTGGAAATGCTTTGGGAGTCCTTTCTACTTGCCTGGTTGACACATGACTGACCCAAGTCTCTGCGTAAAAAGCTGTCCACACGCTTCTGATTGGTTTAGTGGAGAAAACGCACTGACCAGGGTCTACCCAGGTAACAGGATTCTAGCGCGGGCCCTGGACTGAGTAGCCAGCCTTTCTCTAGGCCTTGCTGAGCTGTCAAATCGGGGTGCGGCTGGGCTAGATCTCAGAGGGCGCAGTCCGGTCCCAGGTCCCAGGACCCGAGTCGGGAGGGGCTTCCGTATGTGAGTTTAAACGCGCGGGGATTCACCTGTGAACTCTGGGGTCTGCACTCCTGTATGTCCGTGACTGATGCAGATGCTCCGGCTTTGGGAATGCTGCTGAGAGCCCCGGAGCCACAAGGTGCTTGTGCTGTTGCTGCGCCGCCCACGGGGCTCTTGGGCCCGATTGCTTGGGCCAGCGCATCCCCCACCCGCATTGATATCCGCAGCACCGAGGAGCTCCGGGGACTGTGTCCTGCCCCAGCTCGCTCCCGTGGTCTCCCAGTTCCTTTTGCTGTTTCTTTCTTTCTTCCTGGCTGCAATACTGCAGAGAAGGGAAGTGTTTGAAACTGCAACTGAGTGGCGTTGTTGCGCCGGCAGCCGAGCCTTCCAGTCCCCCAACGAGAGAGAGAGAGATTGAGAGAGAGAGAGAGAGAGAGAGAGAGAGAGAGAGAGAGAGAGAGAGAGAGAGGAAGAGAGGAGAAGGGGGGGTGTGTGTGTCTGCGTGCGAGAGAGCGCTCTGGAGCAAAGCAGCTGGAAAATGCCCAGAAATACTTTCACAGCGGTCAAGCTGGAACCCCCTGCGTGTCCTCCCCTTCCCTGCTCCTCCCGGCCTAGACTCCGCGCCCCCCGCCGGGAGGGTGTGCGCCCCACCTGCCACCGGGTGGCTCCGGGTGGTAGAAAGGGGTGACGAGGGGGGCGCCAGTGGTGGCGAGGGGGTGAGAACCTGGAGGCGGCGGGGCCCTGGGCCGGGCAGCCCGCGGGACCGCGCGGCCGCCTCCCCCCGCTGCCGCCGCCTCCCCCTCCTCCTCCTCCTCTGCCGCCGCCGCCGGTCGCCTGTCTCCGCGCCGGGCATGCCTCGGGAGCCGGGGCGGCCCGGGCCGCGGGCGCTCTGCGGCGCATGGACGGCGGCGGCGCCCGGCGAGCAGCAGGAGGAGAAGGCGCAGGCGGCGGAGGAGGCGGCGACCCACGGCTGGGAGCACCGGCGGCGCGAGGGGACGACCCGCCGCCGGCGAGGCTCTGGCCCCACTACTTTTCCGTAGCCTCCCCGCCTCAGCAGCACGGCCGCCGCCGTCGCCGCCCCCGCCGCCACGGCCACGGCCACGGCCACGGCCCCGGCCCCAGCCCCGGCCGCCGCCCGCCGGGCAGCCCAGAGCGCCGCGCACGGCCGCACTCTCCCGCCACCCCACGCACACGCACACCCCCGCCCGCCCACGCCCCCCACCCGGGAGGGGGGAGAAAGGCAAAAAGTAAGAGAGGAAAAAAAATAGCAGGAAGATGGCGCCCACCAAGCCCAGCTTTCAGCAGGATCCTTCCAGGCGAGAACGGTAACACTTTTCTGTTTATTGAACCTGCCGCCGGGCCGCTGCTCCCGCTGCCGCCGCCGCCGCCGCCTCCGCCGCCGAGGGCCCAGCTCCGCCGCCCGCCCGCCTCCTGGGCCGCGAGCCCGCGGGGACCTCGTCTGGGCGCAGCGCTCGCCCGGGGCCCCGCGCATTGTCCCCGCGGCGGCTGCGGCAGCGAGCGGCTCTGGCGGCGGCCGGGCTCTCTGAGCAGTCGCACCTCCTCGGCTCGGCGAATAGAGTGACTCGCTGACAAAAAAAAAAAAAAAAAAAAAAAAAAAAGAAAAAAAAGAAGAAAGAAACAGAAAAGAGAAAAAGAAAAAGAGAAACAAACAGAGATGCGAAGGCGCTGCCGTGTGACGGGAGCAGCAGCGAGGGTGGGGGGCCGGGGATCCCCGGGGCCGCCGCAGGTCCCCTGGCAGCTGCTCTCGAGGAAGGGAATAAGGCTGGGGAGGGGGAGGGAAGGCAGCGAGCAGGGGGAGGAGGCGAGGAGCAGGAGGAGGAGGCCGGGGGCGGGGAGCGCGGAGCTCGCGCCAGGCCCGGAATGTGTCGCGGAGGGGCCGGCTCCGGCTCCGTCTCCGTCTCCGTCTCCGTCTCCGCGCGAGTAGCTAGCTAGGCCGGGCCGAGCCCAGAGGAGCGCGGCCGCCGCCTCCCCGCCTCCCCGCCTCCCGGGCTGCGCCCTCAGCTCGGCAACTTGTGGGTCTCCCGCTCTGCCCTCCGCTCTCATCTTTCCCTCCTCTCCATACCCCTCCCAAAGGAAAAAGAAAAATAAAGAAGAAAACCCTCAAATCCAAATAAGCGAACAAACAGCGAGATTCAAAATGTGTCAGCAGTGGGAGCATCTATGCCCCGTTAGTTACTGTTTGGGAATCTGTGTTTTAAAAAGTTCCTGGTGAGAATTGCATATCCAGGCAAGGGGCTCAGTGGAGCATGTCTGTTTGAAGTTAGTTAAACTAGTACAGCCACAGGAAAAGGGAGTTTGTGTTCAAAATACCCGTAACTGTCCTACGTGAGTAGCATTGATAGATTTTCAGAGTAACTCAGCACCCCCTCCCCATCACCACCAACGTGGTTTTCCCACCTGCTGTCCACCCAGCCTACTTTCTTTGGAATCCTATTTACTATTAATTGGCAGCGTTAATGACATTAATTGTATATAGCATATTGGTTTGAGCAAAGTGGATATCTCTTTCTGTCTCCGAAGAGGAAAGGCGCAGTAGGAAGCATGAAATGTTACCCATTGATTCATGAGAAAAACAAATAAAGTCAGATATATGCACCCCCACCCGCAGCAGGCGCGTTGATTTTCCTCACAGGCTTAAGTGAACTTGAAGACAAGGGGTGTGCTTAGTTGCAAGATTTAATTATTATAACATAGTTTTATTTTTGATACAACATAATATTTAACCTATAGCTTACATCAGAAGACGATAAGGAGATATTCAGGCATCCATTCATTTAAAAAGCTTATATTGTACTGTTGCTTATTTCTTTCATACAATAGGGAAGGCAGAATTGTCAGGATTAAGGAATACTTTTGTTAAGTAGATACATAATTGACTAATTCTAAACTCGAGATGATTCTGTAAACATCATATATCAGAGAGTAAATCATACAAAATCCAGTTTTTAAAGATGTTAAATGTGTATAGCATTAACTATTGCTCCCAAACTGTAGAAAATCTGATAACTCATATAGCTAAAATGAGCATTTACTTCTTAAGAAGTATCAGTGTTCCATGAAGAATTCACATATTACTTTACTCTTGTAGTAAAAAAAAAATTTCTCAGAGCATTGTGCAAGGATTTTAAAAATTATTTTTTATCTAACATGAATACTTTTTGAAATCAGAAGTTTATAATTGGTTTTCCCTCCCGCTTTCCCTCCCTCCCTTCCTTCCTTTCTTCCTTCCTTCCCTCCCTTTCTCCTTCCCTCCTTCCCTCCCTCCCTCCCTCCCTCCTTCCTTCCTTCTTTCCTTCCTACCCTCCCAGTTCTGTTGTTAATAAATGTATTTACTGGGATGGCCCCTGTAATCTCTCTAGCAGAGGCCTATTTGTGTGCCATTTTGGGAATTTCTCTGAGATAAGAATCTCAGAGATAGAATTAATTTCTAGGGGAAACTTCATAGCCTGTGCATGAGTGCTTTCTTTATCACCTGTCTCCATTTGGCATTCGAAGAAGGTAAATCAAAGTGTGCGATTTGTTATTCTGCTCCACTTGAGAGCTGAACTAAATAACACTTGGTCTGAAATTCTGATTGAAGTTGTAGGAGGATATACTGTATTTAATTTAATGCCCTTTAATAGCATCTTCTTGTTCAGCTTGGATGCTGTCATTTTAAAGGTTGGATCTGAGAAGGTTTAACCTGTATGGAGAAGGAGGAGTAATAACAGCAGGGTGCGGGGCAGAAGGAGCACTGTAGAAGATAGGAAGGAAGGAGTTATAAACTAAGCCTTTCAAAAGGCAGTAACCACCAACTTGGCCCCTTATCCAAACAGTTGTTTTATGCCCCAAGAGTTCACTCTGTTATCAGGGTTTTAAATGCTCTTAACACTTTAAGTGTAAACATTACACATGTAAGTTTATTTGGTTTTGTAATGAGAAATGGGAAATCAGATGGTTTGTTTAGGAGGGGCTGTTTTTCATACTTCCTTGCTTCAAGTAAGTGAATAATTCCACCTTTATTTGCACATTGTGCCTAGAACTTGTTGGTTAATAGTAGTATTTCCCTGTAGCAGTTGAACACAAATATGTTTATAAAAGATGACTTTCTGTGGATATGTTTTAAATAGTATCCTCCTATTTATTTAAAAAAATGTTTTCCAAATCATTGATTTCACAGAGGCATTTATGGACAGTTTATTCTTTACTGCTTTTCAAATATATTAGTAAGCAGAAACAGAGAAAAATATATCTTTTGAATTGTCTCATTTATTTATGAAATATCTAACCTGTGTATAATAATACAGTACCAAAGTCATTTCCTTATAGTAATGTTTATAATGTAAATTTCAGAAAAATAAGCTCATTCTTGATAATGTCTTTGGTTACTATTTAGTGCTTCTTAAATTTCTCTGAATTATATATACAGAAAGTGCCTCTTTAGAGCCTGAAAGAACGAGTTGAAAACCTTGTGTACATAAACTTGTTTGATTTTCTTTAAACTCCAATAGACTGCAAATTATATAGCACTACCACAAACTTTTTCTACTATGTGGATGTATAACCGAGAAAATTAGACAGAGAGAAGTGTCAAGCATGTGATATGCCCATGCTGATTTGTAAAGCATATCCCAGTAGCACAAGGCTTTTGGTTGAAAAAGTAAAGGTGGTGGAGACTGTTTTTTGGAGGTATTTCTAGCTACAGTATAAGCTTAAATAGGAGTGATAAATGATTATATGCATTGTCTAGCACTTGCTTATATATATAAATAGCTCCAAAAGATTGCTTAAATGATAATCGAAAATATGAAATAGGATGGCCTTCATATCACAAGGCCAAGGGTCTACAAATGGAAAAACTGAAATAATGAAATATTTCCAAGGCAACAGACTGTCAACAAGAACTGTAATGCATGGGCATATCATGATCCACCAGAGAGGATATTAGATCGTATAGCTCCCGAGCCAGGAGTTATAATGACCTTTATTATGTAAGACCCTCCCACATTACAACATCTTTTCAGATGTCCAATTTCTGATTTATGAATTGAAAGACATATAACTACTCCACATGCACAATATGCTAATCACTGGATTTGATTCCTTACAGTGAGCAAATGAGCAAACCTGAATTCAACATTATTTGATGCCCCCCTTTTTTTTTTAAGTTACATGAGGTATTTTCAGCACCTAGTAGTAGTATTAGTAAGGTTTTGGTTTCTGTGTCTTTATATAGTCTTTAAAATATGGCTAAAAGTGATGTGTAATTAATATCTCAGCAATGAATTGGTAAGACTTATACTGTACTTCAAATATAATCCACAGATTGGAGTAGTTTGATAATTTTAGTCATATGAATTTTGATTTTCCCCTGTAATTCTTGTACCCGATGGCCGCCTCTATACTGTAATATAGCTATTTTATGAGAATGCCAGAATACCTGTGAACCACCTTACTCCTTTTCCCTGCCCCAGATCCTGGTCTAGGATTCAGTGGTATGTTCAAATTGTGTCTGTTTGAAGTGGGACCTGCTGCTAGGATCCCCTGCTCTGTGGTGAGGTTTTCTATGGCTCCTGTGAAGCAACACTTTTGGGGAAGCATTATTTATTTTCTTAAGTTGTAGGTCTTCATATTTGGGGATTTCTTCTTTCTTTTCTCCCTCTCTCTCTCTCTCTCCGTCTGTCTGTCTGTCTTTTCAGAGTCTTGCTCTGTTGCCCAGGCATGCTGGAGTGCACTGGCACAATCTCAGCTCACTGCAACCTCTGCCTTCAAGTGATTCTCCTGTCTCAGCCTCCCAAATAGCTGGGATTACAGGTGCATGCCAATACACCCAGCTAATTTTTGTATGTTTAGTAGAGATGGGGGTTTCACCATGTTGGCCAGGCTGGTCTCAAACTCCTGATCTCAGGTGATCCGCCTGCCTCAAGCTCCCAAAGTGCTGGGATTACAGGCATGAGCCACTGTGCCTGGCCTTTATTTGGGGATATTTATGGAGAATATATTACAAAAATTTCAAAATCCTTTTAATGCTTTCCTTTACTAACTTCCTTAAGTGCTTTACTATTAATAATGACCCTAATGTAACCTTAATCTGTTTTTGTTTTTCTACAATTCTAGTAAACCTGTATCTTATGCAGAATGTCACTAAATTTAAAGAAAATTAACCCACATGAAAGCAGAACTAGCCCCCACCACCTCCATGCTATGTTTACACAATCACTTTTTCTGCTTATAACATTTAATCACTCTAATTGATTTTTAAAAGTTCTGCATTGTATTGGGGCTACGGTCTAACTTCAGGTGTTTTATAGACATGTCTTTAACTGCTTAGGATGAATAAAGCTGAAACTTAGTAACTAAGTTAGTATGTTAAATTTTAGTTGATTAAATATTATCCTTTACATTTTAAATGCTATCAAAATTGCACATAATGGAATATGTGAAACTTTAAATATATAAATCTATGATTAGTAAGAACTAGAATTTATGGGAAAATCCAATTGTTTGCATTCGATGATGTTAGTATTTTCCTAGTACATAGTAGCCTTTTTTACCCCCTCATTGGTCAGTGTAATAAACCAACTGTAACTGAATGGTATTTTTACTGCGCTGGGCCTCATTAGTGTGAATAGGATGTTTGCACTATTAAGTTTGATAGAATAGTTAGAAGAATGTGTAGTAATATTAGTAATACTACAATGCAGAAACAGGACATGGCTTAGTAAGAATAAAGTAACTGCGACTGTATCTGAAATGACTAGGGCAGTGACAACATTAAGCAATAGTTGAAGTTTTCTGTATGCATTTGTAAAACATAGTGTCTTGGTGAATTAATTGAAATGCTGTGGTCTTGTATATGAAACCAGGAGAAGCAAGATGAAGATCTTACGTTACTATGGCCCACAGTTCTCCTGGCCCTAGACTGTAATGATTGACTGGTTTTTTTCATTCAGCTTCATTTATTGAACCTCTACTGTGGACCATGGTGATGCGTGCCAGGTACAGTACTAAATATATACCTTGTAAGAGCAGTTGCTTTGGTTATAGGCTTGCCCTTTTATTGGATATACAGAATATTATAGAGAGCCAGAAGACACCCTTTTCTAAAAGAGTAAGAAGTAATGAATTCATAGAAATATAAGGCTTTCTTTTTTCACTTCTGTTAGCTCAGTGTTCTGGGAGGATAGTTATTCAATTTGGAAACTATTGTAATTAGTGACTATAAAGTGATTAGAGGCTCCTGGAGGAAGGAGTGAGAAAAGATACTGTATAAATTGAAATGAAATTATAGCAAATCTTATAAAAGTTATTTTGATGGGATTTAAAAATAAAAATAGTATATGATGATGATAATTATATAATATAAACATTGGACACTGCCATGTTTCAGACACTATATTACATGCTTCACAATCATTTTCTCTTTAGTTTCTCCACTGACCTATGAGGGAAGTGCTAATATACCCATTTATGCATGAGAAAATAGAGGTTTAGCATTCTCAAGGAAGGTGATAGAGTTAGAGACTGAATTCAGGTTTGTCTCTGAGGTGAACTTAGGCAATACAGTCTTTGTAGAAACGTACCTGAACACCAGTGTGGAAGGGCCTGCGTTTTCAGACTTTCCAAACTCAGAGATTTCCGAGCCAATATCAGAGAGTTCCAATGGCAGAAAGACCAATTCACTGTGGGTAGTGAACGATAGCCCTGTGTTTTGGTCCTTCATCAGATGTTTGGAGAAATACAGTGTTTATGAAATTAGAGAAAGAATCAATATTGAAAGCATCGTTACCTCACCCTTTACTGTCCCAGTAGTTTTGTGGGCAAGCTCCATAGCTCTGCATACTTTAGGGCAGATTTGTAGCTGAGTGGTGTCAGAAGAATCAGTTTTCCATGTACATCTGCCTCTTTGGTCACAGCATATGAAGTTCTCAAGGCCCTCTGCTCATATAATTCATGGCTCAGAGTGTGCCACAAGTTTGTCTAAAGATTATAGTTGAAGCATTTTTATTTTGTAATACTTTTGCCACTGGTTGTGTAGAAACAGTCTCATAAGGCTTTCTGAATAACTCATTTTAGTACCTAACTGTATTTCTGGACATTGTCTTTTGAAATTTGTAAGGATTTGTACAAGTTGGCCTCCTGCCAAATTATCTGGCATTATAACAGTGGCAGCAAGCATTTATATAGCATCGTGTGCTAATAAACAGGTACTTTTCTAAGAGCTTTACATGCATTCACTCATTTAATTAAAAATATGACATGTTAAAATGGACCACAATAAATACATAAATGGTAAGTTATTATTTACTCCTCCATCCCTGCAACACACACACACACACACACACACACCACACACACACACACGCAGAGTCATCTTCAAGAAGGGAAAGTTAGCCTTTGGTAACATTTTTTTCCTCTATGCCAGGAACCCTAGGGGTTGGTCCGATACATAACAGTTCTTTAACAAAAACTGTACTTTAGAAAACTTTGTAGCATGTGACATGGGTGTTCATTGCAGAATATATGCAAGATTGCAGTAGTAGACAAACATGCCACATTTATCTTTACATTTTTGGATGTAATATTGTCAACTAAATAGCTTCTTTAAAAATAACACGTATAATAGAAATTTCAGGCTTTAAAGGACTGAATAAGAATTGCTTGAGTATTTGTGGTTGCAAGGTAATTTGCTTGTGTATCAGATTCATTTTTTATATTCAGGAAATATCTTGTTTATGAAAGGATAAGTTGCCTTATAAGATGTGGCAAAGAACTTAAAATTTAGAGGGTTGTTTTACTGAAATATTGAACATAAAAAACAAAAGTCAATAGGAAGCATTAAGTAAAAAATAGACTACAAAATTTTAAACAGCCATCAGATCATCTTAAAAGAGATTACATCTGATTGCAGTATTATATTATCATCAGTATTCTAATGCAGAATTAAAGGGCTGTGAGTTGGGTACCTAGTATAAAACATTAAACTTACAAATCTTAATTGCATATTTTGGAAAGTAGTGTCCCACGGCATTTTAAGACCACTTTATAAACTTATAGGGCATTTCAATAATATTTCATTATATGTGATGAACTAGGGCGTTTTCATTTGTAAGATTTATAAAAAGAATTTTACTATAAAGAAAAATTTAATATTGAATTAAGGGTCATCTGTGTGTGAATATAGCTATAATTAACACTCTCTTCCCTAAATCTCTGAATTTTCTTTTCTGCTAAAGTAACACTGCGGAAAAGGATGCTAGCTCTAAACTTCATTCAGAAGCACTTTAACTCAGAAAGATGGCAGTATTTTGATGGTGGCAAGTGGAATGATTGAAACTGTTTGCAGAACTTCTCTCTCTGGTCCTAGAAAATGGAGACATGAATGAATAACGATATTTTATTAACTAGTATGTATTGTGCTGATAGAGGGGGCATTTTCCCTTTACAAATATAATTTATTCATCAGAATCCACTTCTAAAAACATGTATATTCTATTCATGTGTATGATTTTTTAATTATATAAGATTTTTGTATATAGTGTGCACAGCTTATATATAAGTCACATGATACATATATATACAGTTTACAACATAAATTATATATAAAATATATGTGAGATATACCATGTTTGTGTATGTCTATCTAAAATGGAAAAATGTTACATAGATATCTTGAACATTATAAATGTCTTACTTTAGATTGAGTTACATTTAAATGTATCCAGCGGATTGGTGACTTTTTGTTTTCCTAATGCTGTAAGGAAAAGTAGGCTCATCATTTTTTTTTGCACATTTTTATTGTTCTGTGTAAATGTAATTTGTTAATCCTGTGAAATTTGTCATAGATAAATTTGCTTGGATTATCTTGTCACCACCGTATCTGCATTCTTTTGTTCATTGCTTATTCATAATTTAACAGTCTGGCAGTGAGCCTTTTTGGGATGCTCACAAAAGATATATGACCTCTACCAGCTGCTACTATAACCTGCAGAATGCACAGCAAGACATTAGAAACGTGAGGATTCCTCTACTGATTAAAGTGCTCTTCATTTAAACAGTCTGTTCATAAGAATCTCAGGAATCTCTTGCTACCAGCAGTTTTGATTTTTTTCTTCCTAACAAAATTAGTTCTAACAATTGAATCTTCATTTGCTATGAATTTTTCACATTATCCAAAGGAAGTTAATTTCTTGAATGCTGTTTCTTCTTTGTAAATAAATACTTAAAACATTTATATTTGGGGGATGTTAAAGTTGTCCAAACATGGTTTTATTGGGCAACGAAGAATGTAGAGTATATATATTGCATCCTAATCTTAGAAGAAATGGTTGGTTTAATCCTGTCTGAATCTAAGAACTTTACAGTTTATATTCGAAACACTCCATATTATGTAGTATGTAGCAGACATTAAACATAGAATGTTACTTGAAATATAACCACATCTTTAGGTTTTCATTATTCTGAATTAGTTTATCATATGAATTTATTCTTTTCTCTCTCTTTGCCTCTCTCTGTCTCTGGAAATCAGCAGATCAGTTTAGGAGCAATGGTTAGTTTTTGCCTCTCTCCTGTTCAGGTATATGATTACGGTTCAAAATAATTCATCGCTAATCCATGCAGTATTGGCTCATCTCCATCACTCTGTTCTGTGATTAGAGCCTCAGGCCTGCTGCCTTGCTTTCTGCCCTGATTTTCTTTAACTGCAACCCTTGTTTTAATATAGTTCTGTAGTCACCACTCTCCTACCAGCCCCTCTCCATTCCTCATATATATCGATTGCAGTAGATTAATATTTATTTGAAGCCATTTTTCCAGACTTTGTGAAAAATGTATTCATTTCTTACTGTGACTCTTCATCCAAAGGGAGAGGGGAGAGGGAAAATGTAGGGCTCAGGTATGCAACTCTTAGACAATAAAACTATTGCATTTCCAGTCTTAATTCTTTGCTATGGTCAGTGTATTTTACTTTTTACAGAAATCAGGAACTTTAGTTTCTTTGAAAAAATTTTATACAGAGTAAGGCACAGTGTTAACAGTTTAACTCTATGTGTTTCTAACAGTTCTAGAATGGCTTTCTGTATTTTCTAAGGACATACTACAGCCAATGCAATCACCATAATATACATTGATCAGCTTGCATTGAATATTTCCAGACAGGGACACTAAGCTATCATTTTCCTTAGCATCAGAATTTGCCAATTTTACCAGAAGGTCGTCTAACAGATTTTAAAAAGACGTTGTTTCAGATCTCAGTAGTCCTGTGTTCCTTTTAATAATTACTTTAGTCTCATTGTAGCTGTGTGTTTGAAAGTGTAGGTCAATGAGGATGATTGCATTCAGAATTTCATGATCTGTGTAGTGGAACAAATTGAAAGCAAAGCCTGTATCAATCACTGTGAAGGGAGGGTTAATTGTTACCGCTTCTCAAGCCTCTGGACAGATAAACTAGTAATGAAATACTTATTGCTCTGATATGTGAATGCTAAAGGATGAAACAATGGAAACAGAAGCAGTCTTCAGAGATAACCAAACAGGCAAAGAGAAAAGAATAAACTAGATGAAAGTATGGAACTGTGTACTGCATTAACTCTCTTAAAGTAATACTGTTTTTAGTCTCCTACCCATATTTTACTGGCAGGTTAGGGCAGTATATATCAGGTTGATAAAGCCAAATAAGAATATAAATGGAAACCATTCTTTCTGTTAAAAATATAAAGGAAAAAAGTAAAAAGTCCAGTCCTATGCTTTATATGAACTCTGTATATTTTATAAAAATAATTATTTTATATTATTAATTATATCACTGTTTAAGGTATTCTTTTTAAAAAAGTTAGTTATGCTACATATATTAAATTTATATATGCATAGATGTCTTAATTCTAGAATTTTTTGAAGGATTGTCTTTGAAGGAATTTTGGAATTTTTTGTTTATTATACACCAAAGTATAGAGGAAATAGTGTAATACATAAAGAAATAGTAAAATAAGAATTAGTGTGGCAAAGAAATCATGAAATTAAATACATTTAACCATTTCTTCCATATGAACTTAACATTTAAACATCTGTTAGTTACTTATATGTTGAAATATATGCAAAAATATTTAGCCAAATTGAAGTCTTAGGTCCATGACAATCATCTCAACACAGTGGGTAGTTCTGAAAATTAATGAGAATGATAATACTGTAAAGACTGTTCCAGAGTTTGCCCAAATTCATTATCTAAGACTCTTGTTAAGAACATCTCAAAGAATTTTAACCAGGAAAATATATTAATGGTTCAAAAGCATTTTCAAAGCCCTGAATTATAAAAGTATAATGGAATTATATATGCAAGAGTTATAGTTAGCAGCACAGATAACAGAAGCATTATAAAGGCATATTTTTCCATAACCTTTACTGCTCTTGCCTGTGGTTTCATCCATAGGGTTTAATGTCATACAGCACATATATTATTGGTTTTAGGATAAGAAAAATCAGGATCATTTAAAAAATAAAACATAGGGAAGCTTATAACTATAAAACGTTAGGTATATCTACGTTTCAGCATCCATTTCAGATGTGATACAACTACTACCTAGGTAAAACAGTCTTAACAAAAAGAAATAATCTTCCCACATCTTTGTATTTACCTCAGAATGTTAAGAATTTCCTGAGGCCTCAATCTGTGCCGTATTGATGTGGCTGCATAGCAACTGAAACAAATGATTGGCCCATAGCCCTTTTTATGATAGTGACACCACCCTCTAGCTAATGTGGTTTTGTATATTTTAAAAGATAACTGTAATAGTATTGCCATAACATTGCTGAATCAGGATTTTTAAACTGCCAGTAAAATACACCAGGACAGAAGTTAGTAGAGAGCTCTCAAAGTCAAGATGCACCAAAGGGTGTCAATCTTTGTGTACAGCAATGGGCCGGCAAAAAGCAAGAGTTCCATTACTCAGTAATAAATGTGTACTTAAGATAGAAGCCCATGGATATCGAGATTGTCAGGGCAATACATTATGAATTACCACTGGTTACTTGCTGCTTGGGAACTAGTGCAGCAGCATGGAATGGCATAAATCCTGGTCAGCAGTGTCAGTCTTCCATTATCTTTGTAGGAAGTTGTATTCTACGTAGGTTCTTTAACCTTTGAGAGCCTCAGTTTCTTTATTTGCATATTGAGTTGCTAATACCTACTTCCAGCTGCAAAAATCTATGATTATGTGATTTGAATTATGTGGACATATAAAATAATGAGATGAGGTACTATAAATGGCATTAATATTTATAAATATTCCATATTTACAAAATGATTAAATACATTTTTATATCAAATATGATGCTTGTCATACAGATTTCAGTCCATAAAATATAGGATGTTTAAATATTCTTCTTCATGAAAGCATCTTTGAAAGGAAGCATCTTATTTCAAGAGTGTCCGGAGGACTTTGCAATGGAAGCAATGGGATGCCTTAAGTTAAATTTTGAAGTGACTTATGGTGCCATGACTCAATGTAGCACTAAAGAAAAATACTAAAAATGTTTGGAGATAAGTACATTTGTTTGTTAAATTCAATTGAGACAGTAGAAGAACTCTGGAAATATTGGAAAACTAGATGATATACCATGAAGAAGGAAGTTAACAATGTAATATTTGATGGACAGGCAACTGCTTAAGGGAATAACTAATCTCTGAAGATTTTGTGTGTTCCTAAAACATTTATAGAGGAATAAATTCTGTAGTGAGATTTTACCCAAACTACAACAGTTATTTATTTCTTTTTAACCTTATTTTTAAAAAGCACTTTCTCCTAATTCTTCTCCTTTACTCGTAAAGGTGAACTGATTTGGGGTTTGTAGTGCAGACAGATTTAAAGATTTATGAGTAGATAAGATTTCTTGCATCTAGTAGATTAATGACTTTTAAAATAGAGGTATCACTTATTTATGTTTTCTTGAAAATTCCCAATTAATGATACTTAATAGGCATTGCATGTATATTTTCATAAGACCTTTTGCTTAATTTCGATATATATGTGTAGATTATACATATGTCCTGTGTATCACATGTAGATTAAGAGTATTTCATCCCTGTAACTATGTAGTTATAGCTCTTGTCAGCAATAATTGAATATACCACTGATAAAATATTGTTCCCCAAAGAAATACTCAGTTCTGCAAAAGGTAGTTTTCTATTTTTCCATTATGAAGACACTTAGGAAAATGTTTTAAAATGTTATAATGTGTACTAGACTTCTGTAACTCCTTTTCCCCCTTGTCACTCATCAAAACTCTATTTTCCTGAAGCTAATTTTGGCTAGGTACTAGAAGATGATCTGATTAGAACAATTCAGAGTTAGGGGTGAAGTTTGTTTGAATTTTTAAAAGGAGCCTATCATAACAAACATGTTTTCAATTAATAGAACATGAAAAACCTTTAGTGTGCCCTTCCTTGTCTCCCGTACCACACATATAGATACATTAGTCAACACTTTGAAGTACCTCCCCTGGAAACAATGTCTCATAGTGACATTGTTTTAGAAAAAAAAATTTTTATCACAACGTTGAGTATAAAAATGGGCAAATGTCATGAATTGGGTTAAATATATGTGTTGTACATGTTTTCATTGGTAACCATATTTGTCTATCTAGTTACAAGTCACTAACTGTGGTAAAAAATCTACCACCAATGAAGAAATTTAGAATTGAGTGATATGTGGTGTCAACCAAAATTGGAAATACCTGTGGCTCATCCCAGCACTTTAATCACAGCCTAGGCTTTAATCACAGCCTAGGCAGGAGAATGGCTTGAGCCCAGGAGTTCGGCACTAGCCTGGGCAACATGATGAGACCACGTTTCTACAAAAAAATAAAATTAGCCAGGCTTAATGGTGCACACCTGTGGTCCCAGCTACTTGGGAGGCTGAGGGAGGAGGATTGCTTGAGCCCAGGAATTTGAGGCTGAAGTGAGCTATGTTAATGCCACTGTACTCTAGCCTGGGTAACCGAATGAGACCCTGTCTCAAAACAAAACATCAAACAAAAAGCAACCAAACAACAACAACAACAAAAAACCCCAAAACAACAACCAAAAAAAAAAAAAAAGGAAAGAAAAAAACAGGGTTGGAAATATCTACTCAGTGCTGAAATAGAATTTAAACTTGAGATTTATAGATGGCTATAGTATTTTTTTGTAGAAGGGCATCCACAGCAAGTGTTTAGACTTGGGTTGAACCAAACCACATTAGACTTCTCAAGATCTGGCCCCTTTCTGCCTCCTGCAGCTGTTTTCATTTACTAAGTGTTGTTCCAAGGATAAACACCACGCTGTATTCTGCTGCTATTCACTTGTAAGCAGCATCTATTTCATACATGATCACAAAGACTTTCAGTAGGCCCTGACTGAGTGGGGCGTCTTCTGTCCTGTGGTCTATCAGTGTTGCAGTAGTCAGTGAATGGGTTTCAGGAAATCCAATAATCTACTGAAACAGCATCTTCATACCATTTTAACAGTGATTCTAGGGGGTCTATTTTCCCTAAAGATCTGTGTCAAGAATTGTGAAGGATCTTAGATTTTACTCTACTTGCAAGCCAACAAGTTGGCCTGCTACACTTTAATGAATGCCAGGTTGGAGATGAAGGACAGTTTATTACTCACAGCATTAACAGTAGTCAGAATATTAGTGTGTAAGTTAATTATCTGAGCCCCAGTTCCCACAGGGTGATAAAAAGAGGGTCAAATAATACCTGCACACGCAGTAGTGCAGTAGGTTGTGCTACAAGTGGACACTTGAGTTTAGGGAACCTGAATCTTTTAAAACAGGCAGTAAACGTGTCTTCCTTACTCTGGAGGAGGACACTGTGTTTTCCAAGACTGTTCTCTGTATGGCCTTAATTAATCCTTAACAAAGGACAGTTAATAGTACTTTATCTGCAAGATGTGCAGAGATGTGAGAGACATAGAGACTTGTCTCTCAACAATCTGAACCACTAAAATGAGGATTATTTTAGAGGGATGAGAGGACCTAGTGGTGGCATAGTCCTGTAGTTGAGAGCTGCCTTGAGCTTAATGCAACACAAAGTCAACAATTCGGAGAGAAAATGATGAAGGTTCCAAATATGTAATCTTCCCCAAATTTCTTAAGCATGAATCATGTGGTGGAGTATGCCAGGCTTGTTTCGGTTTAGCTGATTCAGCAGTGGATGGGTCCTAATGATGTTAATGTATTCCTGTTCTCATGTCTTCCGTTTTATCACATTAGGTGTTTGTCCTCTTTTGTAAGCATGCTTGGTTACAAAAGGCTTGGTCAAAAGAACCTGTGGCTTCTGGTCAACTCAGATTCAATTTTAAAATTAACCATTCACCTGCAGTCAGTGTTGGTCCTCTTTTGTAGGCATGCTCGCTTCCTGGTTTGTTCTGTTTACCCATAAACTTTAACTTGTTTAAAGTTCACTTTTTCATCTTTACATTACACCACTTAAATTTCTCCATAACCCAATAAGATAGGTTCTGTAATATTTCTCCTTTGTAGATGAGGTCATAGCTAGTAAAGTTTTGAAACTGGATTTAAGCCTTGGTCTGGATTGATGAGATGACATTCTTTTACCATGTTAACTACCTTCTGATTCTTGTAAAGTGGTTTTCTAGTTCATTCTTTCTTCTGGGGCCCCTACATTTCCCCACATAACCTTTCTGCATCATACTGTTTTTCTCTTCCCCATACCCTTCTCCTAATCCAGTATGAGGCTAGTTGACCCTGTAACTCTCCTCTTCTATCTTGCGTTTTAATACCTCCCATAGACATTGTTGGTATTAAGCATTTTTGCACTCTCAAATTGTACTAAATCATCACTTTCCTTATCTTCTGATTCCATAGTCACTGTCCTTTAAAGCTAATGATTGCAATTATAACATAAATAGGTTGACCAAAAGTTTGATCATGCCTGGCATAATGGTGAGGTATTACATTAAAAGATGGTTATGAGGATATTACAGTCTTGCTTAGCAAGTTGTAATCTGTAGTTCTATTTCCTGCATAGTTTATACAATCTTTTCAGTTGTGAATAGACATGCATTTTGTGAATTATGGTGGTACGGGCATTCTTATGGTCATAATATATTCCTACCTTTTGCATGGAGTCACACTTTTGTATATACCATAATTTGTTATTTTAGCTCACTTAAAAGACTTGATCAAAAGAACCTGTGGCTTCCGGTCAACTCAGATTCAATTTTAAAATTAAGCATTCACCTGCAATCAATGTCCAATGATTTGGCATTTTGCTTTTTCCCCTTCTAGTCTTCTAGCTCAATGTCTGTCTCAATAGGATATAACAATGTATATTAATATAATTTAATGCAAATTAATTATCAAAGTATACTCTAATAAGTAGTGAGATCACACAGACCAAAATATACTTCGTTGGATACATTGCACAGTCTTTCTCTGCAATGGGACTACTTACATAAACGTCAGTCCAATATGTTTGGAAATCATGCTAAGACATCAAGCTGTAAGATGCTCTTGAAGAGGTGACAACATAACATGGAAATTACGTGTCTTTTGAGAAGCTGATCATAGTTCACTGTGAGAATCTATTGCTAAAACTCAAGATATCCATAACCAATATCGAGGACCATTAACCAAAATGATGGATGATGAAGAAATAAAGTATAGTCTTTTTCTGTACTTCTCTTTTTACGTAAATTGTGACCTTTCTAGAAGGGAACAAATTGGTCTCCATTTTGCACCCCCAGTGCTGAAACATCTCCCTGGAACAGAGTTAGAAAATGAAGAAATAAATGAATTCCAGTTCTGATTCTGCCTATTGATATTTACATTTCATCCCAGGAATTTCCCATATCTGTCAAAAATCTACAGCTACACATAACATACCCCATGATCTCAGATGTAAAAAAGAAATTAATAGAGAAATATAAGCATTTTTCAATATATATTTTTAATGCTTAGTAATTCCTAGTGTCTTTTGGGTTTCAGAGTTGAATTGTTTATATCCTATGTTGTAGATTCCCTGAAGATTATACCCCTGTAACTCTACAGAGAATAGTTATAGATTCAAGATGTGTCACAACTCTCTATTAAGCAAGGAATCAAGAAAATCAGTTACAACCAAATATACCATTGATGGGTTTTTTTTTTAACTTTCAAATGATCCCACCAAATAGATGAATTCTGGAACAATGAATGATTTCAAATTAGAATCGTATTAAACCCATTTTATAGTCAATTATAATTCCATAAAATTTGAATTCCATTAATTCTATATTTCACAAAATTGTACCAATAATAATTTAAGTTGATTAGGCCAAAATTGAAAAATTCAATCATGTAAAATAGAACAGGTTACAAAGAGGGCTGACAGTTTTTCTAGGGATTTCTCCTCTAGTGGCACAATTCAGTCATCACATGGCCTTGTGTATATAGTACCTATAACACAAATCTTTGCACTGAAAATATCATGCAAGGATATGTGAAATAACCACAAATTAGCTCCTCACCATGACTGATTGATAGTGGTGAACATTGTTATTTCATACAAACCAATAGTGAGCTAAACCTTGATAAACTTGCTTGAACTTAATATATTAAAAGAAACGAAATCATTAATAGCTCCAGGGAAGGAGTGGATCAGTAGTTCAAATATACTTATTCCTTTCTCTCTTTACTCTGGACATAGCTTACTTTCTCCAAAGTTTATAATCTGTAGACACTGAATTTTTTCTTTAATGCATATTAGCCTTATTCAGACATATTGACATATGTCTTGAATACATGTTGGAATAAAATTTAAATACCAGTTTATTAATGCACAGGTAAGGAAACACATCCACTTTTCCGAAACCCAGATTACTTTTGATGTGTTTATGTATATACCTAAGTATGTCTGAAAACACATCTAAAATATGCCCCCTCTACACACCATGCAAATATAGACAGAGGTCTGCTCTATAACATAGTTAGAAATTCTGTTCAGTGTTAATATTGAAAACTCTATCTATTGGCCAAAACCTTTCTATTTTTCCAGTGAGAGCACTGAGTTCCAGAAACCAATATAACCATGAATGGCAATTTGGTGTGGTGCCTTAGCATGATAATGATTTTAGTTAATTTATCCAAATTAATTCTGGCTTCCCAGGTTCAGATGAAACTGGTCTTCTGTGTTCAGTGTCTGCGTGGGAAGATTGATCTTTTTTCTGAACAACATATACCATCTCTATACTATGCTCTTCTTCCCAGAAAAAGCTGGGAACATATATATATTTTATATATATATATATATATATAAATATGTATGTTTTACAGTTTTAAAAGTAAGATTTTAATAATTACTGGTTATTTCACTGTTACTATATATCAAACATAGTGATAAGCTCTTTATTAACTTTCTAAACATTTGAATTTGTTAATTTGTAACTGATCTTTGATATCTTTTAAGTGTGGGTTATTATGAATATTCATTTTCTATTCCAGCATTTTATTTTGCATTTGCCTATTCTCTTAATAATTTTGAAAGCTAAAAATTTTCAGTTTTGTTTAACAGTTACTCCCTTATCCTTTGGACTGACTTCTGTCTCTTAGTGTGAGGACTGTGCACTTCTTAATCCTGATTTTGGTGGTAAAATCACAGTAAGCATTATAGGCTTACAGAAGTTCTCATTGTCTCTGAGATTTTTAGGATAGGACATTTTGTAGTGTAAGTGTAGAAAAACTAGCTTTGGAATTATTGCAGTTACATTCACTGTCCGCCACTCCAACTCAGTACAGAAAAGCTCCAGTTAAATTAGCTTTTACATTATAACCACTCTTTGCTGTACTCCTTTATCTCAGATTCACCCAGCGTTTCCTTAAATATACTTCATCAGTTCCCCTCAAAGTTGGGCCTTTCCATTTTTAATTGCCACCTAAAGATTTATTTCTCTTTTTAAAAAAGCCTGTGACCCCTATGGTCTACCTTGTTTTTTTCATCTTGTAAATTATTTAAAACGAAAGTTCTCTTTCCCCAAGTAACTGAATGCTTCCAGAAGGGTTAATAACCCCCACTCCCAACCCCATGAACCTACCATTATCCTCAGTCTTTCCTTTGCCTACTCCCTTCAGCTTCCTTGTATACCTCCAAACTTGAGGTCATCTGCTGCCAATAGACACTTTGAGTCTTTATCTTCCATAATCTCTTGGCAGCATTTTACACTATTGATCACTCCTTTCTTTTTGAGGTACTCTGATCCCTGGACTTCCATGACGCCATGCTTTTCTAGTATTCCTCCCAGTTCTCAGTTTGGTTTCCAGAGTTCTGTCTGGGTTTTCTACTCATCTCATTCTGCATTCCCTCCAGGACCCTGGCATTCATTCTCATGGCTTCATAAAACAGATTGATGATGCTAACACCACCAGATTCTCATTTTCAATCAAGATCTCTCTCCTGGTCTCTAAACCCATATACACAACTGTGTATTGTCCATGGCCATTCCTACTTCCCATGGATACCTGAAACTCAGTGGGACCCAAAACTGAATTATACAATTATACAATGTGCTATATATTTAGCACATAGTATGTGCTCAGTATATTATACATCAAATGAGTGAGCGGGTAAATACATGGGCAGGAAAACACACTAAACTCTAGAAAATGAAGTAGCCCCAGAACAGGCTCATAACAAAATGGTGATAGTGGTAGTATTACCTTCCTCTGCCAAACTATGACATGTAAGTCAGAGGTGTCCAATCTTTTGGCCTCCCTGGGCCACACTGAAAGAAGAATTGTCTTGGGCCACACATAAAATACGCTAACAATAACGATAGCTGATGAACTAAAAAACTTGGCAAAAAAAAAAAAAATCTCATAATGCTTTAAGAAAGTTTACGAATTTGTGTTGGGCTGTGGGTTGGACAAGCTTGATGTAAGTCTTGTTTGCCTTGACCACTGAAATTTGTCCTCTTTAATCTCTCTTTGACCTCCTGGTTTTTAGGCACACGATTTGCTTATTTTGACTGAGTTTTGAACTTCTTTATTTCTGCCTCAGTGTTCTTGCTCTGAAACCTTTTCTTTGCTTCTTATGCCCCAGAAACCACAAAACCTTTAATCCTACACTTGGCCTGATTGTTACTAGGGGCTGCCTGGTATTTAATACATTTGTGAGGGCATGTGTGTGTACATGTGTGCATCTGTGTGTTCACACTTTAACTGTAGTTCAAGTAAAGATTCCAGACATAAGTCATGACCTTCAGTCTAATAATATTAAAGTTAGAAAATTGAAATAAGCTAAGCCTTCAGAAAACTGTGTTTACATTTACATGAGTAAATATTTCATATACTCTGATTTTATTTTAATTTTGCCAGTTTAAAACTTCTTTTCTTTCATGAAACCTTTTGCAGCCTGCATGAATTGTGTTCAGGTTTCTCACAGACAGAGACTTAATGACGACTATGATGTAAGGGAGTGAACACTTTCATGCAGCCACATGAATATACACATAATGCTGGTTTTAGAAGTGTCGGGCATACTTCCTTTCCTCAGTAACAGCATCTCTACTTTGTGTTGAGATTCCTGAGTATTTTTGGGTTTATTGAGGGGAAAACTCTATTTGCTGAATTTGTCAAGTAGCAAGCATTCATGTAGTGATGATATCTATGTTCTTTCTATGCACACCTATACCCACAAAGAGGGGATATGCTGACTGAAGTCAGGCAGCTTCTGTCAACTGGCATAAACATTCTATGAATGCTACGTAAGAGACACACGATATCTAATGATGTTTTATATGAGTTTCAATTTTCATATTTTTTTTTTGGTGAGTAATGAGTACTTAATCATTGAATTAGGCAGAATCTGTAGTTCTTCCTATCCTTCCAAGTATGTATTAGGGAACTTTGGAAGAGAAAGGTAATATATTGGTTATATGATAGTAATCAAACACGTGGAACAACTTTAAAAGAGAGATCACCCAAGAGAGTTTACTTTTATGTTTTCTTTGTGTTTATATAGATTTTTTTCATTGACTTAAATATTCTTTACATATTCCTTACAGTGATTACCAAACTCATGTAATGAGTTCTGGAGGGAAGCAGGAAAAATAATACTTATTAGAGTAGCCATGGAGAAGCCAAGTCTTATGTTTGTATCCTTGAACATTTCTTGGAACAGCAGGAGAAAAGTAAAAGTAAAATCAGATTTTAATGTAAAAAGAGTCATTTTTGAATACAAATGGAAGCTAAAAAGACATACCTCTTCCAGTGCCTAATGGTGATTGGCTGAGAGAGCATCTCCGACAAATCACCAGGACCACCACAGTGGAATGCCAAATTGTAGACCATTTTTTAAAGAGAAGGGTGAGCAGCTATTTCTTGCACTATTACAGCTTTCATTAATTCAGAAGTAATAAAAATGGATTTTCTTCATTACTCTACCAATTAGTCAAATGCAGTCATACATTTATTTGTCTTTTAAAACATTATTTGGATCTCTTACTATAGAATGAAATCATTTCATGTCCATGAATTTTATTCATAGTGCATATATACTTATATGCTTGATGTGGAATTAGAAAAAAGGAAAGAATTTACATAAAACCTAGCAGTGATCATTTAAGAAACAGTAGCAGATGAAAACCTGCAATAAGACAGCTTTATTTAATCAGAAGAACCCTGACAGCAGCGTTTTGTGTTTGTGTTTGTTTTGTTTTCATCAGCACATGTGTTTAAACATGTTCACTAACCTCTGAAAGTATTTAGAGAAATGTTTGTGCTGCTTAATTCTCCATGTAAGTGATAATTTCATGGCAGTTCTTGAAATAAACATTTTTGTTTTCGAAAATATTTTATGACTATTTCTATTACAGAAACAAATATTTAAAACTCAAAGTAATATTTGACCAGTAATTTGAAACCTAATAACAATTCTCTGAAAAAAGATATGGATTCGGCTGGGTGTGGTGGCCCACACCTGCAATCCCAGCACTTTGGGAGGCCGAGGCAGGCGGATCACAAAGTCAGGAGGTCGAGACCATCCTGGCCAACATGGTGAAACCCTGTCTCCACTAAAATACAGAAAATTAGCCGGGTGTGGTGGCGCGCGTCTGTAGTCCCAGCTGTTTGAAAGGCTGAGGCAGGAGAATCGCTTGAACCTGAGAGGTGGAGGTTGCAGTCATCCGAGATCACGCCACTGCATTCCAGCCTGGTGACAGAGCAAGACTCCATCTCAAAAAAAAAAAAAAAAAAAAAAAAAGTGAATTCGTATTGGATTGTAGTGCTGCCACCTTATATTGGTCCAGCTGTTTTCACACTGAATCTCAGTAACATGTTGTGATAAATTGCTCCATATCTGCAATTGAGGATGCCTCTTGGTCATCGATAGTGTGCAGATCATGTGATATCCTGCAGGGACACACCCTCCATCATCATCATGATCATTGTCATCATCCTCATTCTCATCATCCTTGTCACCATGAACGCAACATTTCTTAAACTTTGTCTCAGTCACTATGCTGAGAGCTTTACATATGTTATCTCATTTAATTCCCCCAGTAACCCTCTGAGGAAGATATCTCCCCATTTTATAGAGGAGGAACTAAGTCTTTCAGAAGCTATGAACTTTGCTATTCAGTCACAGTCTCCTTTAGATTATTTTTAGGAAGCTTAGGAAGCTAAATTTTAGGGGTAAATAAAACATAAAAGAGTGAATACAGTGACTTGGAAGTTCAAACACAGAATAGAACACTGATATTCTGTTGCCTAAGTGTAACACAAATTAACACAAGTTAAACACAAATATAAAACTCCTCAAATAATGTTCATTTGTAGCTTTGGGGTCAAAACAGGTGATTAGTAAAATAGGAAGCTGAATTAACAAATATTTTGGTACAATGTTGTGTTGCTTTTTGATGTTAGTAGGAAACTGTTTCTGTGTGCATTTAGGGTCTTACTGTATTAAAGGGAAGGAGAGGACATGTGGGTGATATTTTGAAGAACTTCTGCCTGTAGAGGAGGATGCCAAAAAGTGAGTTGGTTTATTAATATTGGTTTACATTGAAAAACATAAGACTAGATTTTGTTGTTATTAAAATGAATTTTGAAACTATTAACCACTACTGATTTATTTCAAACTGCAAGTAATAACATTGGCATAAAGCTAGAACAAGACAAACCACTTAATAAGCCATTAATAAGTGATAAAAATGTCTTAATAAGAGATACTGTGTTTATAAATGGCAGCGTATTAATTGCAAGTATTAACAAGAGATAGATTACTAACAACTATGAAATCTAAGGAAATGCTAAAATTTCAGAGTTTATACCACAAACCTTTGGGGGTAGCTTTCCTTTCTTTTGTTCTTTTCTGTTTTGTTTTTTTTTTTTTTTTGAGACTGAGTCTCGCTGTGTCACCCAGGCTGGAGTGTGCAGTGATACGATCTTGGCTCACTGCAACCACCACCTCCCGGGTTCAAGCGATTCTCCTGCCTTAGCCTCTCAAGTAGCTGGGTTTACAGGCATGCACCATCACGCCCGACTAATTTTTGTATTTTTAGTAGAGACAGGGTTTCACTATGTTTTTCAGGCTGGTCTTGAACTCCTGACCTCAAGTGATCCGCCCGCCTTGGCCTCCCAAAGTGCTGAGATTACAGGTGTGAGTCACCACACCTGGCCAGGGGTAGCTCTTCTTTCTTTCTTTCTTTCTTTCTTTCTTTTTTTTTTTTTAAAGAGGTGGGGTCTCACTATATTGCCCAGGCTGGCCTTGGGCTCCTAGGTTCAAGTGATCCTTTTGCTTCAGCTGCCTGCCCACAATTTTAAAGTGCACATTTCCTTCTAATTCAAGATCCCTTCATCGCCTTTCTTTTGGAAATCTATCTGTTGTTTAAATGGGTACTCTCCAGTGGCTTTTCTCATAGTGGTGATAGCTGACGATTCTGAAGAAAGTCTAAAAGAATTAAATGATAAAAACTAAACCTTCTGAGGCTAAAGAACTTGCTTCAAAAAGGAAGGCAGTTCTGAATGCAAATAAATAATGGCAAAATAAGGTTTTTTTCTGTGTTTGCTGTAATAGGCCCCATATTAGCTATCTTTCAGATTTTAAATACAGAATAACATTTGATAAAAAGAGCTTTGCCAAGTGGAAAGAAACAGCAGATAAGGACATTAAATTGAAATAGTGAGCTGCTAAAAAAGATAATGGATCAGGCTGTTCCAAAGCAAATCATGGGGGAAAAAAGAAGAGAGAAACTTTGAAACTGGGTTCTCCAGCATTTTCAAAGACAGGTTCTTCTTTTACCTCAACAAAATGCTAGCTGTGAGGAGTGGGAATGGAGTGGGTATCCCTGTATAACTGATGCTGAGGAGGGTAGAACGCAATCCCTGCACATACTTACTGACATGGTGGTCCACAGCTTCCACCCAGTTTGTCCCCTTCTTCCCCTAGAAGAATAATCCAAGAGACAGAGGCAGTCATTAGTGCCATGATCGACTTTGAAGTTAGACAGAATTGGACTCCCCATTTTAATGTTTAAATTAATTTTACATTTAAAATTAATTTTTAGTATTCAACTAGAACTTAGTAGATGATTCAATTACATAATGCATTGGAAAATGCTTTATAGATTCTAAAGTTCTCTATAAGTACCAAGTAACATGATAATTACATGGCATGAAATCACCCTGATCCTCAGTATTAGGACTTTTGTTGTTGTTACAGGATAAAGAAAAATACACCGAGAAGCCATGATTTGGGAGGTCTGAGACACCATTAATTAATGGAAGATTCAGTTTTTCACTGTCTTTCCTTAGTATACCTTAAAATAATATTCAAAGAATAATTATTTTGCCCTTACTAAAATGCAGAATCCAAAGTGATCACATTTACAGAAAATGCTGATCAGAATATAGACAAAATGACTGATAATATCCAAAACAATATTGTCCCTAACTGGGAAAGTTTCTTCAGCTCTTTTGTTCCACATTTTGCTACACTAAAAAAAAAAAAAAAGAACATTAATTGATTTAGTGTTTGCTATATGCTATACTCTGTGCTAAGAGTGTTTCTTCTGTTCTTCATTTCTTATTCAACTCTATGGGGTAGGTGTTATAGCCACTTTATAAATGAGGATGTGAGTAACAGAGAGGTTAAGTAAATTACCAAGGTCACATAACTAGCAAATTTGATAGCCAGGATTGCAGTCTATGTCTGCTGAATTCCAGATCCCACATTCCTATCCAGTATACCATATATGTGCAAACTGTGCTGAGCTCTCAACCTCCTGACTACTTCCTTAAGTTAAAAAAGTCCAGTGGTTACATATATACATACAATGTGATATAAATAGAGAATAAAATATATTAATGAAGATGTTTAAAATTCTATATGAGTAGAAGAAATTCTGAAGATTTAATAGATACATCTGTTGTAAATAGGCAACCCATGTATTCTGCCAGAGAAAGTTTATGCATTTTAAAATGTGTAATTAGAGAAGCCTGAAACAATAGCAGTTTGAGGCCAGGTGCAATGGCTCACGCCTGTAATCCTAGCACTTTGGGAGGCCAAGACAGGAGGATTGCTTGAAACTGGGTTCAAGACCAGCTTGGGCAACACAGCAAGACCCCTGTCTCTACAAAAAAATTAAAAAGATTAGTTTGGTGTGGTGGTGCTAAGCAACTAGGGAGGCTGAGGTGGGAGGATCTCTTGAGCCCAGGAGTTAGAGACTGCAGTGAGCTATGATCACACCAGTGCACTCTAGCTTGGGTGACAGAGCAAGACCCTGTCTCTAAAACACAAAAAGAAAGAAATGGTAGCAAACAAAGTATTGAGCTATGAAAAATAGAAAACTTCAGCCAGTAACAACTAACAAGTAACCAATAACAAGTAACAAGTTTGAATCAGTACTGAAAGTCTCACAGCAAAGAAAAACTCAAGACTTGATGGATTCACTGCTGAATTCTACCAAACATTTAAAGAAGAACTAATACCAATTCTTATGAAACTATTCAAAAAAATTGAAGTAGAGTGAGTTGATCCAAATTCATTCTAAAAGGCTAACATTACCCTGATACCAAAACCAAAGACACAATAAAAAGCAAAAAGGCCGGTATCACAAATTAACATACATGCAAAAATCTTTAACAAAATACCAGCAAACTAAATTCACCATCACATCTAAAAGCTCATTCATAGTGATCGAGTGGGATTCATCCTAGAGATATAAGAATGGTTCCACATATACAAATCAATAAATTTGACACATAACATTGACAGAATGAAGGACAAAAACCATCTGATCATCTCCATAGATGAAGAAAAATCATTTGACAAAATTCAATGTTTCTTTATTATAAAAACCCTAAACAAATTAGGTGTAAAAAGAATGTATCTTAACACAATAAAGACCAGAAATGACAAACCCACAGCTAACATTGTACTGAATGGGGAAAAGTTGAAACCTTTTTCTCTAAAAATCTGGAACAAGACAAGAATGCCCACTTTCACTACTTCTATTCGACATAGTACTGAAGTCCTAGCCAGAGCAATTAGAGAAGAGGAAGAAATACAGGACATCCAAATTGGAAAGAATGAAGTCAAATTGTTCTTGTTTGCGGATGACATGATCTCATATATAGAAAACTCCACAGACTCTGTTTAAAAATAGCTGTTGGAACTAAAAAACAAATTTAGTAAAATTGCAGGATACAAAACCAATATACAAAAATCAGTGGTGCTTCTGTAGACCAAGGGCAAACTATCTGAAAAAGAAAGAAATCAATCACATTTACAATAGATTAAAAAAAAAAAAAACCAAAAAAAAAAAAAAAAACAAAACAGCCTAGGAATAAATATAAGCAAGGAAGTGAAAGACTTCTACAATGAAAACTATAAAACATTGATGAAGTAAATTGAAGAGGACACTAACAAATGGAAAGATATCTCATATTAATGGATTGGAAGAATTAATATTGTTAAAATGGCCATACTGCTCAAAGCAATCTACAATATCAGTGCAATACCTATAGAAATACCAATGAGATTCTTTATAGAAATATAAAAAAAATCCTAAAATTTGTAAGGCACCACATAAAGTCCCTGAATAACTAAAGAATACTGAGAAATAAGAACAAAGCTGAAGGCATTATACTACATAACTTTAAAATATACTACAAAAGAGTGGTAACCAAACGCCATGGTAATGGCATGAAAACAGACACACAGACCAATGAAAGAGAATAGAGAAGGTATATGAATAGCTTCTGTAGTCATATAGCTGAAATGAAAGAGAATAGAGAAGTTATATGCTTTTATAACCAACTGATTTTTGACAAAGATGCCAAGAATACACATTAGGAAAAGGACAATCTCTTCAAGAAATGGTTCTAGGAAAACTGGATATCTACATGTGGGAGAATAAAACTAGACCGCTGTCTCTTATCACTTACAAAAATTAACTCAAAATGGATTAAAGACTTACACGTAAGAACCCAAACTGTGAAGCTGCTATGAGAAAGCACAGGGGAAACACTTTATGACATTGGCCTGAGCAGGGATAAGACCTCAAAAAGCACAGACAACAAAAGCAAAAAAAGACAGATGGAATTACATCAAACTAAAAAGCTTCTGCACAGTGAAGGAAACAATCAACAGAGTGAAGAGACAACCTACAGAATGGGGGAAGATATTCACAAACTGTGCATCTGACAAGGGGCTAATATCCAGAAGATACAGTTGAACCTTGAAAAACATGGGTTTGAACTGCACAGGCCCACTTATATGAGGATTTACTGCCACCCCTGAGATAGCAAGACCAACCCCTCCTCTTTCTCTTCCCTCTCAGCCTACTCAATGAAAAGATCATGATGACCTTTATCATGGTCCACTTCCACCTAATGAATAGTAAATATATTTTCTTGTTCTTAGGATATTCTTAATAATGTTTTCTCTCGCTTTATTATAAGAACATATAATACATATCATTTACAAAGTATGTGGAAATCAACTGTTTATGTTATCGGCGAGGCTTCTCATTAACATGGGCTATTAGTAGTTAAGTTTTTGGAGAGTCAGAAGTTATACACAGATTTTCAACTTTGTCGGGGGTTGGTGCCCCCAACCCCAGCTTTGTTCAAGGTTCAACTGTATAAAGAACTCAACTGAATAGAAAAAAAAATGTGATTAAAGAATGGGCAAGGGATCTGAATAGATATTTCCTAAAAGAAGACATACAAATGGCTAACAGGTACATGAATAAATGTTCAATGTCACTAATCATCAGTGAAATGCACATCAAAACCATCATGAGTCATCATCTTAGCCCAGTTTGAATGGCTATTATCAAAAAGACAAAAAAATCACAAATACTGGCAAGGATGTAGAGAAAGGGGAGCTCTTATACACTTTTGGTGGTAACAGTACAGCCATTATGGACAACAGCTTGGGGGGTGTTCTAAAAAAATTAAAAACAGTAGTACCATATGATCCAACAATTCCAGTACTGGATATATATCAAAAGTAAATGAAATTAATACATTGAGGAGATATCATTGTGTATCGTTGCAATAGTATTACATTGTGAGTGTGTGTGTGTCATTTGTGACAACATGGATGAACCTAGAGGACATTATATTATGCAAAGTAAGCTAAGCACAGAGAGACAAATACTGCATTTCTCACTAGTGTGGAATCTAAGAAAGTTGACCTAATACAAGTAGAGAGTAGAATAGTGGTTACCAGAGACTGGGAGACTAGAGGGGCAGGGGATGGGGGGAGGTTGGTCAGGGGGTGCAGAGTGAGAGTTAGGAGGAATAAGTTCTGGTGTTCTATTGCGACAGTTCCTTGTGGCTGTCCTGGTAGTCTCAGTCTGTCACTTCCTAGGCCACACCAGAGGCTGCCTGAGTATCCTCAGAATGGCAGTTTGCTCACATCAGAGTACAGTTGTGAGAGAGAGAACCCAAAACAGAAGCTGTAGTCTCTTAGAACGTACTCTTAGGCCGGGCTCGGTGGCTCAAGCCTGTAATCCCAGCACTTTGGGAGGCCGAGACGGGCGGATCACGAGGTCAGGAGGTCGAGACCATCCTGGCTAACACGGTGAAACCCCGTCTCTACTAAAAAAAATACAAAAAACTAGCTGGGCGAGGTGGCGGGCGCCTGTAGTCCCAGCTACTCGAGAGGCTGAGGCAGGAGAATGGCGTAAACCCCGGAGGTGGAGCTTGCAGTGAGCTGAGATCCGGCCACTGCACTCCAGCCTGGGCGACAGAGCGAGACTCCGTCTCAAAAAAAAAAAAAAAAGAACGTACTCTTAAAAATGTCAGACCACATTCTATTGGACTTAGAGACCAACCCTGGTGCAGTATGGGTGGGAAGTGGGGAGTACATGAGGGTGCCAAGTACTAGGAGGTGTGGATTATTGTGGACCGTCCTAGGGACTGATTGTCACAACAAGTATTTCTTTACTTAAAAAATGTACTAAAATGTACTAATAATGTGCCAAAGTTTTCATGAGGAAATATTGCCTATATTGTGACATAAATACTGCATTTTATATAAAAAGGTCTGGACCAAATCCTCTTTCCGCATTGCACATGGATAGGATTGGTGATTTTGTTAGATTGAGTTTGTAGGTTTAGATGGCCTTTATTATGCCAGACTGAAAAACACTTCTTAGAATAGAAGAACTAGAGGTACTAGATTAGAATGTCCACTGTGCCACTTCTGAATCTCAACTTTCTTATCTGTAAAGTAAGACTAACATCAGCCTTGTAGAATTTGTAAAAATCCTGGCCTGCTAATGAAAAGTAAATGGTAGGTCGTGGAATTAGTTGAATAGTAGACAAATAAATGTTTACCTTTCAGAAACACTTTTTTAAAAAGGTGCATTAAAAATATTTTTTAGTGCTTTGCTATAATTCAGAAAAGAATGTCACATAGGATTGCCTTTTCTAACTTAATAAGTGAAAAGAAAACCACATTAGTAATTACTGAAAACAATATGAGGCTAATGAGAAGAGCAAAGAGACACTAGCTTCAAGGATGAATATGGAACTAAAATGAAAACTTTTTAAAGGGCATTTGCAATGGTAGGGGCTAAAATTCTAAAACACATTGAGATATCTGGATATTAAGGAAAATGATTTTATAAACCTATGGAGCAAATTTCAAAACATAGGATAAAAGGAGTCAAATGTGTTAATGGAAAAGCAACTGAACTTGATTTTGATTCTTTTCTATCATTTTTTCCTAGACTAGAGATAGATTAAATTCATATGTGAAAATTCTCAATTTTTGAGAAAAGACAAAATGTTTGTCTTTACAGTTTTGTTGTTGCTGCCCTTAGTTGCTTTCATTACCCTCAAATTCAGTATGTTGATTAATTTTCCAACTCAGAGACCTAACATATGTCCCTTTTGATTCTTGCACAGTTTCATGGTTTTCTTCTACCTTTACCAAAGAAGTGGCTTTCCTTCTACTTTTTATTGCTAATTAAAAAATATATTCAGAAAAATTCACACAACACGCATAGTTTAAAAGTAATTATTAAAAAATAATTACCCTACTGTATTCATTTCTTGGGGATGTTGTAATGAAGTACTGCAAACTGGGTGGCTTAAACAATGCAGCCTTATGTCTTTTTATTCTGGAGGCTAGAATTCCGAGATCAAGGTGTTGGCAGCATTAGTCCTTTCTGAAGGCTGTAAGGGAGAAACTGTTCCGTGCCTCCCTCTTGCCTTCTTCCGGAGGTTTGCTGGCAATCTCGGGCCCTCCTTGGCTTGTCCATGCCTCATCCCTATCTCTGCCTTCATCTTCACATGGTGTTTTTCCTGTGTGTGTGTGTGTGTGTCTGTAACACATTTTTCATTTGTGTAAGAACACTGGCCATACTGGATTAGAACCCACCTTAATGACCTCCTCTTAACGGCATTTGCAAAACCCCTATTTTAAAGTAGGTACTGAGGGTTAGAATTTCAACGTACCTTTTTTGGGAGAGCACAATCCAACCCATGACACCTACCCAGGGTGTAATGACCATTTCAGAAATAACCACCTGGAAGTACTACACTCTCTCTTCTCTGTGGTAATTAAGATTGGACTTTAATGAAAATGATTTCTGTGTCTTTCTTTTTTCTTACTTTTTTTGAGACAGAATCTTGCTCTGTCGCCCATGCTGTAGGGCAGTGGCATAATCTCGGCTCACTGCAACTCTGCCTCCCAGGTTCGGGCAATTCTCCTGCCTCAGCCTCCCGAGTAGCTGGGATTACAGGCATGCGCCACCATGCCCAGCTAATTTTTGTGTTTTTAGTAGAGACAGGGTTTCACCATGTTGACCAGGCTGGTCTCGAATACCTGACCTCAAGTGATCCACCTGCCTCGACCTCCCAAAGTGTTGGGATTATAGGCGTGAGCCACTGCACCCCACCTGTGTTTTTCTTTATAGTCTAACTACCTGCGCATCATCTCTAAAATAAAGATAGTTTTTAAGGCATCTTTTAATGAAATAGATAAGCTTTGAAAAGCAGGACTGTAAATTATAAGTCATTTATAATATTATCTTCAATTCCCTGAGACAATCTTTATTAAAAATGCTTACTTTCGTAAGTGAAGATAAATAACTTTAAAATAGTACTGATAGCTTTCAGCAGGCATAATAGTAGAAGTGATGTTTTGTGAGCTCCATTTTGGATCACGTTTTAATTTTTTTATGCTTAGATACTGCCTCCTCAGTTGAGGACTAATATCCATATACACTTTTGTAGAATGTGTTTTATTTCTGCAGTTTATTCATATTGGAACAAAATCCATGGTCATGGTCTCCAAACGGTTTATTACTAAGGACTCAAATTACCATGTTCATTTTAAATCCATTTTGAAATGTTTTAATCTGGTAAACAGCATTTATTAAGATAGATTCAAGTCTTGTCATTCTTTATGAGTTGACAGATATCTATTTAATCAGTGGGACTCTTGATCAGCATGAGTTATCTTGTGTAGTAAAATACTGCTGGTGCAATACTAGTTAAAAGCAAAGAAACTTGATGTTTTAGTGACCCTGTTAAGCCTTAATAAGGAATGAATGTAAGATTTAGTTTAAAAAATATTGAAAATAATTCATGTCTGTTCTATCTTTGAAGATTCCTAAAATCAAGTTTGCTCAATGTAAAATACACACACATGCACACACACACACAGCTTTTACTAAATTCTGCAGCATAAAAGAACAGTTAAACTAAATTCCTTGAAATCACATTTTTGTTTTAATTAAAGTCTTCAACCCTGTGAGTACAGAGGGTTGCCAAATTTCAAATGACCCATGCTGAATCCAGCAGGTTGCTCCTGCTCACCCATTGCTCTCCCCCTTATTAAAATCTTTTCTTTGTCTGCCGTGGAACCTACTGTAGGAAAAGGGAAAAGAGAAACACTTTGCCACAGAATAGATCCTTCATATGTCTTTGTGGAACAAAATACATTTTGTTGGAAGAGTCATCAAGAACTGGGAGTTCAGGAATTGGAAATGGGTAGAAGTGATAAAAGGATTGGAATAGGGTAGTTTACCCTCAGATTCCATTTGTTTCAGGATTACTCACAAAAAAAGCACCCTCTCTCACACACACAATGGACAACTGCTACTCTACCTGAAATACTCAGCTCATTTTAATGATTAGCACATATTCTGTTTTTACAAGGTAGATACTGCTGGAAGGCATTCTTGCAGATTAGTTTGGTCCTATTGCCTTCTTTCTTATATCTGAGGTAAAGAGAGTTTTGCATTGACTGTTAGGGTGGGGAAGTGGGGCTTTGTGGTGTAGAGAATGGGAATGGTGATTAAGATTCAAATAAAGGCACTTTCAGCTTAGTCTCTAAGAAAGAGAAGACTAAATAAAACAGACCTTCTAAGGACACATTCATCTGTTTGGAGATTTTGCCTTAAGCTAACACCAAGCCCAAACAAGGAGTGGGGTAGAATGGGGTTTTTGTCTCTTATTAACTTTTTAAAAATTTCCTTTTCACTGACTTATCTTTATGATGGGAATATATGGTTCATTATTCTGCCATGTTAAGGTTAAACAGGCATCTGGGGCTGATCAGACACCTAACTACAATCCAAAAAGTTGTTTGTTTGAAAAAAGTGTTACAAGTTTCATCTAAAAATGTATTTTCAGAACTTTGTAAATTTGGAATTGCTTGTAAATGAAATTCTGTTTATAGTTCTATGAGTATATTTTGATTTTTTTTTCTAGACAGAGTTTTGCTCTGTTGCCCAGAGTGGAGTGCAGTGATGCTATCTTGGCTCACTGCAACCTCTCCCTCCCGAGTTCAAACAGTTCTCCAGCCTCGGCCTCCTGAGTAGCTGGGATTACAGGTGCATGCCACCATGCCCGGATAATTTTTTGTATTTTTAGTAGAAATGGAGTTTAGCCATGTTGGCCAGGCTGGTCTTGAACTCCTGACCTCAAGTGATCTGCCTGCCATGGCCTCCCAAAGTGCTGGAATTACAGGTGTAAGCCACCATGCCTGGCCATATTTTGAATTTTGAATGTCATTTCTATCACAAGGGAGCCTAGTTTAAGTAACTGTTTCAAGTGCTGACATCTGAAATAGGCCATAAGGCATAACTTTAGTGAATATATTTTCGTTTTCTATATAAAACTATATTTTCTAGAAACTATTTGAAGTCAAGAACTGTATTAAATGGATTTCTGTTCCTTTGATACACAGGGTATTGCCTTGCACACAGTAAGTGGTCAGTTACCATTGAGGAATTAGTACATGAATGGCTCCACAGAGTGTAGGAAGAGAACCTTCCCAGAGGTCATTTAGATGAGGAGAACTGTGAGTTTGAGTATTGTCATCTAGGTGACAAAAGAAGTTATTCTTTATTATCAATTCATTCACAAATATTTAGTTGAACCCTTCAGATTGCGAGTCACCGTGCTGAGTGCTCTGTGGGGAACGAAGATGAATGAAACAAACTCCATCCTCAAGGAGTTTGCTCTCCATTGGAAAAATGGTGATAATAATAACACACAAAAACATGATGATGGCCACAGCTGAGTTACAGATAATGCTTTTGTAGTTCAGCAGAGTGTAAGGACAGTTGAGGTGTTTGGTGATATCGAATTTGAATTTGGAAATGTGATGAAGGAAAAGAAGGTATGTACCAGCAAGGTATGCCTTCCACTGCAGTTATCAGAAAAATTAGCCAGTAGTAGCTTAAACAAAGATTAGTTATTATTTTTTTTTTCAAATAATTAGTAGTGTAGAGGTGGGTGAATGTTGGTATTGGTTTAACAACCAAACAAAGGCAGAGCTAATATCTCTCTTGGTTCTCTTAGTCTCTTCAACATGGATACCTCATCTCCATCCTGTCTGCTCTCAAGGCAGGAAGGGTGAGGGTACCTGGAGGTCAAGCCACTTTCATAGTTTTTGTCAGAAAAGCAAAGTCTTTCTCAGAAGCTCCAAGTTAACTTCTCCTTACATCTCATTGGTCAGAATAGAGCCACATGCCTGCCTTTAATTATCATGGTAGCATCCAGACTATACTAGAAAGGTCTAAAAGTGTCAGTCTCAAACAAAAAGCAGAAGCGGAAAAGAACAAACTAAAGAAGTTTTCCTTTATTGCTACTACTAAGAATAAATATGGAGTATCTGATTAATAAAGTAGTCTGTCAGAATTTAGTGGGTAATCAACCATGATCTTTAGATTTGTCTATTTTAGTGGATGCTATTGGTTGAATAGTTTTACAGAGTACCATACTAGTAAAAGTGTGACATAAAAGTCTACAACAAGCACTTGAATGATTAAAGACTCCTTTAATCATAGAGATGGATATCTGAATAGAGAACCTGTCACCCACAGATCAAATCTTTTAATACTACCAGCACAGAGAAGTTGCATTAACAGTTGGCTGATTTCTTGTCTCCATTTGAGAAAGTATGGTTGTTTTTTTTTCTTTGTCTGCCCTTCCATTCCTTCCCTCTGTCCCTCCGTCCCTCTTTTCTTTCCTTTCTCCCTCCCTCCCTGCCTCCTTCCCTTTTTAGACTGAGTCTCCTTCTATTGCCCAGACTGGAGTGCACTGGCACCATTATAGCTCACTGCAGCCTTGAACTTCTGGGCTCAAGCAGTCCTCCTGCCTCAGCCTCCTGAATAGCATGAGCCACCACAGGGATGTGAACTACTGGGCCTGACTCCTTTCAGTTTCTAGAAGGGACTTGTTTCTGTTATTCCTTTCAAATGGTCATTGTCACCTTTGTTGATGTTGCCAACAAAGGAGATTTATAAGGAAACATCATTGCTATCTTTAAATCATTAGACCAGTGTGATGGAGGAAAAGTTGCTCATAGTTTTTTTTTTTTATTAATCTCACATCAGTTTTAAAAACATGTTTTAGTAGAGGAATATGAAGTGCTTTATAGTCCAGCAGATCAGGAAGGATGGATAGCTCTGGTAGTTAATAAAACAAAACAAAACAACAGCAACAAACAGCTCTGCATGTTTTACAGCATTTCCACCTCTTAAAGGTAATTTTCTTCCTTGGTAATTTGTGGTTGTTTGTGGTGAGGGGCATGTGTGTGTGTGTGTGTGTGTGTGTGTCTGTGTGTGTGTGTGTGTCTGTGTGTGTGTGTGTGAGAGAGAGAGAGAGAGAGAGAGAGTTTGTGGACATGCGTACGTTTTACCTGAACCACCCTAACCTTAGACTCTTTCTTCCTCTGGACTCCTTGGGGACCACAACTATGAAGGAGCAAAGACAATCAGCTCCTGGTGATCAGTGGCTTTTAAACATTAGTGTGTGTGAAAATCCTTCAGGGAGCTTGATAAACATGAAGGCTTACAGGCCTACTGATTTATTAAGTCGGGCAAGAGTGGAGATTGGGAATCTAAAGGTATTCCAAACAATTCTGTTGCAGGTGGCCCCTGGACTCCACTTTAAGAAGCACTCCTGCAACCAGTGAGCAAGATGGTAGGGGCAGTTAGGAAGACGACTCTCACACTGGGCCTCAGTGTGTCTCACCTGCTCTGGTCTTTGAAATCTGAGGTCTCCGAAGTGTGATGTGAGCACTCCAGGTGGTTTGTAGGGAGACTCATTTTCATTCAGAAAGGAAATAATGAAACTTCTATTTATATCTATTTTTGACTTTGCCATTTAAAATTTATTTTTTATTTGTGTTTTGTAACATACATGCTGTATTAGAACAGTTTTATACATTCGTACTTTAGAAATAGAGTGGTACACATGTATTAGAGGCCTGTTCTAGAAACTGTCTTACTGATAGTGGTGCATGATCAAAGAAGTTTGGAGGGCACTGCTTTAAACGATTTACAAGGCCAAAATCCATATCTCTTTCCAACTGTCTGCAAGAGTTTATTGTTCCTTAGTTGTTTTTCATTTAGGTATCAACATTAGTCAGTGCTTCTTTTACTACTATATACATAGACACAGAACAGGGCAAAAGATTGGGAGGACAAAAAGGGTTTGCAATAAAAGGCAAGTAGAAGTATCTGTGTGCTAAGGTTAGTTATCTGACTGAACACCTTTACTTGAACAAACTCCTACTGAGAAATCAGAAGAATCAAGGTAACTTCAGTCTCTCAGGTTCTGGCCCTCGCTTCAGCCGTGAATAAAGCTTACCTTCTAGTAATGGTGACTCAGTTGCCCAAAAGTGGATATAAATAAATGTGGATTTTCTAGAGAGTTTACTCATTCTTTGTCTTTAAAACTTGATTTAACCCATTCTGTTCACACAGGACCCTTTCCTATAAAGTATTGTCTGGTCGAGGTAATACACGCACACACACACACACACACACACACACTTTTTTAACTGCATAACGTTACTTTTAAAAGATACTTTTAGATTGCAACAACTAAAAACACTGATTTGTCACTATAATTATGAATGTCGTCCCATAGGTAAACTTTCATTTTCCTTATTTTGGAGCTAGCATCAAGACTTTGCCTACTCATATTTTTTATTCTTTAAAATAATCTATAGGATCCAAGGTGCCATGTCTTTTTATCTAGGTTCTTCTAGTCAGTATTTCTAGACATAAGGCCATTATTACCTTTCTGCGAGTTTTGTCTCTGACACACACACACACACACACACACGCACGCCTAATCTATTTATTTAATAGAATTGTAAATAGAGGAGAAAAGGCATATGTACAATTTCTGGTTTAAGGCTGGACATGGTGGCTCACCCCTATAATCCCAGCACTTTGAGGGGCTAAGGTGGGTGAATTTCTTGAGCCCAGGAGTTTGAGATCAACCTGGGCAATATAGAAAGACCGTGTCTCTACTAAAAAAAAAAAAAAAAAAAAAATTAACTGGGCATGTTGTTGTGTATTTGTAGTCCCAGCTATTCAGGAGGCTGAGGCAGGAGGATTGCTTGAGCCCAGGAGGTTGAGGCTGCAGTGAACTGTGATTGCACCACTGCGCTCCAGCCTGGGTGACAGCAAGATGCTGTCTCTAAGTAAGTAAGTAAGTAAGTAAATAAATAAATAAATATTCTCATTGAAAAACTTTAGCAGTTTCTCTCAATATTGTTAATATTTTAGTAGCCACATAGCACAGGCAGTGTCTGAAGATCTGAAATCTATTTTGGTTTCTTATTTTAAAAATCATCTTTTATTTTAATGCTATTTATTACTGATATTTATCAGCATTATTGTTGCACGGGTCTGAGTAATTTGAAGAGGATTGGCAAAGTTGGACTTAAAACGATAATAAATATAGCTACTACTAATAATATTTATTGAGGCTACATGTGCCTGACACTGTGCAAGGCACTTTATTATCTCATTTAATCCTTGCAATAACCCTGTGAGGCAAGTGCTCTTATTATTATTCCACTTTACAAATGAGGAAGTGAAGATGTGGGGAGGTGAGAAAACTTGCCTTCAGCCACTCAGTAAGTTGGAGAACAGGCAGGACTCCAAATATAAAGGGTCTGTTTTTTAGCTATGTGTATATATTCTGCTTCTTAGTATCTGCCTTTCTACTGTGACTGGAGGATTCGCTCTTTTGTAAGATTGGGAGTTGGAATGGGGACAGACCTCTTTGGGGGAAAACAAACACAGCCTACCCTACCCTAAAGGAGAAGCCCAAACACACAATTGGGATAAGGGCCATCCGTATACAACTCAGAGAGCATCATTTCACTTGTATTTTGTGTGAATAGAGTCCCCCAGAGTTCTGCAAAATGGTGGTACTGCCTGGGAACGTCTGTCTTGAGCACAAGTTGGAAGGGGTTATGGAGTTTGTGTATTTATAAATATTAGCAGCTTTTTATGGATTGGGGAGCTAGGAAGCTAGGTGGAGGGAGGGCCATCTAGACTCTTTGGAGGAAACTGGGTCTATGTCATTTGTGGGACTCACTAGGTGTCCAGGTTCCATTCTCTCTGAAACGTTTTATTTTCACTGATGAAACTGTTTTCAGTTCTTTGATCCAAGGTTATTAGTATTTCTGCATCTCAGTTTACTCCTTTCTAAAATGGAAATGATCATTGTTTTGTGTATTAGAGAAACATTGGATGGATTGGCGAGAAAGGTCTTCAAGTGGTAGGTTGCTGTCTCCCTTATGACAGTGTCAGGTAATGACTACTTGCAGTTTCAGGCTGATATTTTCCTTCGTCTCTAAGATGACACCCTTTGAAGATTTCTTAGGTGTGATGTTTTTAGAGTCGAGAGGTCAGGAATCCCATCTGTCTGTGTGTGTTTGTATCTCCCATATCTGGGACATCATAAGGGCTCACAAAAATAACTGTTGAGTAATTTAAAGTTGCTCAGCCATTGTGAGCCTCAGTTTTCCTTATCTATAAAATGGGGATAATAGTGTGAATCTCATAGTATTCTTAAGAGGATTAAATTGGATAAAATATTAAAGAGCTTAGTGCAGTACCTGCCACACTGTAGGTATACAAGAAATGCTTTCTTTTAATAGTTATTATTCTGATTATTGTGATTTATCTTTAAAAGATAACTCTTGACTCTGCTGCTTAAAACCTCTGTGCCTTCAAACAAATTGAGCTCTCTGGGTCTTTTTATATAAAATAGGGATACTACTACTACCTACTTCACTGATTGTTGTAAAGTTTAAATAAGATTTTGAATTTACAGTTACTTAGTGTGTATTATATGCACCACTGAATTAGACACACTGTCTCATTTAATCCTTGGAAAAAGTCCTTTAAGGTAGGTAGCATTGTAGGTAGGTAGGTGGAATTGTAAAATTCTCATTTTACAATTTCGAACACCAGGTCTCGGGGAATGAGGGTATCAGTCTAAGGTCACATTGGTAGTAATAGCACGTGTCTGTCTGAAGCCACTGTTCTGTACTTTACAAACTCTAAATCTATTTTAAAGGGCCATACACATATGTGGGCCATTATCATAGCATCTCTTTCTTTGGGCCTGAGGGCTGCAATACAGTAGAGTCCTTATTTGTCCTGTTGAGGGATTTAAATGCATCATAGTGGAATAAATATTTAAAGAAATAACACTTTCCCAAACTTTTCTTTGGTTTTGAAATTTTCACTTTTTTTTTTCTTGTAATGATCTGTCTAAAAATACTGAATTCTGTATTTCCAAGATCACAAAGGGGTAAAACCACTTGGCCAAAATTTGAAATTAGGTTATTTTTGTGTTACGTTGCCCATTATGTGAGTCTTGAAGTGGTTATTAAGTAAAATCAGCTACTAAACTGGGAGGTCACTTAGTTTTAGGACTATGTCAATTGACTTGTCAAAAACTTTTGTTGTAAAGAAAAGAAATGACCTATTGTTATGAATTTTAAGCAGCTAGATCGACTTTCTATGAGTGTTAACATTTTGCCAGAGAATCATGATTTTGAACATATCACACATCCAGATCTGGGAGCTAAAACTAACTAGTACATTTCCTCTTGTGTGTCTTAATTAAAAACTAATGTAAGAAACAAGAAGAATTGGTTCCTACCTTGAAATATTGTTTCCCGGACAGATCTTTCCTTCCTGGAAGTCATTCCAAAGTTGTTTGGAGTGTCAGGTTCAGAGGTAATTGAATTTTTCTATCTAGTGAAAAGAGGTGGCTCTCTTATTTTGGTCGCTTATTCCCAGGGTTTTGAGCTTTGAAAAGGTTTGACTTAGAAACCATGAGGTACTAATGCACTACATTTTTGATTTACTGTTGATTGACATGTCTCTGTTCAATGTAAACAGCTTAAATGGAGATTGTAGTTATAGAAATGGAATTTGCATTTGAGTACCTTCTCCTGTATGATATAGTGATTGTTTCATATTTATCAAAATAACAAAAGGGGATATTAATGTTTTTGTAATGAGTTGTAAATGAGAATATTGAATTTGGAATAATTAAATTATATTTTGCTTAGGTTTTTCTTCTTGGACGCTACCATTTTAAGAAACATACAGTTCATGTGAAAGTCTGAATAAAATTCACTGAGTAGCATCAAGGACCTCTGAGTCCAGGAAACTGAGTTTGGCAGTACTAATTTGTATTAAAGTTGTTGTTGCATGACAGCCGGAAAAAGATTTAATGCTTGCCACCTGAATCAAGGCACGGAACATTGGTTTCTATAACTGCCATGAATTTGAATCGAGGCCAGTATCTCTAAATTTGAAATAAACTGATACTCTGTCTTGAAAGATGATACAGGCCACTTATGTACTGTAAGGTATTTAGAAAAGAGTATTTCAGTTTAATTTTTTAGCTATACATACACCCACACACGCATACACACACACATGCACACACACACACACACACACACACATATATCCTTCAAATTGTTAGGCTCCTCAGCACTGTGACCTCCAGTGGTTCTTGCTGTTAGAGGCTCACACAGAGGAACTCGGAAATGCCTGCAGCCATTTATTATCCACTTTCAACCAGGAGTTAGCAGTGAGTTTGCACCAGGTTCCAGGTTTGGCATTTCTTCTCATACCACGGAGGAGCTGCTCACTTCATCAGAAAGTCATTATCCCTCTTGCATGTCACTATGGTTCAAAGTATTACAGTATTGCTTTAGGAATTTAGATTTTAACCCAGCCACCAGATGCAAAATCCATTCACATGCCTAGCACAATAAAAATGATGATGATGACAATAATTCATATTTTGCATTTGCAAAAACATATTTCATCTGAAGGGCTTTTGTAAATGGAACATGCATCTTGAGACTACTTTATAGAAAGTGATCTTTGAGTCCAATATGGAAATGAAATGAATCTACCTCTGGAGTAAAATGTGGTAGCCATTTAATTATTTTTAACAAGCTACATATTAAGCACAGTTGTATCTTTATGCAATAAATGTTTTGCTGAAGAACTTTATCCATTATATTTCACATTAAAATTTTCAGACTTTATTTTTAATCTTACTAAAAAATAACATGTTCTTTTGATTAGAAAAATACTCAGAAAGTTGACTATTTAAAAATAAATCTCTGTTGAGTCTTTTTGTCAAGCCAAAAAAGATTCCTTAATGTATCGCATAGATGTGTCCCGGGTTTTCTTACGGCAGCACAAGTCCTACTTCATCTTGGGGTGGTGTGGAGCGGGGGGTGATAAGAACTCCAACAGCATACTCTCTTGATGGACAGAACCAATGCACACTCAACTCTTAATTGCGCAAATGCAAACAATCCACACCATTTTCTTTTCCCTTTAGGCTTCCTCGCTAGATAATCTCATCCACTCCTAAGGTGTCAAATAGCAGCTCTACTGATGGCCCATTCCTTTTCATCTCTTCTTCCCAACTCTTGCCTTATTTTCTGCTTAATCTTTTAAACTATCTGATGAACTCCTCTTTCAAGATATCTCACCAGGAACTCTGTCTTAGTTTTATGTTGCTATAACAGAATACCACAGACTGGGCAACCTATAAAGAACAGAAATTTAATTCTCATATTCCTGGAGTCTGGAGAGTCCAATATCAAGGTGCTGGCATCTCATGAGGGACTTCTTTACTGCGTCATTTCATGATAGAAGATGGAAGGGCAAGAGAGCTTGAGAGAGGAAGAAATCAAACTTACAGCTTCATACCCTTAATAATCAGCATTAATCCGTTCATGAAGATGGAGCCCTCATGGCCTAAACACCTCCTATTAAGCCCCACCTCCCAACACTGTTGTACTGGGGATTAAGTTTCCAACACATGCATTTTGGGAAACATGTTCAAACCATAGCACTTTCAAATACCAAAATAAGATATCCCTTGCAATAGTATCTTACCGAACACAGTGGCTCATGCCTGTAATCCCAGCACGTAGGGAGGCAGAGGCAGGAGGATTGCATGAGCCCAGGAGTTTGAGACCAACCTGGGCAACATAGTGAGATCTCATCTCTACCAAAAGAGGAAAAAAATCTTTATCTGCACAACTTAAATAAATGATCTCTTACGTCCATGCTCTTCTGTGATAAATGTTCAAGACTTGAGACAGCTTCTTCCTTCTCAAATCCAATTAGTTCCTACATTCGATACATTTATCTTCAGCATGGTCCCTTGCATCTGCCCACTGCATATATGAACCAGTCAATGGGCATATTATTGCTAACTGTAGGATAAAGGAACAGAAAGAAGGTAAAACCCATATCACTCAGTTTCCCTGGTTGCTAATATCACTTAGATGGTGGAGGCGGAGTTAAAACTATTGGCCAAAATAAAGCTGTAGGTAACTTGCAGCTTTTGCTGATTCTGTAACGATAGGAATAATTTAAAAGTTTTGAGGCTACGGCAGAAATGAAGTGTGTCTGATTTGGCCAGTTGTAACAGTTTATAGCCTGGCATGTAATTATAAGTTATCTTAAGTGAAGATGAAAGGAAAAAAGTTTGTTAGGTATAATTAGAGAAGAAAAACCTATTTCAACACTAAGAACTGTAGCTGTTTGAGTAGCATATTGCCATCATACAAAGGTATCTTGTAGTATTTTCACCACCTTCAACTAGTAACTATATAGTGAATATATTCCCCATCAAAGACTATTTTTAAAAAATCTTCAAGTTTTGTCTTTTTTAGAATATTTTGTAGGGTTTACATCCCTGAAAAATACGTCCTTGTGAAATTTTGTATTTTTCTTTAGACTATAAAAATTCTCCCACTTCTTACTTCACCAAATTGTGTGTGTGTGCGTGCATATGTACATGCATGCTTTATATTGATGGAATGATTTAGTACATTAAATAACCTGTTTACATTCCCACTATTCAGGGCAGGACACTCACTTGTATGAAATCATTTGTTTTTGAGATAAACATTTTGATCTGTCATTGTAGGTTTCCATCATTGTTGTTCCTCTAACAATAATATTAAGTGCAAAATTTCCCTTTATGGATGAAAAAATAATATACACCAGTATTCATTCTAAAAGGTTTTGCCAAACAGTATAAATTTAAATCTTTGGTTGAAACTGTGTGATATGTGCTGGTTTCCCTTCTGTTTCAATAATGGCTATACATTAGTGATGCTGTGCTATATTCATGCAATTTATAACACATATTGAATGAAATAGAATTATTATTATATATTTTTTAAATGAAGTCTCACTCTTTCACCCAGACTGGAGTGTAGTGGCACGATCTTGGCGCATTGCAACCTCCGCCTCCCGGGTTCAAGCAATTCTCCTGCCTCAACCTCCCGAGTAGCTGGGACTACAGGCACGTGCCACCATGCCTGGCTAATGTTTGTATTTTTAGTAGAGATGGGGTTTTACCATGTTGGCCAGGCTGGTCTCGAACTCCTGACCGCTAGTGATCCGCCCACCTCGGCCTCCCAAAGTGTTGGGATTACAGGTGTGAGCCACTGTACCTGGCCAATAGAATTATTAAGTATTATACAGAAAAATGCATTTAGAAGAGAAGTCATTTAATACAGTGTGGTAAAATGAAGTTTAACTGACTGGATTCAGTATATGTAACACATTATATGTTTTCCTATGTTGTGAAAGAGAGTTGCCAATCTTTAGATGCAACCCTGACCTGTTATAATGCCTCAATCTTATTTTGTTTGGTTTTAATCCCTGCTATATCTTAGAATTTTGTACGGGGTTAGAAGCAGAGCAAGGGTTTTTTCTCCAGCTGTTCTTCAAGGATCTTCCACTTAGATTGGAGCAATGTGCTTGTATAAATCTTGCCACACTTTTAGTGCTTCTGTAAGGTGAAAATGCTCAAATAGGGTTATGTAAATACAAACTTACTTTGGGCAAAAAAAAATTAGAGGGAAAGAGATGAACTGTAACAGATCTGGGTTTTCATCAACATTTTGCTTCATGAGTCTTTGGAGATGTGGCTAAGTTGAGTAACTAACTAAATACTTATGCTTCAGTTCTCTATAAGCCTTTCTTGTGCTGTATTTTGAATGGAAATAATTTTAAAGCAGTTTTTTCTTCGGTATTCACAAAATTCTTTCCAACAACATTATCAGTGAATTGGATGACATTGAGATAGCAGGAATACTATTGTGTTTGCATGTGTTTTTTAGAAATGGAAACTCTTTAAAAAAACACAGTGGAACTGGAATAATGTCTTTATTGTTCATTCTTAACAGAAGCTCCATTTTCTTTTGTAGGGTGGAAATGGTTGACTTTAATTATCCTTAGTCATGTGAATATTCTGTGAATTTTTGCCCTGTCTTCTAAAAGAGTTTGTGGGGGAATGGCCACCAAGTCTGCAGCTCCAGTGTAGTCATTCCTATGTTCTAAAAGCTCAGTATTTGATTTAATTGCTAAGGACAATTGCATCAATGGGGATTTTTTTGACTTGATGTTTACGTTGCAAACTAATTAAGTCCTGGGTATAACGTGCATTAAAATGTACATAATTTGAGAGCCAAATTATATGTATTCTCTCATACTGGGAGTTCTTTAAATTGTGGTAATGATTATTTGTTGATATTCATGGGGGCCATATGATGTGAGACATCAGAACATTGTCTCAGCTTGAAGTGCTTATAGTCAGATAACAAGCAATTCGTATACATTGATACAGAAAATGGTGAACAAAGAAAGTAATCCTACCGATGGGCTTAGTAACTGTGGTCTTTATGTATGCTGGTGTCTCATTTTTAAATTAATTTAGATAGGGCTCGTGTGTGTTGAAGGAGAGAGGTGCAGCTACACAATTTAGAGGCTATGGAACATTTTTGAAAAGTCAAATCTATAGTACACAAACATTTTAATTATCCAGATAACACAAAGAGGGGACCTTTGGTTATTAAAATAGTCAGCCTGGTTGATGTTGGGCTATTCCCTTGCAAATGGGAACTTTTAGTGTTTCAAGAATTATTCTTTATGCTTGTTTTCTGTAAATAATTTATCTAATGCCAAAAATATATGTCTAGTAAAGAAATTTAGCTCCTTTTGGAATTTTCAGTGCAGACTTACTAGGGAAGATTTTTCTTAATATATGCCAGCTAGGGATTATGTTTTAAAAACAAACAGAACAGAACACAAAAATCAACAAACTCATAGGAAAAGATATACCATGGAAGGGAAAAGAAAGCAGAAAAAAAAGATTTCAGGCCTGTAGGAATGCAAAGAGTTGATTTCTGTATTTAACAGGGATGTCTAGGATTCAGATTCTGAACATGGATGGCAGCAGCCTGATTCTCCATAATGCAAGGAAATAGCTTAGAAGAAGCTATAAAGTTCTGTCATGTCATGGCTTGGTGAGTGAGGATGGATTTACACGATCAAGGATATAAATGGCTTTGAGTGAGTCGTTAGTCATAAGGTCCACGATTCTTCATAATTGACATGGCTTCCCCTTGTCATTCAGACAGACAGCAGTAAGGACATGGGGCTGCAGCCATTGTCACTACAGCCCTAAGAGTCCACATGGGCGCTGCTGTGAGGATTCTGAACTCTCCGTGCAGGAGAACACTGTGTGCCTCTCAAACCGTCTGTGTGCAGCTGTGGTTTTGGATGTGTTGCATCATTTTAGAAATCATGGCCAGAGCTCCAGCTTTAAGTTTCTCACTTTCATTTGTATGATTTAGAGGAGAGAAAATGAAAATTGGTTCCCTTTCCCTCCAAGTGTGACCTGTGTTCACACGTTAGCTTATGTTTTGAGAAAAGGGTGAGAGTGTTCTCATGCCATTCATTATGATTCAGCCTTAAAAGGCATATTCTAATGAGGAGAAAGGAAAGTGTATTCTCTTTAATTTAAAATATTTTGGATAGACTACTGGGTGCCTTCCTTCCAAGGAACCATGGACATTTGACACATTCTGAAAGAGTTGGACACAGCTGATTTCCTTTGACTACCAGGAAAAGTATGGAGAAGGAGAAAGGGAAACCTCTGTGTGCATGGGTTTTTATGTGTTGATGTCACTGGGGAGGGTAAGGTTTTGATTGCGTTACTATATGTCAAGTATATTTTAAAATGTGACCTAAATCTAAAGGTAATGCTAGCTCCAATCAAAGACTTTTCTATTAAAATTTAAAGTTATTTTCGGTGTCTCGTTCTACATTTTTAATAGTGACATAGTTGTAAAAATTATTTGGAAGGTTGGTGGTAGTTAAAAAGGTTAGCAGTTCCACTGCATAACATTTAGTTAACAGCAGCATTGTAGCTTTGATTGAGCTGGGCTGTGGGAATGCAGGTCTTTAGCTAAGGATGGATATGATTTTACTTTATTTTTTTTAAGGTGGAGAAATGAATGAGGCATGCATTCATGTTTTTCACCTAGGCCAAATGGAAGACTTTTCAGTGATGTAACCCATTAGGCTGGAGAAGCTTTTCTGTGGCGCTGCCCCGCAGTGCTGAGAATAAGTTATGAATGCTGCACTGTTTTCAGTGCAGAGGGCTTTGCCGGGAAGAGAGCGGTGTGCCTGGGCCCCAGCTATTGAGAAGATGCCAGTCAGGGATGAAAACGTCTTTCATGAAACTATAGCTAACTTCCCTGTGACACATTACCATAGAGCAGAGAGTATTTTTAAAACCAATAGTATGAAAATAAGCACAATACCTTATAAAAGTCGGAAGGCTTTATTTTAAAGTATGCACATTGAGTGACTAAAAATATACAAGTTTGTGTCAGAATTTTTTTTTTTTTTTAGTGAATTGGTCTAAGCAATTTGCCTTCTCTCCCTCTCTCTCCCTGTTCACAGCTCTGATTTCTTTTGCCTTTTGGTTACAACTACAAAAGATGTCTTCTGAGACAAATGCTGGTCCATGACATCAGGATGAAGGAATGCTCAGCCCAGTCCTGCATGTTTGAAAGCATCAGCTGCTTGAAAAAAATGTTACATTTTCCAGGATGGATTAAAAAATTAAGGATGATCCCTGAGAGCAGGGAGTTAGTTTCAGACCTTTACACAAGTTTTCTTATTTTTTATTTCCAGAGATTAGAAACATACCAACATTGGAATTGGATTTTGAACATTAGTAATATAGCATTTTCTTGAAATAGGAAATGTGCTGTGGTCTTTATGAAACAAATGATAATAATGGATGACAGTAACAACAATTGGACAGCATACAATTCTATAATTTGTAAAAATTACAAACTTAACATTGTAAATTTTAAAGACCAAATCTTTACTTTTATTTTAGACAGTATAATTTTATGAATTTACAAGACTTACATTAAATTACTGTATGTAAAAAATACTTTAAATTTCTTTTTGCTCTTCTTGACTACCATGACTTAATTTGGAGCATTTTCATGAAATTTGTTATACTTGGATAAAGTACATACTAATTAAAATAACAACTAAACATTCTGTCATGTTTCAACATATGAAAGAAGCATGCTTCTTTTATTTCCTTTTTAACTATTGGTATCCTTGTAAAGTTAATTATTGTTATTAATATCCACTCCTGATTGTACATCAATAGGAGAAAATGGAAGTTCTAGAAAACATTTTAATAAAAACAATTTCAGTAAAATATATCAAAATGCCAATATGGAAAATATTTAAATAAGATTTAAGAAAACATTGTTTTGGTGATTTGTTGCCTATATATTTAAGAATCATAATGTCTGAGTATGGCAATTCTCCATTAAATTGTGGCTTGAAGTATTAATCATTATGTAATAGATGGTAAAGTTGTTTACACTAAGAAGAGTATTAATGAATCAAAGGATTTCTGCCTCCATGGAAAGAACATTAAGAAAAGGAAAAACAGAGAAAACAAATGGCTGGATCATGTGGGCTGAACATAGGCAAGGGCAGGGAGTGCCTCCTCTCTATCCCATGGCCCTTCAAAGAGTGCCTTGTGAGTGGGAAAGAGGAGTTTGTGAGAAGGGCCTTTTCTTGCTTAACTAGACCTTGGAGTCTCAGTCGACAGAGGCTGGCAAAAGGCAACTTCTGTCTACTTTTTATATATGCTTTCTGGAAATTGAGCCATGAGAAATGATAAAAAAATGATGGGACCGCACAGACCTCTCACTTGTGCTGCATATCTTGGGTGCATGCCTACTAATGGCTCTTTCTTTGGGGCGAGCATGTAGCTGCTTTAATATTAGAACAAAATGAGGGAAGTTTATAGACACAGAAGGCAAAGCAAATAACTTTGTTATACCTCTGAATATGGGTTCCACTTGAACTATGGATTCAAGTCATTTATTCTTCAATAGTTGTTGCCTTTTTGACTTTACCTTTTTAAACATATTTTTCTGGTAATTAATTTCTTCATAAGTATGTGCTTGCAGTTTTTGTAGGTACATTGTAAATAATTTAGGAATTTTATAGTTGTTCATGGCATTTAGGATATTTTGGGAACAACAGATTGAAGCCTTCCTAGTTGAGCAGTTGGCATAGTTGATCTGGTCATCATGTAACTGAAAAAATGATTATTTTTGCCCTCTAAGACTGCCTTTTCTGTGTGTCCACAGCAAACCTATGTCAAAGGAAAAGGACAATTCTCTTTAATCTTTTATCTTCTCAGTAAAACTAAACTAAATTATAAAAAGTAATTCCTTTGGCATATGATAGAAGTTTAGAAACAGACACATCCTATACATTAAAATGAAAATTTTTTCTCCATTAAGATGAAAATTTAAAAGAATAAAAATGATTGGTTAAAATATAATAATGAATAAGAAACTGATTAATCCAGAAATATGTTTAGGATTCAAGCTTTCAACTGGTCTGTCTGTTGTTGTATAAGAGAAAAGAGAAAATCTTGTATTTATATGATACCTTTTTTTTATGAGGACCCTGGAGGTTGAATCTGGTTTTATAATGCCAATGGGGTATGTCATCTTTGAGTCTCACTAGCCACAGTGGCAACTAAGTAGACTGGACACATGTCCTTTTGTCCTCACAGTCATACACTGATGTCACTTGACTAATGTTCTCCAAAACTTCTCTAGGGCTTATTTAATCTCTCCAATACTTAATTTGTACCCCTCAAGAAGACCTTCCAATTTGTATTTTTCTCTAAATTTATTTATTCTATATCTCCAGTTATGTAACCCATGGCACAACTCCTATAGAATCTTCCCTATCATCTAGTCACTCAGCACATATTTATTGAGTACCACTATAGCACAGCCACTAAGCAGGGTGGTGGAGATCACAGATGACCTAGGCATGGTATCTGCCATCTAGGATCTCCCAGTCTGCGTGTGGGGAGGGGCAGGAGTGGAGGCAGAAATATGTGCAAAGCAACAGTTGCAACTAGTGTGATGAATGCTGTGAAAGAGGTAGGTAGAGGATATTCTGGTGGCATAGAACTGGGCTACCAGTTGCATTGTGGAGGCTCAGGAGTGGATGTCAAGAGCAAGGAACCCTTTAAGTATTGAAGAATGAGGAAGAACTAAGCAGGTAGATAAAGTGGAGGACATTCCAGGCCAGAGGCAGAAATACCATAGGGAAATCTATACAGGTTGTTGTGGCTGGACAGATGTAATCATATACAGGAGATGAGGTTGAGAAGCTCTATTTTGAGAAGTTATTAAAACTTTGTATTCTATGCAATGAATTTTGACCATTATTTTCTACTTCCTATCACAATACCTGTGAACTGAATTAAGCTGAAAGAAATACAAAGGATCAGCTTGGGAGTGAGCTAGTTAGATTTGAATTTCAGAAAGATGACTCTGGTAGTGATGTGGAGGAGAGAGGAAGGAGGTGAGATTCACAGAAGGAGATACCAGTGTGAAGCTCTTGCAGTGTTCCAGGCAAGACTTAGTGCCCCTGTTGAAAGCAGTGTGAATAGGGATGGACTTGAGAAATTATAGGAGGCAAATCTACACAAACTCAGTAGTGAATAGATATGAGGGGTGAGGGTAAAGAAAGGAGTCACGATAAGCCGAGGCTGGGTTCTGACTCAGTGCACTGCGTTTCCGTTCCCTGAAACAGGGAATGTAGGAAAAGGAGCAAATGTGTGCCGGAAGATCATGAGTCCCATTTTGGGTGCTTTGAGACCAAGGTCTTCCATGAAAATGTGAAATGGCAGAAACGCAGATATTTGCAGACTAATCCAGAATATGAAAATAATGGAATGTATTTGATAAGCAAGTGCTTACTGAATGATTGAAGGGATGTGATTAGCCTTCAATTCATTACATTTTAAATGACTATCATTGAGTTGCTATGATTGTTTTAAAATCATACAGCACAATAGGAAGCAGTCTAATTATTATAAAAGTGAAAAGATAAGTGTCACAAACAATTCTTTTTGTTGCTTTAAAGTTTCCAGATAGGTTGATGTGACTATACATAACCCTATACTTAAAGTTGGTTAATCTAGATGCTACCATTATTCCTCCTTCCCTCACTGCCCATTTTTTTGAATATTTTAGTAATAATGGAAGGCTACCAGTGGGCAAATCCAGTAGGCAGAGGAATAACTGGAAGAGAAATGACCAATCAAAAACTTGAAAACTAGGAGTAAGTATAGATTTTAAAAAGTCAGGCAGGTATGGTAGTTCACACCTATAATCCAAGCACTTTGGGAAGCTAAGGCAGGAGCATTGTTTGAGTTCAGGAGTTTGAGACTAACCTGGGCAACAGATGAGATCCCGTGTCTACAAAAAAATTTAAAAAGTAGTCAGGCATGGTAGTGCACGCTGGTAGTCCTAGCTACTTCAGAGGCTGAAGTGGGAGGATCACTTGATCCCAGGAGGTTAAGGCTGCAGTGAGCTATGATCATGCCACTGCACTCCAGCTTGGGTAACAGAGTGAGATGCCATCTCACAACAAAAAGAAAAAGAAAAACAAACAAAAAAAGCCACCGATTGGAGGATTAATCCATTTGTCAAAGTTTGTTCTTGGTGAAGTTTATTCCTGGAGGCTTATCAGGATCAATGAGATAGATACAGGGTAGTTATATACAGCCCTGGGCTCAAGTGACCCTCCTGCTTCAGCCTCCCAAGTAGCTGGGACCACAGGCATGTGTTACCATGCCTGATTAATTTTTAAATTTCTTTTGTAGACACGGAGTCTCACTATGTTGCCCAGGCTAGTCTCAAACTCCTGCTTTATGTTCTTGATGCTTTCCCAGAAAGTCTTTCTAGGTATTGGGGCTATAATTTCAGCAAAATCAAATCCCACGTAAAATGTAATCTGGACGTGAAGGGTAATGTCCCCTAAGACTACCTTAGAGGTCTTCGCTCTGGAGAATGAAGATTCTCAAGGGATACCTGGCCCTTTGGTAAAACACAGCATCGATGTCTTTAGCTTTCTGTCCGTCGGCCATAGTTTGCCCAGTAACACTAGTGGCCTCTGTCATTGAAGCTGTACACGGTAGTGGTGTCCTGGATCTCTCATTTATGCCTTGTAATGGCAGTGGAGATCAAATGTAGGTAGAATTCTTCCCCCTGGCTCTCCAAAGCAATACAAATAACACATGTAATTCATTTAATGACTAAATAACAAAGAATATCAATGACAGTCATTTTACTGTCCATCTCTTAATTTGCATAATTTAAATCATAAGCCATGATTAGTTTAAAGCAATTTGGATTATAAATGCTATCCCATACATTCAGCATTTGAAAATATCATTCAGGGTTGGTTAAGAAAAATACGATTGCACCTCCCTTTGGGCCTCACAGTAAGACATTCGTTGCCTTGGTAATTTGACTGTGTCTGGTGCAGGGTCTGTCACTCAGCTTTGCCAACTCAGAAGTCTGATGTTGTCAGCACTCAGAGGGCAGATCCGTCTCTCTCGGGTGAACTCACATTAACTACATTCATGAGACTAATAAAACCAGAATGCCAAATTATTCGCTTACCATTAGAAATACAATCACACAGATGGAATGCTTGTCTTAGCAAGACTCAAACATTCTTTTTCAAAATGAAGAGCCAGATTATACTTAGAAGGGGCCCAGTGAGCATGGAGTCAGAATGGGGGAGTTGGAGGAATCAAACTGTGATGACTGATGCTGCCATCTGCACATGGACTGGTCAGTAAACTGGACTCCTAAAAGTCTGTTAACCAAAGCTGCTCCTCTATGGAGAATGGTATGGAGGGGCACAACCCACATTTGTGTCTGTTGCTCTCATTTTCTAGGTAGTACCTGTGGTTAATGAATATGTTTTCTACCATATTCTTTCTTTAGGTCATCAGGTAGTAAATTTTGATGGTTTGGAAGAGATTCTGTTTTCTTAAGATGACTTTGCCTACTTCTGTTCTGATATGTTCTAGTTACGGTAGAAATTTCATAGGTATTTAATTTCCAGATGTTTGGTGTAGGTACTGCCTAGTACCCAGGAACAGGTAGTGTCTAGACCTGAGGTAGTGGGGCATGAACAACCAAGGCTGATTCTCTGCTTGTCCCTGGCCTAGAAACCACACTTGTCCTAGGGCCTGGCCTAAGGCTGTCTGACAGGTAAGTTGCTGTAGTTATTGATGTTTTGGAAGTGTAGGAAAAAGTAAGTAATCAGGGAGTTATAGTAACCATATTTTCTGAGGTAAAAAGACACAAGCTAGCTTGTATCTTCATATGAAGATACTAAATATTACCCTTATTGAAAACATTATATGAAACGTACATAAACTCATGATTAAATTTAGAATGGAGAGAATTGAGTCAAAGGTGACTCCAAAGTTTTACATAACAAGAAGAATGGTAAAATATGAATAATCAAAATAGGAAGACAGTGATATGGAGCTGGTTTGGCAAGCAAAATGTTGGTCTCTCGGCAGGGCGCGGTGGCTCACACTTGTAATCCCAGCACTTTAGGAGGCCAAGGTGGGTGGATCACCTGAGGTCAGAAGTTCAAGACCAGCCTGGCCAACATGGTGAAACCCTGTCTCTACTAAAAATACAAAAAATTAGCCAGGTGTGGTCGCAGACACCTGTAATCCCAGCTACTTGGGAGGCTGAGGCAGGAGAATTTCTTGAACCCTGGCAGTGGAGGTCGCAGTGAGCCTAGATTGCACCACTGCACTCCACCTGGGCAACAAGAGTGAAACTTCGTCTCAGAAAAAAAAAAAAAAAAAAGGGAAAATGATGGTCTCTTGAGACTATGCTGCATTGATTGATGTTGTCATGAAAGTAAAAATGTCCATGGGCCCTTAAAGCAAGAACGGGAGCTGTGTGAGGACAGGGATAAATATGTAGGTTTGGGACTGACCAGTTTTAGAGGTTTGAGAGTAGGAAGAACAAGAGACTCCAGGAAGGAAATATGAAATAAACTTTCAAGGAGGCAATTGAAAGCAGGGGCAGGAAATCCAAAGAAGTGAGAAATTCGAGAGGGAAATATAATCAAATACAATCAAATTCCCTCCTTTGTGTAGGGACAGAAGATCTAAGGTGATGAGAAATTGAGGAGAAAATTATAAGCAAATGCACAAATTGAAAAGATTTTAGACCTAGAAATGACCACTGACTTGGATGACAGTGTCATGTATGATAAAAGATTCATTTATTAATGTTAACCATTTTGTATTTTTATATTCAAATAACTAAGGGTTGTTTTCCATTTGTCAGGCAGAAGTCCTGGGCTTTACTGACAGATTATGGCTTTTATTTCCCACAGTAAATTAAGCATTCTTTCCAATGAATTTTTATGGAAATTGATTTTAATTTTGAATGAAGGTGAAGTTAGTTAAGAAAATGGAAAAAAATAAGATACTGTTACCTTTTAAAAGACAGATATATCTTCATGGTTCTGTAGATATAGTCAAATTTTGATCAATAAAATGGTAGCATGAAAATCTTTCCAGGTCTTTTTGGCACTCTCACATGCTCTGTTTAATTTAGTACTTTTGTTTACATAAACAGGATCTTAGCTTATCTAGCCCAGAAGGAATTTGAAGAGGAGGATTTTTAAGTCAAATTAATTACCTCTGCCCCAGGGAGGGGGAACCAGTAAATATGCAGAGATATCATCCTTTGAGTTTTGTCGGTTAAAATGTGATAGAGCGGCTGGTGTTTTCTAGGGGAGGTGGAGGAAGGGGATATAGATGATGGACTGGGATAGGAAGTTATTTGTTACTTTGTTTGAAATACTATATTATAAATTCCATGAATACTTTAAATGTGCAAGTGTGCTTAATGTACACTATTGAGAACAAAATGTAAATGGTTTGGGCATTCTGTGGTACTTCACTGTTCTGTTATAGCGAATACTTGCCAACTGACTTCCTGTATATTAAGTTAATAACCTATTAACAAAATTATGACAAGTGAATACTACTCATACTTCTGTCATTTCAGCAATAGACAAAAATAATATATCAAAATGAAAATAACATACTGAACTTTTGTAAATTTTAGATTAGAGCCCAAAATTTTTTTTCATGATAGATGTTAATTTAAATGAATAAAAGTGATTTTATATAAAGAGAAGTTAACCTTTGATGCAGGTTGCAAGATCACTGCTTGCTACTGGGACTTTAAATTTAAAAAAAAACATTGGATAGGCTCGCCATGCTAGTATTTTTCTTTTTTTTTTTTGAGACAGAGTCTCGATCCTGTGCGTAGGCTGGAGTACAGGGGCATAATCTGAGCTCCCTGTAACCTCCACCTCCTGAGTTCAAGCAATTCTCCTGCCTTGGCCTCCCAAGTAGCTGGGATTATTGGCATGTGCCACCATACCCAGCTAATTTTTGTATTTTTAGTAGAGACGGGGTTTTGCCATGTTGGTCAGGCTGGTCTTGAACTCCTGACCTCAGGTGATCCACCTGCCTTGGCTTTCCAAAGTGCTGGGATTACAGGCGTCAGCCACTGCACTCAGCCCATTCTATTATTTCTATTTTAAATATTTAAGCACTTTGAGTTCCTTGAATCAAGATTCTCTCTTTGGAGCAATTGTTATTTCACTAAAGAAACAAGTGGCTCTTGGGAAATGTTATAAAGAAGACAGGAAAGAAAGAGGACTGTTTTAGCAGGAAACTGAAGGTGGGCAGCTCAGCACAGAAAAAGGAATATGGGCTCAAACCCTCATCCCTTGACCAGAATTCTTGATGACCCATTGGACATCTTTGGTGGATAATTCAGCTCTTTCAAATCAGCCCATTCAACTCCCTCCCCTCAGTGGAGATTTATCCTTCTTGTTCTGTAACCTAGTTAATGGTCGAACCATCCATCCAGTTACTTAAGCCAGGAGACTGGGAATCACGTTTGGCTCTTCCTTACATGGTATTTCTGTCTCCTATTTGCCCCTCATTGTGCCTACTTCTTTGATTCCCACCATGGTGGTCCTGGCTGAGGCCCTCTCATCTTTCTTCCAGATAACCAGAACAGCTTCTTAACTGCCTTGTTCATTCCATGGGATGGCCTCTGTGAAAGCTTTCACTGGTAGAAATGTGATATGGTTTGGTTCTGTGTCCCCACCCAAATATCATCTTGTAAGTCCCACAATTCCCACGTATTGTGGGAGATGATTGAATCATAGGGGCAGGTCTTTGCCATGCTGTTCTTATGATAGCAAATGAGTCTCACAAGATCTGATGGTTTTAAAAGTCAGAGTTTCTCTGCACAAGCTCTCTCTTTTCCTGCTGCCATCCATGTAAGATGTGACTTGCTCCTCCTTGCCTTCTATCATGATTGTGAGGCTTCTCCAGCCATGTGGAACTGTGAGTTCTCCGGTAAACCTCTTTCCTTTGTAAATTGTCCAGTCTTGGTATATCTTTATCAGCAGTGAGAAAATGGACTAATACAGTAAACTGGTACCAGTAGAGTGGGGTGTTGCTGAAAAGATACTTGAAAATGTAGAAGTGACTTTGGAGCTGGGTAACAGGCAGAACAATTTGGAGGGCTCAGAAGAAGACAGGAAAATGGGAAAAGTTTGGAACTTCTTAGAGACTTGTAAATTGACTTTGACCAAAAGCCTGATAGCAATATGTACAATAAGGTCCAGGCTGAGGTGGTCTCAAATGGAGATGAAGAACTTATTGGGAACTGGAGCAAAGGTCACTCTTGTTATGTTTTAGCAAAGAGACTGGTGGCATTTTGCCGCTGCTCTAGAGGTTTGTAATTTGAACTTGAAGGAGATGATTTAGGGTATCTAGCAGAATAAATTTCTAAGCAGAAAGCATTCAAGAGGTGACTTAGGTGCTTTTAAAGGCATTCAGTTTTATAAGGAAAGCAGAGTATACAAGTTCAGAAAATTTGCAGCTGGATAATGTGATAGAAAAGAAAATCCCATTTTCTGAGGAAACATTCAAGCTGGCGCAGAAATTTGCATAAATAACGAGGAACAAAATGTTAATCCCCAAGACAATGGGGAAAATGTATCCAGGGCATGTCAGAAGGTTTCACAGCAGCCCATTCCATCATAGGCCCAGAGGCCTAGGAGGAAAAACTGGTTTTGTGAGCTGGGTCCAGGGTCCCTGTATGTGCAGCCTAGGGACATGGTGCCCTGCATCCCAACCACTCCCACCGTGGCTGAAAGGGGCCAATATAGAGCTCAGGCGGTGGCATCAGAGGGTGCAAGCCTCAAGCCTTGGCAGCTTCCATGTGGTGTTGAGCCTGCCAGTCCACAGAAGTCAAGAATTGAGGTTTGGGAATCTCCATCTAGATTTCAGAGGATATATGGAAATGCCTTGAAGTCCAGACAGAAGTTTGCTGTGGGGGCAGGGTTCTCATGGAGAACCTCTACTAGGGCAGTGGGTATGGGAAATGTGGGGTCAGAGCCCCCACACAGAATCACTACTAGGGTACTGCCTAGTGGAGCTGTGAGGAGAGGGCTGCCATCCTCCAGACCCCAGAATGGTAGATCCACTGACAGCTTGCACCGTGTGCCTGGAAAAGCCACAGACACTCAATGCCAGCCCATGAAAGCAGCTGAGAGGGAGGCTGTACTCTGCAAAGCCACAGGGGTGGAGTTGCCTAAGACGATGGGAACCCAGCTCATGCACCAGCACGACCTGAATGTGAGACATGGAGTCAAAGGAGATCATTTTGGAGCTGTTAGATTTGATTGCCCTGCTGGATTTCGGACATGCATGGGGCCTGTAGCCCCTTTGTTTTGGCCAATTTCTCCCATTTGGAATGGCTGTATTTACCTAGTACCTGTACCTCCATTGTTTCGAGGCAGTAACTAACTTGCTTTTGATTTTACAGGCTTATAGGCAGAAGGGGCTTGCCTTGTCTCAGATGAGACTTTGGTCTGTGGACTTTTGAGTTAATGCTGCAATGAGTTGAGACTTTGGGGGACTATTGGGAAGGCATGATTGGTTTTGAAATGTGAAGATATGAGATTTGGGAGGGGCCAGGGGTGAAATGATATGGTTTCGCCCAAATCGCATGTTGCAAGTCCCACAGTTCCCACGTATTGTTAAAGGTGATTGAATAATGGGGGTGGGTTTTCCTGTGCTGTTCTCCAGATAGCAAATGGGTCTCAGAAGATCTGATGGTTTTAAAAACGGGAGTTTCTCTGCACAAGTTCTCTCTTTTCCTGTTGCCATCCATGTAAGATGTGACTTGCTCCTCCTTGCCTTCCATCATGATTGTGAGGCTTCCCTGGCCACATGGAACTGTGAGTTCTCCATTAGTCTCTTTCCTTTGTAAATTCCCCACACTCGGTTATGTCTTTATCAGCAGCATGAAAGCAAACGAATTCAAAATGTAAAGTAATTCAGCCACTATGGAAAATAGTTCTGTGGTTTGTCAAAAAGTTAAACATAGAATTACCTTCTTACCCAGCAATTCCACTCCTTGGTATATATCTGAAAGATTTGAAAATGGTACTCAAACAAGTACATGCTCATGCATGTTCATAGCAGCACTGTTTACAATAGCCACAAGACAAAAACAGCCCAAATGGCCATCAACAGATGATCAGATAATTGTGTTATAAATGTACACTGGAATATTACTCAGCAATAAAAAGGTATGAAGTACTGATACATATACCAGTGTGGATGAACCTCAAAACAATGCTAAGTGAAAGAAGCCAGACACAAAAGGTCACATATGCTATGATTTCATTTATATGAAATATTCAGAATAGGTAAATCCATAGAGACAGAACACAGATTGGTGGTTGCCAGGTGATGGGAGAAGCAGGAAATGGGAGCAAGTGCCTAAGGGGTATAAGGTTTTCTTTTGGGGTGATGAAAATATTTTGGAATTAGATAGAGGTAGTGGGTTCACATCTTCTTCAGTAAATGCCACTGAATTGTTCACTTTAAAATGATTAATATTGCATTGTGTGAATTTCACTTCAATTAAAACAATTCAACAAACTTTCACTGGCTCCCCCTTGTGTACAGAATGAAGCTCCAGTTTCCCCAACTTCCTGTAGAAGACCTTCACAATCCACCTGCAACCTATTTTCCATTTCCTGTCCTGCTTTTCCTTCCCCTGTAGTCTCCTCTCACCCATAGGGGAATAGTTGCTGTTGCCAAAACACTTTGTTATCGTTGTTGTTTAATCCGTCTCTACTTTGGCTAATTCTCTTCTTCCTGTCTCCTTTCTTGGTGAAGAACAGTCGTTCTGGCTCCTCTATGAAGCCCATGCCCCTGCCTTGCCCCTCCCTAGGCAGTAGCATTCTTTCTTGGCCACCTCCCCTTGCTCACCCTTGCTCTGGAGGCCTCCTCACAGCCCCTTCGCGCTGTGCTGAGGGTTGTGGTGGCCCTGCCTCTTCCCATCATCACACTGTGTGCTTCATCAGGGCTGGACCACATCCTATTCATGTTTCTATTCCTCGTGCCCACTACAGTGTAGGAAACATAGTGGGTACTCAAAATATGCTTTTAAACAGTAATTTAGTTTTTTAAACAGCAATTTTTGCTCCTTTAATTTCAGATGTTGATTGTGGTAAAAAAAAAGTCAGTTGAACTTCTTTTCTATATCTTGATTTACAATAGGAGTACTGTGAGGAATTAGATGGATATTATTATAAATGTTATATTCCGGCCGGGCGCGGTGACTCACGCCTGTAATCCCAGCACTTTGGGAGGCCGAGGTGGGCAGATCACAAGGTTGGGAGATTGAGACCATCCTGGCTAACACGGTGAAACCCTGTCTCTACTAAAAATGCAGAAAATTAGCCGGGTGTGGTGGCGGGCGCCTGTAGTCCCAGCTACTCGGGAGGCTGAGGTGGGAGAATGGTGTGAACCCGGGAGGCAGAGCTTGCAGTGAGCCGAGATCGCACCACTGCACTTCAGCCTGGGCGACAGAGTGAGATTCCATCTCAAAAAAAAAAAAAAAAGTTATATTCCTTGTCTAACACAGTTGCATTTTCTAAATGATTACCCAGTCTGTATTTCCCCACTGAAGTGTTTTTATTTTTAGTAATTACATGCATATTTTTCTAATTATTTCCTTTGATATTTTGGAGGAAAATAATTTCAACACAAGCTTCTTACCTTTGGTAAAGATGCTCCAAAAATTACATATAGCCTGGGGGAAAGTCTGTTAGTCATGTATTTTCTTAGACCCAGTTATACTTACTCTTACATGTTTTTTTTTTTTTTCCCCTTAAGATTGTTTAGCTTGAGTTTCTGTTGCTTGTAATAAAAAATATCCTGAATATTATAACTTAGGGTGCTACAAGTATTGCATAGACTCTGGAGATATGAAAAGGAAAAAGATTCAGTCCTTGTCTCCAGGGTATTTGTGGTGGGTGGTGATAAAGTGGACAGAAAGGCTCACAGTTGCCACATAGTATGATGATGCTACAATTGACATTTATACAAAATGACCTAGTACACAAAAGAGAGAACCCTTCACTCTGCTAGGGGAATAGAGAATGGTGGCACCATGCCATATGGAGTTGAATTTCAAAGGAGTTGCTAGCAACAGGATTTAATGGTGCCTGGAGAGTGTCAACAGCCTCTTAAATAAATTTTTTTTTATTTTTATTAATTTTTTACCAGTTGTTGCTCAGGTCGCACAAGTGTAAACTTATTTTGATCACTTTGAACTTGCTTGCTACTAAGTCTCGTAGAGACCTATTTTAATGACTATTGCCAAAATGTGATTTACTAGAGAGTATTTCAGGCTCAAATGCCGACTAAGTGTGGCAGGTTGTTTAGCCACCGTGTTTCTCCATACTGCATTATATTTGATGGCAAAGATTAACTCTGTGTATCAGCTCACTCCCTGATGTGCCGGATAAACCAGGGTGCCACTGTAGGACTCTGCATGTATTTATGTTATAGACACAGATTTTGTGAGTTGTTATGCATCTGGTGCAAGCATATGAGTAGAAATTTGAACTTCAATTAGTTGGGTTTATGAAGCACTGACAGTGTAGGGCAATATATGAGGCATGTAGGAAATTACAAAGGAAATAGGAAACACAGTCTTTGTTCATATTGAGTTTATAATCTAATGGAACAAATATAAATGGAGATACATGATAACAGATAAAATAAACATAAAAACATAGTCATAACCAGTTACAGATGGATAGAGATATTTGCACAAGTGCTGTGGAGTTGGGAAAATTATTGCAGTGACTCTTGTCAGCTGGGGTAAGTCTGTTTTAATACAGGATGTAAAACTTATGCAAAAATATTAAGGCCAGGAAGGACAAGGATTAATGTGGGGAAAATCATTCTAGGAAGTAAGAATGAAATGAAAATACAGAGGAAGCAGGCAGACTATTGTAGAGGACAATAAGGTTTGCTGGAAAAGCTCAGTATTTTTAGGACATACATTTCTTTTGGAAAAGCAGCTATACTAGAGTAGGCTCACTGCTGTAACAATCAGTGCCAAGTGTTGGTGACTTAATAAAAGGCTACTTTTTCACATCAGATCCGATGGGAATCTGTGTGTGTATGTTTCTCTATTCTACGCAGTTATCTAGGGATGCAGGTTTGTAATAGCTACATTCTAGGTTCTAGGAGTCTTCCTGTAGGTTCTAAGAACCTCTTTCATCCAGCTGGTGAAATGGACAGAAAATGGAGGATAATCTGTGGGAGGTATATATGGGGCTTGGCTACCCACATTCTACTGACCAGAGCTCTGTCTTGTGTCCCCACCTCCATTCAAGAGCCCGGGAAAGGTAATGTAGTTGGGTGCCTCTGAGGAAAAAGGCATGGGCTTTGGGGGACACATCTCTTGCCATCACTTTTTTGCTAGTATCTTATGAATCTAGAGCACGTCCTTCTTTTTCACCTGAAATTTAGGTGATCTGAGTCTCCAATTTTCCTATGGAGCTTGCGTGCCCTGCTGTCACCTCACACTCACCACTCTCTCCTTTCCTGGCTTCATTATCCATTATTTTTTATCAACAGTCTCTTCATTCTTTTATTACCTTAGCATGTACCTTGCAGTTATGGTTAGCAGTGTTCCTTCAGGATACCTCTTCAGCCTGTTCTTTCTTTTCTTCTTCCATCTGCGCACACTCGTGGTAGTGACCTTATCTCCTAATGATGGTGTTGGTATAGTAAGTCTCTACCTAGAACTCTAGCCCGAATATTGCTGCTAGTAAATAATCATTTTCTTCTTGCTCCATTCTCATTTAGTAATCTCTTTTCCTCCCTTTTGTATGAGGATGAAATCCAGATTCCTCAGCCTGTGCCTAAAGAATCACTGTTCCCTTGCCTCGCCTCCTTCCTACCCTCATTTCTGACAACTAATCATAGGAAGGCTCTACTCCAGGCAGAGTGGTCACAGCAGTCTCTGAATTTAGAGGATGCTAATTCTGACCGAGTCTCTGAATTTAGAGGATGCTAATTCTGACCCTGGAGAATGTACAGTTTTGTACATTTCTGGAGCAAATCTCAGCTCATGTCATGTATAACTCATGAAACCTCACACATAAACACATTGTCTTCCAGTAATATTTCACTTGTGTGTTTCACTCACTTCTCTGGGTACTTAGACTTATCTAGCCTCGTTTTGCTATAAAAATGTTTGTGTGCATGTTTTGTTTCTTCACATTGATAGTTAAGATCCATAAGAGCAGGGACTATGTCATACGTCTCATAATTTCCCGCAGAGCCTAGCATGTAACTAGGCACACAATGATTGCTCAACAAATACTTGCTGAATAAACGTATTGGATGGCGATGAAGACACTTAGGTGTAGAGATTTGGATAGGAGTTTTCATTTGATTCAAGAGGCAGTTGGGAGCCATTGATGGCTTTTGAGAACAGGAATCAAAAATTATTCAGGGAAGGGAATTCTTATGGTTGTTTGTAGGATCCTGTCAAGTTGCAAATAAACAAATACAATATGTTAGAGATGGAGTCAAATCAAGGAGCCTGCTTTTTTCAGACAGCGAAGTGGCCCTGTGCCCTACAGAATTAGAGAAGGTGGAAGTCTGAAGCCAGAGATTTCTGATAGGCTTTTGAGTTGTGAATCATAGGATATAAAAGTAAATAATAGGACTTACTGATCCTGGAGACTGAAAGAAATAGGTGGCTTCCACAAATTCTGGTAACTGTAGTATTGATGGTAACAAATTGGGAATGAATGATGATTTGAGTGACTGTAATGTGTTGATTTAATAGATGTTCACGTTTAGGATGAAACAGGATTTCAGATGCAGATGTTCTACAGGTAGGATGGTATGTTTGAAAGAGCTCTAATTGCAGAGTTAGGAGACCAGTGATCTAATCCCAACTTTGTTGTTGTTGGGGTTTGTGACCTTGGGGAAGTCATTCACGCTCTCTGCATATTATTGCGTGGGTTAGGCTAGAGCATCTCCATGGGGCAGATCATTGAGAGTCTCCCTGTCTAGGCATGCATCATAGCAACTTGAGAGTTTTAATACAAATGATGATTTCATTCATCATTTTTGTTTCTTTTATTTTTTGCAGAATTGAAGACAAACATTTCCTCACCTTTCTTGCTATAATTATATTTCAGTGTTAGCCCTTTTTAATCCCTTTCACCCTTTAACTGCATCCAAAAAATGAATACTTATCAGTTACTGAGAGATTGGAATGTAAGCTCGATTATGCTAAAAACTAATGGGTAACACTAACACATAGTAACAGCTTCTTTTGCAGTATTTACTCTCTTGTTGATAAAAAAAAAAAAAAAAAAAAGCCCAACAGCCCATTGCTGCAGAAAGAATTTAGCTACAAGTTTATCAATTTAAGCAGGCCAACTGTACAACTAAATGCATGTGAAACTTAACAAATCCCTTGGGAAAGCTGACTGTAAGAATTTTCTAGTCTGTGTTGAGTTACTGAGGTGAGACATGGTGGATTGGACTTAATGCCCTAGGCAAGCACAATCAAATAGAGACAGTTTAAGATTTTTTTTTCTGTGTCCATGAAGGGATCTCTGGTAGGTGTCTAAATGAAGCATTCAGAAAGGACTATAACACCATCATGAGTTATCTTCCCTGAATATTTTGGAAGGTTATTTTGGTTTAGAAGAAATCCAAGTAAGATTTTCACAGTGTAAGCTTTGCAACAGTTGAATGATTTAAGACTGTTATGTGATTCACAGGAATAGGGGAAAGTACAAAGCATTGTCCTTTACGTTTTAATTTTAATTTTCAAGGGAGAAATTCAAGAATAGTGTGTGTGATTTCCTGGACTTATTTTGGGTTAAGGCAGTTTGATATTCTAGTCTTTTAAAGTTGAGCATCAAAACTGGTTCTAAGACCATACTTACCCTGGAATTTCAGAAGAGTTTGATATAAGAAAGGTATTGTAGTAAAGTGGTTGAGTGGGTAGGGTCTGGAGTCTCGTTACACTGATTTGAATCCTGGTTATAGCACCTATTAACATGTGACTTAGGGCAAATTAGTTAACCGCAGTTTTCTAATCTGTAAAATGAGAGTTATGCCATCATTATTAGGGGTGTGTTAAGATTAAATGAACTATTAATAGTTAGTGTGAAGCATTTAGAACAGAGCCTGACATGTAGAGAGCACTCAAATATTAGCTATGCAACAACTATAATAATAATTTTTAGTACAGTATGTGTTGCTTAATCACGGGGATACATTTTAAGACATGCATCATTAGGCTACTTTGTCATCGTGTGAACATCATAGAGTACATTTACACAAACCTAGGTGATATAGCCTGCTACACAGTAGGCTATATAGTGTAACCTATTTCTCAAAGCCTACAAAACTGTACAGCATGTTATTGTACTGAATATTGTAGGCAGTTGTAACACAATGATAAGTATTTGTATATCTAAACATAGAAAAGGTCCAGCAAAAATATAGAAAACAGAGGAGAAATGGTACCCCTGTATAGGGCACTTATTGTGAATGGAGCTTGCAGGACTAGAAGTTGCCCTGAGTGAGTCAGTGAGTGAGTGGTGAGTGAATGTGAAGGCCTAGGGCGTTATTGTACACTACTCTAGACTTTATAAACACACTGTTCACTTAGGCTACACTAAATTTATTTTAAAAATATTTTTCTTCAATAATAACTTTAGCTTACTGTAACTATTTTACTTTATAAACTTTTGATTTTTAAAAACTTTTTGACTCTTTTGTAATAACAGCTTAAAACATAAATACATTGTAGAGATATATAAAAATATATTTTCTTTACCTGTATTCCATAAGCTTTTTTCTATTGTAAAAAGTTTTCTTTTGTTTTTAGTTTTAAAACTCTTTTACTAAAAACTAAGACACAAAACCTCACATTAGCCTAGGACTGTACAGTATCAAGGTCACTAATATCACCGTCTTCCACTTTCACATCTTGTCCCACTGGAAGGTCTTCAGGGGTAATAACATGCTTGGAGCTGTCATCTCCTATGATAGCAGTGTCTTCCTTTGGATACCTCCTGAAGGACCTGCCTGAGGCTGTTTTATAGTTAACCTTCTTTTGTGAGTAGATGGAGTACACTCTAAAATAATTATGAGAAATATCGTGTAAGAATGCCTAAACCAGTAACTTAGTCATTTATTATCATTATCAAATATTACACACTATGCATATATCAAATATTATGTGGGCCAAGGGTTGGACAAGCTTGGTTTACACCATCATCACCATAAACATGTGAGTAACGTGGTATGATGATAGCTACACCGACACTAGGTGATAGGAATTTTTTTCAACCCCATTATAATCTTAGGGGACCATTTACATATATGTGCTCTGCCTTTGACTGAAAATGTCACGTGGCACATGACTACATTGTTATTCTGTGATTACTTAGTGCGTCTATGTAGTTTCTTGGGAGCACAAGTCATATCATGTCACAGTCCTTCAGCTGCCCAGTACTCAGCTAACAATCTGAGAGGTGGGCTTAAGAGTTGGGTCCCCAGTCCCTGAGATAGCTGGAACCCCAAGCAGCTGACATTTTCCACCTAGGGAAGGCGTCCTTCTAGAGGAAACTCACTCTGAAATAATCTGTGCTGGCAAATAGAGGAAACCCTTTAGAGGCAAACTGGGGTTGAAGAGGGGAGTTGTTCCAAATTTACAGGCAGTGGAAGTCTCAAAGTTGTTAATTAAAGCTACTGTTCCTTGGACATTACTTGGTGGTTGGGTCCTAAGGATTCAGAGAGCTTTCCTCATTTTTTAAAATGTCAGCTTTCATGATAGCACTTGCGAGTCTTCAGTCTCACTTTGGACCTTTGAACAAGGATATTCTTTTCAGTTTTTCCTATAAGCTGTCCTCATGATACTGACCTGTGTCCTTATGATTATGACAACGATCTTTCCACGGAAACTCTGCCCCTAACACTTAAACCTCAACAGCCAAACTTGGAAGCATGTAACTCCCTCCCCATGAGCAAGCTGGCTGACCAGAAGGCAGGGAGCCATTGACATTGACCTCGGCCTCCTCCCCTGACTCGGCACATTGACCACTTCCTTCATCTCTTCTTGCTCTCTGGATCTCTGGAGCCTACTTGTCTCCGGCTCTATTGATTTTTCCAAACCAGTGCTTCCCTGCTTCTCTCTTCAGAACCTTCCTAATCAGGACTCTCAACGAAAAGATAAAGAGGAGGCACTAGAGGAGGCAAAGCTGAAGGGAGAAAGGCTGGGCCTAGAGAGAGTGATCACATCATTTGTGGTTCTGCCTGGGACATTTTGAGGGGAAAGTGGGGGCTATTTATCATAACACTAGGACAATCTGGTGTAAAGCTGGCTGTCCTGGGCAAACTGGGTCCTGCATCCACCCTGGACTTAAGACTGGTAGAGAAAAGCATTTATTTCTCCACCCCTCTTCCATATTCTTTCCACACAACTATAGCACTACCAACAAATTATCGTGCTAAGTTTTTGGTAACTGGCAGGGGGAGGGGAAGCTATGGGTTATCACAGCCTGGTGGGTTTTTGTTGTTGTTGTTGTGTTGTTGTTGTTGTTTTGAGACGGAGTCTCGCTCTGTCGCCCAGGCTGGAGCACAGTGGTGCAATCTGGGCTCACTGCAAGCTCCGCCTCCCGGGTTCATGCCATTCTCCTGCCTCAGCCTCCCGAGTAGCTGGGACTACAGGTGCCCGGCTAATTTTTTTGTATTTTTAGTAGAGACGGGGTTTCACTGTGTTAGCCAGGATGGTCTCGATCTCCTGACCTCATGATCCGCACACCTCGACCTCCTGAAGTGCTAGAATTACAGGCGTGAGTCACCGCGCCTGGTCCACAGCCTGGCCTTCTAAGAGACTAAGCAATCTGGTCACTAAACACATCTGAAAAGTTTAAAAAGTCTGCCAACTGTCAGTCAGCAAATAATTGATAAGTGATTATTAGTACCATTATTTTTGACCAAACGTAATGGGTGGACTCATTTCTCTATTCTTTCTCTTGGTAGGGGAGAACAAAATGGGAATTCATTGCTTTATATAACTGTTGGGACCCTCTTTATACCTTCCATAATGTTTCATAATGAGAAATGTTGAAAAAAACATTTATGTCGGGCAATGGCTGGAAGCATTCTTCCTTTTCCCTACAAGCATAACACAACCTGGCAAGCCAAGTTTAAAAGAATCAGAACATTTATAATATTCTAATAGGAGCAAATTCATCTATGCATGTTTTGGGTCTCCTTGTATTATTTTAAATAAGTGTAGAATCTATTAGTGATTAATTTTGTAAACACTAGTTTATTGTACATGAGCATAGAGTAAGCTTAAATTATGACTTCTTTGTTATCCGTTAGCACCATTTTCCAACTTTAACGTAGATGTCACAGTCAGTGGCAACATTTGATAATAGAGATTGTCAGTGAATGTTGTCATAATTTTAAGTGTTAATTTAAATAAACAAGGTTCCTACTATAAGTACCCCTTTTTAAGTGTGGATTGTAGGAGCCACAGAATGTGAGGACTGGGAAGGGTCTTAGTAGCACCTGGCGCAAGCATCCCAGATGCCACACGGTACAGGGAAGCCTAGAAGCACGAGTCACTTGACTTAGCTCCCTCGTTGCCTAATTCTGTACTTTTTTCCATATCTCAAATTATGAAATACTATTAGGCTATAGCAGGTACATCATTTAGAAAAAAAGTATATATATGTTTTCAAAATGGTGACCTAAATCAGCAGTCAGGCTGAGGGATAACTTCCTATTTTAAAGGGAAATTTCTAATTTAATTAAATTACTAAGTATTTTCAAAAGTTATGAAGGATCCAAAGCAGATATGGCTTTATACTGCATAGTTTCAGTTGTGGAATTCAAAAGAGATATTGTTTTGTTCTGCAGATGTGGAATTTTTGTTTGGTTTTTAGAAGCAAGTGCTACTACATGCTTTACACTTAAAATATAGATACCCTTTAACTTACACTTTGTAAAAACAAAAGAAAAATGTCAGAGGAAGAATGTTTCATGTTCTAGTATAGGGGTTGGAAAAGTATTAATATTTTGGAAAGGGGACAGATAGTAAATATTTCTGGCTTTGAGGACCATATGGTCTCTGTCACAGCCACTTAGCTCCGAGTAGTCAAAGACAATATGTAAAAGAATTGAGTGTGGCTGTGTTCCAATAAAACTTTATTTCCAAAAACGGGCAATGAGTGAGATTGGCCAAGGTTGCCAACTCCTGTTCTGGTGTGAGGATAGAGCTCTAAATTTAATATTAACATAGATGAAAGCCATAGTTAAAATTTATTCCAGTTAAAGAAGAAAGAAAAAAAATCCTGTATCATATTGTTTACCAAGGAATTGTATGTAATTAGGATGTATGCTTAATTAAAATAATTCCTAATAAAATGCTAAGAATGATAGAGAAACACTACCAGAGACTATTACTGCAACATTATTTATAAAAGCAAGAAAGAGAAACAGCCTAAATGTTCATTGATGGAGAACTGGTTAAACAAATTGTGGAAATCTGCACAGTTAAAAAAAAATGAACTACATGGGTTATTTTACTGACAAGGAAATTTATCCCCAGCACCATTTCTTGAAGGATAAAAAAGCAAGTTATAGAGTGACATACACAATATGACACTGTTTATGCTAAACAAAAAAGTCACAAAAGAATTACAGTATATTTTCTATAGGTAAAAATATATATTTGTGAATTTATATAAAGAAGCTATAGGGGAGTACATGCCAACTTGATAACAGTGATTATCTCTGAGCAGAGACTGGTCGTAGGAGTGTTAGTCAAAGGTCAAAGAGGACGTGAAATCACGAAATTTAAAAAGACACTAGAGAATGACACGTACACAAAAGCTAGACAGACATTCACATTCTGAAAGAGTATTTTTAAGTTTAAAATTGTAACACATGAAAGTTATAGTCTTTGTAATTTTGAGGGTTTTATAGGAAATATAAGAAATGAATGTTAGGTAAGAATTCTACTTCCCACAGAATGGGCATGCGATTTATTTATTGCGTAGACCTTGGATGTACAGAAAATCTTTGAACATTATGAAATTTGAGAAACTCAATAACTTAGCAAAGGTAATAGACTGACCACTGTGGTCAGCAATTTATGAGCTGTATGTCAGTGTTATGGTCAGTCTGGCCTTAGGAATTTATACCTGTGCTTGTGTCACATTTTGATAGGGAAACTTATTTTGCAACATGCTACCTTCTCAAGTGAAGTCTGTGAGGATCTGATGCCAGTGTACCTTAATTTAGCATCACATTGTTTTAAAATGTGACTGTTATAGGATAGTATAGTATGTGAGTCCAGACCAGACAGGATAACAACGTAAAAAGAATCTTGTTTATAGGTTGAGAAGAGACTCTATTTTCTTTTTTATTTATTTATTTATTTATTTTTATTATACTTCAAGTTCTAGGGTACATGTGCATAACGTGCAGGTTTGTTACATATGTATACTTGTGCCATGTTGGTGTGCTGCACCCATCAACTCATCAGCACCCATCAATTCATCATTATATCATGTATAACTCCCCAATGCAATCCCTCCCCCCCCCCCTCCCCATGATAGGCCCCAGTGTGTGATGTTCCCCTTCCCGAGTCCAAGTGATCTCATTGTTCAGTTCCCACCTATGAGTGAGAACATGCGGTGTTTGGTTTTCTCTTCTTGTGATAGTTTGCTAAGAATGATGGTTTCCAGCTGCATCCATGTCCCTACAAAGGACGCAAACTCATCCTTTTTTATGGCTGCATAGTATTCCATGGTGTATATGTGCCACATTTTCTTAATCCAGTCTGTCACAGATGGACATTTGAGTTGATTCCAAGTCTTTGCTATTGTGAATAGTGCCGCAATAAACATACGTGTGCATGTGTCTTTGTAGTAGAATAATTTATAATCCTTTGGGTATATACCCAGTAGTGGGATGGCTGGGTCATATGGTACATCTAGTTCTAGATCCTTGAGGAATTGCCATACTGTTTACCATAATGGTTGAACTAGTTTACAATCCAACCAACAGTGTAAAAGTGTTCCTATTTCTCCACATCCTCTCCAACACCTGTTGTTTCCTGATTTTTTAATGATTGCCGTTCTAACTGGTGTGAGATGGTATCTCATTGTGGTTTTGATTTGCATATCTCTGATGGCCAGTGATGATGAGCATTTTTTCATGTGTCTGTTGGCTGTATGAATGTCTTCTTTTGAGAAATGTCTGTTCATATCCTTTGCCCACTTTTTGATGGGGTTGTTTGTTTTTTTCTTGTATATTTGTTTGAGTTCTTTGTAGATTCTGGATATTAGCCCTTTGTCAGATGAGTAGGTTGCAAAAATTTTCTCCCATTCTGTAGGTTGCCTGTTCACTCTGATGGTAGTTTCTTTTGCTGTGCAGAAGCTCTTTAGTTTAATTAGATCCCATTTGTCAATTTTGGCTTTTGCTGCCATTGCTTTTGGTGTTTTAGACATGAAGTCCTTGCCCATGCCTATGTCCTGAATGGTACTACCTAGATTTTCTTCTAGGGTTTTTATGGTATTAGGTCTAACATTTAAGTCTCTAATCCATCTTGAATTCATCTTTGTATAAGGAGTAAGGAAAGGATCCAGTTTCAGCTTTCTACGTATGGCTAGCCAATTTTCCCAGCACCATTTATTAAATAGGAAATCCTTTCCCCATTTCTTGTTTCTCTCAGGTTTGTCAAAGGTCAGATGGCTGTAGATGTGTGGTATTATTTCTGAGGACTCTGTTCTGTTCCATTGGTCTATATCTCTGTTTTGGTACCAGTACCATGCTGTTTTGGTTACTGTAGCCTTGTAGTATAGTTTGAAGTCAGGTAGTGTGACGCCTCCAGCTTTGTCCTTTTGACTTAGGATTGTCTTGGCAATGCAGGCTCTTTTTTGGTTCATATGAACTTTAAAGCAGTTTTTTCCAATTCTGTGAAGAAACTCATTGGTAGCTTGATGGGGATGGCATTGAATCTATAAATAACCTTGGGCAGTATGGCCATTTTCACGATATTGATTCTTCCTATCCATGAGCATGGTATGTTCTTCCATTTGTTTCTGTCCTCTTTTATTTCACTGAGCAGTGGTTTGTAGTTCTCCTTGAAGAGGTCCTTGACATCCCTTGTAAGTTGGATTCCTAGGTTTTATTCTCTTTGAAGCAATTGTGAATGGAAGTGATTCCTGATTTGGCTCTCTGTTGTCTGTTACTGTTGTATAAGAATGCTTGTGATTTTTGCACATAATTTTGTATCCTGAGACTTTGCTGAAGTTGCTTATCAGCTTAAGGAGATTTGGGGCTGACAATGGGGTTTTCTAAATATACAATCATGTCATCTGCAAACAGGGACAATTTGACTTCTTCTTTTCCTAACTGAATACCATTGATTTCTTTCTCTTGCCTGATTGCCCTAGCCAGAACTTCCAACACTATGTTGAATAGGAGTGGTGAGAGAGGGCATCCCTGACCGTCTTGTGCCAGTTTTCAAAGGGAATTTTTCCAGTTTTTGCCCATTCAGTATGATATTAGCTGTGGGTTTGTCATAAATAGCTCTTATTATTTTGAGGTACGTTCCATCAATACCGAATTTATTGAGCGTTTTTAGCATGAAGGGCTGTGAATTTTGTCAAAAGCCTTTTCTGCATCTATTGAGATAATCATGTGGTTTTTGTCTTTGGTTCTGTTTATATGCTGGATTACGTTTATTGATTTGCGAATGTTGAACCAGCCTTGCATCCCAGGGATGAAGCCCACTTGATCATGGTGGATAAGCTTTTTGATGTGCTGCTGAATCCGGTTTGCCAGTATTTTATTGAGGATTTTTGCATCGATGTTCATCAGGGATATTGGTCTAAAATTCTCTTTTTTTGTTGTGTCTCTGCCAGGCTTTGGTATCAGGATGATGTTGGCCTCATAAAATGAGTTAGGGAGGATTCCGTCTTTTTCTATTGATTGGAATAGTTTCAGAAGGAATGGTACCAGCTCCTACTTGTACCTCTGGTAGAATTCAGCTGTGAATCCATCTGGTCCTGGACTTTTTTTGGTGGGTAGGCTATTGATTGTTGCCTCAATTTCAGAGCCTGCTATTGGTCTATTCAGGGATTCAAGTTCTTCCTGGTTTAGTCTGGGAGAGTGTGAGTGTCCAGGAAATTATCCACTTCTTCTAGATTTTCTAGTTGATTTGCGTAGAGGCGTTTATAGTATTCTCTGATGGTAGTTTGTATTCTGTGGGGTCGGTGGTGATATCCCCTTTATCATTTTTATTGCGTCTATTTGATTCCTCTCTCTTTTCTTCTTTATTAGTCTTGCTAGCGGTCTGTCAATTTTGTTGATCTTTTCAAAAACCAACTCCTGGATTCATTGATTTTTTGAGGGTTTTTTGTGTCTCTATCTCCTTCAGTTCTGCTCTGATCTTAGTTATTTCTTGCCTTCTGCTAGCTTTTGAATGTGTTTGCTCTTGCCTCTCTAGTTCTTTTAATGTGATGTTAGAGTGTCAATTTGAGATCTTTCCTGCTTTCTCTTGTGGGCATTTAGTGCTATAAATTTCCCTCTACACACTGCTTTAAATGTGTCCCAGAGATTCTGGTATGTTGTATCTTTGTTCTCATTGGTTTCAAAGAACTTTATTTCTGCTTCATTTCGTCATGTACCCAGTAGTCATTCAGGAGCAGGTTGTTCAGTTTCCATGTTTGAGCGGTTTTGATTGAGTTTCTTAGTCCTGAGTTCTAGTTTGATTGCACTGTGGTCTGAGAGACAGTTTGTTATAATTTCTGTTCTTTACATTTGCTGAGGAGTGCTTTTACTTCCAATTATGTGGTCAATTTTGGAATAAGTGTGATGTGGTGCTGAGAAGAATGTATATTCTGTTGATTTGGGGTGGAGAGTTCTATAGATGTCTGTTAGGTCCGCTTGGTGCAGAGCTGAGTTCAATTCCTGGATATCCTTGTTAACTTTCTGTCTCGTTGATCTGTCTAATGTTGACAGTGGAGTGTTGAAGTCTCCCATTATTATTGTGTGGGAGTCTAAGTCTCTTTGTAAGTCTCTAAGACTTGCTTATGAATCTGGGTGTTCCTGAATTGGGTGCATATATATTTAGGATAGTTAGCTCTTCCTGTTGAATTGATCCCTTTACCATTTGTAATGGCCTTCTTTGTCTCTTTTGATCTTTGATGGTTTAAAGTCTGTTTTATCAGAGATTAGGATTGCAACCCCTGCTTTTTTTGTTCTCCATTTGCTTGGTAGATCTTCCTCCATCCCTTTATTTTGAGCCTATGTATGTCTCTGCATGTGAGATGGGTCTCCTGAATACAGCAGACTGATGGGTCTTGACTCTTTATCCAGTTTGCCAGTCTGTGTCTTTTAATTGGAGCATTTAGTCCATTAACATTTAAGGTTAATATTGTTATGTGTGAACTTGATCCTGCCATTATGATATTAACTGGTTATTTTGCTCGTTAGTTGATGCAGTTTCTTCCTAGCCTCGATGGTCTTTACATTTTGGCATGTTTTTGCAATGGCTGGTACTGGTAGTTCCTTTCCATGTTTAGGGCTTCTTCAGGGTCTTGTAAGGCAGGCCTGGTGGTGACAAAATCTCTAAGCATTTGCTTATCTGTAAAGGATTTTATTTCTCCTTCACTGATGAAACTTAGTTTGGCTGGATATGAAATTCTGGGTTTAAAATTCTTTTCTTTAAAATGTTGAATATTGGCCCCCACTCTCTTCTGGCTTGTAGAGTTTCTGCTGAGAGATCTGCTGTTAGTCTGATGGGCTTCCCTTTGTGGGTAACCTGACCTTTCTCTCTGGCTGCCCTTAAGATTTTTTCCTTCATTTCAACTTTGGTGAATCTGGCAATTATGTGTCTTGGAGTTGCTCTTCTCAAGGAGTATCTTTGTGGCATTCTCTGTATTTCCTGAATGTGAATGTTGGCCTGCCCTACTAGGTTGGGGAAGTTCTCCTGGATGATATCCTGAAGAGTGTTTTCCAATTGGTTCCATTTTCCCCCTCACTTTCAGGCACCCCAATCAGACGTAGATTTGTCTTTTTACATAATCCCATACTTCTTGCAGGCTTTGTTCATTTCTTTTTCTTCTTTTTTCTTTTGGTTTCTCTTCTCACTTCATTTCATTCATTTGATCCTCAATCACTGATACTCTTTCTTCCAGTTGATCGAGTCGGTTACTGAAGCTTGTGCATTTGTCACGTATTTCTCGTGTCATGGTTTTCATCTCTGTCATTTCATTTATGACCTCCTCTGCATTAATTAATCTAGCTGTCAATTCTTCCACTCTTTTTTCAAGATTTTTAGTTTCTTTGCGCTGAGTATGTAATTCCTCCTTTAGCTCTGAGAAGTTTGATGGACTGAAGCCTTCTTCTCTCATCTCGTCAAAGTCATTCTCTGACCAGCTTTGATCCGTTGCTGGCGATGGCTGCGCTCCTTTGCAGGGGGAGATGCGCTCTTATTTTTTGAATTTCCAGCTTTTCTGCCCTTTTCCCCATCTTTGTGGTTTTATCTGTCTCTGGTCTTTGATGATGGTGACGTACTGATGGGGTTTTGGTATAAGTGTCCTTCCTGTTTGATAATTTTCCTTCTGACAGTCAGGACCCTCAGCTATAGGTCTGTTGGAGATTGCTTGAGGTCCACTCCAGACCCTGTTTGCCTGAGTATCAGCAGCAGAGGTTGCAAAAGATAGAAGATTGCTGAACAGCGAGTGTACCTGTCTGATTCTTCCTTTGGAAGCTTCCTCTCAGGGGTGTACTCCACCCTGTGAGGTGTGGGGTGTCAGACTGCCCCTAGTGGGGGATGTCTCCCAGTTAGACTACTCAGGGGTCAGGGACCCACTTGAGCAGGCAGTCTGTCCGTTCTCAGATCTCAACCTCTGTGTTGGGAGATCCACTGCTCTCTTCAAAGCTGTCAGACAGAGTCGTTCGCGTCTGCACAGGCCTCTGCTGCTTCCCCTGTTGTTTTTTAGCTGTGCCCTGTCCCCAGAAGTGGAGTCTACAGAGACAGGCAGGTTTCCTTGAGCTGCTGTGAGCTCCACCCAGTTCGAGCTTCCCAGCTGCTTTGTTTACCTACTTAAGCCTTAGCAATGGCGGGCGCCCCTCCCCTAGCCTCGCTGCTGCCTTGCGGTTAGATCGCAGCAGACTGCTGTGTTAGCAATGAGGGAGGCTCCGTGGGCGTGGGACCCTCCCGGCCAGGTATGGGATATATTCTCCTGGTGTTCCCGTTTGCTTAAAGCGCAGTATTGGGGTGGGAGTTACCTGATTTTCCAGGTGTTGTGTGTCTCAGTTCCCCTGGCTAGGAAAAGGGATTCCCTTCCCCCTTGCACTTCCCAGGTGAGGCGATGCCTTGCCCTGCTTCAGCTCTCGCTGGTCAGGCTGCAGCAGCTGACCAGCACCGATTGTCCGGCACTCCCTAGTGAGATGACCCCAGTACCTCAGTTGAAAATGCAGAAATCACCAGACTTCTGTGTCGCTCGCGCTGGGAGTTGGAGACTGGAGCTGTTGCTATTCGGCCATCTTGCTCCGCTCCCCCGGAAACTTCTTGAGACTCTATTTTCAATCTAGCAAGTATTTCTTGAGGGCTGACTATCAGCTCCTCACTGTATAGAAAAAGTAAATGATAATAAAAGAAATGTGAATGACAGCTTCTTTCCTGGAAGAGCAAGCCACCTCACTGGGGAATAAGAAGAATTAAATAAAACCAAAAGACATCACAGTTTTAAACCAATGCAAGCATCCAGTAATATGGAAAGCAGATTAGGGGACCATTGTGGGCTCTAACAGTTGAGGGTCAGCTTCTTGAGAGAATTGTGTCTTGATTTGGGCCTCAGTGCAAAGTTTGGATTGATATGGGGAGATGGAAAGGCTGATTTCAGGAAGGAGAGTGATTGCAATCAATGATGGTGAGGTAGAGAGCATCTTTAGTCATCTGTTTGGAAGAAGAGCCTAATGTAGTAATGATAACAGTGGCAACAATATTGACATTAATACTGGTGCTGGTGTAATGGAAGCATGAGCAGTAGCATAAATAGTGGTAGGAGTCATACTACAGTCTTGTTTTTTCACCAAGAGTTTTATGCCAGGCAAGATGCTAAGTGTTTCACACCCTTATCTTTTCCGTCTCACTAAGTCCAAGGCCATAGTACCACTTTTTCTTCATTATAAAGGTGAGGAACCAAGGTTTAGAGAGATCACATAACGGGCCCAAGAACACATGGCTGGTGAGTGCCAAAGCAGGTATGTAAATACTTTCTGTCTAACTCCAGAGCCCCAAACCTCCAAGACCAAGCAGTCTCAGAGGACAACCATAGTCTAGTGCTGGTTCTGACACTAAGTAACCCCTTGCCTCATTTTCCTCCACCATAAAATAAAGGCACTGGACAGTGTAATCTTTAAGATTCATTGCATTCGTTCCACGATTCAGTTACTTCCTCAGAGAATGGGGATAATAATTGTACTGTGTGGATTGGATGAGGCAATGAGATAATGCATGGAACAGTGTCAGGCAAACAGTAGACATTCAATAAAATTTTAGAGTCCAATAAATAAAATGTTATCATCTCATCAAATAGCCAGTTTAATTAATTACCTCAACATTTATTCTACTGGCTATACCCTAAACTCTGGATGAAGGAGATGTTGCATGGTTAGCATGAACCTCTCTGTTTACATCCAGGGTGGAGAACGTCCGTACAGATGTAGGTCATAACCAGGGGGATAGGTTGTGAGAGATCCTCTTTTTCATTGAAATGTAACTGCATACCTATTATATTTGGCAGTAGCGTTCTAAAAGTACCAATGTTTATAGTTTCAGTAGTCAAAGTGAGAAGTGGACAAGACAGCCTTCAGACTAACTTTGAGCCAATCTATTTCAGAAGGTACATACTTACAAATACAATAAGCCCTCACTTAATGCCATTGATACATTGTTGGAAGCTGTAAGCAAAATGATATATAATGATAACAATTTTATGATAGGCTAATTGATATGAAATTGGTATAAATAAGAATTAAGTTCCTACGAGATATTTCTGGTTGCAGAAACATCACCAAGCTTCTAAATAAAGACTGCAAGCTCTTCTAATATTAAACATTGAAGTAGGTTGGGCATAGTGGCTCATGCCTATAATTTCAGTGCTTTGGGAGGCCAAGGAGGGAGAATCACTTGGGATCAGGACTTTCAAGACCAGCCTGGGCAAAAAAAAAAAAAAAAAAAAAGAATAACTGGGAGTAGTGGCATGCACCTGTAGTCCCAGCTACTCGGGAGGCTGAAGTGGGGGGATTGCTTGTGTTCAGGAGTTTGAGGCTGCAGTGAGCTAGGATCATGCCACTGTACTCCAGCTTGGGTGACAGAGCTAGACCCTGTCTCAAAAAAAAAGAAAAAACATTGACATAGATGTGAGCTCTAAATACATTTAAGAACGACTAATGATTTATGCAACTTTTGTTGAATATGTGAGTAATGGTAGTTACTGTGGTGGTGGGTTAAATTGAGGAATAGATGTTTGCAAAAGTGAACATTGTAAGAAGCACTTTGAACCATCATGGAGTTCAAAAACAAACAATAACCGATATGGTGGCACATTGAGCACTTTTACACTGCATCATTTTTCGCCATGCATTTGTATACTTTTTAATTTTTATTTGACAATAATTTGTATCCATTCATTTCCTAACCCGCTTATTCAAATTCAGGGTTATGAGTAGCCAGAGCCTATCCTGGCAGCTCCCCTCAGGGTACAATGTGGAGACTAGCCCTGGAGAGGACATGATCCCATCACAGGGTACATTCACACACTCACACTCACTCAGACTGAGACAATGTAGACTTACCAGCAGGTCACTTAATGTGCGTAACCTTGGGATATGGAAGGAAATCAGAGAACCTGGAGAAAACCCACAAAGACTTGTGGAGAACGTTGCAAACTCCACACAGACAGTGGCCCTGGCTAGAAATCAGTTTTGTTTTGTTTTTCCCTCATCAATATTATAAGGAAATGAGGTTGAACAAAATGACATTGTTGGAGGACCTGCTGTAATTCATGAGAAATGAGCAATTTCTAAAGCAGAGTCCTGCTTTTCCTACTTGTTTTTCCATTGCCTTTAGTCTTTATGTCCTACTTATGCTTAAAAAATAATTTAATTATAAACCAGATAGGTTCCTTCCTTCCCTTCCTTGTTTTTGCTTTTGGTGCCTTTTCCTCCACTTCAGTGTTGCTTCTAATTGCAGGCTGTGAGAATTGAGATGGCCTGCCCAAGGTGTACTCTTGGTTTGTGGCAGACATGAATAAAAAATTCAGTTTTCTCAGTTAGATTTCTAGGCCAGGGTTCATGTGCTTTTTTACCTCAAAGATTTTTTCTTTTCTTTCTTTTTTCTTCTTCCTTTCCCCGCTTAGCAATAGGCCTGTTTCTCCAAATAAAATCGTACGCAGGAGTCCAGCATGTAGAACAGATAGAAGTGGTGCTTCTCAGGTTGAGTGAGACCTGGGGCTGTGCCTGCCTTTACTGGCCTTCCTCTTTCCAACCTGTGTCCTCCCTCCAGCATCCAGGCCTCTGCACAGAACAATTAAAAAGCAGCCTTGCCCTATCCCTTATAATTTCTCTAATGATGTAAGAGCACTGTGAGTTTTATCACACTTATTATAGGTTTTAGCTTTTTTTCTCAAGTGTTAGGGGTGTAGAGTGGAAGAGAATTAGACCCCTACTTGCACAAAACAAAGTTTTTAGTTGCTATCTACTTCAAATATTCAATTTCTAATATTGGCTGATTATTGCAATGAAGGCTTGTATTGGTGCATGTAACCAAAGTTTAAAGAGAACTATTAACTTGCTAAATAGCAGGAACCATGATTTTTGTTTTCTGTCTTTTAACTTAGAGATTCACTTTTCAGATTTAGACCCCATGAGAATCTTCAAACTAAATGGTATCAGGAAACGTATATAATGTTTTTGGCCTCAAAGTCATATCTTTTTTTTTTTTTTTTTGAGATGGAGTCTCACTCTCTCGCCCAGGCTGGAGTACAGTGGCGCAATCTCGGCTCACTGCAACCTCTGCCTCCCGGGTTCAAGACATTCTCCTGCTTCAGCCTCCCAAGTAGCTGGGATTACAGGTGCCCACCACCATGCCTGGCTAATTTTTTGTATTTTTAGTAGAGATGAGGTTTCACCATGTTCCCCAGGCTCGTCTTGAACTCCTGAGCTCAGGCATTCCACCCGCCTCGGCCTCCCAAAGTGCTAGGATTACAGGCGTGAGCCACTGCGCCTGGCCCAAAGTCATATCTTTTGATTAACATGTTTATGTATGAACAGTGGCAAAGCATGAAAGAGAATTCACTGTTCAGATCTGTTGATTACTATCATGATTAGTGGAATTTGAGTGTTCTTGGGAACTGAGAAAGCAGTGGGAATAGATGGATTTTCTGACTGAAAATTGTCCATACCCTTGTGGGCTGGCAAATTCGAAGTCAACTCCACTGGACCTTTGTCTGCTTGCTAATAAGATATACTGATTCAATGAGTGAAATAAGTTAGAAAAAGTATTATATTCTTCACTCAGTTTCTCCATACCCAAAGAATACATGCAGATCAGATTAGATGGTTTCATCATACAACAAATGAGAATGTTGGCTGTTACTTCATAAATACATGGAGCTCTTTATCCCGAGAGGTTGTCTTGTCTATTTTTCTAGTTATTAAAGGTTTATGTCAGATTCTCTTATAAATGTTTTAAAATGATCCAGACTTAGCATTTCTATTTAAAGAAAAAGTCTTAAATGGAATTTGGAATCATGTATTTTGGCTCATTTTAATTAATTTAAGATAATGAATTTAAAGGAAAATTTACATTTTGGATAGTTCTAGTATCTCCCTTTTTTGATTTTAAATGTAATACATACTTATTGTATGCCACACAGTGTACAGAAATTTAAAGACAAAAACCTGTTATCCCACTTCACAGAAATATAAACATTTAAAAAAATTTGGTAATAATCTTATAAAATTTTTATACATCCATGCATTTAAAATATATTTTACTGTACATGTTGATCTTACTATGCTTTTAAAAAATTAATAACGTATTTTAGAAATCTTTACATCAACATTTTCTATAGTTGCACACTATTTAACTGCATATTATTTTATGTAAGCAGTTCTTTATTAATGGATGTTTAACCTGATTTCAATATTTTGTTTTTATAAACAATGATGTGGATATCTTTTTGCATTTGTGTATGTGTCAGTTACTAGATTTGTTAGGATAAATTAGAGAGGTGGAATATGCATTTAAATTTGGATAAATATTGTCAAACTGCTCTCCAGAATTTTTGTCATTTTCTTTTCATGTCAGTAACAACATGGAAATGTCACAATAAAATAAGCTGAAAAAAGAAATAAAACTATTTCCACTTTTCTATATATGTCCAAGTGAACAACAAAAAAAATTTAAAACATCTTCAGTGCAGGATCAGTAGAGCTGACCTTACTCCTTACTTCCCATAAGGTCTTACTCAAATCAGAAAAGCATATTTAAAAAATTATTCCCATAATCTGTTTAGAAAAGGCAAAGAAAAATATGTTAATTTTTAGCTAATATTAAAATGTTACTTTGTCACGTTATTTGGGGAGGATGCTAAGATGCATTTTTATGGCAGAGACACAGATAATGAAAGGAATTGTTTATTTATCGAGTATACTATTTGTTCAAGGATTCTATTTCATAATATGCTTTTAGTATGAAAAATATATAAATAATTGTAGAGAAATATAAATTTGTTTTTTGTTCCTGCTAAAGTTGTAGAGATACACGTCTAATTAGTATCCTCAATATAAAATAAGCTACTCAAATGCCACAATTGTAATAAAATATTATACCATTCATTTGAACTAATCTTCAGATAATGATCACATCCTTTTATGAAAATAATTACGAATATAGTCTTTGCAATGTGATATATGATATATCGTAAATGACTAAATGACACATAGTGAAAACTTAGTATATTAAAATAACAAGTCATATTTATTCTTTTTAGTAATAAATTTGTTGAACTGTGGAAAGAGAAGGTTTGCTTATTTTAGGTACCTGGGTAATAACATTACTTCTTAGATTATTTTTTGATGAGGGCAAAATGAATGGAATAAACATTCCAAGAAGAAAAGAACATCAGCGGGAAATTATAAACCAGTATCAAGAGGTTGGTGAGCATAGGAACTTGATTCCACATGGAAAGAGAAGAGGTACCTCTGCCTCACCAGAGCTGCACAGCAGATGTAGGAGACTCCCTTGGAGCATGAGCCGGGCCTTCAGAGGAAGCACTGCCCTGTACTGTGCCCAGCAGTGAGGAGTATTCACAGGTGCTGAGTTGCAGAGTACTCGTACTCGGTACACTCCAGATACTAGCAGTAGTCTCTCTTGGGAAGTGGCAGGAGGTTGTATGTAGATCAGAAATGGCTTTATGAAATATAGACTACATTCTTGGAGTGAGAATATGAGAATTAATGACTGGTCTGTTAAATCTCTTTGAAGCCAGGGGGTGCTACCACTTCTGCTGATCAGTGTATTTAGGAGTGAGATGGTTAGAAAGGCTTGAGAATGTATCTCTAAAGTTCTAGATTCTAACTTACAAGGTTTGAGATGAACCATCTTCTGTTTTTCAAGTTTTCAGGATTGGGAAGAATGACCTTCATGGGTGGCTTGTTGTTAGGACCAAGAGGGTTTTAAATTGAAATATGGGGCTAGTAAAGAGAAGAAAATAAAACTAAGCAAAACTTAAAATTAATAACTGACTAACAAAAAGGAGGGGTGAATGAAGGTCCTGAAAATTCTCTGGAAACCATAGTAATAATGGGGATGGAATTAATACCGTCAGATATCTGTATGCTGAGTATAAAGTAGAGGTTTTAAGCAGAAAACTAAAATACAGCATAAGGAGTGTGAGCCAATCTTGTCCCAAGGATTAAGGGGAAGGACTTACAATGTAAGGACTAACCTTTCTCTTTGCAAGAAGCAGATTAAAAAAATGCAGAGGACCCACTATGTATTATATAGATGCACATGCAGTGCTCACACATACATACACACACAGAATATATATACATACACAGACAAGTGTGTGTATTCATATACACACCCCTACATATTCTCAAGAAGGAAATACACTAAAATGCTAAAGAAATTACCTACAGGCAGTAAAATTGTGGGTAATTGTTTTCTGCTTCTTTATAGTTTTAAATGTTTCAACAGTAAACATCTATTACTTTGACAATATAAATAGTATTTAAGTAATATTTTTAAATCCCAGAAGTATCAAAACATATTTGAGTAGATTGGGTATGGATAAAATAATTGAAAAGAGTAGTTTTTGGCTACTTTTTGAAATCAATAATGTTTTAATTGTTGGGATTGTAAAACTGTCAATCGTGTAGGTATAGTAATGTCGGGGAATTTCATCTCTACAGATTGTCTCCCAAAATTTGAAAAATTGATGCTTTGCCCTAAAAAACAATCTCTCAAATGATTGAGGAAACAATGGATTAATTGAATACTCTCAACTTAATTCTAAATTAAGGGAGAATTTGTTGGTCAAGTGAAGACTGTATATAGCTAGAACTGTAACTGAGAATTTATGCAGCAGATTTTTAAACAATACAAATGAAAAAATTTTTTGCCCCTTAAATATAGAGCTAGTGGCTCTGTAGCACTTGGCCCATGGGAGATAATCTAAAAATGTGATATGTGTAATTCCATGACTTAAGACTGTAAAAGACTGAGTGGTATTTAGTGGACATGGCAATATTCATGGAATAAATGAATGAATGAATGAAAAGGTGATTGAGTGATGGCCTGTGGATGTGGGAGGCTCTAATAATAAAATTCTGACAATAATTGATAACAAAGAAAAGGAGAGTGGTTGTCTAAAGCCTCACACACCAGTTTTCAGAGTACACATGTAAAATATAGAACCATGAAAAAAGATTTAAAGTTGTGTATGGAAACAGAAAAAAAGGAAAAAAAAAAAAAAAAGACCTAACCCATTGCTTAATTGGCACCTTCTCTATGGGATCCTGTAGCAGTTTTTTTTGTTTTCCTGTGCATTCATTTCTCTTTTACAAAATACTTAACCATTTATTTCTCTATAACTCCACTTGCAGCCTTCTGCCCCACCTCCTTCCTAATTTTTAAGCACACTGTGTCATCTTTGTGTTCCTCTCATTCTCATAAAAAATATTTGCACATTCCAGGCGTTTCATAAATATTTGCCGATTTGCATTGTTTGAAACAGATGGTATAATGTTAAAAGATGACTACAGAGAAAGAAACACTACTAAATTCTATTTAATATCTGTTTTCTCTGTAAAGGATAATGGTTTTTCAAATTAGAAAGGGCAGCACAACCGTAACTAAAAGAACCTGAAAACCTCAAGTAAGTGTAGAGATTCTAAATGAGCTCCTAGCTGCCTTAAGTCGCTACAGATTCATCTCATGGCACTAATGGAATTTTCAGCTGGGATTGTGGAATCACTCTTGGAAAACTTTGGAAAATCCAGAAAAGAGGAGAGATGAGCCAATTTCCTGATATTTTGAAACAAATGGATGCCTAAAATTAGACATATTCTGTGATGGGAACTACTAAATGGATGAATTGACGCTCTTGAGGAAAGACAGTAGTCATTAGATGCCAGCCAGGATGCCAAGCTAACCTCATTTCCTTTTTTAAAAAATGATTACTGAACCTAGAGTAGAAAAATTCCCAGGGCATAGTGTATCTCAGTTTTTGCAAGTCACTGAGAAATGAGAAATTATATTCTGGTTGTGGGCATTTTGTGAATACATGTATTGTATGGTGAGGGATTTATGGGTTTTTGAGCAAATGATCTCCTAGAGATAATCAAATAGAAGTCTGGTCTTTAAAGAGATGCTGCTTCAGTATGGTTCTGTTCAACAGTTTATCACAGTCCCATTTGTTCATGTTTTACAAGTCAGAAAATTAAGAGGAATAGTCATTGATGGTGTGGGAGTTAAGGGTGGTCTAAACTTAAAGCCTGGCCCTGTCATTACCTGAGTGACCTTGAGAAAATTACTGAACCTCTCTGTGCCTTAGTTTTTTCATTTGTGAAATATCCCCTAAATGGTAGCTAGTGCTTATTTAGAATTTACTGTACTAAATGTTTTATACATGAAAAAACTAAGCCTTAGAGAGATTAAATAGCATCAAGTGGACAGAAATAGATTTCATTAGGATTAATAATGGACAAAGAAAATGAAATCTAGGAGCAATAAATGTAAAGTTCATAAAATTTGTACTTTTATTAAATCATTTGCATAAAATTGATCTAAATGTTTTCGTTGACTGTGAGATGAATATGATTCATTGTCGTGTCATGGCTTTAAAAATTAGAAACAGAAAAAACAAGCAAACAAAAAAAGAAACTGGTCCCATTACTCTTGAATAATTTGACCATATCTAGAATATGTATCTTTTTCTTTTTCTCCAGTTTGTTAAGAGGGACGGATTGTGGAGGTGGACACAAAGTTACAAAGGGACTAGCTGGAAGAACTAGCGATAATAAGTTTGGAAAAGTGGAAACTTTGAAGGAAGCATGAATGCTGTCTTAAAATATTTGAAGGGTGTCATTTGGAAGAGGGATCGATCTATCTTGTGATGCTCCAGTGGCAGAATGGGCTCCAAGGGTAGAACTGATGGGAAGTCCAATTTGACTTTTGCATTTTTTTGCTGACCTTCAGAACCGTTTAAAGTGGGATGGTCTTTTCAGGGTGATAAACATCATCTTCTCCAAGTCATGGCAGAGGCAGGACTTTCTGAGAGATACAATAGAGGAAATTTCCAAATTGGATGGGGGTAAATGAGCTCTCAATTCTCTTCTAAATCTAAAAATTTATTCTTCTGTGAGAGAAGATACAATCTTTGAAAAGAATGTATTTTCTAATGATGAGTGTTATTACAAAAGTGCTTTGAATGGCATCTGATGTATGATAAGCCTCAATAGATAATAGTAATAAAAAAAAAAAGAAACAGAATTGTTCATTGACACACTGAGAGAAAGAGCTAACACAGAAAGCAGCTTAAGATGGTATAGCAGCGTGGAAATAACTTGGGCTCTGGTGGCAAAGATCTAGGTTCCCCTTCCAGATGATTAGCTGTGAGCGAGCTATTATTCTTTAAGTTTCAGCTTTGGAATATTTAAAATAGGAATAATATCCATGTCAAAGTATCAATGCGACATGTAAATGAGCTATGGCATGTAGATATTTAAATACAGTGCTTGATGTATAATAGGTATTCTGTAAAAAAGTTAGCTTTTACATAGTAATAATATTATATTTAATCATAATAGTCAAAATGTTATCTTAAATTATTTTAACCAATAAAACTTCCAATGGTCAAGTTAAAAAAAAAAAAAAGGCACCTACTCTCCTTTAACTTTATAAATTTAATTGAATTTTTAAGAATGTAAACAAGTTGAAAGTATAAGAAATATATTTTTCGTTTTCAAAAATGATGAGTATTTCAGTGTTATTGGGAAAACCATGATTTTAGTAAAATTTAAAGCTCTGAATTCATTAGGTTACAAGAAAGGCAATTTCCTCTTCACAATTAATTGTAAGACATTTCTTCCCTTATTGAAGGGAAATCATCTGTGTTTAAAGAGCATTTATATTGAGTTAAGAAGGTGACATTTCTTTGACGTTTGTATGCACATAAAGGTAACTTGTAGAGAGAGCTAAGAACACAGGAAGTGCAAATTTATAAAAAAAAAAACCTTTCACATCAAAAGCTACTTGATATGTATCAAATATACTCTTAGACTTCATAAGGTTATTCATTTTAGAACTTGGGTTTTCTTTCTTTTTAATCTCTTAAGATTACTGGCTACAGTATTATCTTGCCCAGATTCATAACATTCTGTTACAATTTTGCTGAATAAAAATGAGTCTGATTTTAGTAATGAAATGTGTTTGATTCATACCTCGCCACCCCACCCAGGTGTCAGGCCAGCCCAAGCTGTTTAGCACAATGAAAGTTCTTGTTTGACCATAACTGCACATCTCACTCCATGGGCAATCAGCATTTTAATTAGTGATTCAAAAGAAAGTCATTGTCCTCTAGTTGCTTTATCATAATTGCCAAATAATTTTCCATTGAATAAATAAATAATGTAAAGGAGAAACCTCCCCTCATAATGCTGTCATTAAGGCTTCATTTTTTTACCCCCTCATTTGTATTTGTATTAACACACAGCCCACTTGAAAGGGAGTAATTATAATGGCTTTCTGACAGTAGCCTATGGCTTTTAAAAAAAACTAGTGATGGTTTCCTTTTCTATCACCACTTTGCACTGCATGGATTATTTTAAGGTTTAGATAAAGGAAGCTCTTGGTGGCTGGTGTCTCTTCAAAGGTGTGTGAAAGTGAAGGATTGATTTGCTGTGTGCATCATTGGAACTAGGTAACTTGCATTATGACTCTGATGTACTGTGTAATTGATGCAAGTCCTTTCATAGCATTCTGAGATTGAAATCAATATTCATTTGGAGTGCAACAACTGTAATAAACTACATTCCTTTTGTAAGCAGTGGTCTAAGGTTTTGTAAAGGATCAGTTAGAAGTGACAGATTAACATTTTGGTCGGGCTGGGGTCTATTTAAATAGATATGAACAATGCCTTCTAAACAACCCCATTTAAAACAGCTGGTTTCATGAAATTAACTTTTTGATTTTGCCATATAGAAACTTCTTTTGCTTTGCCTTTATATGAGTCTCTTTTCCATCTGATTACAAACCTGGACCCAATGGAGAAGAGCAATAATTATTTTCATGAATAAGTTTATTTTCATGAAAATAACCACAGATATGTATATACCTTGACAGAAATGTCTTGTCAGTATTATATTTTTCAAAATATTGATGACTGGCAATTGGAATTTGCATTCTTTGTTTAAAAATGGGTATGCCTTGACAATATCTAGTACAGAGTAAAACTTCAGATACCAAAGAGATACATTCTGAAGAACAAAGAAATCAATATCAATTAATTCTTACAACCAGATGGTGTATTTATCATCATAAACATTGCCATACGAGAACTGGCAGTGTAGAGGCCAAGAGGGCTGGTTCTGGGGTCAGACAAATCTGAATTCAAATCCTGGCCCCACTGCTAGCCAGCTGTATTACCGTGGAAAAGTGATGTAAACTTTAGTCCCAATTTACTCATCTGAAAAATGCAAATGTTAATGGTAACTACCCAGAGTAATGCAGGGAAAATTCAGTGATATAATTAGCATAAAAGCGTTGAACACATTGCTTGGCACATTTTAAGCACTTGATAAATGGTGGTGAATCATAAAGACATTATGTCATACCCATTTTTTTGGTATCAGAAAAAAAAAATCTCTCCACCCCATTTCTACAACCCTCAAAGTGCCTCTCAGAATCTCATTGCCTGGACAGCAAGGATCTCAGTGGCTCTTTTGCTTCCCAGCTAGCCTGCTCCTGCCACCCCAATCTTCAAAAAATATTGGTCTGCCTAATGCTGTTCATCAGTGATTCCTTTTACCATATCAAGTTCAACATTTTTCATTCATTTTTTTTTTTTTTTGAGATGGAGTTTTACTCTTATTGCCCAGACTGGATTGCAGTGGCGTGATCTCGAATCACTGTAACCCCTGCCTCCTGGGTTCAAGCGATTTTCCTGCCTCAGCCTTCTGAGTAGCTGGGATTACAGGTGCATGCCACCACGCCCAGGTAATTTTTCGTATTTTTAGTAGAGACGGGGTTTCATCATGTTGCCCAGACTGGTCTCGAACTCCTGACCTCACCTGCCTCAGCCTCCCAAAGTGCAGGGATTACAGGCGTGAGCCACTGTGCCTGGCCAGGTCTGACATTTGTATGTTCAACTCTATTCTATTCTAACCACTGCCTCCAATCTGTTGCTATGTGGCTTGAAGGATTATCGTGAGAAGTAGAGGATGTTCCTTATGGAAAGTGCCTTGCAGAGGGCCTGGTACTGGAGCAGCAGCAGCAGCAGCTGCAGCGTGAAAATCAAAGCCAGTGTTTCAATGCTTACAAAGATTAGGAAATGTTCTAGGTGATTTCCCTGAATTAAGAACGACTATCCCCATTTTACAGAAGAGGAAATTGAGACACTGAGGGCAGTTGGCACATAGCAGTTGTTCAGTAAGTGGGAGTTATTTTTACTATTACTACTTCACCTAAGTCCCTGAGTAGTTTCCTTGTTTTCTCCAAATGTGTGTATTTCTTGCACATTAGGAGTCACAAATTATGGCCCAGGCGTCAAAACCAGCCTACAGACACATTTGGTTTGGGCTGTACATGGTTTTAGTAACCAGAGATTTTCACATAAAAATGCCTTTCACATGTGTGCACTCACCCTCTTGCCCCTCTAAACTTCCTAAATCCCACCTATTTTTCAAAGCGAAGATCAAGTCCCTTCCCACTGAAGTCATCCCTAATTATTTGCACCCTTGTGTTCCTTTCTCTTCTGAGCCCCTTGGCACTTTTAGTCTTTGTATATATTTAATTTAACATTAACTTAGATAATAAATAAGATATTTTGTGTTGTTGACTGTAACATGCTTTTACCAATTAGGTTCTCATAGCAAGAGCCAATATAATAATTGGAGGAGTGGTAATAGAACAATAACTGTTACGATTGATTATGACATGTATTTTATACCTGTAAAGGCTATCCCATAAAACTACATGTCAAGGTAGGTATTATCATCCCCAGTGCACTGATGAGGAAACTAAATGGAGACTTGTGGAGGTTAGGTGGTATGGCGGAAGTCACAGGCTGGACATTGCAACCTGCATCTATCAGATCCCAAACCCTGTACTTTTCCCACCTTATTCACCAGGCTGCCTCTCTGTAGCCTCCTGCTCACCTACTACATATTTAACCATGTCAGAGGAATCTTGTGATTGGCCTTTGAAAAGTATATTTACCTTTGTTTACAAAGTATAAGGCATAAACTTTCTGCCTATGGGAAAATAATGAAGATAGAGGTTACAAGTCGATACGAAATAACTTGAAAAATACATTGGAGCATATACTTTGATTTTTGAAGAAAAAGTCTATATAACCTGCTTAAATATTATCCTGCAGGACATTTCCATTAAAGTTGTTAGAAATTATACATTCTTGGAGATTAAAAAATATTACTTTTGTATAAGAAAACCCAACTCATTTGTTTAATTAGTGCCTGTTTAAAAACTTTGTAATGCTCTCCTTCCCCTAATTCATTGTAAATATTTAAAAGGATAAATAATATATTTTACTATTATTAACGTTCATCAAAATCATGATAGCTTTTTATTTGCCAGTGTCATGTTGGAAGTTTTTGTTCTGTGGTTGCTTTACAGTGAGTTGCTGTGCTTTACCAAAAGTTGAGGTAGGTGACTTTGCCTTTCTGAGTTCAGACAGAATCTACTGCCTTTAAATTTTTAATCTAAAACTGTTAACAGTTTTACAAAAAGAAGCAATTCTGCCTGAGAGCTGCCCTCAAAGACATCTGCACTCTTCTGAGCAGACATAACAAAAATAATGCCAAACACAAATTTAAAAAAAAAAAAGAAAAGAGGCCACACTAAAACCTTTCCCAGTCCTGTCTTCTGTGCTGCCACCATCAAATATGGCTACCAGTTAAGATCACATTTCACATCTCTGACACAGACGGTTTGACAAGAAGCAATCTGAAGGCTTTCAGAAAGAAAACTGTCTGCAGTATTTTTTGTGTGATATCAATATTACAAGGTCAAATTCATTTTTTTCTAGTGAGACAAAATGTTAACCTTCTACTTGGATTCACTGCTGACCCATGACATCACTTTTGGAATGAATATTTTTTTCATTGGAAGGTGCGACCTAATCTCCATATTTCTTCTATGTATCTTATTTCCTAATTTTTTTTTTTTTTTTTTTTTTGAGACGGAGTCTCGCTCTGTCGCCCGGCCTAGAGTGCCGTGGCCGGATCTCAGCTCACTGCAAACTCCGCCTCCCGAGTTTACGCCATTCTCCTGCCTCAGCCTCCCAAGTAGCTGGGACTACAGGCGCCAGCCACCTCGCCCGGCTAGCTTTTTGTATTTTTTTTTTTTTTTTTTAGTAGAGACGGGGTTTCACCGTGTTAGCCAGGATGGTCTCGAACTCCTGACCTCGTGATTCGCCCGTCTCGGCCTCCCAAAGTGCTGGGATTACAGGCTTGAGCCACCGCGCCCGGCCCTTATTTCCTAATTTGACTTTGAGTCAGAATCACCTTTTTTCATACATGTGTTGATGCTTTCTGCTGCTGGAAATAGATCTGTAGGCTGTTAACAATTATTGTCATTCTAATACATTCTAAAAATGCATTATAAAGGTGGATTGATTCTCTAGTTTTATAATAACCTGAATGTAGCATTGGTAAAGTGGATGGGAAGAGTATTCAGAATGCATCATTTTCATATTAGACATTAAAATCCTTTAGTAGTTTTGAGGTTTTAGGAAACATCTTTTCCTGCTTTTGGTATAAAGTAATGATAGAGCTTTTGTCTTGAGTATTCTTTTGCATTTTTAAATACTATATTACAATTGAGAGCCTAGATTTGTTTGTTTATTGTGCATGTATTTACAGAGCATGCAAAAATCCACCATCTGTAGTCTGGCCTTATTATCCAGTGGGTCTCTCATAGGCATACATTTAGATCAACTCAGCAAATACTTATTGAACGTTTACTGTATGTCGGCCACTAATGTAGGGGTGCAAAGATGAAAAAAGGACACTGATGTGGCCCTTAGATGTTCATAGTATGGATAAATTGAAGGAAAACCAGACACTTTAGTTTGTTTTTGGCAGAAGAGTAACTTGGTAGGAATTTTGGACAGAACAATAGCAATACACATTCTAGTAATATATGTATATGTGTGTGTATATATGTGTGTATGTGTATATATGTGTATGTATATGTGTGTATATATGTATATGTATGTGTGTGTGTGTGTGTATATATATACACACATATATTTTCCCCCCCCCAAGACAGAGTCTTGCTCTGTCATCCAGGCTGGAGTGCAGTGACATGATCTCGGCTCACTGCAACCTCTGCCTCCTGGGTTCAAGCAATTCTCCTGCCTCAGTCTCCAGAGTAGCTGGGATTACAGGCGCCCACCACCACACCTGGCTAATTTTTGTATTTTTAGTAGAGAAGGGGTTTCTCCAGGTTAGCCAAGCTGGTCTCAGACTCCTGAGCTCGTGATCTGCCCGCCTCGGCCTCCCAAAGTGCTGGGATTACAGGCTTGAGCCACCGCGCCCGGCCCTTATTTCCTAATTTGACTTTGAGTCAGAATCACCTTTTTTCATACATGTGTTGATGCTTTCTGCTGCTGGAAATAGATCTGTAGGCTGTTAACAATTATTGTCATTCTAATACATTCTAAAAATGCATTATAAAGGTGGATTGATTCTCTAGTTTTATAATAACCTGAATGTAGCATTGGTAAAGTGGATGGGAAGAGTATTCAGAATGCATCATTTTCATATTAGACATTAAAATCCTTTAGTAGTTTTGAGGTTTTAGGAAACATCTTTTCCTGCTTTTGGTATAAAGTAATGATAGAGCTTTTGTCTTGAGTATTCTTTTGCATTTTTAAATACTATATTACAATTGAGAGCCTAGATTTGTTTGTTTATTGTGCATGTATTTACAGAGCATGCAAAAATCCACCATCTGTAGTCTGGCCTTATTATCCAGTGGGTCTCTCATAGGCATACATTTAGATCAACTCAGCAAATACTTATTGAACGTTTACTGTATGTCGGCCACTAATGTAGGGGTGCAAAGATGAAAAAAGGACACTGATGTGGCCCTTAGATGTTCATAGTATGGATAAATTGAAGGAAAACCAGACACTTTAGTTTGTTTTTGGCAGAAGAGTAACTTGGTAGGAATTTTGGACAGAACAATAGCAATACACATTCTAGTAATATATGTATATGTGTGTGTATATATGTGTGTATGTGTATATATGTGTATGTATATGTGTGTATATATGTATATGTATGTGTGTGTGTGTGTGTATATATATACACACATATATTTTCCCCCCCCCAAGACAGAGTCTTGCTCTGTCATCCAGGCTGGAGTGCAGTGACATGATCTCGGCTCACTGCAACCTCTGCCTCCTGGGTTCAAGCAATTCTCCTGCCTCAGTCTCCAGAGTAGCTGGGATTACAGGCGCCCACCACCACACCTGGCTAATTTTTGTATTTTTAGTAGAGAAGGGGTTTCTCCAGGTTAGCCAAGCTGGTCTCAGACTCCTGAGCTCGTGATCTGCCCGTCTCGGCCTCCCAAAGTGATGGGATTACAGGTGTGAGCCACTGTGCCTGGCCTCCCAAGTAATATATTTAAATCATCACATGTCTCTAGTGGCTACCATATTGAGCAGCATGAGTCTGTAAAATAAGATACCTTCAATTAATTGAAAATCATGTTTTTGAATACTGTGCGATTGAGAGAAATGCTTACCGTATAATGTTAAATTAAAATATTTATTTACAAAACATTGTTCACAATTTTTATCTTAGCTGAAAATTACATGTATCTCAATACACACACCTAAGAATAAGGAAATACACCAATGAAAATGTTCACATAGGCTAATTCTGAATGTTGGGATCATGGATAATTTTTACTTCATTTATGTGTATCTGTAGTTTTCAAACTCTTCATAATGAAAATGTATTACTTTTGTAATCAGAAAACACCAAACATGCAGAAAATGGATCTTTTCAGTATTATAGACCACAATACCCATATAATGTTTTTAAAATCTGAGTTATAAATCAGATATAGTTTTGCCATTAAACTACATCCTATAGCTATGCTCTCTAAACTATTCTATTCTTAACCTATTTGTGCATATCTAAATTGTTAGGGTGCTCTTGAAATGAGCCTCCATGCCCTCTGATAAAAGTAACATATGTGTCTTCATAGATTTTAAAATAAGAAGCTTATAATAAAAGAGGGAGAGAACACAGGAGGCTGCTACTACACAGGTACAGTGATCACTGAGATTTTCGAAAGTAGAAGGCAGCTGGCTTAAATGATTTTGAGGAAGTTTTTGGGATCAGACAAATCTAGGTTTGGGTCTTGGCTTTGCTACTGACTGACTGTAAGACCTTGGATAAAGCACTCTTAAGTTTCTGAGTCTTGTGTCCTATTCTTAAAAATGGGAATATCACCTCCCCCCACCCCGTGCCCGGTGCGCGGCCTGGGAGTCCGCGGCCCGAGGCGGAAGCGCCGGGCGAGCCCACTGCGCGGCCATCGTGGGGGAAGCGAAGGTGCCTGATTCCACCTTCCTCCTAAGTGAAGGTTTCTGTCCCTGGAGAGGAGGCGGCGCCCTGCATCGGCCTTCGTCCTCCGCGGGAGCTGCGGCGCCAAGAGAACCCAGCCAGCAAGCCCACGCCGGTGCAGGACGTACAGGGAGACGGGCGCTGGATGTCCCTGCACCATCGGTTCGTGGCTGACAGCAAAGATAAGGCACCCGAAGTCGTCTTCATCGGGGACTCCTTGGTCCAGCTAATGCACCAGTGCGAGATCTGGCGGGAGCTCTTTTCTCCTCTGCATGCACTTAACTTTGGCATCGGTGGTGACGGCACACAGCATGTACTGTGACGGCTGGAGAATGGGGAGCTGGAACACATCCGACCCAAGATTGTGGTGGTCTGGGTGGGCACCAACAACCACGGACACACAGCAGAGCAGGTGACTGGTGGCATCAAGGCCACTGTGCAACTGGCGAATGAGCGGCAGCCCCAGGCCCGGGTTGTGGTGCTGGGTCTGCTTCCGCGAGGCCAGCATCCCAACCCACTTTGGGAGAAGAACCGACGGGTGAATGAGCTGGTACGGGCAGCACTGGCTGGTCACCCTCGGGCTCACTTCCTAGATGCCGACCCTGGCTTTGTGCACTCAGATGGCACCATCAGCCACCATGACATGTATGATTACCTACATCTGAGCCGCCTAGGCTACAAACCTGTTTGCTGGGCTCTGCACTCCCTGCTTCTGCGTCTGCTGGCCCAAGACCAGGGCCAAGGTGCTCCCCTGCTGGAGCCCGCACCCTAAGCATCCTGCTGCCTTCCCACAACATTAAACTCTCCTTCCTCGGTTAAAAAAAAAAAAAAAAAAAAAAAAAGGGAATATCAGTATATGCCTTACTGGCTTGTTGCCAGAATTGAATATGTAATACATATAACACACCAAGCATGAAGCACACAGTAGGTATCAGTATTAGTTCTTTCTTCCTAATCTGCCCTACTCCCAATCATAGATATAGTTCAGGTGTTAACTTGCTGGTTATCCCCTACAAGAGAGGTTGGTGAGAGCAAGTCTGCCAGGCTAGGAAATATCAGGGAGATCTTAATAAGCTTATGGTATGGTTTGGCTCTGTGTCCCCACCCAAATCTCATGTTGAATTATAATTCTCAGTGTTGGGGGAGGGATCTGGTGGGAGGTGTTTGGATTATGGGGTAGATTTCTTCCTTACTGTTCTCATGATCCCGAGTGAATTCTCATGAGATCTGATGGTTTAAAAGTGTGTGGCACTTCCTCCTTAATTCTTTCTCTCTCCTGATAGCCATGTGAAGATGTGCTTGTTTCCCTTTTGCTTCCTGCCATGATTGTAAGTTTCCTGAGGCCTCCCCAGAAGCAGAAGTCTGTACAGTTCACAGAACTGTGAGCCAACTAAACCCCTTTTCTTTATAAATTACCCAGTCTCAGATATGCTTTTATAGCAGTGTGAGAATGAACTAATACAGTTGCCAAGTAGGTTCCATAGGGAATTGTCAAAATATTGAAAAAGAGATATTTGTAATTTGATTATTTAAAATAAGATGTTTTAATTTCCTATTCTTCATTGAGGCCTTTACTGCTAATAGCAGCCTATTCTCTTGTCTACTATAAAAGCAACAAGATTACAGGTTGATTTTAGGTAACTCAATAAGAGGTGTATGTCAAATTCAAATTATTGTTTACATAAGATGACCATGATTCAATTCAAAAACATAGCATGTCCTCCCATACCTAGTCTTCTGGCTGGCCCTGATTCAACTGTTAGGTCTCAGCATAGACGCCACTTTCTGGGACATCTCAGATACCTCAAGTTTGGTTTGACCTTTCTGTGTACCTCTTACCTTGCTCACTTGCAATTATATGTTAATCAACTGTTCTTCACTAAATGTAAGCCACCTTAGGGCAGGGACTCTGTATGGTTCCTCCTTGTATCTGCAGTCTTTACCGTAGTTTTGGATCCAGTGGCTATTCAGTTAACTTTGGTTCATGTGAATGGTTTGGGAAGAAGTCACTCATGTTAACGGAGTCTACATAGCAACAACAATGTGCTAAGTGATTTTCCTTTTTTTTTTTTCATTCCTCTCTGTTCACTGTGTTCTTTTTGCTGGTTTTTCATATTTTGTGGAGAGCTAAAGAAGAATCAAAATCTATAACCTTTCCTGTCTGATTTTACTTCTTCCTAACAATGACTTTACTGTCCTTTTTACTCTTCCTTCCAATTCATTCACTCCTACTGTACAATCTGTCTCTTAGCTGTAGTATACTCATTCATCGGAAAGCTAGTTTAAATATATTGCTAGTCTTTTGTATGCCTTTTTATTGCTTTTGTTAATTAGCATTTGATGTAAATAACAACAGATTTGGCTTCTTGGATTCAGAGCTTGAGTTCCTCATCCTTCTCCCGGATACCCCTTTCCGTTTTTTCCCCCGTTACATTGAAGCTGTTCCTCTTATTACAGAGTTTAGCAAGGCTTAATCCTTTGTAGCTAAATTCCAGGGACTCTCTAGGATCTGCCAGCTCAGGGAAAGGGGTGGTGTTAGATGTGATGTGCTTCATGCCCTTCCTTCCTGCCTGGTAAGTGTATCATTTTCTCCAGTTGACCCAGTGAAGGGAGGTTAGCAAAACGCTTCTAATTCCTAGGTCAGATCATAGCCTGTAGCCTGGACCACCAGCGTTGGCAGGGAATTGGGCCACTGCCAGACACTTGGAGATAGGCACAAGGGCCCTATTTTTCTTGGGCTGAATTGAGTAGTCTTCCTGCTCCCTCCTCTTCTAGGAGTTTACATAGATGGAAAATAAGTTTTCTCTTTTGGCAAAATAGCAAGGCAGTTCAGAGAAAGACGTGCTTGGGCACTGAATCAGGAGGAATAGGAATCATTGGAAAAGCTAGAAAAGGCCTGATTTTCCAGCCTTTTCTTTCTAAAGCTTTTATTTTCTCTCTCTCAATATATATTGGTATAATGAGTTTGTTAGAAAGGAATTTCATTTTTTAAAGGCTCGTTTACTTAAACTACTTACTCAGATTAGGTTAAGTTGGTATTTCTCTCTCTCTTTCTTTCCCTCTGTCTTTAATTTTCTTGTAGCCCAGCTTCCACTTAATTTTGGCAGCTTGGAGATCCCATTTTATTTTATGAATGCTCATTGAGGAGAGGTAATATATTTGCCCCCACCCTTCAAGCCATCTACATTTGTTTTCTGTATCATATGATTTAGTACTTGGCTATAAACAGCTCTATTATAGATTCCTTTCCCTTCTATGCTACCCTTTAATACGTGAATTTACAAGGGGCAGTAGATCTCCCAGAAGCAATATACATATTTTTAACAGTACGTGGGGAGGCTGAACTAACTTGTACTGAGAGTAATAGGCCGGATATCATGGAAATGGGAATTGGCACAAATAGCTGATCTCAGTTAAAACTTTTCCTGTACCTTCTTTTGTATATCACATGATCCTATGTCCAATGTATAGTCAAACTTAAAGTAGAAAAAAAATCACATATATAGTAGTGAGTTTTCAAACTAATATAACCTAGACTATTTTCACTTAACATATAGTTACTCATAAAATATCACTTTTTTATGAATTCAAGAAGTTTCTTGGGGGTAAACTTAGTGCCTCATGCCTTGGACCATCATGTAGGTTACACTTTAGTCTCTGTCATCAATCTTACTCTCTGACTTTGGAACACTTAGTCTTTGTCTCCATGTGTGAAATACATTTACAGCTCATAAACAGTAGCTTTCCCTTTAAAAATAACATGCGGATTTGAAAAAACATTGAGATCTTTTCTGTATTTCTGCCTCGATGTCATTCATTGACATTTTACTGTGTCATTTCTGTGTTGTGTTTTGTGACTAAACCCCTGCTATTCCCTATTTTTAAACTGTGATAGATGGGTTTTGATAATTCTACTTTACAAGGCAAAAGCTTGAACAATAGTGGGAATGATAAAAAATAACAAGTGAGTGAATGCCACCACAAAATAAACACAAAACTCAGTGCTATAGACATTATTCTGCTGCTACTATTTTTCTTTTTCATGCTGGAGTTTCGCTGTTAGACAATTTTGTCATTTTGGGATATATTTGGACTCCGTGGAATTTATATTTATATAATTCCCATCTGAACCTAGTATCTATGGCAGTTAGCATAGGCAGATAGATAAGTAGGTAAAATAGTCATGTATACCTGGCCTGGAGTAGTAGTTGTGTACAGGTACAGTGGGAACACCAAGAAATAAAGAAATACACTTACGGGGAAAGTTGAAGAAAATATTACGGAGGAGATGATGGGGGAGACTTTTTTTGAGGTGATGGGGGAGATATATATATTTTAACTTAATTTTATTTAAGTTCCAGTGTATGTGTAGGATGTGCAGGTTTGTTACATAGGTAAATGTGTATTATGGTATTTTGCTGCACCTGTCCATCACCTAAGTATTAAGCCCGGCGTGCATTATCTATTTTTCCTGATGCTCTCCCTCCCGCCACCCTCGATGGGGGAGGTATTTTGAAGACAGCTGAGGAGTTTGATTAGGTGGAAGTGATCAAAAGTGGTTTAGTAAGAGGGCGTAACAGGAGCAAAGGCAGAGTAGGGGAAAGGCCCGGAGTTGGGGAAGAACAGGGGACTGTGTGATGCGGCTAGACAGAAGGGAACATAGGAGTAAAGCGGGTAGGGATACATTTTTCATAGCACCGCTGGAAAGACTGGCATGCCAGGTGAAGGGACGGGGCCTTTCTCCTCTATGCAGTGGGGAACACTGACTGTTTAAGTGGGGAAGAGGATAGAGTCCGTTTCTTAGAATAATATCGATTTTAATATTTAAAAATGAATCAAGAAGTGAAGAGAATCTTTTAAAGTAAAAAATTAAGGGAGACTTTGATCAAAAGTAAAGGGGATCATCTAATAATCTGGAGAAGACTATTTGTAGCATAAGTTTCAGTTTCTTAGGAGAGCTTTTGAATCTCCAAAAATCAGCCCAGTATTTCCATTAATAGTTCTCTTTTATTAAAGAGACTTATATTCTGAAGGGGCTTAAAAATATGTAGAATGCATTATTTATCACACGCTATAAAATATGAGTTGGGCTCAAGCCTGTAATCCCAGCACTTTGGGAGGCCGTGACGGGCGGATCACGAGGTCAGGAGATCAAGACCATCCTGGCTAACACGGTGAAACCCCGTCTCTACTAAAAAATACAAAAAACTAGCTGGGCGAGATGGCGGGCGCCTGTAGTCCCAGCTACTCGGGAGGCTGAGGCAGGAGAATGGCGGGAACCCGGGAGGCGGAGCTTGCAGTGAGCTGAGATCCGGCCACTGCACTCCAGCCTGGGCGGCAGAGCGAGACTCCGTCTCAAAAAAAAAAAAAAAAAAAAAAAAAAAATGTGAGTTGGAATGTTAGCATTTCTAGTCTTTTGCTCAGACTCTTCAACATTGTGGCACGTGGTCCTGGAAGGAACTGTGGATCACTGAACCTCGTGATCAAATGGAGTTGGGTCTTTTCATTTCTGTAATTAAGACAGCCCATTCCAAATTGTGAGGGAGTATTACTGGCATAATAGTGGTGTGAAAATACTGAATGCCAAAACCAAAATGAGAAGAACTGAGTGCTGCCCATTAAGAAAAACCATCCCAGATGATTAATTATATTGACAAACTACATCCTTAAAATATTTGCCCTCCAAATGGATTATGCCAATTTATACATTATGTACTTGTTGATATTGTTCGTTTAATAGTGGCAGAATTACAACTTTGAATCAGACTTCCGCAATTAAACTGTTGATTCAAGTGGTCTTAACTGTCTTAGTGAGTTGTACCTCCCTTTGGCAATGCTTAATAAATGCAAATCTAAAATGCTGGCATTGTAGCTTTAAAAATATGCATATTGTCTGGCTGTTGAGGAAAGTAAAAAATAAACCTGAACATTTGGATTTCAACCATTGAAGCAAAGACAGAAAGATGATTGAATTCAGTCTTAAATTTTATAGAACTAAATTTAATGGTGAGCACAATCGCACTTGGTGGTGATTGTTTTCAGTGCTGCATTATTAAGTTATGTAATGGCAGGAGTTCAAACTCAGTGATTGCCGAAATGGTAAATTTAAGGAGTATTTGAGATTGCCTGCCAATATGCAAGTGTAAGGGTTTCAGAGTGCAGAAAATATTATTTCCACCTTCCTATTTCTGTAGCTTAGAATTCTTATTCAAATAGTTTTTAGGGATTATATTTAATACACTGCTTTAAAAATGTTTAAAAATCTCATTTTATTCCCCAAAGATTTGTTTTTTGCTGTTGCGATTAGATGATGACAGCTAGCTGGCTTTTAAAATTGATCAGGAAGTATTCTGGCAGTCATTCAGTGTTGTAATAGCACTTTAATGGATATGAGCTATTCACCCAGATCAGACTCAATGTCAAAACAGGCGAAAATACAGCTGTCACTCTGGACAACAAGATACTCATATGCAAGCAGCTGCTTAATACACTGTAGAAAGGCCGCCTTTTAGTAATATTTAAAAGGTGTGTCAATGCCAGTGTATGAGTATACTGTAAAGTCGGTGTATGCCATTTAGAATGGAGGGCGAGGACATGCATGTATTTTATCTGTACATATACACAAGTGCATTCTGTGAAAATAACCTACGTATGTACTATAGACAAGCAGGAAGGCCTTAATTCTTCTTTGTTTTAATAGACATTTTTTGTGTTTAATACATGCAAACACATGCACACCCCCCCCCCACACACACACTTGTTTGACTGTGTTGGTGGAAGCCTGGTGTTAATGAAGTCAAGGTTCTTTATTCAATCTCCATATGAGGCCAGTTAACCCCGTTCTGAACTGAACTCAAATGCTGAACCCCCTCTCCAGATAGTCAACTTATACATGCAGGCATTGATTTTAAGGAGAGCCAAAATTGAGGAAAGCACAATCAGGACAATTACTGGTAAACTTACTCACAGCATTTCAGCAGCAGACTGGTGTTATTTCCATTATCACCTGAAGGACAGTACCTTCATGAAGTTACGATACCAGTAACTTCTCATGTTCTGTCACTAAACATCTTGAAGCAACTTCATGGATATTAATTTATTTGATTCTTAAGTTAGTTATATGAAATGTGTAGCAAAAGGAAGTTTATTATCCAGTTTTATGATGAGGCAACTGAACGGTTAAGTGGATACCAATGCCATATGCCTAGTTTTGACTATAGCTTAGATGTCCAGACTCCAAGTTCAGTTCTCTTTTTATGACACATGACACATTCCTACATTTGTAGTTGTCAGCTCACTATGTGCTTTTTTGTTTGTTTGTTTTTTTAGAGACAGGGTTTCACTCTATTACCCAGGCTGGAGTGCAGTGGTGTGATCATGGTTCACTGTAGCCGCCACCTCCCAGGCTCAAGTGATCATTCCACCTCAGCCTACTGAATAGCTGGGACCACAGGTGTGCACCACACCTGGCTAATTTTTTATTTTTTGTAGAGATGGGGCCTCACAATGTTGCCCAAGCTGGTCTCAAACTCTTGGGTTCCCAAAGTTCCCAAAGTTATTCCCCCTGCCTTGGCTTCCCAAAATGCTGGGATTACAGGTGTGAGCCACTGCACTTGGCCCTTGCCATGTGTTTTGTGAACATCTATTGCATGCTCCAGATTGTTCCAGGTAGGGTAAATGATACAATGTGATTAAAACAAAGATTTTGATCTCACAGAGCAGTATGTAATAGACATATAATTTGCTGCATATAAGTAGACACAATGCTAAGCCAAATAAATGCCAGCATAGAAAAGGAAATCAGATGCTGGGACAGTATGGAAGGAAAGCCCATGTGAAGAAGACTCATCTTCTTAGATGACTGTAGGCACCCTTTGAAATAGACTATGATGAAGTCTAGATTCTGTCAACTGAACAGGAAGTTGAGAATAAGGACAAAAATTTGTTTAGGTGAATAGTGACTGCTCATGGTGACCAGAATGCAAGATAAATGCAGGAGGATTGTACATGATGCGGCTGAAGAGAGCCAGACTGAACATTTGACTTACTTCTTCAGACAAAAGGGAAATCATGGGAAGGTTCTGAGCAAGGCAATGACAGATTGGAACTGGGTTTTAGAAACATTAGTTTATCAATGGTGCATAGGAGAGATAGAAATGGAGAGAGTAGGTACATGAGAAGACCGATTAGAAGGTACTTAACAACCTTACAACATTCAAGGCAAAAGGAAATAAAGGCTTGCAGGAGGATGCCAGCATGCCTAAGGGTTATTTCTTTATGGAGCTTTTGAGTGCATTAGAACACCACAGCACATGTGATTAGTGACTTGACTTCTAACTTGACTTCTAACTGCTAGCATTCTTGCTCCAAGGCTTTCTCTGACTGCTGAAGTCCTGGCCAGGGAATTAACACAGTCTGCATGGACTGACAGAGATGGTATGTAAGTACACCAGTTTCTCCACTCTATGGATGTGCTAATCCTTATATACAGTTTACACGGACTCCCAGAGTTCCTTGGCAGGATTGAGCTCCAGTGATCCACAGTGGTAGCACTGACTGCATATTCTTACAGGCTGCCTTGTCTTCCCTGTGGCACTTCTCCATACCCTTCCAGTGCTTCTGTTACTTCCAAACAAATTATTTGTACTCAAATCTTGAGCTCATGGACTGCTTCTGGGAGATCTTAAACAAAGATAAATGCAAAGTCCCAATTTGATCTTGTGAGCCTGTATTATATATAGGGGTTTTCTGAGTCAGAATTTTTACTGGTACCAAGTTCAAACTTTGGTTCAGACTGGAAATTACAGTTTGTTTTGTTCTTGGTCCCCGAACAGTTTCAGCTTGCCTATAGTCTCTACATATCCAAGGCAGACTGTCAAATCAAATAAGAACTCTAAGAGGTGACTTGGCCCAATCTCTTTATATTGACAAAGAAATGTAGATTTCAAAACATTTTGAAAAGTAGAAACAAAATTAAATTTCAATTGTAATATGTTAATATCATAATTCCACTTAAATATGTAGGCCTATTTGGTCCAGGCATGGGTGAATCACACCTGTAATCCCAGAACTTTGTGAAGCTGAGGCAGGTGGATCATTAGAGGTCAGGAGTTCGAGAACAGCCTGGCCAACATGGTGAAATCTCGTGTCTACTAAAAATACAAAAATTAGCCAGGCATGGTGGTGGGCAATTGTAATCCCAGCTACTCAGGAGGCTGAGGCATGAGAATTGCTTGAACCTGGGAGGTGGATATTGCAGTGAGCCAGGATTGTGCCACTGCACTCCAGCCTGGGCAACAGAGTGCGACCCTGCCTCAAAAAAAAAAAAAAAAAAAAAAATATATATATATATAAAATGTGTGTGTCTATTTGTATATGTGTATATACTACATATTGTCTTTGTTCTCATTAAATCTGTGAACCAGTTAATATCCATCACCTATTAGAAAATTAGTATATCATGCCCACAGTGTCACATATATTCTCTGCCCAGTGGTTCATGCGCTTAACTGATGACCACTCTAAGAGCTATCATACATCACATAATAATGATAGCTTCCATATTTACAGTCCACAGCTATATCAGTTACCTCTCATCACATTCTAACATTGGCCAAGTGTTAAGCTCTGCTTATATGTACTCCTATTGTTGGTATACTGACATTCCTTTAATGTATTAAGAACATGCAGTGAATTGTTAAATTAAGAACAAGATTGTTATTATAGGCACAAATGTCCACTGGCCTTTAACCTTTGAACCTTATGCATAATAAACAACTACATTTATTTAATAATGTTTAGAGGCGTTATTTGAAAACACAATATCAAAAACAATTTATTATAAATTGAAGTGATGACAAATATAAATCAGATAATCGGTAATTCTGAGGATAAATGTAATGGCTTTTAATCACTGCATTTTTATGTTTATGTAATGGAGATTTTTCTTCTAATTTGAATGAAAGGTTATTTTTATGTGGGATTAATGTTTATTTCTTATTTGCTTTTTTTCACTTTAAAGATATAGAATTTGGATTTGAAAATATTATGTATTATTACATGAAATCAGTAGCTAAATTACAATATGTTTCTAAAGTAGGATTAATAGTTTAAATTTATAAAAACATTTTGTCTTAAAATATTTCCAAAAAGATCATGTAACATTGTAAATAAAACCTTGAGTCTTTATGCTCATTCTATTACAATGTGATAAATTTTATTTATACTTGTTGGTACCAACTTGGTACACTCAGCTAAAAAATAAGAAGAAAGATGATCTTATATATGGAAATATTCTTCAAAGTTAGAATTTTAATATGTAAAACTATATATTAATAGAGTTAATATATATCATATTAATACATATTTATTAATATATAGCTGTTGCTTTAGGTATTTAAAATGAAGGTGTATTTACATTTATATAGTCTACATAATAGAAAACAGAGTATATTTTAGTGAAGTAAAATGCACTATTGGGCTTGTTATGGATATTTTGAAGGAAAGTGTTTGACTGTCAACATTAAAGTAATTGTTTAGTAACCCCAGATATTCCTTTCCTGGAACAGTTACAGATTATAGTACTCTCAGAGAGCATCTAACACGGTGATCTCATTTCATAAATGAGAAAACTGGGGCAAGGAGAGGATAATGACTCAACCAAGGAGGCCATAGGACCAATGACAGGCCACCTTGGGACACTTTACTCCTTGTCTTTGAACATAGCTCTGCAGTTCTGGTTCTTTGGAAAAGTTTTGTTAAGACAACTTACTATTTTCTTTTAAGATCATCTGTCAGTTTACAAGAAGTCAATTTCATAGAAAAAATATCACATTGCTTGCTATGTGTAACCAATGCCAATCACATACATCCGATACATTTCTTTTACTAAATGACTGAACTGATCAGTTATTTTGATATTTTGCAGACATGTAATGAAAAGGCATCATTTAAAAAGTTAGTCTTATTTTCTGGATGTATTTAGTGAATTTTGCATATAAATTAAGCCTAGCAAATGATCTCTTTAATGCATACATAATATTCACTAAATGGGCAAGCAAAAATCAAGGGCCTTTTAGAGGACATTTTCTGAATTGACAGTGATCTCTTTGATTTGTTTTTATCTGTGTTATTATTACCTAGAAGCAGATTTTTTTTTGTTTTGTTTTGATGGGGCTAGGACTTGCCTTTGGAGGATAGTAGCCTCACTCCCTGAGATGGACACAGTTGCTGGTGTTTTTTGACATTTCGGATATTTTCATGTTGTATTAGAGCTTAACCTCTGCTGTGCACACCTCTGATCTCCCCAACTAAATTGTAAGCTCAGTCTTACACATTTTCAAATCCCCAAAGTTCCAGCAGCATGCCTCATAGTTGCTCTTCAGTAAATACTTGTTGTTTATTTCAGAACTAGTTTTAATCTTGTTTTGCCATTCAGGGCTTTGAAAACAATAACAGACATTAGGCAGAAACTTGAAATGCTTTTTATCACTTGGCACAGCATTTTCCAATTACTTTGCAAAAGGGATTGCCAAGGGATATTTTGGAATTGTCTAGTCTACGAATGTGGCTTTAAGGATAAACAGACTTTCCATTGACATGAGTTCTTCTCTTTGTACCATTTGTGTTTTGCCCTCCTTAGCAGCATCTTTACACTCCCGAGCTTTGGGTACAGGGGACGCCTTTACAATATGGAAGTTGCCAGTGCTCTTTGGTCATTTCCTAGTGGATGTGCGGCTTTCATAGAATCGTCACATGGGAGGCCAGTTTCTTTGGTCTCAGAGAACAGAAACAGGATGGCAAAAGCAAAAGCATCTTGTGCTTTCTTAACTTATTTTGAAACTGCCCTAGAAGCCACATCCTTTACAATCTATGTACAACCTACAGCCTTTTGGTGGGACTTTCCTGATGTTTGAGCTGAAAGATCTTTGTGTATGCCACAGCCATATTCTTCATCATATTCCAAGCCTCCTTTTAAGGCAAAGAGCTCTGGAAAGCAGAAGAGTCAGAATTCTGGGTTAGGGGTCGGGGCTGGTGGGTACTGTAATCCTAGTTTCTAGCGGCGGCCTCAGTAGTGGTAGGAAGCCCAAGGGGCTGTGAGTCCTGGGCTAGTTTCTAGAAGAGGGAGGGTTGTATTATTAAAGTGTATAATAACTGCTGGCAGCTTGATAAGAACAAGGTGCTTGCAGAGAACAGTGATTAAGGTGACAGAGGCGGCTCACCAGTAAGGAACAAGGAATAATAGCACTGTTTGGAGCCCTATAAGGTTGCTACTATAAAGGCCTTGGACCAAAAAGAGGGCACTGGACACCTAAAGATAGTAGAAAGAAAAAGGCTGAAGAAGGCAGTACAGAAAACAAAATTCCTGGACTGCATAATTTTTCGAAGGCCAGAATAAAGCACAGTATAGCATTTATTATTGTGGGAAGTAATACCTGAAACAGAGATTTTCTTAAAGGTAATTTGAAGATTAGTTATGTGAAATACAGCTCTCTGTTTAGTAAGTTTATATCTAGAATTAGTCATCATATAGTATGGAAGGAAATTACTTTGTCTATTTCTAGGTTAAAAACAGTAAAAAAAAAATCAGACATTTACTGATAAACTATAAAAGACTCTTTGAAGGATTTGAAAAAAATAGATGTTTTCAGGTACCTGAGTTGAACAGATTACATTGACATATACTACTGACTTTTTCTGTTTTCAGACCCATCCCATCAAGGGGCTACCTGCACACAGATCTAGGCATCTTACTTAAGGCATCATTATTGCTGCAGAAAAGCCACAACCATCTTATGAACTGTGGATGCAGTTTAAAGCTAGAATTCTGACTTATCCTCTTATTAGTTTTATAGATTTTTGTTTGGAAGTTGAACCACTGTGATTTTGCATAGAATGTGTTTAGATACCATCAGTCTTGATTGAAAGCTCATACTGTCGCTTGTGTAGAGTAGGGGAAATATAAAAACAAAAGCCAAGAATTAATATCTGAGGAATGAATATAAGAACTAGCTACTTTAATTAGGTTTTAAAAAATGTTAATATGTCTGTGAGTTCTAATCCATATTAGAGCATCATTAATCCTTTCTGCATTCATATTGTATATTAAGATAGGTGGTTGGGACTTTGCCAAACTTCTCAAAATTATTATACTAGCCAAAATATTTGTTGGAGAAATGAATCCTACTGTATATATTAAACATTCTTGGCTGAGCATGGTGGCTTATGCCTGTCATCCCAGCAATTTGGGAGGCGAGGGCAGGAGGATAGTTTGAGCCCATGAGTTTGAGACCAGCCTGGACAACATAGTGAGACCCTATCTCAACCAAAAAAAAAAAAAAGAGAGAAAAAATTAACTTGGTGTGTTATTGCACACCTGTGGTCTCAGCTGCTCAGGAGGCCGAGGTAGGAGGATTACTTGAGCCCAGGAGGTTGAGGCTGCAGTGAGCTGTGATCTTGGCACTGCACTCTAGGCTGGGCAACAGAGGCAGACCTGGTCTCAAAAAAGAAGAAAAAAGATTCTCAAACACATATATTTCCAATAACAAATGCTTTTATTAAGTGCCTAGGGAAATTGGATTGATACATTAGATCATTTGAAAGAATTGGTGAAATATCAGCCAAATTTTATAAATAGTTTAAGAGGACATTTCTATGTAACTCATCTCAGTTGTTTTACTCTATTCTCCCCAATAACTGATTGGATTGATTACCTTTATAGATTTCTGTGGATGCTTGGACTTTTCTTTGATACTTTGGATTCAGAATTAGAGGCAACTGGTTTATAGAAGCACCATGTCCCTTGATTTCCATCTAACTTCTCCCTGCCTGTGTGTGGATTCTTACTTGTCAGCTTCCGTTGTGGAGGAAAAATCTATTTCCTCTTTTCTGTTTGAACATTTTTCCCTATCTGAGTTTTTTAAGTTTTCCTTTGTAGGATAAAAAGAAAATGTGCTAATTCCCTCTCCATTTTTCCCCCTTAGGGATGAAGCCTTGGGAATAAATGAAAGGTTTTTAAAAATCTATCAAGATATATGCTTTAATTTCCCTCTCTTTATTTCCATGGCAGATAGCTAATTGATCCTCACTTATAAAATAGCAAAGGAGAGGTATACAGGAAGAAGGGGAATGAAAAGGCCTACCTGGATGCCTAGGATCAGGGTAATACAAATAATGATTAGGTGGAGAAGTAATTTTAAGAGAATGTTCCTGTGCTATTTCTAATATAATCTTGGTTTTCTGAAAAAAACCAAATATTTCTAAAAAGGTAGGAAAAACCAATGTTTCAGAAATAATGTTAAATTATCTATTTATACATTTACATATATATACACACATATATACACATATATATAAAATTACATAATGTGTAGTGAAATTTAGCTTTTTAAAGGGATAATGTCATTATTATTAAAAGGCAAATTATTTTCCATGATAGTTGCATAGCATTTGGGGTTAGCTGTAGTATATGTCACGTATGCACACTGGAAAATGGGAGGACAGAGAACAAGGCTGCTGTGTTTGCCAGTTGTTTAGATTATATAAACATCCAATCAGATATTTTATATTCCTAAGCCCACCCAACTGATCTAAGTTTTGAAGGTGGAAAAATGCTAAAGGGCATAGTCAAGGCAGTATACAAGGTCACTGTTGTAAATTAATGGCATTTATTGGGAACAAACATTAGAGTTTATCAGTTATCTTAGGACAGCTTGAACCAGGATGAAGTTTGGTGTGAAATGATTCTCTGATCCTATTGAGTATGACTGGCTTTTCAGAGATGAGGAAGAAAAGACTGTGTGCAGTGTGAGAAGACAAAATGACATATTTGGATGTCATCAGTATCCCATGTGTGACATCAAAGATTTAACCATGAAGCCATGACCAAGAATTCTTTTTTGAGAGGTTTATTTCTGTTAATTAACTTCTTTCATTGAGTGCTCTATAGCATCATTCTGACTTTGTAAATGATGCTCATTGTGAGGTTATTCTGTAGTTTGTTACTTGCATACATTTTATGCTTTTACATTCATGTCTGCTTTTATTGCATTTTAATAAGTGGAGGAAATGAACTTCCTACAACATGGTTACCTTTTTTATAAGGTACATTCTTGCTACCGATGGAGGCCTAATTTCCATTATATTCACTCTACTACAGAAATACTTAATGCCAGGAAAGGAGATATTTACTGGAATCCACAAGTCCAGAATTCATCATGATTCAGTGTGAAATCCACTGCCCTTTGCTCCCCACCCCTCTTGGACTGGAATGAAATGTGCCTTAAACTGAAGTGAAATACATCACATGCAGCAACAGTGGGCCCTGGCTTTGCCTCTATTCCTGGTGTGAAATCGATACACTATCTTTCCTCCTGACCTGTTTCATGACCTCCATTGCAGCTTTCATGCTGAACAGCAATTGCTTTGAACAGTCTGGGTCTGCCACAGCTCACAAATGATTCTCAGCTTCTGTCTAAAACTGGTGCTGATAACAAAGGCTTGATTTTAAATAATGCAGTTGTAGTCGTCTTCTAATTATGAATTACATGAAAGTGTAAGCTCCTCTATTATTAAACACTTTCAATAGCAGGCACGGTACATGTGCAGACTGCACACAGGGGACTGGGGTCTGGGAATCAGGCCTTTAAATTAATCTGGCTAACTTTAGATTGATAGAGAAGGGGAAAGACACACAAGGTATATTTGTACGTTTCAGTCATTTCCTTGATAGAATTCTGTTTGGTGATCTATTTAATTTTTTTCCATGTGAGGCTCTCCTTTTCCTTATGGAAATATTTTTGAATACCAGAGTATAAGGCCTCCCTCAAGAAAAGGCTATTTGACAAATATTTGCTTTTGTTTTTTTTACTACAGTGAATTTTATTAATGAGATTCCAGGGTTAGGCTGTTAGGATTTTGACTCACTAGAAGTGGCAGTAACCTGCAGGGGTATTCCCCTTTTGATCACTCTGTAACTGAATCAGGGGAAACAGAAGTATCTTAGGATGGCATATTAGCTGTTTTCAGGAGGCTATTGAGTGGAGGAATTTATTGTTTCAAGGAAATAATAGGCATTTTTACGTATACTAAGAAAACAACTGTATAGTTAGCTGACTTGCTTTACTTGTTTCTGCCAGACTAGAAATCAAAGAGATAACTTAAGTGCTGGGTAGGAGTGGAAGTTTTCCAAATATCTTGACATGAAATGAGGATCACAACAGATATTGGGGTACTTTATATAATAATTGTGTATCAAATGAGTCATTCTTAGCATGCATTTGGTTAGCACTATTGAAATGGACTTTACATAACCACAAAATTGTCTACATAATGGCAATTGCATCATCAATGATACTTTAATACCCAGCCCCCACAGATCTATATACCAGGAGGCATTAATACACATATGAATTTGTTTATTACTTCATTTCATGAGTTGAGTGGAATCATGGAAGGAAGCAATGTTAAAGCCCCAAGGTTGTGTTCTTAACCCACCCCCCCAACAGGTATGCGGCTTTACCTAAGTCTTCTAACCTGTCACTTTGCTTTTCTTACATGCAAAATGTGGTTAGTGAATGACATTTAACATCTTTTCCCTTTGCAGACTTAGGTAATTAAAACACTAATAATAACCCTTCACATTTGCATAGAACTTACATTTCACAGTGATGTTTTTCCCCCAAGCACTCGAACTTCTCAATGACCCTGTCAGGAAGCTGGCTTGTTACTGCTCCCAATTTGTTGAACAGGAAACCACAACACAGAGTAGTTAAGTGAGTTTGTCAAGGCTGCACTGTACTACGTGGCAGAACTAAAACTAAGACTGAGTCTACTGACTGCTAGTCCAGAGCGTATTGGTGTGGAAGTAGGAGGTGAAGATCATTATTAGTATTGGAACTTAAAGGCAGGAATTATCTGTAATAGACTCCATTTCAAATTGCTGAAATCAAGTAATATATTTAAAATTTAATACATATTAATGGCCTCTAGTGATTCGTTCACTGTCCTGTATATCTAATGAAAATAATATGCTATCTCAGGACAACTTCAGGTCAGTTACTTATGAAAGCACATGAACACATTTACTTCACTGTATCAGTAGGAAATGAAAAGAGATATTTATGAAGGTAGTAACACACAGTCAAAGCATGACAAAGAGTTTTCTAAGACTGAGAAATTTTGTGATGATGATAATTTCTTCAACAGATATAATTTGAATTAGCAAATTGAGAGTTCTCAACAACCTGTCATATTCTTTTTCCAAATACGTACCATTTTCTTCTTGTGGGTACACATAAAAAGTGTTTCTTAAAGTGTAAATTAAAAATGGTAAGGTACCTGTGACCATATATTAGCCAAAAAGAAGAAATACTGTTACCGAAACACTAGGGGTTTGGTCTAGGTCCCTTTGCTTGCTTGCCACATAGAAAACCAATCACTGAGACAAGTATTGCCAGGGAAGAAGGCTTTAATTGGGTGCTGCAGCTGAGGAGATAAGAGATCGGCCTCTAATCTGTCTCCTCAACACACTAAAATTAGGGGTTTATATAGCAGTGAGGAAATGTAACCATGTTTTAGAAAACAGGAATTAGGGAGGCGTAAGGAAGAGAAGTTGGTAAACAGGAAGCAGGTGGTTAGTTAGGCAGTCATGACTGGTGAGGGGTCTGGTGTCTCATTGTCCAGATGTGGTGATCTGGTGAGTTTCAGTTCCTTGATACCATCTTGGGAAGCATGAGAGTTGGTTTCCTGAGAAAGGAACTCAGATAAGACAAATATAACTTTCTCACGTTTTAAGACTGGAAGGGTTAACTTCTATGTTTATTAAAAAGAAACCATAATATCAGTTCTATGGGACAATTGGGCCAGTTTCAGTATCAGATAGAACATGAACTATTATATATGTCTACGTCATTTACAGGTAAAAGTGTGGGCACTGAGTCCTGGAAAAATTTTGACTTCCTATTATTTCTCCATGCAGGACAATTCCTGTTTTACTAAGGCTTCCTCATTGCACCTCTGGGGATATGCCAACTAGATGGTTTCCTAAGTTATTAGAAATCACACATGGAAAGGAAAAGAGAGTGGTGGTGAAATGGATGTTTGTTTCCTGGGTGTTGAATCCTTTATTTAGAAGCACCTGTGGATGCACAGATATGTTTCATAATGGGAAGGACGAATATGTTCAACAAGGACTTGCCCACCCACCAGGTATATAAAGAATTTTCATGTCATTTTGTGAAATTTTATTAAGATAGAACCATCTATTCAAACTGATGTAGAAAGCTCTGCCAAAAAAAAAAAAAAAAAAAAAAATAAAAAAATAAAAAAAAAAAAAATAAAAAAAAAAAAGAAAGCTCTGCCAAAATAAAACCTTTGCCAAAATATCAATGCAATTGAGGCGCATTTCTTGCTCTCTACCCCATTCTATTTAATTATGTCCATTATTGTCTTAATTCTTCCACAGGCTACTTCACACAACCATTGTGAACCTGGCCTCAGCATGAATATTATCCTTGATCACACTTTAGCATTTCAATTTTAAAGTTCAATTTGAAAGCCTGCTATTTCTATTAAAAGTTTTTCCGTTAAAAGAGTAAATCTTGGCTACAATTCAAGGCTAATTCAGCTTAACCAAGTTAAGAAAAGCCTTTTATTCACAGTGTTTATTTAGAGACAGTTAAGTACAGAAATGTGGGTTCTAGAGACAGAAAAATACAAACTTTTATAGAGAGCCATTTTTTTCCTTTAAAGAAGACAGTGCTAATAAATCTTGTTGAATCAAGACCTTGAAAGAAACTGAAAATATGTACAGATCTCAAATATACCCAGGAAAAGTACTTTATATTATCTTGCTGCTGCTTCATAATGTAGCTTTAGTTGAATGTGATCTCCTCCACTCAAATTTATTTTTGAGAAATTGCCACACTGTAAGTTAAAACTGTTTTTGTCATTCAAAAGAAGTGGAAGATCAATACCGAAGCTCTCCTATTAGTTGGTACAGTCTACTTTAATGTTAAAAGATTTATGATAAGAACACATTTCTAAATATATATTACATACCAGTGGTACAGTAAAACCTCAAAATAAAACATTGTTTTTTAGGAGAAGGAGGTGGTCTATTTGTTATTGAAATGCTATACTAAATTATAATTCAGTGATACTTTATTCCAATTAAATTCTCCTTAGTAGTAATCCTTTTTTTATGATAAGCAAAACTGAATAATACAAGGTATGTTCCCTCCAATGAATTGTTGTGTAACAAGACTTGATGGTAATTCTACCTTTTCCAAAATCTGATATCAGGCAATTTATCTTCTAAATAATACTCCTGAGTACCAAAGCTGAAATGTTTTGGCTTCCACCCAAATCAAACTTGAGGAAGCAGATTCTCCAGAGCATTTGCCTAACTCTGTAAATTTAATTGTTATAATGAATAGAATACATGTGTCAAGACTACTTGTGGTTCTACCTGTTTACTTCTCTTCCTAAGACACAAAGAACATGACAAAGGCTGTTAACTCTTACTGCAGTTTGAGGTGGGGACAAAGCACTTACACAGCACAGCATTGTTAAATATGGATGAATTTTAAAGGCCCAATTCCAGTTAATAATCAGAGCAGTTCAGGTTTAAAAATGTATTGTTAGTCCACAATAGACTGATGGAAGTTAAAAAAAAAAAATCTTCCCAAATATTTGTCTGTAAGACCCAAAATATTCAGATGAAAATATTTGCTTATCCAAAGGAATATCATCCAGTACTCTACTTCATAGTAGTTACATTGCCTCAACTACAATTTCCTTTCTTTCACACATCTGCAAACATGATGTCTTTCTTACATTTGACTTTTATGTAATATTTTTTCATAGAGTGAAATCCAGGGTAGTACTTGGATCAAACCAATGTTAGTATCACTTGCATTCATGCCAGAGGTCAGATAGAGGTAAAGTTATTATTTTTTTGTCATTGATGTTAAAAACTGAAAAGATGATTTATTGTGGAGGAGGCCAACGTTACTATAACCCATTGCCATGAATAGTCATATTAATTTTTGTAACCAAAGTGATCAACATTAAATAACAACTGTTGCTGATTGGGGGTAATTTATTGAAAGTCATTTTTGTGATTTATTTTCCTCCACTCAATTGTAGTTATTTTTCAGTCTTCATTACCATGATGCATTTGAACTATAGTTTTTAGATGAGGCAACCATTATATTTTGCTCATACTTCTATTAGACAAAAAGGCCATGCCTCTTGAAAAACCTGAACATTTTTTTTCTAATGGCTAACATTGCATGATTAGTGTGGAGTGTGAGCTGATGGATGTGTATAGCAACAATTCTTATTTATTTTCAGACAATTCAGGAAAGTCTGTGTAGTTTCCAACTTGACTTATTCACTTAGGATTTACTAAGCCACAAACTTGTGCCAGGCATTGTGCAAGACATAGGATATGATGAATTTCTGCCTTCAGAATTCTGAGTTAGTTTTTTTTTTTTTTTTTTTTTTAGGGGGGGCAGAAGAGTAAACAACCCATTGAAATGACTTGTGATGAGTGTTGTGATCGAGATGAGAACAGTGGGCTATGAGGACTCAGAAGAAGGGTACATGTGCCTTGGGAATCTCAAAAAAAGTTGGATATGTGTGTATTAGTTAGGAAGCTAACAGGTTGTAGCAAAGTTACTATAAAATACAGTAGCCACAAGAACCTTGGAGTTTCTCTTTCATTTATTAGCCTCAGGTGAGTGGCCCAGTTGAAGGTGGCTCTGCTCCACAGGTTCCTTCAGATTCCAGGGCCCTTCTCTTCTATTGCTCTAACATCAGCATTTTTCTTGTCTGCATGGACAAAGCTGAATTGTAGTTGCTTTGATACATGTTGAGGGAAGGAAGAGCTATGAAGGAGCACATACCCAGTATCTTAAGGCCCAGACCTGAAAGTGCTGCTCATCATTTCTCTCCCCTTGCAATGGTGAGAATATTGTCATGTGGCCTGTAGTCATAGCTGCAAGGGAGGCTGGGTATCTAATTACAACTCTATTACTGTTGCCATCAGTAGACAGAGGCCAGATCACCAAGGATTCTGGATGTCTTCCTGAACTGGGAAAAGGAGTTGGAAGTTGCCTATTTGCCATCTATACCTTTAGGTCTGAGATTTGCTGGAGACATCTTAGTATTTGTTTCCTCCTCCCCACCTTTCAAATCTTAAATGCTTAAGTTGTGACCTGCTATGAAGTGTTATCCTTCTGGTTAGTCTTTTTGGAGGACTTTACATTTTGTGTTTTGTTTTTGTTAACTATCATATATTGATTTAATTCATTTAGTAAGTGACCAGAAGCCTCTTAATCGAGTCAGATAGCAAACAAGTATTCCTGCTAATGGTAGCAAGTATGCCATTACTTCAGGTTGTGTTGACATCTTGCATTGATGAGGCTGGTGCACTTTACTCTCAGGTTTTAATTTTCGTTCTAGTCGGGAACATTGTTAAGCTTAGTTCAATTGGGCAAGAGGGCTACGAAGAGTTTTATGATCAGTTCTAATTTGAGTTGATGGTATTTTTTTCAGCTAAAAATAGTATGGGGTAAAGGCTTAACAAAGATCCTCTGATTAGGTCTTAAGGCTATGCTGGAAATGGTTAGAGCAATAGCCTTATAGGGAAGGTACATTTATTTTTCAGAGCCTTTAAATTAAACAAGAAGGAAACCGGGCTGAGTTGACTCTTCTGAGCCTTTTCTGAGGTAGTTTTAGATATAGAGGATCTGGACCATATGGAGACCAGCACAGACCTACTTCCTGTACATATCACTGGTCTTGTTAGCTTTATGACAGTTTTTAGAATTGAAATTCTAAAATGTAAAACAGAGCCTCGACTAGAGTTCACACTTTTTAACAACAAAACAAAACAAGAAGCTTTATTAGGGAAAAAATTTATGGTGGACAAAAGATACGCTCTTGTTTCTGACACAAGTGAAGTAAAAGTCATGAGCTAGGTAAATCCTGAAAGGTATATGTGGGTCTGCCAGGGAAGTACGAGTGAGGGCCATTGTAGGAGAGAAAATTGCATGTTCAAAGGCATGTAAGCATGTAGAGTGTGGAGGCTGCAAGTGGTATGGGCTAGTGATGAGCAAAGGGTAGGTATGAAAAAATGGTGATGGGTGAAGCTGCAGAGGTAGGCAGGGGCTGGATCTAGGGTGAGCCTTGCATGTTAAGCTGTGGTTCTGGAAGAATCCTCAGGGCAGTGATCTCACCAGACTTGCATTTAGAAAGCCCATTTCTGACAGTGGTGTGACTGATGGAGTGAAGGAAGATGAGTTTAAATCAGGAGAAGTTGGAGGAGGATACTGCAGTGATCCAGATGAGGTAACCCACCTGAACTCAGAATAGGGCACTGTGAATAAGAAGTGACTTTGCTAAGATGTAGGAGACAAATGCAGAAGGGCTTGGTGACTGCTTGCAAGTGGAGGGTGATGGAAGGGAAGAATCAAGGGCCAGTTCTGTATGTGCTATCTGGAAGAAGGTGTGGGGCTGATCTCCAAGGGACTTCCAGCAGGGTATATAAGAATGAGCTAAGAGCCAGGAGCAGTGGCTCACACCTATAATCCCAGCACTTTGGGAGGCTGAGGTGGACAGATCACCTGATGTCAGGAGTTCGAGACCAGCCTGGCCAACATGGTGAAACCCCGTCTCTACTAAAAATGCAAAAATTAGCCAGGCCCGGTGGCACATGCCTGTGATCTCAGCTACTAGAGGCTGAGGCAGGAGAATCACTTGAACCTCAGAGGTGGAGGTTGCTGTGAGCTGAGACTGCACCACTGAACTACAGCCTGGGCGACAGAGTGAGACTCCATCTTAAAAAATAAAAAAAGAACCAGTTAGGGAGGCAAGGTAATGGGTTCCATTTTAAAAGATCAAGTGGGAATATACAGGCCTTGGGTTTGCAACTAAGATGAGAGCTGATTATAGAGAATTGGGAGTCACTGGCATATAAAGTAAAATTTGAAGCCAAAAGGTTGAAATTAGCCTGAGAAAGGGTACTGTGGTTGCTAAAATAATTCTTAAGTTACTTATATACATATTATCTTTCTATTGATACTTTAATAGTATTAATAAGCCAACCAATTTTATTGTCTAAAATATTTCTCCAAGCATATGCAAGGTTAATCAGCAATTAGGTAAAGTTGGTTAGGAAGAAGATAATGAATATGTGACACTCACCCACCTGAAACCCAAATCCCCATTGTGCATGCTGCCATCCTTTCCTCCCCAGTACAGGAGCTGTAAAGAAATCAGATGGTACCCAGAGGCCCTGATATCAGGGGATAGAATATGGATGTATCTTAACTTATGCAATTGGACCTGTTTAATGATTTGTACCGGTTTCTAATGAGTCTTGGACACGTGATCGTTCACAAAATAAGGTGAAAAGCGGACAGAAAAACACTGGTAGATAGGAACTCTGACCATTTCAAGACAGATCCTGAAGAATGTAGACAAGCCCAGTAGATGGTCATCAGGAAAACCTCCAATATAAATGCTGAGGTTTCTTAAACATATAGTAAAGTTTTTTGGTTTTATTGAATGCTTTTTGGTAGTATACACAAACGTGAAGGGTGTGGTCCTGGAACTCTTAACAGTATATGTTCTGTATCCAGGTCTGTCACTACTTCTCTGGTTGCAATCTGCATGCCTCTCGACTTTGCTGAGTCAGTTTTCTTGGTGGAAGGATAAGTTTGTGCTATGTGTTTCTTCTATTAAAACTCTGAAAGCTATCCATCTGAGATTTGCTATACAGGATACTCTGTTTTAATGAACAAAAAAGGTTTATGAAATCTGAATAATTTAGGGGTATTTTCATTGCAGGTGGATTTCTCATAGAGCAGAATTTGCTGGTAGGAATAATAGTCGTTTTCAGAGAGTTGACTGTTGCTTAGAGAAGGAAGTATTGAACTTGGGGTCAGAAGAGCTGATCTGTCAACTAGGCTCTACTCATTTATCAGTTGTGTGACTTAAATGCTCTAAGTTTTAGTTTCCTCGTTTAAAAATGAAAATATTAATAAAATGCATGACTACTGTGCAGATCATTTTGAAGGCAGTCAGGTATTACAGAAATGTAAGTTATTCTTGCTCAGAGAAGACTGGTCATCCTAACCTAACATGTATACACATAATTATTTAGTGCTGGGACCTACTTTCTGAAAATGGCCTCCTAGGGGGATCTGCACTGTAGGGACCCACTTACTATGGTGTAGCCCTTAAGGACAAAGGGTGGGCATTTTACACTGGAAATTACTTTTCCTTTCCTTTCAGTTCCCTAAAGTCAGGCTGTGCCTTCAGATGTAGCTTTTTTCCTCTGCAATTGTTGGTTCAGCCTTCTGAGCTGCTTTGACTTTGGGAGGACTCCCACCAATCCCCATTTGCCTGCTGATCTCTACACACCCTTTCATTACCATTAACAGGACAGTGCCTCAAACCATGTAGACCTTGCATTTTCATGTCTTTTGTTTCTTTGTCTAGTTGCAGGTATGGTACTGGCATAATTTCATCAGCCATTTTGTTTCAGAACTACTTCCCAGAACCCCAAAATAATGGCAAAATAGAGGTCACAGTGGTAAATAGCCCATTTTGCTGAGCACAGTCATCTCAAAATGGGACCAAGAACACTCTGGCTCAGAGGTTTGACAATATGGTGTTCTTTAACACTTACTGGATGAAAGTTCCAAGTATAGTCTAGCATGCTTGCTGCCATTTGCCAAGAGGGTGCACAGCATTCAGCGTGAAGGAAGATGATGTGTGTACACGTATTTAGGAAGAGAAACTTTCGATGGCAGGATTTCAGCTCCTTTCAAGACACTGATTTTCTTTTACAGGACCTACAAAATGTAGATCAAAGCCAGTCTTGGGGCCACCTTTCTGTGATTAAGAGCTTTCTATATCCACTGAAGTTATAATTTCTGGGTCCAATAGTGTCTGTAGGTTTCATGAATATAGATTTGCAGAGTGTAGCCAGTACACTTTGATATATCTGCACAATGACTAACAAAGATAATTTTTAGTAAATGTTTATTGAATGAGTGAATTCATAGTTATAATGGCTACAACTCTTGATGTTGTCCCAGATACTGTGATAAGTGTTTTACATCACCATCTCTAACCCATGTAAAATAACATTTATTGTTGTCATTATAGATTCAGAAAGCCAGTGCTCCCTGTCCAATGTTTGTATTAGTCCATTTTCATGCTGCTGATAAAGACCTACCTGAGACTGGGCAATTTACAAAGGAAAGAGGTTTAATGGAGAACTCACAGTTCCACATGGCTGGGGAGGCCTCACAATCATGGGGGAAGGCAAGGAGGAGCAATTCACATCTTACATGGATGGCGGCAGGAAAAGACAGAGGGTTGTGCAGAGAAATTCCCGTTTTTAAAACCACCAGATCTTGTGAAACCCATTCACTATCACGAGAACAGCACAGGAAAGACCTGCCCCCATGATTCAGGTCCTCCCACTGGGTCCCTCCCATAACACATGGGTATTATAGGAGCTACAAGATGAGATTTGGATGGGGACACAGAGCCAAACCATATCAATGTCATATAGCTAGTAGCAGCAGAGCTCCACGTTTGCATTGACATCTGTCTGGTTCCAGAGCTTGGGCTCCTAAGCATTGCTTGGACATGTCTCTCAACAGATAGACAGGACCCTCAAACATCAGGGAGGTAAGAAGACAGAGGAATAGAAAGCGGGACCAATGTAATTACTTCCCTTTTGTCTGATCCACTGGAGGGTGATTGCACTAGGTTCAAATACTTTCCAAGTTGCCCTCTTAATTTTTTT